>NC_047091.1:132480454-133105454 GCF_902459505.1 Geotrypetes seraphini
TAAAATATTGCTTTTATTTACCTATTTTAATTGTCCCTTATAACTTTTTATTTTGTACACCGTCTAGACACTTGTTTTGATAGACGGTATATCAAAAATAAAGAAACTTGAAACTGCCAGCCTGATGGTGCTTCAGTTGAAGGTAGGGCTCGCTTGCGGTTGGCGGAAAGGATGGAGGGTCAGCAGGGGTTTGGCTGCACGATGGGGAGGGGAGGGGGGGGCCGGGTTGAAGAGTTGCTGGCGAATCCCGGGACTAGGGCTTATTTTTGGGGCAGGGTTTATATTAAGACCTACCCTGAAAATGATGCTAGGGCTTATTTTTGGGGTAGGTCTTATTTTCGGGGAACACAGTAGTTGCCTCTATTTTCAAGGGTTCTGAGCTGTGCGAAATAATACAACAATTTATATCATGGTTTCATCCTTATAATGATATGCAACTGTGCTGCAAATGGACTGCAATCATTATACAAATTAAAACCAGAGAAATATTGTGTAGGTGGTCAAGCTGGTATGGCTAACAGCTAGGAGAAATGCTTTGTTTGAGCAATGAACAACTTGATAGACTGGGTGAGCCAACTGTTGTCAGTTTTGCAGACATCTACAAAGTTACTGTGATGGGCCAGCACTCCTGAATGCTGTGTCTCCTGCAGAAGTAGTGTTCACAGCTCCTCAGCGTCCCAACTACTCTACAACCATGATGCCTTGTGGCCTAACCGATGGTAAACATACAGAAGGTTCTAAAAGGATATGAAGGCTGTAATCCCTGTCTGAAGGACCTTGGCAATAGCTGGACCAGAATGAAGAGGGGTTAAAATTAAGAAAAAATATGGCAGATAGTGGAAAACAAAGACTTACTGAACTGCAACCTCAAAAGAAACCAGTTCTTATTAACTAGAAGCCCAAAGGAATAGCAATAAACTACTGAACATATATACATGAATGACAGAGGGTGGTACTCTACTGTAGAGCTAAAGGGCTCACTTTGATATAGGAGAAAGAAACCAGAATATTTCACTATCAACTAGAGCAAGGTCAGCTTGCAGACTGCAGTTCAAATGTGACACTAGCAGACTACAAGATATTCAGCTTGGTTTGGATATGACCCATAGATTTAAATGTCAGACATATACTGAAAATGGTATAAAAAATTATTTAGCAGCAATGAGAGCAAAAGACAGAATGGCAATACCTCCACAGAAAATCAAATAAACACTTGCACATTACCTTCTGACCTCACTACTACAGCTCTACCTGCATGGCCTACCCCAGGATTAAAATCTAGTCCCCCTGCCACCATTACAACATCTCTGGAGGGGTGAGAGCTGTAGAAACAGACCTGGAAGGCAAGAACTTCACCAGCAGCTCCTGAAAATCAATCTTCTCCTCCTTCTTACACTTGGTGTTTCGCACACGAGCTGAGCGTCTTTTGGCTGTCTCACCACAATCATCTGTGGTTCTCTTCCGCTTCACCCCTTTCCTGGTTTTGTCACATGTGGATGCATCACCTAGCAAATGAGTCCAATGGTTTCAAAATGCACACCTTGCAAAGTACCATGGCTAATTACAGGGTTTTGTTTTACTCTGTATACATATTACAAAAGGCTACAAAAAAGATTGAATTAACTGAACTACCATATTTTTCACTCCATAAAATGCACTTTTTTCCCCAAAAAAATGGGTGGAAATAAGGATGCGTCTTATGGAGCAAATACTCCCCCACCTTTTTATAATCACGGCGGCTGCTTCCTGTGCTGATGTCTAGCGGCAGAGCGGCACACCTAAGGCAGGCTCCAGCTATTCACGTGCCGCTCACTGAATGGCTGCCTTTGGTTCTTGCGAGAACTGACGGCATCCATTCAGTGAGCGGCATGGGATCAGGCAGGCGTGTGAATAGCTCACGCCTGCCTGAGGTGTGCCACTCTGCTGCTAGACATCAGCACAGGAGGCAGCCGCAGGATTAAACGCTGCCAGAAACACATCAGCACAGGAGGCAGCTGCTAGGATTAAAAAGAGGTGCCGGGGGGGGGGGCTGCCTGCCTGCCTGTGCCCTGCCCCGGCCTGCCACTAGACTACAGAGGGGGGGGGGGGGGGGGAGGAGGGGACAGGGTACACCATTTGGTTCAAAATTTTTTTTCTTGGCTTTTCCTCCTCTATAGCTAGGTGCGTCTTATAGAGCGAAAAATAAAAACCCGCTGCAATCTATTGGACCAAAGTTTGCTTTGCATGATGCCAATATGTGAATTCTTATTCTAGGGCTAATTTGTCACATAGGTGACGGCAAGTAAGAACTGCACATATAAACCTTGTTAAATCAAAGTTAGAACTAGTATCTCAGCAAATCCAAGGCTAGAGGCTCTGTTTCACAAGAACTTTGAGAGAACACGTTTTGCATACAAAGAAACATACAGAGGTCACAAAGTTAAGGGGATGACTTGTCTGTTTATCTGTATTTAGAATTGTAGTCATACTACTGTATCTGTTTATACTGGAATGCTGCAGCCCAAGAAATTCATTCTGGTTAGGACAGCTATTTGTGCAGCCTGTCTTAAAATGGATAAATTTATCCAGATAGTTCTATTATCAGCACTAGCCACACAACTTCTAGTTTCCCCCCTCATTTCAGTTCCCCCTCCTCTCAAAAGGCATAACCTTTGCCAGATATCAAGCTGTCCATAAAAAAGGTTATGCATCCCTTGGCCCTAAAAAAAACTTATACAGTTAACTTTGAATAGCGACCTCATATTAACATAGCAGATGAAGGCAGAAAAAAATCAAATCAACCCATCCATTTACCCAGTTATTCTAACCATGCCACCAAGGATACATCCATGTTGCCAAGGAGATACTCTAGCAGCCAACTAAAGAGAGTAACTGCCTGCAAAAATCTCTTTATCACGAATAGGTGTTTTTTTGGCTTCCTTCTTCCTTCCACCATTTTAGATAGATAAGAACACAAAATCCCCTCAGTCTACATACCACCCTTCTCACATCTGAGCATCCTTTCAGAACATGATCACCGTGACCCTCTGATCAGACCCCTAGGTATCAGATCATGCAAAAAAAAAACACAAAAAACCCCATTGCAGCTTCTCTGGGGAGCAGAAGTTCTGACTTGGGAATCAAATTAGTAGTTTTTAAGTGCTTACCCATCTGGGCTAGTCCCTAAGCTGCTTTATCTAACTGTAACCTGCCTAAAATGCTCCGTGCATAAGGTGGAAAAAATCTCATGAAATGAAGGAATAATATGACTGCATCCAGGGCACAGGCCCCTCCTCACCTAACAAGGCTACCGACTCCAGCAGACTCTGGCTTGGAATGGGTAGCACAGGAGTATCAGCAGCTAGAGGGGTAACTGGCTCCCTTATTGCCATTCCCATGCTGCTGCTACTGGGATTGGCCTGAATAACACTGACAGGAGTGGAGGTAGGGGAGAGAATCAAATGCTGAGCAGGATCTTGATACTCCGAGAGGTCAATTTTCTTGCCCAGACTGGGGCGTGGTGGCTCACAAGTAGTTAGGTACCGATACATAGCCAACAGGCTCTCTCCTAGACACTTCCACCTGTACCAGAGAAGAAACTTGAGTCATTTTTACCATCACATTTAAAATTTCTTCCACAGATAACACTCTCACTAGATATACCAAATACATGCATCCCATGCTCATGAGACAGTACATGCTAGACTAGAGCGTAGCCTAGGCCTGAGCCATGAAACATACGTGAAGAAAGGAACAGGCTGCACCAGTTTCAGGTCCGGCTTTTTCTCCCGCACCGTCAAAGCTTTCCTCTTTCTACGCAGTTCTAATGCTTCATCTATAATTGCCCTTGTCTCTGTCAGACTCACATTCACCTCATGGATTGACATGTCACTATAAGATAGAGGAACAATGAAACATCATAATATAAAATAAGGCACCAGAAAGTCAAGAGTCAGGTAATCATAGACCTGTGGTACTACCCAAAGCTCATTATTATTATTACATTCCAGATACATTGCCATTCTGTGCTACAATTGTTAACATATCTGACCATGCGACTAAAATCACCAGGAACAAAAAATGAGGTTATAATGAATTCTGTTGAAGTAAGCAATTTTTAATACAAACAGTCCAAATTCCATTTTTTATGTGACAAAATAAAAAAGCTACAGAAGTTCAAACATGCAACTTTTTCCAGACTGCTTATGGAACCATGATAAAGTCAGCCATTCTCCACATTCTGGATCTGGTACTTTAAAGTCACCTTTTCCCAGACATAATAATAATAATAACAGTTTATATACCGCAATACCGTTAAGTTCTATGCGGTTTACAATAGATTATACAAATACTTTCTTGTCCCTACTGGGCTCACAATATAATGTTTTATACCTGGGGTAAAGGGGGTTAAGTGATCTGCCCATGCGCACAAGGAGCTGCAATGGGAACTGAACCTGGTTCCCTGCCCACTACAGTAACCATTAGACTACTCCTTCACTCCTCACCATCATTTGTCACATTGCTACTAACTAGAGCAAGAATCCCTAACCTACACACAGGCAAAACCACTAAGATGTGCTTCAAAGCCTGTGGTCTTGAGCACAACAAACTCCAGGTAAAATTTGCAAGCTTGAGACTAACACACTGCAGAGCATCACAGGCGGCAGCACATAGATACAGTAGAATCATGATTAACCGGTATTCAAGCAACTGACACTCTCACCCAATCGCAAAAAAAAAAAAATCACCCCCGAAGCAGCAGCAGTCCTGAGCTGCGAACCCCCATCCCTCCAGTCCTGAAACAGTGGCAGCGGTTCTGATCTGCAAACCCCCCCTTTCCTCCAGCCCCGAAGAATCAGTAACGATCCTGAGCCAAGAACCCCCTTCCGTTTAGCCTTCCCTCCAGCCCCAAAGCAGCAGCAACAGTCCTCAATCACAAACTCCCTCCCTCCCTCCAGCCCCAAAGCAGCAGGAGCGGTTCTGAGCCATGAACCCCCCCCTCCCTCCAGCCCCTTAGTAGCGACACTGGTCCCGAGCGGTGTGCCCCCTCCTTCCAGTCCTCCCTCCAGCCCCGAAGCAGCTGCAGCAGTCCTGAGCCGCGAACACCCGCCCCCAGCCCTCCCCTCCAGCCCCAAAGCAGCAGCAACGGTCTTGAGCCACGAACCCCCCTCCCTCCAGCTCCAAAGCAGCGGCAGTGGTCCTGAGCTGCGAGCCCCCCTCACTTACCAAAGCAGCAACAACAGCCGGTCAGCAGAGATAGCACTGACAAGAGGCTGCTCACGGCCAGCCCCAGCAGGGCCTTTCCTCTGATGCATCACTTCCGATATGGGGCTGTCCGCAAGCATCCTGTTTTCAGCGCTACCTCTGCTACTTCAGTAAGTGAGGGTAGGGTCAGACCAGAAGTGTTTGGGGAGGGAGGATCATCAGGGTGCAAGGGAGGGAGATGTATGTATGCTGGACCTATAAGTGGGGGGAGAAAGGGGGAAGAGAAAGTGACCCATAAAGATGGGAAGAACAGAGATGGTCCTACAAGTGGGGATGGGAGGAATTATAGAGTGAGCTGGAAAGGGAGACAAAACGATTTAACTCTCAAACAAATAGAAAACTATAGTTATCCGGCATCCACAAAACCCCATGGGTGCCAGATAACAGAGTTTATATTTATGTTATGTTTATTATCATTTGTTATACCGCATATATCACAGTGGTTTACATTCTAAGTTACATTAAATACCGACCTCAGCAGCTTACATTCTAAATTATATTCCATATCAAAGAAAAATCAATTCCTAAAGAGAGATGAAGAAATGATAAAGACAAAAGAAATTACAAAATACAGAATCAAGGCACAAACAAAGAAGCAGCAAACAAAAGAAAGGACAAAATTAGGCCACCCCCACCAAAGAAAGATACCACTCCTGGCTCAGTAGTTGGCAGATGCATTCAAATTAGCTGCCCGATGCTGGCAGACTCCCACAGGCAGCTCGCAGCAGGGCCATTGATTCATCAATGTGGTCAGTTCCACCACAACCGCAGAACATCTGCAAGCCACAGGAGGAATGGTGCATAGCAGCCCCAGGACTCCTGACAGCATGAGAGGTTGCCGCACCAAAATCCACAGCCAGCTGCTCCAAAAAGGGCCAATGCCAGTCTGCAGCAGATTAGATGGAGCAAATCAGGGAGGAATTGGGGTCCAAACACACCATCCGCTCAACCCACAGCCACAATGCCGGCATCAAAAAGGGAGCCTCCAACCTCCGGCATCCTCCAGCAGTGATCTCCCCACAGCGACAAGAGGGGGAGGACCAAAAGGCGAGGTTGGCGGTTGTCTGCCAGTTGTTCCCTAGAGAAGGGCGGTGTCTGCTCTCTCATCGGGGAGGAGCTGGAGATGTCTAACTCTGAGTGAGGCTGTGTCGATGACTCCCCCGATCCTCCACCACTGGAGTCAGGCTGGCGCGAAGGAAGACAGAGCATTGGAGTGAGCTCAGAGTTTACTGTATTTCCCTAGCTTAAGCGAATATCCTACTTCTTTATGGAAAGATTAACAGCACGCTCTTGCTTGGTTTTATGTATTTTTGTTGGAATCATTTACATTGTTTTGCAAAAGTGACATAAATGTAGAACGAGAAACATCACAAACAAATGAAAGGATAAATTAATATTCAATTACTAAATTCTGAATCTTGGCTGCAAAATATATTTTACTGGCTAGTGTCACTAAACCTAAATGCTGCACTATGTGCTTTGATAAGGAAATCTGAACAGAATCTTTAACAGAATTTCAAAGTCATGCCAGAAATATGTTCTTCTAAAACACCTAAATGTTTGTAATTTAGAAGAACGTGGCATCTTCTGCTTACTGTTTTGCACCTCTAAAGAATGCATGACCAATGACATTCATATTTAATACATATGCACTGGAAAAGGCTACTGGTAATTACTGCATATTTACATTATACATGCTATTCCCTTGAGTTTCACAGCCATGCCCCAAAGGGCCTTTGACTCTAGCCCAAGTGAGAATTACTAATAGGGAAGACTGTGCAAGCAAAAGATGAGACAAAAACAATGACGGAGTGTGTCTGAGACATATAAAATAACCACTGGAAAACATCTGGATTTACCATTTCAGAAACATGCGGAAAGAATCTTTCTGTAGGCAAGGCTGTTCCTCAAAGATTTTCTCCTTTAAAACGAGACCTTTGCTATATCGGCAGTCCTTCTCCAAGGCCTTGCAGATAAAGTACAGACAGGCTGCAGAAGGACAAGAGAAAAATCAACCAATATATATATATTTCAAGTTTTTAATGGAATTTGATATACCGCTGGGAGAGCAGGCTGTCTAAGTGGTTTTTACCTTGCTAATATCTTTTTTAGTAGATAGGTGTGTCACTCTGGAAACAGTGGACAGTATGGTATTCTCCCCATGCTTGTGAGTCATGCAGTAGGAATCCAGGTTTTCAACTCCTCCTTTCTCCAGAGGGCTTTGCTCCCCCTTCAGTTTGTACCAAAGCAGATGATATAGCTCTATATAGAAACACATAAGAAGGAGAGGTACAAGGAGATTCCCCGAAATACATTTCTGTGCTGCTCTGAAAGTACAACACGGCTATATTCACCGGTCCCATTCACTATTTTATATACTCTTTTAAAGGTAGCCTCAGCCCCACCACTCCACCGCTATGTTAATTTGTCATTGCGGGAAGAATTATGTGGGAGCTCATCATTGGCTGCCTGTATGCATTTTTTATCAAAAATTCGTTTGCATTTGTTTTATAAGTACATCTACGGGACCTCATTGTTCTCCCAAGTAATATACTGGGGCCGGTTTTTGGATGATATTTTTCTGATATGGGAAGGAACTAGGGAACATCTTCAACAATTTTTTGATTATTTAAACTCCGTCGATAACAACATAAAATTCACTATGACATGCCATCAGGATAGGATTGATTTCCTTGATATAGCTATCACTGTGGTTGATGGTAGGATTGATACTTCTCTCTACAGGAAACCAGTCACACGGAACACGATCCTCCATTTTGATAGCTTTCACCCATATAGACTGAGGTTCAATTTGCCTATTGCCCAATTTCTCCGTGTCCGTCGGGTGTGTTCCACCTTGGGAGAGTTTAAGAAGCAAGCTAGAGCTCTCTCGGAGAGGTTTAGAGATCAGGGGTACCCAGAAAGATCCATAAGACAAGCCTATTTGAGGGCTAAATTTGCCCAGCGGGAGCTCCTCCTGCAAAAATCGGAGGTATCTCAAAAGGTTGAGAATGACATTCTCACTTGTGTTCTTCCCTTCTCTAGAGCGACAAATTTGGCTGTGGCTATAATGAAGCGCCATTGGTATATAGTACAAGCTCATCGGGCGTTGAGGGAGTTCCCCAGGGTGGCATACTCGAGGGGCACAACATTAGGGCAAAAATGTAATCATTTGAAATATGGGAGGACAAGGGAGGATCAGGGGGGTCAGCATATGAAGTGTGGCAGGTGCCAATGGTGCTCATCAACAATTGAAGGGGGGAGCTGGAAGGTCCCAGGGAGGGACACAATTTTGATTTCAAGAACAGATACAAATTGTTTGACACAAGATGTGATTTATGCCATTGTCTGCCCCTGTGAGTTAGTATATATTGGAAGAACTAGCAGGGCGATTCGGGTCAGATTGACCGAACACAAATCACGTATAGTGAATGGTGTCATCCAGGCCCCTTTAGTTGCCCATTGGATAGCATGTCAACACACAGTGGAACAGATCCGCTGGCATGTCATTAACCAGGTAGTTGGGAGGGATGGGGGTAAAGATCCATACAAACTCAATGAGAGCGAGCAGAGGCACATCTTCATGCTTGAAACTGTGGAACCACGGGGGCTGAACGGTGAAATCGAGTGGACCTCACTCATTGGATGAGGTCGGGCCAATGAGATTCAGGGGGAGGTAACCTCTATACTACGAAGGGAGGGATATTTAAACTCCGGGCTTAGACACCGTGGCCATCTTTCACCCTTAAATTTGTGGAGTCGGATGACACGGGCGTTCTTGGTGGGTGTTGAGTATGTTGAGAGTTGGGATAAGATTAATGCATGAAAGGGGGAGAGGGGACGGTTGTGAATGTTTTCAACAGCCTCTTTTCCTATCATTTCAGGGAGACCCTTGATACAGCACTTTCACAGTGCGAAACATGTCATGTCGGGTTTGACTCCCAGACGTTGGCTGAACAAAAAAAAGCTAAGTACATTGTCACTTTAAAATATAAAATATTTATTAAAATGATTGAGATAAAACAAATGCAAACGAATTTTTGATAAGTCCTCTCCAAACAAAAACAACCCCCGAAAGGGAAATTTTGGGAAGTTCAGTTCTGGACGCGGCAACCGCCGACCAAGCGCGAAGCCACAAGGTACAGCATGCGGCCACCAAAAGTCCCAGACTTAGCTGCACCAAGTCACAAAGAACAACCGAGAGGAACGAGGCAGTCATCTCAATCTTCACCACCTCCTGATCCACTAAGGACCAGTCATCAGACTCATGATCCAGGACACGCTCAGACCACCAAAACACGGTGCGAGCCACCAGCCCCACACAAATACCCCCAAGGCAGAGACATCAAAATTATACTTAGAAGTGTCTCTAACGTACGCTCCTCAGAGACCCTAAGAGCAGAACCGTCCATAACAGGCACGGTATGCCGCTTAGTAAGTGCCGAGACCACCGCGTCCCCCATTGGCGAAATTAAGGTAGCCCTATTCCCCTCCGGGATGGGATACCCATGAGCCAAGGTGCACACCAAACGAAACGGCGCCCGTAGGCCACTGCGCCAGCACAAAATCCCGAAAATCCTGACACACAGGAAAAGAGCGGGAAACAGGACAGACCCCCTGAAGCAGAGGGGCCCCCATACGCGGGGTCTCCGGTGGCGCAACTTCAAAAATGCAGCACCAAGGAGACCTGCTACATCAGGTCTAAAAACTCATCCCTCTGAATAAAAAGCGCACCACGGACGCATCTGCTCTGGAAGACGGGAAACCCGCCGCCCCGCTGCCAGCGGGCGTCCCCTCCAGAGGATCCTGGAAGCCCGCCAAAGCGGCCAGGTCCTCAATCATGCCAACATGCTACTCCGACCACCAATTTGCAATCCAAGCCCCCCCTGCGGGCGCTTAGATGAGGGAGGAGGAAGAGGGGACGCCAAACGAAAAGAGGGAGGCAAAGCCATAGGGGGCGCAGAGGGAAACCACCCCTGAAACCCCCCAGGTGCACATGGGACCCCCAATTATCTGCACAAAGAAAGAAATTAAATTGGGGGCAAAAAACCCCTGGGGGTCCCCAGGGACTCCCTGCCCCAGCAGGGGTCCTTGCTGAAACCTGCCCCTGTGTTTGCAATACAGGGGGCAGGTCACCTGAGGTTGCAGACAAAATGGAGGGGCCAGACAGAGAAAATGGCGAAGTTCCCGCCAAAAATGCTCCCTCCATTGCCTGTAGCGGCTGAGAAGCCTGAACAGTCCCAGCCGCTAAAACAGGCAAGTCGGCATCAGCTGTCAAAAAATCAGCTGAGAGGGAATCCTTCGGGGAATCCCTCCGTGGGCGGTTGGAGAAGACCGGGCTTCCCCACTGCTCCCAGCCGACTCGCGAGGCACCATCGGCGGGGAGCTCTGGGCGCCTGCAGCCGCTGCCGACGTAGCTCCACCACTTCACCGGCCCAAACTACCGAATTCAGTCTGGCCGCGAGTGCCTCGCGGCTGGACCTAATTGTGTCCCACTCCCCCGGAGAAGGGCACAATTGCTCCATATGCGACCTAACTAGAAACAAAGTGCCGGTTAGATGAAAAAATACAGTAAAAACCATTAAACTGACAGGGAAGCAACCCTGCAGACCGGCACTACCTCAGGATTTTTTTTTTTTACAGAACAGACTCCACAGGCTCTCGAAGCAATATGCCTTGCTTGATTTAGGGGGCAAGGCTTACTGCTGAGGCTCCTCTAAAAAAATGTGGGGAGGTGGAGGAAGTGGGAGGAGGGACCCCGCTCGAGACCCGCCGGGTTTGACACCCCCGAGGTCGGACGGACCCCCAAATAGGGCCCGCCCAAGCTCCGTCCGGCCAAAAACAGGGACTAGAAACCCCCTAAACAAATTCCAACAGCCCTACCAAGGGAGATGGGTACAGATCACTCAACACCTGCTGGAGACTGAAAGAAGACTGATGTAAATAGAGAAGGGAGTATATTATATACTGTCCCACAGTTTTGTTTTCAGTCTCCACCTGCTGGTCATGATTGGATATATACCCATTCGTAAAGATTAACCTCTACTGGTCTGGAGAGTGCTAAAGAAATATTTTTTTTTACAGAAAGGGTTGTAGACGTTTGGAATAGTCTGCCGGTAGAGGTGGTAGAGACAAAGACTGTCTGAATTCGAAGTGAAGGACAGGCACATGAGATCTCGTAAGATGGGATGCCTGGATGGGCATTTTAGCCTTTTTCTGCCATCATGTTTCTATTTTAAGGTTCTTTGGGGAAAATTTTGAACACCTTGCACAAAATGAGGTCAACATTTCATTAGGCCAGTGGTTCTTAAACCTGTCCTGGGGGACATCCAACCAGTTGAGTTTTCAAGATATCCCTAATGAATATGCATGAGGCAGATTTGTATGCCTATCACCTCTATTATATGCAAATCTTTTATTAGCAGGGGTCTCAAAGTCCCTCCTTGAGGGCCGCAATCCAGTCGGGTTTTCAGGATTTCCCCAATGACTATGGGGCGGGAAACTACGAGGTGACACCAGGAAATTCTTTTTCACTGAAAGGGTGGTTGATCGCTGGAATAGTCTTCCACTGCAGGTGATTGAGGCCAGCAGCGTGCCCGATTTTAAGGCCAAATGGGATCGGCACATGGGATCTATTCACAAGGCAAAGGTAAGGGAGGGTCATTAGGGTGGGCAGACTAGATGGGCCGTGGCCCTTATCTGCCATCTGTTTCTATGTTTCTATTTGCATGCACTGCTTTCAATGCATATTCATTGGGGAAATCCTGAAAACCCGACTGGATTGCGGCCCTTGAGGAGGGACTTTGAGATCCCTGTTTATTAGGGATATCTTGAAAAACCGACTGGCTGGGGATCTCCCAGGAAAGGTATAAGAACCACTGCATTATACAATTCTATTTTTCACATTAGAGTCCCATGAGCAGCTCCGTACTAATTACAGAATATTTCAGAGAAGTACATTTATCAGATTCGAGTTCTTCCTTCACAGGACAGGTCAGCCTTTATGAGAGGCTGAATTCCTTTCTACAAAGCCATGAGATGTAGTGGCACATTGCACAAATTCAAACCAATAAGCCAAGAAGTTACTTACTTGTATAATCACAAAGCGTGTATAGGACTGTAATGAGATTATCCAAACATGGCCAGTGATCTGCATTACACCGCAGCCCTTCTTCAAAAGCATGCCGTGCCAAGGGGATGCGTACCAGCCGCACAGCCACACAGCCTATTTTGTACCAAAGGTTGACGTCAGTAGAATCCAACATTACTGCCTGTAAAGTGGGTAAATGACTCATGAATAAGTATTAACTAAAACTGCGTGCACAGACAGGAGTTTACAATAGCAGCCTGACCATACTGTGTGTGTTGGCAGATTAAATGATAACATATATTAGAATAGTTTTGATGAATATGGCATTTGCCATCTTTTTTTTTTTTTTTTTAATTCTTTATTTATACCATTCGCAAATACAAACTGAGCACTCAGAGCAAAACACTGCAATCAGCCAAATAATATATACAACTTAATGGCATTTGCCTCCTTAATACATTCTGAGAGAGTATCATAGAACCAATTACCCAAGAACCAAAGATGTGAGTTAACAATGAAACAAGACTGGTTAAAACTCTCTCTGGTTAACCAAGAGGTCACTGCACACCATAAGCTGAGTATAATGTACTATGGGATGTATAAGGCTGTGTTGTAAACCAGTTGCTGTCTTCAGTAGAGAATGACATGGGGACAAATTTTTCCCCATCCCTGCGGGAACTCATTTTCCCATCCTATCCCCGCAGGAACTCATTTTCCCATCCCAACCCCACGAGCTCTTTTCCTGTCCCTGCCCCATTCTTGCAAGCTTCATCTTCATCCACACAAGCCTCAAACACTTTAAAATCATAAGTGTTCGAGGCTTGTGTGGTTAAAGGTGAGCTTACAGGAATGGGGCAGGGACAGCGACAGCGACAAAACTCAGGAGGATGGGACGTGTCATTCATTAGTCTTCAGCAACAGAGCTATCTATGCACTGTGTGAGCACTAGTGTTGCCTGATTCAGGAAAAAAAATTTTGATTCGATTTGATTCAGCTTATTGAATTGGTTTTCGATTCGATTCAATTCGATTTGATTTTCTTTCCCAATTGGGTGTTTTTTTCAAACATCCTGGTGGGTTTATTTTATAGCCTCTTAACCCCCTTTGCCTTCTCCAACCACACTGGTACTGTGGTGCAAACAAAATCAACAAACAAAAAAGACTTTTCCTCTCTCCGTTAAATCCTAGCTCATGTTTGCGGTCTAACACCAGCTCTGGCAGGATACACATTTCAAATCTGACATATTGTAATCACAAAACAGAAAATATAATTAGTTTTTCTACCTTTTGTTGTCTGGTCATTATTCAAATTTTGTTGGTCTCAGGCTCTGGTTGTCTTCTGATAACTTGCTTGCCAGGGTCTCCTTCTTTCTCCGTGCTAACCATCCACCTGCCATCTCTGTCCTCTGGCATCTTTCCTTTTTTTTTGTCTCCCTCCACAGATCCACCTTTTCTTAACTACCTATTCATCCAGCATCTCTCCCTCCTTCCCCACCAACCCAGGGTCCACCATCTCTCCCTTTCTTTTCTCAACTACCCTCCTATCCAGTATCTCTATCCCCCCTCCACACCAT
Source organism: Geotrypetes seraphini (assembly GCF_902459505.1). Classification (NCBI taxonomy): domain Eukaryota; kingdom Metazoa; phylum Chordata; class Amphibia; order Gymnophiona; family Dermophiidae; genus Geotrypetes; species Geotrypetes seraphini. Next base: position 132,494,362 of record NC_047091.1, read on the forward strand.
CCCTTGTGTCCAACTTCTCTCCCTTTCTGTTCCTTCCCTCCCTAAATCCCATTGTCCAATCATCTCTCTTCTTCTCCTCTATTTTTAGACCCATTTCTTCCCCCCAAAGTCCAGCATATGCACGTCTCTTTGAACCCCCCTTCCCTCCCTCCCTCCCTCCGTGTACTTCTACACCAGGGCCCCCTCCCTTGATGGTCTGTCCTCCCCTGAAGACCTGCACCCCACCTCTGAAGGCCTGCCTGTTCCCCCTGAAGACCTGTCTCCCCCCTTTGAAGACCTGTCTCCCCCCCTTTGAAGGCCTGTCCCCCCTTTGAAGGCTTGCATCCCACCCCTGAAGGCCTGCCTGCCTGTTCTCCCCTAAAGGCCTGCCTATCTGGCCCTCCTGAAGGCCAGTCCCACCCCCCATACCGAAGGACTACTCACCCCCCCCCCCCCCCCCGGAAGGCCTGCGAGTTCCCCCTGGCCTCCCACTGGTGTCCGGCTTCCCCCCTGGCCTTCCCACACCTGTTTACCTCTGAAGAGCATCCTGCACAGAAGATCGCGGCGTTAGCGATGTTTGCAAACAGCTTCAGAGCTGTTTCCTCTGCAGCGGTCCTGCCCCTCCTCTGACGTCAGTGCTTTAGGGGCGAGGGGGGAAGGTTAGCCGAGTCAGGAAGCTGATTTTTTGTGATTTTAAATCGATTTGAATCAATTCACCCGAAGTGAATCGGTGAACCGATTCAAATCGTGAATCGGGCAGCACTAGTGAGAACTCCTCCTCCCTCCAAATTACTAGGGACATGCGCACATTTTTTTTCTTCCTGTTATGTATACAAATTTAATTTTATACACATAAGTCAGTTATCTACAGTAAGCAAGACTGAATTTACACAAATAACAAAATGTGAAAAAATGAATGAAACTTCTAAAAATGGCAAAAAAAGAGAGATTAAACTATTGAAGGGGGGGGAGACTACACCTAGAGAATTACATGGGGACAGAATTTGTCTCCATCCCCGCAGTTAAATACAGGAAACTATCCCCATGTTATTCTTTAAGGAGAGAGGGAAGAATCGGAGTATGAATGGGCACAGCCACTGACTCTCAAGCCTTGCATTGAAGAATGCTGGTGTAGAAGGACTGAGGTTGAGATAGACACTAAAGAATGACACGGGCTGGTTTCCCACGGTTATCCTCGGGTACAGGGACAAATTTTGTCCCCGTGTCATTCTCCATCCCTATTTATTACACTGATAAAGAAGAAGAAATTAGGTTCTTACCTGCTAATTTTCTTTCTGTTAGCTTGTAGACTGGTATAGTCCTTACGAATGGGTTATATGCCTCCCTGCTACCAGCAGGTGGAGACTGAGCACAAACTTGTACATCAGGCTAGAATCTGCCCAGCAACTCAGTCTGCCGAATAGCCAAGCAGAACCTAGGAAAGATTTAAACTGAAAACAGCATAACACACTCCGAACAGGAGTGGAAAAAACAACAAATACTTATAAACTATTGTTGGAACATGTGTAGAACTTAATCCTGGTATAGAAAACATTCCCACAGCTCACCAGATAAGCCAGCTGAGCCATAGCCGCTGTTCTTACTTCTCCCCGGCCCTAGAAAAATTCTAGAAACCGCAGAAAAAAACAAATCTGTAAGCGAGCAAAACAAAAACCCACAATCACCGCACAAAGACAGACAGGTTGGAGAACTATACCATTCTACAAGCTAACAGAAAGAAAATTAGCAGGTAAGAACCTAATTTCTTCATTTGTATCGCTTGGTAGACTGGTATAGTCCTTACAAATGGGACGTACCCATTAAGGGTGGGACCCCCGAAGGGCCGACACCAGAACACGTTCACTGAACACTGCGTCCCAATGCACTTAAACATCCACACGGTAGTGTCTTATAAAGGAATGCAGAGAAGACCAAACTGCAGCCTTGCAAATATCCACTGGAGGCACTATAGAAGATTAAGCCCAAGAAGCTGCCTGACCCCTAGTAGAATGAGCCTTAAGAAATTCTGGAACAGATTTCTTCTTCAGAAGATAAGTGGAAGCAATAGTCTCCTTGATCCAGCGTGCAATAGTAGCCTTAGAAGCACCATCCCCCTTACGAGGACCCGCTAGAAGGACAAAGAGATGATCGGATCTCCTGATCTCTTGGGTCTTCTGCACATAAAAGTGAAGGACCCGACTGACATCCAACTTGCGCAGCTGTCTCTGCTTGGAAGAGCCCTCCCAGCTATCCAACACCGGGAGGACCACTGCCTGATTGACATGAAAAGAAGAAACTACCTTTGGCAGAAAGGAAGGAACAGGCCTCAAGAAAACCCTCCCCCTAGAAAACTCCAAAAAGGAAGCCCTACAAGAGAAAGCCTGCAGCTCAGAAACACGTCTAGCTGAAGTAATAGCCACCAAAAAGACCACTTTAAGAGTACGGTCCTTCAAAGAGCAGTCACCCAACGATTCAAAAGGAGGGCGCACTAGAACTGACAGATCCAGATTCAGATCCCAAGATGGAACAAAGGGTCATACAGGAGGCTTGAGCAACTTGGTCACCCACAAGAAGTGAATCAGGAATGGCAGTCAAACGCTGACCTTTCAATAACCTCTGAAAGGCTGACAAAGCCACAAGCTGAACCCGGAGAGCAGACCAAGCCAGTCTCCTATCCAGGCCATCCTGCAAGAATTCTAAGATGTTAGGCAGGGAAGCGCCAAAAGAGACCATTCCACGCGCATCACACCACTCCTCAAATAGATGCAAAACACTCACATAAGCCCAAGAGGTGAAAGCCTCCGGGACCCCAAGAGAGTTGAGATCACTTTATCTGAATACCCCTTTTTACCTAGGAGATTCCTTTCAAGAGCCAAGCTGTAAGACAAAAGGGACCTGAATGAGAACATTGGAATGGGACCTTGAGTTAGAAGGTCGTCAAAGAGAGGCAGAGGAAAAGGATCCGCCACAAGATGCTTCACCAGATCTGCGTACCATGGTCATCGAGGCCAATCTGGAGCCACCAGAACCATGAGGCCTGGATAGCGAATTATGCGAAGAAGCCTGCCCACTAATGGCCACGGAGGGAACACATACAACAGCCCTTCCTTTGGCCATGGTTGAACCAGAGCATCTCTGACTGTCTCTGCGACAACTGAAGAAGCGGGGTGTGTTGGCGTTAACACTTGTGGCCATCAGGACCATGAGGGGCTGACCCCCAAAACTGCATTATCAAATGAACATTCTCCACTCCGGCTATGTGGGAAGCTGATATGTCTTGAAGGTGCGACTCTGACCAGACCATGAGTGCTCCTGGTGCCCCTCTGATGATAAGACATAGGCCACCACTGTAGCATTGTCCGACAGAACCCTGACTGACTTGCCCATTAGAAAGGACTGGAAGGCTAGCAACCCCAGACAGATGGCTCTGGTCTCCAAAACACTGATCGACCAAGAAGCCTCCTCCGTGGACAAGGTGCCCTGAGCTGAGTGACCTAGACACTGAGCCCCTCAACCAAGAAAACTGGCATCCGTGAGCAGCACCATCCACTGCAGCTGATCCAGACTCGCCCCTTATACAAGATGGCGGGTCTGGAGCCACCAATGAAAACTGTCCTGATCTAAGCCCGGAAGCGGAACAGGGTGATCCAGACCGTGCCTCTGAAGCAACCACCTTCAAAGAAGTGCATACTGAAGAGGATGCATGTGGGCCCGCAACTACCTCACTACATCGAGGGAAGCCGCCATCGAACCCAAGACTTGGAGGAAATCCTGTGCCCGAGGACACTGGGGCGCCATAAGCAGGCGAATCTGAGATTGCAATTTGCTTACCCGAGCCTCCAGAAGGAAGACCTTCCCCAAGAAGTTGTCTAACAGCACGCCTAGATACTCCAGGCACTCAGAGGGAGACAGCCGGCTCTTGGCAAGGTTGACTACCCATCTCAGCAACTGCAAAAACTGCACCACCCGAGCCGCAACCCGAGTGGTCTCCCGTAATGACTTTGCTCGAATCAACCAGTCATCCAGGTAGGGATGAACTAGAATTCCATCTTTGTGCAACGCCGCCGCAACCACCATAAACCTTGGTGAACATCCGCAGAGCCATGGCCAGACCAAAGGGAAGTGCACAGAACTGATAATGTTGCTCCAAGATCACAAAGCGCAGGAAGCGATGACAGGAATGTGCAAGTAGGCCTCGGTCAGATCTAAAGAGGTCAGAAACTCCCCCGGTGAAATCGCCAGAATCACAGACTGCAGAGTTTCCATGCGGAAGGAAGGCACGTGAAGAGCCCCGTTGACCCCCTTCAAATCCAGGATAGTCTGAAAGGTCCCTTCTTTCTTTGGCACATCAAAGTAAATTGAGTACCAACCAGTGCCCCACTCCCATGGGGGAACTGGAACCGCCGCTTGAAGATCCAACAATCTTTGAAGGGTCTGGTGAAAGGCCTGCTGCTTCCACGCCACCTGCGAAGGAGAAGCAAGAAAACGATCTGGCAAGGAATGGGCAAACTCCAGAGCATAACTATCCCGAATCACCTCCAGAACCCAATGATTGGACATGATGTCTGCCCACTTTGGATAAAAATCCCACAGCCAGGCGCCCACCGGAACCAAGACAGGCAAGGAGTCATTGGGCAGGACAGGTGGCAGGGGACCCGGTAGGGGCGCTACCCACACCCCAGTGGGCCCCCATGAAAGGACTGCATGCACTGAAAGAACCTGCCTCTAGAGAGCTCAGGGGACTGAAAAGAAGCAGCCCCTTGACCAGGGCAGAAATGGCAGAAATCACGCCCATGCCCATGAGCAGCACTACCTCGAGCTAGCAGCCTAGGCCTATCCTCAGGCAAACGAGGCACTTTGGAATCAGTAAGAGTCTGAACCAACCTGTCCAGGTCCTCACCAAACAAGAAAAATCCCTGAAAAGGAAACTTTGTCAGCTTAGCTTTGGACGCCGAGTCCGCCAACCAAGTGCAAAGCCACAAGGTAAGGCGAGTTGCCACTGCAAACGCTATCGACTTGGCAGAAGCTCGCAAGAGGTCATACATGGCATCTGAAAGATAAAAAACGCCCAATTCAATCTTTACCACCTCGTGTTTGAGCAATTCCCAATCCTCAGTTTTACACGGTATGCCTCTTAGAGATGGCCGAGACCACCGCATCCACCACAGGCGACTTCAGAGTGCCCCTATCCCCTTCAGGAATGGGATACAGGCGGGTCATGGAGTGCGCAAAACGAAAGGGAGCTTCCGACACCTGCCACTGTGCGAGCATAATGTCCTGAATATCCTGATGCATAGGAAAAGAGCAGGAAGCAGGGTTGATCCCCCTTAAGCAAGGGGTCTACCGTAAGCGTGGGCTCTGACTCGTTGACCTCAAAGTGCAAAACTGAGGAAACCTGAATAATTAGCTCATGAAGCTCTTCCCACTAAAAAATGTGCACCAACGCAACTTCGCCAGCAGAGGGGTGCATGAACCCTCACTGGCGGAATCCGACCCCCAAAAGGATCCTGGAAATCTCTCCAAGGGTCCAGGTCCTCATCAATTACATCTTGCTCCATTGGGCAAAAATCCTCATCCCAAGAGACCCTCGGGCATATGGATGAGAGAGGAGTAGAGGGGGGCAAAACCGCCGCTGTATGGGGCCGCACTGGGGAAGATGTTGAGGGCAAACACCCCCCACCCCTGCGAGACCCCTGGAGTGGACACGGAACCTCCAGCCACCAGCACATAAGCTTTATAAATTCAGGGGGGGAAAACCCTTGGCGGCCCCATGGGACTCCCTGCCCCAGCAGGGGTCCCTGCCATACCTTGCCTCTGTATTTTCAGAACAGGGGGAATGTCACTTGAGGTAACAGAAATGAAGGAGGAGGTTCCCGCCGAAATTGGACCTGAAACCACCAAAATCGGAGCTCCTGTGGCCTGATGTGTCTGAAAAGCCTGGGACTTTCCTGACGCTGAAGCCAAGAAACCGACCAACATGAAAAGGGAATCCCCAGTCAAGGTACATGCGGCGGGATGCCTGGCAGCCGGCAACTGCTGCCGACGAGACTCCCCCACTGCTCCGGCCTGCACAACGCTTGCAAAGGCCGGTAGCGAGTACCTCGCATCTGGAGCACAATGAGCATTTTTTTTCCCCTTAAAAGTGCTCACTGTGCTGAAAAACGCCCTAGCTGTAATAAAAGTGCTAGTTAGATGAGAAAAAACAATAGAAATGGCAGTTTTAAAGGGAATTGAGCCCTTTAGACTGGCACACCTCAGGATTTTTTTTTTCCCCACTTACTCAGAACAGATTCCACGGCTCTCAAAGCTGGAGGGTTGATCAACCAGGGAGCCAGGCCGCCGGCTGAGGCACCTCTACAAAAATGTGGGGAGGTGGAGGAAGATGGGGGGAGGGACCCAGCATGAGACCCACTGAGTTTATGGTCAAATCTATTTTATTATTAGTAGAAATACAAAACAACAAAGAACAAAGACATCAAAGTCAAAGGAAAGATCTTCCAACAATACAAAAGTCATTGAGGTACTTTGGTGAAACAAAAGTGGAACCCCCTGCCTCCCCCCCTGTCCCCCAATCCCCACCCAAGCAGCAATAACCCCCCATACAAGAACCCCCCCCCCATGTCCCATGAAGCAAACAGAAGTCAAGCAACAAAATTCCAGAGGCCCGTGTTCTGGTGGCCCCTGGCAGTCACAAGCGAAAAGCCCTCCCCCCCAACAGATAAGTCAACAAAACAAAGGGGGGGAAAAAATGGGGGGTATGCCTGCGGTGACTGATCCCGGGAGGGAGCACGAGGAACTTCAACAAGGCTAAGCAAGAGGATTCAAAAGGAGACTACGGCTTCTAGGAGATAAGGAGTCCAAGTAGACTCCAAACACAAGCAGGAAGCGACGTCAGCGACAAGGGTGACCAAGTGCCTCTCGAGCCTCCCACGTGGCCAATGTACGCACTAGAGCTCTCCAGGTCCAAAAAGAGGGGGACTCAGAAACAGTCCAAGATTGCAAAATGCATTTGCGAGCAAGGAGACACACCTTACGACACCAGAGAGGACCCCCCTTAGGAAGGCCACGAAAAGCCCCAGGCAGATCAAGAACCAACTGCTCCACGCTACCCACAATGGTGCTCAAAAATAAACCTCGGAGGTAATGAATGATAGATTTCCAAAAAGCTTGTATAGTCCAACAATCCCAAAAGGAATGAGCTAAAGTATTGGGATCCCGGCCACATTTCAGACAGAGGGGGGAGTCGATACCCCTATTTTATGCAATTGGACTTGAGTATAATAAGCCCTATATATCACTCTAACATAACATTCACGATACACTGTTCCCATTATCAAACTAGGGACCCCCCGCAGGGCTTTCAGAATATCCCAAGTACTAAGATAAATGTGAAGTTCACGACCCCAGCTCTCTCAAAGACACGACACCTCTTTAGGGCTTGCAAGCTCCGATAGGGCCCTATAGAACGCTGACACCGAAGTAGAACGAACCGCCACCCCTTAAAAAAAAAAAACGCACCCCCATCGGTAGTGCAAGCTGATCCTGCGGAAGGACCCACCGAGTTTAACACCGACAAGGAAAGACCTGACTGTTCCTGCTATAACTCTTGTTAGTTGTGGTTGGTTTGCTGTATTGCTTGTATTTATATACCTGAAAAATTTAATAAAAATGATATTTTTTTTAAAAAAACCCCACCCACGAGGTCGAACAGATCCCCAAACAGGACCCGTCCAAGCTCTATCTGGCACAAAAGAGGAACCTAGGAGTCCAGAATAAAATTCCAACAGTACTAAGAGTTGAGCCGAATAAGTCTTACCACCTGCTTTAATGGAGACTGAGGAAGACTGAATTGCTGGGCAGATTCTAGCCCGATATACAAGTTTGTGCTCGATCTCCACCCGCTGGTAGCATATAACCCATTCGTAAGGACTATATCAGTCTACCAAGCGATACAAAACATATTTTCTCTCTCTCCCTCTTAATGTTTCTTTTTTATTGCAATATAACAACTTTGTACTTTCGTTTCTTATTCTATTTAATGTCCATAAACCACTCAGACGTACTCAATGGGCAATATATCAAATATAAACTGCAAAATGTAAATGTTTATTGTACCTTTATTACAGTGCCACTGCTGTACATATTAAATCCAGTAACCAACAATTGGAAGAATCACAGAAACCTTAGTTATACATTTTGGTGGAATACATTATGTCATATATTTAAAATGGAACGAGCAATAGCAATACAAAGAGGGACTTATAAATTTATAAAAATATGGGGGCCATTGACAAAATATTGTAGTGAATAGTCATCACTTCTTCTCTTCTTCTTTTGGCACACCAAAGGGGGGAGGGTGCTGGGAACAATCTTACATAATATGTTATAATATGTTCTATAATATGTGTATATTCTGATTGAAAATAAGATGAAGATTGGGAGGTAGGGGGGTTAAATGTATCATTAGATTTTTATGTAGTAGATATCAAAGTGCTATTGTGTAATAACTTGTTGAATTATATTATTTTGTGCACTTGTTGTCCAATTTGAAAATGAATAAAGAATTATTAAAAAAAAAAAAGATTTTTCAAATGGAGCCAAACTTTTGGAAATCAATTATCAGGTAAGCATCACCACTGTTAAATATGTGACATGTAAAAGGGATACACCCAGAAGCAATATTCTATAATGCACTCTACCTCTAAGTAAAACTCCATAGCAGTTTCCAGGTCTTCACGCTGAGCTGCCAACTGTGCCAGGTTTTTGTAAGTAGAATATTTTAACATAAGACCAGGATGCTTCAAACCCTCCTTTTCATCACTGGTTGGTACAGCCTGCAGACAAACACCAGAAGGAGCAACTTAAAATGTGGCAACCAGCCCATCCTTATATACATTTCTTACATTTACTATAAACTTAATAACATAACATAATTTCTTATATAACGCAGCAACCTTGCGGTCAGTGCAGTTCACAAATTAAGAGATACTAACATTATAGTAGATTAAGCCAGATAATTCCAAAAAATATTGACACTGACATATCATACATGTGCTGGTGCTTTCCCACCTGATGTCGGCTTGTGAGACCATCAGATCAGTAACAAAACTAAGAAGCCAACTAGAAGAGGCAGGCAGATTGTGAAAATATATGTCTACTGTCCTCAGAGAACACTTGCTACAGGTAAGTATCTTTGCATTCTCTGAGGATAAGTAGGCATAATATTCTCACACATAGGACTTTCAAGCTGCCAGAAACATGACTCTGGAGAAGAATAATGGATATATAAAAATGAGCCTGCCAAAACCCATGAGGATTGAAGGGAAAGTTGGCTCTCAAAGAACTAAATAGATTTTGCAGAACTGCTTGACCAAACTGACTGTCTCTTCTGGAGTTTTGCTCCAAACAGTACAAAGGACCACATTGCAGTTGTCCTCAATAGATAAGGACATAAGAACTGCCATTCTGGGACAGACTGAAAGTCCATCAAGCCCACCAAAATAGCTATAGCTTGGAACTGTGGGCTATTACACGGTCCTGAAGCATCAGCCCAGCCTAAGAATATATGAAGGAGATACAGTCCGTTAGCCAAGTGGAGACGGTTCTTTTGGTGACAGGAACTCCGAGTGTGTTAAGGTTGAAAGTTACAAAAAGCTGGGAGGATCCTCTATGAAGTTTAGTTCTGTCCAGATAGTATGCCATAGCACTTTTCCAGTCCAAAGTGTGAAGTGCTGCCTCTCCAGGATGCATATGTGGTTTGGGAAAGAAAACAGGCAGGTTGAGGTGGAGTTCTGAGACAACTTTAGATAGGAATTTTGGATGAGCTTGAAGCACTGCTCTGTCCTGGTAGAATCTTGGGTAGGAAGAATCCAATACAAGAGCTTGAAGTTCACTCACACAATGAGCAGAGGTGAATACAATGAGGAAAATGACTTTCCAAATGAAATATTTGAGATAAGATGTAATGTAAACAGCTCAAAGGGAGACTTCATGAGAGCAGACAGTGCATTAAGATCCCAAGTAATAGGTGGAGGATTGATAGGTGGTTTCATGAGGCATAGGCCTTTCGTGAAATGAGCTGTCAATGGTGAACAGAGAGGTTTTTGGTCAGAGGAAGAGTGAAATGCACTGATAGCATTGAGATGTATGTGAACCGAATTACATTTTAGACTAGAGTTAGAGAGGTGAAGATGGTAGTCCAGCATGGACAGTAGTGGATAGGTGATGGATTCCAAAGTAAATGAAGAAGAAAACCTTGTCCATTTGAAGCGGTAACAGCACAGGTTTTCTAGATGCTTCAATGACCGCAGATACTGCAGCCGAGAGGGAGAAAGCATTTACTTGCTCAGTGAAAGAAACTGTGCTGTTAGTGATAAGGAGCGGTGGTCAGTGTGAAAGAGGGATCCCTCGTTCTGCATCAGTTGTGTTGGGAACAACTGCAATTTGCACGGTTTCTTAGTCAAGTGGCTCTAGAAGTGGAAACCAAATCTGGCATGGCCAAATGATTCTATGAGAATCATGGTGCTTCCATCCTTGAGAGGTTTGAATAGAGTTTTCCCAACAAGAAGTATCGGAGGAAATGCAGAGAGGAATCTGTCCCTCTAATAAATGTGGAAGACATCTGATGCCATGTGACTGGGGATACAGAGTCTGAAACAGAATCTTGGAAGTTTGTTGTTCTGAGGGGAAGTGATCTATAGCCAGTGTTCCCCATTAGGAGAAAATCTGGAGCAAGACAGATGTGCTAACAGACCTTTTGGGGTAAAGACCTAGAACAATTACTTTCACCCTCTACTTATGAGGAATTTAGGAAACGTCTAAAAACACACTTGTTCCTAAAACATCTTGACAACTGATCCACTTATCTCTTTCCTCTCAATAGCGACCTACTGTCCTTTTGATCACTTTTCTCCTCAACAATGAATTTCCTGTCTAATTACTTCTCTTTCCTCTTCCCCTCTTGAAGTCAGTCAATTTGTACCTTTGCTTAATCTTTTGTAAACCGCATAGAACTTCATGGTATTGCGGTATATAAGCTGTTATTATTATTATTATTTTGTGAGGCTAAATGAGTCTGTTCAATTTGTCTGCCAAGACATTCTGCTTCCCCACTAAGTAAACTGCTCTGAGGAGTATACCATGAGCAATTGCCCAATTCCAAATTTCAATTGCTTCTATGCAAAGGGGATGAGATCCTGTGCCCTCTTGTTTGTTCAGGTAGAACACTCGATTGTCTGTACAGACAAGGACAACTTATTGGAGGAGACGGTTCTGAAATGTTTTGAGTGTTGACTACTGTTTGCAGTTCGAGAAGATTGATATAGAGCATTTGTTCATAGTGAGACCAAACTCCTCAAGTGTGGAGACTGTCTAGATGATCATACCATCCTAACATCGAAACATCTGTGGTTAGAAGTTTGTGATGGCAGGGGAGCTGGAAGGGAAGACTTCAAGTGAGATTGTGAGGAATCATCAACCAATCATCCACCAGATGCATTAGTCAACACCCTCACCACTGTCACTCTGGCGCTGTGAATCTCCAGCAACAGTAGTTATTGTTAAGGAGGTGGCTTTGAGGGAGCAAGGAGACACAATTGCCATCACTGCCATCTCCTCCATGTGGGAAATGCAGCTCTGAACAGTGTTAAGCAAACTATCTATCTCCAGGGCTGAACAGCACAGAGGGTGCAAATTTTTCTGAATTGCCATGTTTTCACTGCAAAATAAGCAAACACAGGGGCCTTTGTGACAAGTTATGCAGTTCCATCACACCAAGACACCTTTCTATATATCTGCTGGTACCTCCATAGCTGATAGTAAAAGGCACTCAACAGTAAAAAAAAACAGTAAGAACTAGGATGCAATACTGAGCCAAATCATTCTTGTGGCCCCAGTGACACTGGCTGCCAAGCGTCAGGAAGAAACCTCCAGTTGTGACAAACAGCACAGCTATAGCAGAGTTCACAAACTCCCTCTCAAAAAAGAGGAAAACTAAGGGAAGAGAGGGGGGGTGGACTCTTCAATCACCTCAATTAAAGCCTACGTCCCCCAATTCCAAAACTCCTATGCTCAACTGGCTAACGGTTCTTCACCTGAGTTAGGAACCATAATAATAATAATTTATTTTCTTGTATACCACCCAACCAGTAGTTCTGGGTGGTTCACAACAGGAGAATACTGAGACATTTCAGCACATGGTACAGTTTCATAGAACACACTAAGTACAATCTAAAATTATATCTATGTACAATCTAAAATTATATAATAAAAGTAATACAATTGTTAAAAACATTCAAGTACAATGTTAAAAATTATTAAAAAATTAAAACGTACTATGACAATAAGAATAGAAACAAAAGACATCATTTAAATATATCAAAATTAATATTCTTCTTTATCAAATAAATAGGTATTTAATGATTTCCTAAATGTGAAGTAAGAATTAGATTGAACTATCATCGGACTTAGCCAGGAGTTCATCTTCCCAGCTTGATACTCCAAAGTCCTGTCTAAAAAGGTCTTAAAACGACAGGCCTTTGGAGTAGGGAAGATGAACTTTCCAGAATTTCTAGTTCCTTTTGTTGAATAAGAAAGTTTCAGATAGGGGGACAAATATGAGGGAGATAATTCAAAAAGCACCTTATAACAAATGCATCCGAACTTAAAAAGCACTCTGGCCCCCAAAAGGCAACCAATGTAACTAGGTATAAAAAGGGCTAACATGATCATACTTTTTAAGATTAAAAATCAGGCGAACTGCAGCAACCGAAGTCTTAATATAATCTTTTAGGTAACCCCAAATAAATTATATTACAATAGTCTAAAGTTGATAATACAATAGATTCAACCAGACCAAACTAGGAGCTGCAGGATATGATCATTCTCATCTGCTGAAGACAGAAAAATACTATGGAAATCAGGCCGCAGGATGCCCTTATAGGGCAAGGATCTCAGTCTTTTGTTCTCTATCTCCATCTGCTGGACAGCAGGCATACTCCAAAGGTTCTAGACAGATCTAGTGAGGATGATATGGAAAAGAAATGATAGAGATGTATAATTGTACACTAAATAGAAAAGATGTAAAATTATGCAAGTATGCAGAGTTTTAACAGAACTTCAAAACTTGCATTGCAGAATTTTCTAATTCTTACAGCTGACTCCTCAAGAAGCCATATTAAAATAGCGGACATAAATATAGCTAAGGAACACAGCTAAACCCAAAGCAGCATTCTAGATACGGAGGCTGGGATTACATAGGAAATTGTTGTCCTAAGTCTCTGAAACTAGACTAACCACAAGGGAGGCAAATTGGTCTATAATTATTTAAATTAGCTGTTAGAGCCAGTTAATTTGAATAATTATATACAAATTTCTCTCTTTCCGTTTCTAAGTAAAGTAGCTAAAACATAGTGGAAACACAACTGCTTAACTCTGTAATGGAACACAATATTCCGAATCCCCGCCAGACTAGATTCCAGGCAAGACAGGGGACCATGAAGACATGCACCAAGCATTCAATAGGGACTTTAATTGCTTGTTATTATTACTGGGTCTGTTTTTTGCCGGTTTAATTTAGTGATGGGCCTTCTTCGTCCCAACACTTTCCCAGTCTTCTGAAGTACCATATATACTCGAATACAAACTGAGATTTTGGGGCACAAAAATGGGGGTTTTGGTTTATATTCAGGTCCACCTTAAATCCTGATGGTCCAGTGGTGTGGTGAGCCAAGCTGGGATGGGAGTAATCCCTTCCTCTCCTGAGGTGAGGTGTCTTGTCTTGTCCTGTCCTGGCTGTAGAATCAAAACAACCCAAGGAGTTCAACAGGACAAGATCCCACAGGTACTGAGCAGCAAAGAAGACAGTGGGAATGAACAATGAACACTCCACAGGAGCAATGGTGTGAAGTAAAACCTTGTTTATTTCAAACTGAGACTTACAATAACATAGACCCAGCTTCCAACTGACATTTTGAGGCGTGTCCAGCTTCCAATGCCATTGTGAGATATTTAATTTTTTGAAAAATTGTGGTATGTATGACAGATATTGAACACCAGAGATGGACGTGTACTGGGAGCTTTGTATGACAATACAATAGGTTCGTTGCCATGCAAAAAATCTCAAGTGATAAAATCTATCTTATTTTTGTGTTCCCTGAGGAAGAGATCGAAATGGGGCCACGTCGGGACCCCCAAATTATTTTTGAGATAAGTGGCAAACATGTATACATCTTGAACATTACTCTTGATCATGTAACACATTTGAACAAAAAAACAGAACACACACAATACATAAGTCATATGCAATGATTGAAGGGTGAGCTCCGTGATGGGGCTAGTCCACACAGAGCTTCATGTCTCTGAGCATATGTGAATGTGAAAAGTTTCTATATTGAGAAGTTTATTGAATTTGTTAAACACTATATGAGGGAGATTATCATTTTTGTAGTCTGACACTTTTTCTCTCATCATTTTGAATTATATACCCTGGTTTTTCTTTAAGTTGACCGTGTAATGCGCATCCAAGCAGGCAGAAACTCCAAGAGCCGACCCCCCTATCCGCAGAAGGGCTCTCGGCTCCCTGGCGCCATTGTGTCTTACGAGCAGGTCAGGCAGGATGGGCAGTGGCAGGCTGAGAGTGCCTGTAGCCTGCATACCGACCCCTGGAACCCTGAGAAAATCTCTGCAATGAGGAAGAAGAATATTGCCTGTAATCACAAAAATTTCGTCGTGAGCCACAAAAGACAGGATGCTCAGAACCCTTGGCTCGTGCTCTACTATCCGGCAGGGTCTTTGAACCACAGTCCATCACCGAATTCATGAGGTCATCCAGACCCTTGCCCAACAACAACTGCCCCTTAAAAGGCAGCCGAGCCAGAGTTGCCTTGGAGGTGGAATCACCAGCCCGTTGCTGAACCCAGAACATTCAGCGGGCTGAAAAAGAATATGCTGACACCTTTGTCAGCACTTTCAAAAGATAAGCCAACCACTATGTACTTCATCCCAGCCAGCAGAAGCTGAGGAGGCTCTACCACGTCCGTCTCCAGGTTCGTAGCCAAGCTAGACAGACGCAGGCCACAAAGGACATCACCACCGCAGCTTTGATGCCTAAATTAGCTACTTCAAAAACTTTCTGGAGAACCACATCCACCTGGCAGTCCTGCATATCTTTCAACACAACTCCCCTGTCACTGGGGAGAGAGGTGCGCTGGGTCACCTGAGCCACCAAGGAATCCACCTTGGGCTGCCCCAAAAAGCTGCTGACAATCCTGCGCCAGAGAATACAAGCGGGACATAGACCTAGCAGTCTGCAAAGGACTCTCCGGAGGGTCAAACTGCTCCGTGACCATGAAACTCATATCTGGATGCCAGGGAAAGGTCGCAGATTGCAAACGAATGCTGCAGAGCCAGGGCGGAGAAGCTGAAGTAGAAGTAGTGGCTTGGGCATCCAAACTCAATTCCTTCAAAGATTCACAATTAGACCTGGTAGCACCACAAACTTAAACAAGCACATGACAGCTAGGATCATCTTCAGGATCTGGAGGCCCGAAATAATCCGCAGATCCAGCACCCAAGTCTGGATCCCCCAATCCAGGAAATGCAGCACTATCCAACAAAGGATCAGGGAGGTCCGAATCAGCCACTGGAACCCCCTGAACAGTCTGGGAAGAAGGAACAGACAGCGGAGGCAAAGAGACCCCCGAGGACACCCTGCCGCTGAGATACGTAGCAGGGGGAAAAAAAGAGCACCCAGCAGCCGGACCCCTGGATTAAAATTCAGACCCCAAAAATCTCATGAACTCTGAGAAGGTATCTATCCCCTGGGGCATAGAGTCACCCTTAGGTGACTTAGACTTGCGCTTATTAGGCTGCGGAGGATCCATCTCGCAACTGACAGATGAAACCGCAGAACCAAGCCCCAAAAGCAAAGATGGCCACCCAGACAGGCTAGCTGAGCGTGTAATCGCCTGCTTCTGCAAAGGGGAGGCTGAATCAGTAGTTACCGCCCCCCACCCCCCCCCCCACACACACACACCGACCGCGGCACGTGGTGCCAAGATGCTCTAAAAGTGGCAAATCTGCACAAACTTTACATGAATCCACGAGATGAGACCCTGAGGACCTCATCTTAGCAGTTTTCCTGGCAAAAATTCAAATTTTGAAGAAGCAGAGAGAAATTGAAAAAAAGATCGCTAAAAATCCAAGATGGTCGCTGGCACCAAATTCGTGCCAAAAACGTACTAAAAAGCACACTTCCCGAAGATTTAAAAAACAGCAATTTTAGGATTTTTCAGGTGGGGGAACACTGGAAACTACAAAAAAACCCTTTGAAATTAACTTTTTAAATTTGTTGTTGGAGCCTGTCAGCTTGTCTGTATTCATTGATACCAGAGACACTGGTGCTGCACCTGCTTCCAGCCTTTTCAATATCCGGTTCAAATTCACTGCCACAATCCTAGAAATGCTTCCTCCAAAATGATCTTCGGGCTGCCGGACTCCACTGTCTAACTATGCCCCCATCCCTGTGGACCACTGGATGCACACCAGGATGGGTGGAGGCAGGGCAGGATTAATTCTTCGAGGGCCCCTAGGCACACAAGTACATTGGGCCCCCCCTGGCCTTGCCCCACCTCCATTTATCTGTTTTCTTATTTACTTCTTTATTTCCACTTGTATTTCTTTCTTCTTTTTTTTTTTTTTAAGTTCAGTAAGTTTTTATTAAGGTTTTTACATAACACAAAAGTGAAAAAGAAAATACATGAGAATGACAAAACAAGCAAAGATTAGCATACCAGTGCACAGTTTTTATTCTATGCCACCCCCAAACATCTCTGAACAATTTCCCCTTCCTTCCCTTCCTACCTACTTACCCGGTACTTTTATTCTGAACCTTTTCCATATATATATAAAAGTGTTCAAATATATTGTAAAGCAGTAATATTATCCAAAATTTAAGTCTATATTAATAATCAAATTTACAACACCTCTCAATGGCCTCACTCTACTGTATAAACAATCAAATCTGTAACTCATCTAGTACGTTCCACTCCATGTATGTTAACTTGTAACGAAACAACAAGGCAAGCAGTCCACCAAAGAATCCAACAGGAAACCAAAGAAGATCGGCAGAAAATAAGGAGAATCAAATCAGGCTTATTCAAGGTGCTCCCAAGAACCATGCCTGATGCATTTCGCCAAACAAGGCTAGTCAAAGCTAACAGAAAACCATGTCTTTCATACACACAGAACACAGATCCACCCTCACCCAGTATGGAATAAGTAATCACAAACTAAAACCAGAAAAATGTAGATAAAGATTAAATTGAACCGCCAAGAAGCCAAACTGCATACAGTGAAACACCACAGAAACAATGATACATAGCCTCCTAATACTCTGCAAAATATAAATATAGCAGATGTAAATTTGAAGAAACTGACACATTTTGATCACTATTGAAAATAAAATCATTTTTCCTACCTTTATTTGGTGATTTCATGAGTCTCTGGTCGCACTTCCTTCTGACTGTGCATCCTTTCTTTCTTCCTCTCCTCCAGATCTCATCCCAACCAATATCTCTCTCTGTCCCTCCATGAGTCCAACTTTTTCTTCCTTTCTCCCTGTCCCCTTTCTTTCTTTCTCTCTCTCTTCCTGTCCCCTTTCTTTCAGGATTTCTTTTTTCCTGCCCCTCCCCTTTTTTTCTCTCTCTCTCTCACTCCGCTGCTGCTGCTGATTTCGCCAAGTTACCGCCCTCGATTTCCTCCTGCTTCCCCGACGTGACGGGCCCACAAACCTTCCTGCCTGATGTCAAATCTGACGTCGGAGAGGAAGTTCTGGGCCAGCCAATCACTGCCTGGTTGGCCTGGAACTTCAGAACTGATGTCGGGGGGGGGGGGGGTGGAGGGGATAGGAAGAAGGCTTGTGGGCCTGCCGCATCGGGGAAGCAGGAGGAAAGCAGACGACCATCGTGGCTCAAAAGAGAAGTTAAGGGCCCGGGGCAGCTGCTCTCCTTGCTCATCCCTAAAGCCGGCCCTGCCTTGGGGGGAAAGATGAGGCGTTCTAACGGGGGGAGGAGGCGAGGCAAGAGATCGCTTCTCCCCTGCAGCCAAAATTGTCCTTTTCAGAGGGGCCCTGACATGGCAGCTATTCTCACAAGCTGCAGGCGGCTGCCCCAAAGTTTTCCCTCTGCCGCAACTTCTCGTTTCTGACAGGGCAGATTGCGGCAGAGGGAAAACTTCGGGGCAGCCGCCTGCAGCTTGTGAAAACAGCTGCCGTGTCGGGGCCTGCAGCTTGTGAAAAAAGCTGCCATGTCGGGGCCTGCAGCTTGTGAAAACAGCTGCCGTGTCGGGGCCTGCAGCTTGTGAAAACAGCTGCCGTGTCGGGGCCTGCAGCTTGTGAAAAAAGCTGCCGTGTCGGGGCCTGCAGCTTGTGAAAACAGCTGCTGTGTCGGGGCCCCTCTGAAAAGGACAATGTAGGAGTTCCATCAAGAAGATCGGATCACGGGGCCCCTTGGATCTGTTGGGCCCAGGGCAGCTGCCCTGTTTGCTCCCCCCTAACGCCGGCCCTAGGGCCCCCCTGACAATTCCGGGCCCTGGGCACGTGCCTCCTGGGCCTATTCTTTAATCTGGCCCTGGGTGGAGGAGCGAAAATGCAGCCAGTATGCTATGGAACACCGCTGAGCCCCCTAAGCATGCTAAACAGTCTGCGCTCAACCCCCTGCTTAACAGGGAGTGAGACTAGGTCAGGGACGGCCTGAACTCCGAGGCAGACTAAGCAGACTGGCTAACACAGTAGTCTCAAACTCAAACCATTTGCAGGGCCACATTTTGGATTTGTAGGTACTTGGAGGGCCTCAGAAAAAATAGTTAATGTCTTATGAAAGAAATGACAATTTTTGCATGAGGTAAAATTCTTTACTTTATAAATCTTTCCTTTTGGCTAAATCTTAATAATAATATTGTAATTTATAGCTAAAGAGACATATGATCAAGAAACTGTTTTATTTTACTTTTGTGATTATGATAAATATACTGAGGGCCTCAAAATAGTACCTGGCGGGCCGCATGTGGCCCCCGGGCCACGAGTTTGAGACCACTGGGCTAACAGGTACTCCAAAGGGATCGGCCTGTCAGCTACAGACCAAAGTCTGTAAATTCTCAAGCAGGCAGAGCTTCAAATCCACTTCAAACGCGAAAATACCCACGAAAGGGACAAAACTACATCGAATTAAAAATAATAAAATGGGGAGAGCAGAACATGCACAACTGCAGTCATGCGTGCAGAAGAAAAGACTGCTAGAGGGCGCTAAGCTAGCCTGTGAAGTAGAGAGCTGCACGGGAACGGGGACGACGGGAATCCCGCGGGCATCCTGCGGGTTCCCCCTTCGGGTCACGGGGATCCCGTGGGGACGCCCCTTAGGGTCTCGGGGTTCCTGCGGGGCTGGATGTACTCAGTTGCGCGGCTCTTCTTCTCCCTACCTGCTCTGCTTGCAGCACAAAGCCGAACGGAAGTCTTTCCGACATCAGCGCTGACGTCGGGAAGACTTCCGTTCGGCTCTGTGCTGCAGGCAGGGCAGGTAAGGAGAAGGAGAATAGCCTCGCGGCTCGAGTGGCTACCAAGGGAGGGGGGCGGTCCGCCCCAGGTGCAGCACAGCCGGCCAGGTCCCCTTACTTTTGTGGCGCTTCCCCGACCGACCGACCGACAACAGCCCCGGTCAGACAAACCTCCCTGCCCTTAACCGCGAATCTAAATTACCTTCTTACAGCAGCTGTAAGAAGGTAATTTAGATTCCCGGTTAAGGGCAGGGAGGTTTGTCGGACCGGGGCTGTTGTCGGTCGGGGAAGCGCCACAAAAGTAAGGGGACCTGGCTGGCTGTGCTGCACCCGGGGCGGGAGAGAAGGAGGGGGGAAGGACACTGAAAGCACTTGTGGAAGACAGAGGGGGGAGAAGGACGCTGACAGGACATGGGGAAGATGGGGGGAGAGAAGGACGCTGAAAAGAAATGGGGAAGAGAGAGTGGGAAGAAGACGCTGGCAGGGAAGAAGACAGAGATGCCAGACTATGGGGGAGTGGAGGGAAGAAAATGGGTGCCAGACCAATTTGGAAGGGGGGAGAAAGGGAGAGGCACAGTAACAGAGCAAATGGAAGACGTAGAAGAAAGAGAGACAGTGGATGGAAGGAATTGAATGAGAACATGAGGAAAGCAGAAACCAGGCAACAAAGGTAGGAAAATAATTCTATTTCTTTTTTTGCTTCAGGATAAAATAGTATATTAGCTGTGTTGATAAAAATTTATAAACATTAGAGGCTCTGGTAGAAACCCATTTACAAAGTATGTATTCTTCCCAATTAATATTTCCAAATTAATAAAGTATTTTTGCTTATTTGTAAATGGGTTTCTACCAGAGCCTTTAATTCAGTAGCATAATTAAATGAAATAACTATTTCTGAAGTTTATAGGGACGGGCGGGGACGGAGGGGATTCCTCACGGGGACGGGCGGGGATGGAGGGGATTACTCGCGGGGACGGGTGGGGACGGAGGGATTCCTCACGGGGACGGGTGGGGACGGGTGTGATTCCTCACGGGGATGGGTGGGACTTTGGCGGGGACGGGTGGGATTTCTGTCCCCGCGCAACTCTCTACTGTGAAGTACACTGAAGGCAGAGTGAAAAAGCCTATATGAGTCTACCAGTAGAGGTGAAAAAGGCAAGCTCTGTAATGGAATTTAAACATGTTTGAAAGAGAGCAGTGACAGGAGTCAGAAGTCAAATAAAACACTTGGGAGAAGATGGTATTATTTATATAATAATTTATCTAAAGTGAGAGACAAGTCAGAGAAAAAGAATTTCAGCTGCTTTTTATCTACCCTATATTGTGGTCTAAGCCTTTCACAATCCCCCAATGACATTGATGGGGATTAAGCTTAGAACTGCACCTCACTGGTCACTTTTCCCTTCTCCAGGGTGCACAACAATAAGCACCCCTTCTGCAGTCCTGATTCTCATCTAACATCTTGCCCAGTTTACTAGATTGCTCACCAGTCTTGTGTGTGGAAAAAGAGGTAAAAGACCTTACAGAAATCCAGAGAGGCCACATCTACTGAACCTGCCTCGACTTTTTACTCTGATCACCTGAAGGAAATAAATCCAGTTTGGCAAGATCTTCCTCTAGGAAACTATGCTCCCTAGACTCCTGTAACCTACCAGCTTCAAGGTACTGTATTAGTCTGTCCCTCACTAAAAATTTCAAACTAATAGGTCTCTATATTTTCATTTTCTTTTATCACCTTTTGCACTTCTGTAACGTTCAGGATCCTTTGTATTTTTTTCTGAGAAACTGAGCAAGCAGCAAAACTCAAGTCTGCATAAAACTATTCCTTTAGAGTCTTAGTGGAACTGAACCACAGTGCTGCAAAGATGCAAATGCCCAATATTCTCAACTATTCCAAAAGGTGTCAAGCTCAGCAGAATGATATCCCACTAGCAACAAAACATGGGACAATTGTGTGCTAAGTTGAAAAAGTGGAAGAAGAAACCTGTGGGGGACTGTTTTTTTATTTTGCCTTATTTCACTGACCTCTTGTAGAAGGCGGGTGTCCAATAGCTCATGATAAGCTTTGGATGACTCATCAAAGCGGTCATGTTTCTGAAGATCCAAAGCTTTATGGTAAAGAGCAAATGCTTCAGCTTCCTGCAAAGAAGAGCAAAAAATTCTGTCACGTTTGCATTCAGTTTGGAAACTCAATGGGAGCTGCTTGCAGGTACATTAATTCAGGATACATTAGGCCTTTCCCTATTCCCTGAAGGCTCGGTTAAAGAGAGTAAGCATCTGTGACTATATTGAAGTGCCTCTAACATATTCTGGAAGTGAGAATATAAACTACACCTCCAGCAGAGACTAGGAAAACTGCAGCTTTACCCACCTGAGCTTCCTTTGTCTGAGTTTTGTGACTTTTGAAGGTGTCTTCATGCTCATCCTCTACAGTGGAGGAGGCATTTAATGCTGCAATCCGTATCTAGCAATGAGGAAAGCAGAGAGATCAAAGCTTAAAATGCAATACTTGTAATCCCAAGGGATGGCATTACAAGAGATTCCTCGACAGGACACTATCCTTCCAAGCAGGAACCTGGAACAACACCCTAAGCAACCTCCTCCTAAATTCCTCGACATACCAATCTTTCAGAAAAGCAATTAAAACCCACCTATTTGACAAACTTGTTTGAACTTCCTTCCTTCAAACCTGTCTTCTTCCTCCAACCTGTCTTCTTCCTCCAACTTCTCCAATCCCCCCTCTCTCACCTACCCTCTTTTCCACCCAAACTCTGATACTCATGTACAAGCTACAACCCTGTTCTTTTAGATCTTCCCTCACCTTGTAATCACTCTGTTAGCTGTAATACTGTATATCTGTACCTTGTAACCACTTTGCTCACTCCTTCACTGTAAACCGTCTTGAACTGAATAGGTATGACGGGATATAAATAAAGCTATTATTATTATTATTAGTTAAATGCTTGACTATCTTATACTCTTTGCTTGCATTGGTTTAGCAACTTTTTGATTTAGGGTTTAAAAATAATAATCTAATCTAATCTACAATTTGTGAGTTGCTCTATGCCTGAATATGTTCAAGGCGACATACAATTCAAGTGATGGGCAAAAGATGGAAGAAATAGCGAGGAAGGAGATAGAGCAGGAGGAGGAGACGGAGAGGGAGCATGAAGTCTTCCTTCTACAGGGAAGTATTGAGGAGATATTTGAAGTACAATATACATTGGAAGGGAAGAAATCTGCGAATTAGAACAAGCTACTGATTGTCAATGGAGTATAATGCCTCGAAGAGAAGAGTCTTTAGTCTCTTTCGAAATTTGAGATAACAGGATTCCATTTTGATGGCTATCGGGAGGCTGTTCCAGGTCTTTGCGCCAATGTAGGGGTTAGGGGCAGAGCCGGCCCGTGAATATTAAAAAAGCATGAATAATATTCAGGCCGGTTCCACCCAGCTATTTTAAGCCCTGTAAGCCCCCCTTTAAGCCTTACCTGGTGGTCTAGTGAGTTTTCGGGGCAGGAGCAATCTTCCCACGCTCATGCCCCGTGCAGATTGCTCATAGGAAATGACTGCCTTGCTCCCGTCGTAATCTCGAGAGACTATGGAGCTCAAGGCATCCATTTCCTATGAGCGATCTGCACAGGGCAGGAGCATGGGAAAATCGCTACTGCCCAAAAAACCCGCTAGACCACCAGGTAAGGCTTAAGGGGGGAGCTTACAGGGCTTAAAATAGCCCAAAAAATTTAAATGTGGGGTTTTTTTTTGTTTTAAAATCGTGAATAACCGAATCCACGGATGCTGAAACAGCGGATTCGGAGGGGGAAGTGTATTGCTTAGGGAGCTCATGAATAGGTTATAGAGTATAGGGGAGAGGAGGGATCCTTGGGAAACACCACAGAATGGCTGCCAGCTTTGTGAGAATTCCTCGTCCTTCCGGACAAGGTAATTCCTATTCTATAGGAAGTCTTTGAACCAGTTATATACGGTGCCCACTATACCTATTTCATTGAGTATGTTTAGGAGTAGTTGGTGATTGACAGAATCAAATGCTGCAGAAATGTTGAATTGAAGGAGGATGACTTGATGTCCTTTGCTTAGTGTTTGCTTGACTTTGGTAGTTAAGGTTAGTAGAAGCAGTTCTGTGCTGTGCTGTGGGTGAAATCTGAACTATGTAAGATGGAGGCAGAAGTGTTTTTCGATACAGGTGAGAGCAATTTACTTACATGTGTTTCTAAAAGTTTGGTGAGTATTGGGATGCCAGCTATAGGCCTGTAATTTATAGGATTTGTTAGGTCAGCTTTTGAGGCCTTGGGAATAGGGATGAGTGCAATCTGACCCATTTGGGGTTGGAGTTGGCCATGGTGTAGTAAATCGTCCAGAAAGTGAGTGAGCCAGGCAATGATGCGATTCAGGGGGTTGGCTAATAACCAACCAGGGCATTTATCAATGATGCTGCTGCGGGAGGAAAGTTTCTTTAGGAGTTTATCTGTGTCGGAATTTTCTAGTGGTATAAATGTGCTCCAGATTTGGTCAGCATGATAGGTGTCGGAAGTCTCCTGTGGTGGTGAGTGAACTGGAGCTGATGTGATGGAAGCAATCTAAACTTTCTCACCCTCTGGAAGCTTTGGTCCATCAGAGCTTACTTCAATGTCTCATCATTTCGAATTCTGGTACAATCCCTTATACTGAGTCAACTCGATTATTGTAACATCGTCTACTTGGCACTCCCCCAGAAGAATAAGCGGCGATTGCAACTGGTACAAAATGCAGCGGTCAGACTACTTTGTGGACTGAAGAAGTTCGACCACATAACACCTTCCTATCGACTTCTACACTGGCTACCGATGGAGGCACGTGTTAAATTCAAGTTTGGTTGTTTTTGCTTCAAGGTACTTTATGGCTTAGCCCCTAAACATATAACAGACCTTTTCTCTTTCTCAACCAACAAACATAGGCAAAGCTCACACCCAAACTTTGTTTCCCCACCGGTCAGAGGCTGTAAATTTAAAAGTCATCACCAACATCTTTTCTCAAATCAAGCAGCTCTGTGGGGTAAAGACCTAGAACAATTACTCACGCCTACTACCTATAGGGAATTCAGAAAACGTCTAAAAACACATCTGTTCCTGAAATACTTAGGAAACCAACCTATACAATCCTAGCCCTCAACAAATGATCTCCATAACTGTCAATCACTAAGTCTATACTCTGTTGATTCCACTCTATCTGTAACTTCTTTAATCATTGTAAACCGCATAGAACTTCACGGTCCTGCGGTATATAAAAAAACTGTTATTATTATTATTATCTTGAGGAAGAGGTCAGAGAGAGTCTGGGTATTAGGTTTTTTTCAGACAGACCTAAATCGGGGTGTAGTCATGGTGCATAGTAAACAAAATAGCTTTTTTGATATTTAAGTTATTTTCAATTTCTTGAGCATAGTGGGCTTTTATTGCCTCAGCCATGTTGTATTTATATTTGTTGATTGCAGCCCTCCATGCAATTTTGTGTTCAGGTAAATTACTTTTTTGCCATTTCCTCTCAAGTTTGCAGCAGGTTTGTTTTTCTGCTTTTAAAGTGTCTGTGAACAGAAGGTCTTTGCAGCTCTTCTGTTGCGATAGCACAGAGGGGTTTGTGTGCTCAATTGCTTTGTTCTAGGTAGCCAGCATTGTGAGGGTGTTGTTTGACATTGTGTTTAGCATTACAGACATTTTATTCCAGAACTGAGTGGGGTTAATCTTGCCTCTCGATAGAGTCTTTGTGGAGGGACTTTTGGTAAGTGCCTTACCCATGTTTAGGAGGAGACTGAAGAAAAGTAGATAGTGGTCTAACCAGGGGACTGGAGACCAGTCAGTGTCTGCATCCAACCCACCCCCCCAGCACCACCACCACCTCCTTATCTCAATTACAGTGAAAACTTGGTTTGTGAGCATAATTCATTCCGAAAACATGCTTGTAATCAAAAACACTCATATATCAAAGCAAATTTTCCCATTAGAAATAATGGAAACTCAGATGATTCGTTCTACAACCCAAAAACTTTAATACAAAATACTGTACGAACTCATATCGCAAGACCTTGCTTGTTTAGAACAGTCACTACACTCCTGCAGCATCAGAGAGAGAAGAACCATTGGCTTAGTTGTGATGATGTGATGTGTGTATACGGTATGTACTTGTATTGCGAGGCCTTGCTTTTTTATCAAGTTAAAATTTAATAAAATGTTTTGCTTGTCTTGCAAAACACTTGCATACCAATTTACTTGCAATCCAAGGTTTTACTATATATCTAGTGTGTGCCCTTTTTCGTGTATGGGACCTGAGGATTTTATATCCAAATGGCTGTTATTGAGGAAGGTTTTTAATATGCAGGCATGGACATTATCTTGTAGTTCTAAAGGTATATTTAAGGTTGCCTATAATGACTAGCCATGAAAACTGGCACATTAGGTTTGAAATAATTTCTTGTAACTTGGTGTCGTTGGCTGATCATGGCCCAGGAGAGCAGTAGACTAATAAGATACCATTACTGCTGGAGCAGGTGTTGGTTTTGTCTTCCAGTTTACGTGCCTTATATTCAACGTTGAGCAGGATTGAGGAGTCAGTTAAGGTGATGCAGAAGGAGCTTTTGTAGATTACAGCCAGACTACCGCCTCATTTTCCTGATCTAGGTATTTGGATTACACTATAACCTGGGGGACAGAGGTGAGTCAGTTCTGGGCTAGTTTTGTCCTTGAGCCAGGTTTCTGAGAAGAAGGCAAGGCCTAGGTCATTGGTAGTTATCAGTTCGTTCAGTAGTAGCAACTTGTTGACAACCGATCTGGCATTGATGTAAGTGCATGGTATAGAGGTAGTTGCACTTTTGTATACATGGCAGGGAGGTGTGTGGATGTGTTTCAGGTTTGGATGGACCTTGGTATGTGGAGATCTTTTTGTAGGCGAGACGACTGCTGGTGATAGTGAGGATGGGATTGTGAGTTAAGATGGAGTGGTCTGCAAACTGTGAGTTTGTTTGCCAGTGGGTTTCAAAATGTCTAAGCACATGACAATTAGAGAACCATGCAGGAAAAGTTCTGGTAGATTGTGTTGGTTTGGCTGCTGTAAGGCTTGAAAGGACTAGGAAAAGTAGTCAAGTGTATGAAGTTCCTTCATGGCTGCAATGAGGTCTGTAATCTATGGAGTTTGTTGAGGTCATAGGGGGATATGTTTAGACTGGTTGTTGCGGTTAACTTAATGATAAAGGATTTTTGGTGGTGGTTGAAGTGAGGCAGAATATGTTCAGCAATGGGTAATTTCTTTTCTTATTTTTTCTAGGGAGAAGGTTACTTAATCTTGGGGTTGGTGGGATGTTTGTCCAGTCCTCCTTAATCTGCAAGAAGGACTACACAAAGCGCCCTTTGGCATGACCCTTCAGTGAGAGCCCGCCTGCTCGACAGCCCCTTATAGGGCTGGAGAGAGGGCTGAAGATCAAACATGCAGGAGTGGGCAGAGCTTCCCACTGAAGAGAAGAGCAAGCTTTCCGATGCAGTGAGTGGGGACGACTTGACCTTCCTGCCCCCTCACTGTGCTGGATCAGAACATGTGGTGGCCCACTGAGCCCTTTATAGGGCTGAAGGTCAAACGTGGAGGAGTAGGTAGGGCTACCAACCGAAAAGAACAAGCTTTCTGATGCAGTGAGGGGGGACAACTTGGCCTCCCTTCATCCTCAATGTGCTGATCAGAACACGTGGTGGCCCACCAGGCCCTTTATAGAGCTGGAGAGAGGGCTTCTAAAATCATTATCTTATCATACCTTATTTTTTCACTGTATCATTTATTTTGGTTTATTATTTAATGTATTGTTTCATATTCCACTTGTATCTTGCTTGGGTTCTTATTACATACAATCAAATAAATGAAATTATTTATTCTATGAGACAATAATGCAAGCAACTTCTTGTTTCCGGTTGCGTCAGAGGAGGCCTTTCCGGCAGCCACATGCAACTTCAAGGCTCATCTCCGGCTGCTTGTTAAAGAGAAAATTAAAGTAAGTCTTAAAGTAAGCCAGCGAAGCAAAGAGGAGGGATGGAGCTGCCTTGACTGCGATTGGGAGGAAGGAAGAAGGGGGCTGCTGGACCAAGCGATCCTCAGTTAACTGCAGGGACAAGGCCATTCACTGCTCCACGGGGCGGTGAATGGCCTTATCCCTGTACCTGCGGCTACTATATTTTTTACATCCCCATTTCAGCGGGTTACCCGTGGCTAACTGCGGGTAACAGTCACTATGTCATTCTCTTCTTCTTAGCTCTGATCAACATAGTAACGACCACATCTGAATAACCCTTGCTTGTCAGGGCCACCCACTCAAGAGTCATGCCTTAAGCCTAAAGTGTTCTGGATTCTTGATAGGAACCAGTCCTTGAGTGAGAAGATCTCTTGGACCAGCAGTCTGAGGCTTCTGGAGATGGCCTAAGTCTGTAAAGTCAATCGGGCGCCACTAGGACTACCAAGCTGGAATGGATCACAATCCTGCGAATGACTCAACCAAGCATGGGCCATGAGGGAAACACAAACAAGAGCTCATTCTTTAGCTACGGTTGGAATAACGCGGCCAATCCCTCACTTCCAAGCTTGTATCTTCAGCTGTAGAAATGAGACGTCTTTGTGTTTACTGCCAAGGCCATCATATCCATCTTAGGAGGCCCCCACCACCGAACTATGGCATTGAACACCTGTGAAGATGCACTAAGTCCAACTCCACAACCCTGGCTGTTAAATTTACTGCATTGTGAGTAAAAGGTTATTTTGGTGCACGCATTAGAATGCTGTGCTCTGAAGCTTAGCGCAGCATTTTAATGCACCACTTAATGCATCTAAGCCTGTGAGTGAAGCAGAAGTCACAGCTTCTCCCAAGAATAAACCAGCAAGAGAGGCAGCACACTAATGTGGCTTGATAAAAGGGGACCTTAGATTATTGTAACATATTGTATTTAGGCATATTGGTGAAATTATGAAATCGACTTCAATTGCTACAAAATACAGTGGCTCGTATGATTTTTAAACTGAGTAAATTTGATCATGTGTCCCCATTACTGAAGGAATTGCATTGGTTTCTGTTGCAAGTTCATATTTTTAAATCCTGTTGCGGGTTTTGGGGTTGTTGGTTTTTTTTAGATCTTTTATGATTTAACCTGTCTATAGGTTATTCATCTGATTCAATTTTCATTCAGATTGAGCTTCAGCTGCACTTTACATTGGTTGGACCTAGCCTGTTCATCCTTTAAGGGAATCAGATTTTTAAAAATATTGGAAAATTTCTTAACAGGTCATTCAGATTTGAAATAATTTGCTATTCAGTCTAAGGAATCAATCATCTTATATGCTATTTCATAAAGATCATAACATTTATTTGAGAATTATGTGAGCTATAGTAGCCTGAACCAATTCTGTTTTAGCATTTTATTATGAATTGTGTACCTTGTAAATGCCATTTGTACATTATTGTATTTACAATTAACTGTATGCTACTTTGGACCATTTTTTTTTTCTCCCTTTCCCTCTATCCGCAACAATTTTAGGGCTCCTTTTATCAAGCCGCGCTAGCGGTTTAACGTGCATAATAGCGCACGTTAAACCGCCAGCTGCACTAGCTGCTTGAGCAGGCGGTAGTTTTTAGCCAGCATGGGGGTTAGCGCGTGATAAAAAGTCACGCGTGTTAACCCCGCTAGCGCGGCTTGATAAAAGGAGCCCTTAGTTCCTTTCCTTCTTTGATGTTTTATAAACCGCTTCAATGTACAAAGGCATTTGAGTAAACATAAACAAATGGTTTATATATGTCAATTTATATGACATTTATAGCCCACTTATTCTCTATTCTCTATATCGGTAGTCTAAAGAAGCATAAAATTAATTGTAATGGTTCAAAGCAGCATACAAGTAATTGTTACTGTGTTACTATATAAACGTCAATTTAGATTAGATTGGAAAATAAGTACTTGTATGTACAGTAATATGGAAACTGCTTTGATTGTAACCACAGAAAGGTGGTACCTGTATATCAAATCCCACCCCCTACTTTCCATTCTCAAAACCAGAAACAGAAAACTTCCCACAAAAGAAACTGTATTTTCTGGATTGATTATTCATTTTTTTATAAGACTCATGCAGATATTTAAAAAAATAAACTTCCTACAAATTATCTTCTCCCTTTGGAACAAATATAACCTTTATGAAGGCCTCAACCACTTGTTCTGAAGCATCTCAGGACTTGAATGTTGCTTACCATGTTTGGATAGGTCCAGTGGAGGGGCAGAGCAGATCAATGAGTCTAAAAGAAACACAAGTTATAAAACTGGCCCATTCTGAGCTGACACAAGATATCACTCACTTCTTGATCTGTTGTAGTAGATATCATTGGGAAATGTTTCTACAATAATTAAACATTCATGCTATATTTGAAGTAAGGCATCACTACTGGCAGAAAAAATTCTCACTTTATATCTAATTTGATAAATTGGGGGAGGGCCTGACAGTTTCCACTCGCTCCTTTGGGCTTCCAGCTCAATCAGAGCCAGGGATGTGACCCTGCGTCATGAGACTTTAACAATTACGGTACCACTCCAGAATGGTATTCCCCGTTTTCTATATTCTCTCTCAAGTTAAGTAGCTCAACCAATGCAAAGAATGCTCAGCCAAAAGCCATGCACTAAGGCTTCCTCTGAGATCCAGTCACTTGATGCTGCTGCTGCTGAGCAATGGCTAGGGCTTCCTCTGCAGTATCCCTAGTCAAGTCAAAGAATTATAGCACCCTAAGCCAAATTGTTTCACCTTCCCTCCTCCCAACCCCCCAATATTGCTTCTGTCCTTGGTGTCCCCCAATGAGTCCTACATTTATCCTCAGTCCAATGTCTTTCCCCACTCCCCAAGTCTAATCTCTCTTTCCCTCCCTCTTCTACCATAGTTACTGTACACTTTCCACTATTATCACTATTTATATTCTGTTCTGTAACATGTATAGCAGGCCTTGACAAATTTTATTGTCCAGCCCAGCAGCTAAGATCTCTCTCGACCCTCCCCTCCTCTTCTCCTGTCACCATTAAAAGAAGGAAAGAGAGGGAGGGGCTGGGGCTATCTAAGGTCTAGCTCTTTCAGAGCCTTATTTACAAACTTACCTTATCCCTTGGACAAGCAATATGGAAAAACAGCCTTAGTAAATCAGGCCTTTAATGTGTCTCTGAATGCCACTGGTAGTAATACCAGCAACCTCCCTCCGACTCACTTTTCACCCCAAAATTGTCACCCAGTTTCTTTTTTAGCCCATTGACCTCAGCCACTCTTAACCCTATCCCTCATCCCATCTAGCTCTCAAAACCCAGAACAAGTTACCGCCCTCCTCAGCAAGCCAGGAGCTGCCCTGTTCCTACCCCTCTTTCGTGCTTTCCCACTAGCCCCTCAGAGCTACCTGTTATCTTGCTATCTGTGTGCAAATAGGTTTTACTGTTATCTTGCTATCTGTGTGCAAATAGGTTTTAAAACGCTTTTTTTTTTTTTTTTTACCTGCTCCAGGGCTGGCCTGAGGCACAGGGGATATGGTGCCTTGTTGGGACCCGTATTTAAGTTCGGGTCCGTTCTGATGCTCAGGGACGCGACCAGCCGCGAATGAAGACAGGAGCAAGTCCTGCAGGAAAGGCCGGGGATGCGACCTAGTCGGCGTCGGGAGGTGTTTTGGGCATGTGCGAACTCTCGCACATACTCAGTTGGGTTCCAGAGCCCGTGGTAGGCCACAATTAAAGCCGGGGCCTTGATTTTTGAGGGATCCTGTATGTCGGCAGCGTTGGGGGGGGGGGGGGGTAGGGGTCGCACTGTACTTTATTGAACCAAGGAGAATTACCTGTTGGTGGTCCCTTCAGGCGGGTCAAGGGAGTCTCTGGACCTGGGAAAATTTGGCCGTTAGTGCATATTTTTGATAAGGAGGGTTGCCGAGCTTTGGGGCATGCGTTTTAAGTTTCCGTTGGTTATGATTTGTAAATGGGAATTTTGCAGATTTTTCACGTGGTGGTTGAGAGACTTCATTGGAAATTTGGGGTATTTTTACATGAAAAAAGCAGTTCGTTCAGAAAATGGTGTTTGTTTTTTTAAATTTGGCCGGGTCTAACTCAGCTGGTGTTTGATACCGGGAGCGTATGAGTCAATGCAGGTCAGCAGGCTGAATGCTCTGCACTGCTCTATGAATGTTGTGAGCAGAGCTGAGCATTCAGGGCGCTGGCCTGCGCTAAAAACCACTATTTTGGTTTTGTAAAACGGGGGGTTGATATGCGTATGCCTGAATGTAATTTACCTTGAGCTACTGCTGCAAAAGGTATGAATTAAATCTATATAAACAGAAATGTCTGCAGTAAACTGAGGATGGTCCAACAATAACGTGACCATTTATTTTTTTCATCAAAACGGGACATCTATTAATATTCAGTCCCGCCCCCAATCCCGCCCTAGCCCCGCCCCCAATTTCTTCCATTCATTTTTCATGTACACACAATATCTTATTATTTCATAATGGTAACCATAAAATTTTTAAAAAAACACAAAGCACCCTATACGCAGAGAAAATGTTAATTATTTATATTTGGGGGGTTTTCAATGATGTCACCTCAGTAACTATAGAAAAATAGACAAATATAGTGCAAAATATAGACAGCAGATATAAATTCTCAAAACTGACACATTTTTATCACTAAATTGAAAATAAAATCATTTTTCCTACCTTTGCTGTCTGGTGATTTCATGAGTCTCTGGTTGCATTTCCCTCTGACTGTGCATCCTATCTTTCATTTCTTTCTGCACTCAGGCCCAACAATTGTCCCTTTCTATTCCCTCCCTCCTTCCTTCCTTCCTATGTCTTAGTGCCCCAGTACCTTCCTATATCCTTAGTGTCCCCAGCACCTCCTTCCTATGTCCTTAGTGCCCCCAGATCCAGTCTCAGTTCTCCTTTGTACCTTTGTTCCAGGTCTCCCTTCTCTGTTATGATCACCTCTTTCTGCTCTTCCTCAGGGGCTCTCCCCCTCTGTCTGCACCTTCCAACGTCCTGCTTCTGCCTCCTGTCTTTCCCCTTTGGTCCAGGCCTTTATCTCTCTAGTCTTTCTTCTACTTACAACCCCCCCCCTTCTCTGCCGTTTTCTCTCCTTCCTTCATCCCTCCTTCCTATGTCCCCTCACTGCTTCCAGCCTTTGTCCCACCCCCTCCCAAAAAGCCTGCCGGCCTACCTCCCCAAAGCCAGTCTGCCTGCCTCCTACCCCAGAGCCAGCCTGCCTGCCTACCTCCCCCAGAGTCAGCCTTCCTGCCTCCCCCAAAGCCAGTCAGTCTGCCTGCCTTCCTCCCCCAGAGCCAGCCAGCCTACCTGCCTCCCCCAGAGCCTGCCTTCCTGCCTACCTCCCCCAAAGCCTGCCTGCCAACCTACCTCCCTCCCCCAGAGCTAGCCAGCCTGCCTGCCTCCCCCAAAGCCTGCCTACCTCCCTCCCTCCCCCAGAGACAGCCAGCCAGCCTGCCAGCTTGCCTACCTCCCTCCCTCCCCCAGAGCCAGCCAGCCTGCCTACCTCCTCCCCCCCTACCGCGGAAAACAAAAGGGTCCACCACCGCTGCTCCTCTGCTGCAAACTGCTGGAACCCGGAAGCCTTCTTTCCGACATCAATTCTGACGTCAGAGAGGACATTACGGGCCAGCCAGGCAGCGATTGGCTGGCCCGGAACATCCTCTCCGACGTCAGAATTGACGTCAGAAAGAAGGCTTCCGGGTTCCAGCAGTTTGCAGCAGAGGAGCAGCGGCGGTGGACCTAAATTGGGCCTGGAGGGAGGCTTTTGTGGGGGGTTTTTTTTTGGTGCGGCAGGGGAGGGACAGGAAGCAATCGCCTGTCCCGTTGTCCCCGCGCACAGATTCAGGACGCTGTCTCTGAAAATGGGACATTTTGGGCGTCCCAAAGCTGTGTGTGGGGACAACGGGACAGGGGATCTGAAAACGGGACTGTCCAGTTCAAAATGGGACGTATGGTCACCTTATCCAACAATCATTTGGTTCCTGGTAGTCAGCTATGCTCGTACCAGGGATTTTCATGATTAGATAGATGTTCCAAAGTGTCATGAAACTCGACTGGAGCAATAAAGATTCCAAGCTTTTTCAGATGTGGTTCCTGAGCTATAGAATGCCCCCAAAACAGGGGTATATATAATGTGACTATTTTTTTTTTTTTCTCATCAAAAGGGGACATCTATTAATTGTCAGTCCCGCCCCCCAATCCCACCCTAGCCCCACCCCTAATTTCTTCCATTCATTTTCATGTACACATAATATCTTATTAATTCATAATGGTAACCATAAAATTTTAAAAAGCTACAAAGCACACTATAGGCATAGAAAATGTTAATTATCATTTATATTGGGGGAGTTTCAAAGATGTCAAGGCAGATGACTTTAAAATATGCAGTCACCTCAGTAACTATAGAAAAATAGACAAATATAGTGCAAAATATAGACAGCAGATATAAATCCTCAAAAGTGACACATTTTAATCACTAAATTGAAAATAAAATCATTTTTCCTACCTTTGCTGTCTGGTGATTTCATGAGTCTCTGGTTGCATTTCCTTCTGTCTGTGTATCCTTTCTTTCATTTCTTTCTTTCTGCACTCAGGCCCAACAATTATCCCTTTCTATTCCCTCCCTCCTTCCTTCCCATGTCCTTAGTGCCCCCAGTACCTCCTTCCTATGTCCTTAGTGTCCCATCCTATGTCTTAGTGCCCTCAGTGCCTCCTTCCTATGTCCTTAGTGCCCCAGTGCCTCCTTCCTATGTCCTTAGTGTCCCATCCTATGTCCTTAGTGCCCTCAGTGCCTCCTTCCTATGTCCTTAGTGCCCCACAGTGCCTCCTTCCTATGTCCTCCTCACTGCCTTCCAGACTTTGTCCCACCCCCACCCCTGAAGCCAGCCTGCCTGCCTACCTCCTCCCGTACAATAGAACCCGGCATTTTTCTATCCCTCCCTCCCATCCCCCTGTGCAGTAGAACCCTTGAGCAGCATCTTTCCATCACTCCCCCCCCCCACTACTGCCGCCGTGCAGCCGACCCCACTGACCCTCCCACTGCTGATCCCATCCGACCCTTCCACTGCGAGATGACCGACAAACCTCCCGGCTCCAGCAGCATCCGCAGCACTCTAAACACACTGCTTCGGGGCCTTCTACTGCCCATGATTCCTTCTGCCGTGTCACTGATGATGGGTCAGATGAGAGGGTCAATGGGGGTTCGGGTGCGCCGGGGGAGGGCGACGATAACGATGAACATGATGAGCACACTGGCGAGCCAAGGGAGCCTTTTTTCACGTGGCATGGAGGGACAGGAAGCAATCGCCTATCCCATTGTTCCCGCGCACAGCTTCAGGACGCTGTCCCTGAAAACGGGACATTTCAGCATCCTGAAGCTGTGTGTGGGGACAACGGGACAGGGGATCTAAAAACAGGACGGTCCCATTCAAAACGGGACATATGGTCAGCTTAGATATACATAACATGACCATTTATTTTTTCATCAAAACGGGACATCTATTGTCAGCCCCGCCCTCAATCCCACCCCCAATTTCTTCCATTCATTTTTCATGTACACATAATATCTTATTAATTCATAATGGTAACCATAAAATTAAAAAAACCCACAAAGCACACTGTACGCATAAAAAATGTTAATTATCATTTATATTGGGGGGGGGTTCAAAGATGTCAAGGCAGATGACTTTAAAATATGCAATGTCACCTCAGTAACTATAGAAAAATAGACAAATATAGTGCAAAATATAGACAGCAGATATAAATTCTCAAAACTGACGCATTTTGATCACTAAATTGAAAATAAAATCATTTTCCTACTTTTGTTGACTGGTGATTTCATGAGTCTCTGGTTGCACTTCCTTCTGACTGTGCATCCAATATTTCATTCTTTCGCATCCAACATTTCTTTCACAATCCAGCCCTATCCCCTTTGAGTCCAGGTCTCTCTCTCTTTCCCCTCTGTTACCCTCCCCAGATCCAGTGTCAGTTCTCCTTTGTACCTTTGTTCCATGTCTCCCTCCTCTGTTATGATCTTACATCTCTCTGCTCTCCCTCTCTGTCTATACCTCCCATAGTCCTGCATCTGCCTCCTGTCTTTCCCCGTTTAATAATGTATAGTAACTTAAACTCTAGCACTGAAACCTTAATCTACAAAGCAAAAGATACAGAAATGTACTAAAAGCTGAAAGTAGAGATAAAAGCAAAAGCATATAGCAATCGATAAAGCATCACATAAAAGGAGGGGAGCAGTCACTGTGTTCTTAAAGTGCTTCTATTGGCAGCTCTCGTGTCCACAAACAGAGCTCATTGTAGTCTTACATCAAAGGAAGGGGGACAGTTTTCTAATGCCTGCCAGTAGCTGCAGAGTCCATGGGTACTTTTAAATATTCAGCGGACCTCAAAAGTACTTTTTCTTTGAAAGCTGCACAGCAAAAAGTACCTGCAGGGTTATAGTGGGACTTTTTTCAGGCGCTCCACATTTGGCAAATACATCCAGATGTCTCTCCTTAATGTAATTGATTATGCCAAATAACAATTACTTAATAAAATACATTCAGGGCTCCTTTTACGAAGGTGCACTAGCGTTTTTAGCGTGTGCTAGCTGAAAAGCTACCTCTTGCTCAAGAGGAGGTGGTAGCGGTTAGCACGTGCTATTCTGCGCATTAAGGCCCTAACGCGCCTTCGTAAAAGGAGCCCTCAGTTTACTTAAAAAATTATAGTCTACCATTCCTACAATTCCTTCTTTAGAAAATTACTCAAAACCCACCTATTCCAAGACCAGGACCCTTAATACCCCTTCATTAATCTCCACCTCTCCCCTACTGAACCCCCCCCCTCGACTCCCCCCTCTCCCCCTTACTTCTCTTCACTGTTCGCAACTCTGATCAATCTTGTATGGAACCACTTGTAACTCTGTTTAATTAATGTGAACCGCCTAGAACTCATCGGGATATGGCG
Organism: Geotrypetes seraphini; assembly: GCF_902459505.1. Taxonomy (NCBI): domain Eukaryota; kingdom Metazoa; phylum Chordata; class Amphibia; order Gymnophiona; family Dermophiidae; genus Geotrypetes; species Geotrypetes seraphini. Next base: position 132,530,910 of record NC_047091.1, read on the forward strand.
GTATACAAAAATAAAGTTATTATATTATTATTCTTGAACCTGTGGATTGTGTCTCTTCTTCTCTGCCTCCCTTCTCTCTGGGCTGGCCTGTAACTCCTCAGTTTTATTCTCTGCACACAATATGATATGAGATTGTTCTGCTTGTTTTTATTTTTCCTTTTAATTTCAGTTTTTTTTTAAATCTGATCATGAGGTTTTTCGGTGCTAAGAGGATCTCTAGCTACAAGAGAACACAGACTCTGCGGGCAGTAGTCTGTAGCCAAAAGGTAGCCTGCTTTGCAGGGCACCTGCATAGCCAACCTGCATTAACAGTCCAGGAGCTCAGGGACCAATCACTTGGAAGCAAGGCTTACTCCAGATTTTTTCCAAAGAGAGCTTGAGTGCAGGCTGAGTGGCCCCGTGGTGGTTTTTCACCAGGATCGAGTGCTGTGTTCCTCCCCCTGACTTCGTGCACAAGTTTCTGTGGGGGTTTGAGGTCTCAGTACAAGATTGATGGTTCACCTAGGGCACGTAATACACTTTCGGTGACCCTGTTTCTCAGTCTAAAATGTAACTGTGGTTAATACAACTTGTCAACTTCTAGAACCAGAAAATTGAATGCAATAGTTAAAGAAAGAGGCATAAAAATAAAAACACTAGCATTCTGTTTAATGTCTCAACTTTATTCTCTGTTTCATAATGTAAAATAAAATCCATAAGACCAGTATCTTGCAAGGAACTGAAAGAATATTTTTTTTTAATGTACAGTACACAGGCTATTCAAAACAGAAGGAAAAGGCTGTTTAACAAGTGAGGGGTTGGTCATCAGGGCATCAGGTAGGCAGACGAAAAGGAGACGTCAAGAAGGATTGAGATGCAGGGGCTCCTACACCACCCCTGCTGATGCTATCCAAAACATTAATTTATTGTGCATCCTCTAAATCAGGGGTGTCAGAGTCCCTCCTCGAGGGCCGCAATCCAGTCAGGTTTTCCCCAATTAATATGCATGAGATCTATTAGCATACAACAAAAGCAGTGCATGCAAATAGATCTCATGCATATTCATTGGGGAAATCCTGAAAACCCGACTGGATTGTGGCCCTCGAGGAGGGACTTTGGCACCCCTGCTCTAAATAAAGGTATGAGCCTATACATCAGCAAATAATAAATTTGCTATATGAGCCTATAAATCAGTAAATAATCTTAAAATTTATTAGTTGTCAAAAGTGAGAACTGGCCCTAAAAATTCAGATCTCAGTAAACAGTAAAACAAATTAGATACTGCACCAGCAGTAGCTAGAACAAGTCTGAAGAGTATTTATCAATAGTTTGCTCTCCTAGAAGAGAGAAATTCTTCCACTATAAAGTATTTCTTCTCACGTAATGATTTCCCACTTTTATTTGATCTTGAACTAAGGTATTGCACAGTTAATAAAATCATTACAAAGAAGATGTGCAGACTGAAGATTTCAGCCAGGGAGGAAGTACTGGGAAGCCAATCATGCGTGACCTTCCCAAAGTCCAGAGAATCAATGAGAACCTGAGATGGAACAGGATTCCATCCCTAGTGCTGACTCATTGAATAGCCTAGTAGATAAACCTCAATTTATTTTACTAATTTAATTTTGGAAGAAGCAAAAAGAAACAGAAGGAAAAAAAACAGAGAATTACAGATATGGACTGAAGATGGGATCTATTAAATTATTCTTGGTCTGAGTGAGCTCTTCCCCACATCTGGGCTTATCTGTCTCTTCAGAAGGTTATAAGAATGTTGCAACGGTTCCTTTCTTACCAATCTGCCAGGACTCCAGAGGATAAAAACGAATAATAATCCTTCAGAAAAAGAAATGAGATTGTGTTTTTATTATATTTTGGAACGGCAGCACATTATCCCCCTCCTTTACAAAGCCACGGTGGTAACAGCTCGGACGCTCATAGGAATTCTGTGAGTGTCAGAGCTGTTACCACGGCAACCGGCGCTAAAAACACTAGCATGGCTTTGTAAAGGAGGGGGTATGTTAAATCACTTTAGAGTCAAAATAAAACTAATCAATTCATTCTATGTTCCCAACACTCAAGAAATATTGCTTAACGCCAACAACTAATTTTTCTAACTGACTGGATAAAAAGCACAGATGTTCCAAAAAATATATAAGATATAAAAGGTTACATTAAAAAATTTCAATATGAACTGGTGAGGATGCAGGCAAATCATGGGTTAAATAAAGCTCGTATGAAACAAGTCATCACCAAGATCCAAGAAGAGCTGTTGGTGTAAACAGTGCTCTCAAACTCAAACCCTTTGCAGGGCCACATTTTGGATTTGAAGGTACTTACATCATGCAAAGTTGTCATTTCTTTAATAAGACATTAACTATTTTTTCTGCAGCCCTCCAAGTACCTACAAATCCAAAATGTGGATTATCTGAAATCTGAAATTATCAGAAGCTTCTGATAATTTCAGCTATACACAGCTGAAAGCAGTGCAACATGCAGAAAGTGAAAACTATCAAAGTATCAACTGCAAGAGGCAAAATTTTGGACCAACTATTTTGAGGCCCTCGGTATTATAAATAATTATTCTTTAATCTAATCTAATCTAATCTAAACCTTAAGTTTATATACCGCATCATCTCCATGAGTATGGAGCTCGACACGGTTTACAAGAACTTAAAATAGTAGGTAGAGAGGAAGAAAAAAAGATTACATGAACTTATGTGAAGAAGGGGGGGGAAAAGGGGGGAAGGATAGAGTTACAATTTGCTGAAAAGCCAGGTTTTCAGTTGTTTGCGGAATAACTGAAGGGAGCTCAGGTTCCGCAATGGGGAGGTGAGGTCGTTCCAAAGACCTGTGATTTTGAAGAGAAGGGATTTTCCCAGTTTGCCTGCATAGTGGATGCCGCGTAGGGAGGGGAAGGCTAGTTTATACCTTTGGGCGGTTCTGGAGGAGTTGGGACTGGAGGAGTTGTAAGATAGTGGGATAAGGGGAGGAAGGATGCCGTGAATGATCTTAAAAGCCAGGCAGAAACATTTGAAATGGATTCTGGGGATTATTGGGAGCCAGTGAAGTTTGGCAAGGAGTGGGGAGGCATGGTCAGATTTGCGTTTTGAGAAGATCAGTTTGGCTGCAGTATTCTGGATTAGCTGGAGTCTTAGAAGACTTTTTTTTGATAGATTTAAGTAGATGGCGTTGCAGTAATCTAGTTTGGAGAGGATGATGGATTGGACAAGGATGGCAAACGTGTGCCTTAAGTGTCCAGTAGCCGCATCCGCAACCGCTTTCAGCTCTAACCTCCTCCAGACACACGCACAAGCTGCACTGCCTCCAATGGTTACCTTACGCTCTGGAACGTTGCCCACCTCACTGCTGTAACCTCATGCAAGAGCTTTCCTGCATTTGTACGCGATTGTGAGGTGGAGTGGAGAGGACAATCGCATATAGACACAGGAAAGCGCTTGCGTGAGGTTACAGTGAGGCGGGCAACGTTCCAGAACGCGACAGCCAGACACTTAAGGCACAAGTTTTCCATAAAGAATCATTATTTATAATACCGAGGGCCTCAAAATAGTATCTGGCGGGCCGCGAGTTTGAGACCACTGGTGTAAAGCGATATTGTATGAGTGTTGGGCACATAGAGTAAATTAATTATGTTAGAAATATAACTGCCCCATTCTACAATTATGTGTCTAATGTTGGGTGCTGTTTATAGAATTTGAGAGAGAATGAGGCTCAATTTCAAAGCACTTAGACACACAAAATTCCATGTTACTATGGTACTTTGGGACTCATTTTCAAAGTACTGTACTTATACACAGGGCCTGATTCGCAAAATGGTGTTCCGACTATAGGCAGTGGTAGGCATCCTACCACTGTCTAACAGACCAATTGGGACACACTATTTTTTTTAACTTGATGCGGCGAACAACGCCTACAAAACAGGCTCCTATAACATGCCGATCACCGGTATTGCGTCTATTTTTGTACAGATGCCTTAAATGTAGGTCAGCAAAAACAGGCCTACATTTAAGGCATCTGACTTGCACCTACGGAAGCACCTAGGCACGCCTATGAATGCTTAAGGCTTATGCCGGAAGTAGCTTTAAGTGTCCACAGGCGTGCCTAGGTACTTCCATAGATGCAAGTCAGATGCCTTAAATCAGGGGTCTCAAAGTCCCTCCTTGAGGGCCACAATCTAGTTGGGTTTTCAGGATTTCCCCAATGAATATGCATTGAAAGCAGTACATGCACATAGATCTCATGCATATTCATTGGGGAAATCCTGAAAACCCGACTGGATTGCGGCCCTCAAGGAGGGACTTTGAGACCCTTGCCTTAAATGTAGGCCTGTATAACGCTGACCTACATATAAAGCATCTGTACAAAAATAGACGCAATTCTGGACGCAGCGCTTACCGGTGATTGACATGTGGTAGGAGTCTATTTTGTAGGTGCTTACTGCAGCAGATGCCATTTCCAGAATCAGGCCCACAATGTCTAGTTATATTCTTGGCATCACTTCATATTCTATTGCAAAATTGATCTGCATCTGTTTCATTACCAAAGACTCTGTAATGCAGAAAAAATACTGCTATGAACACATCCTCCAATACATACAAAATCCCATATCTTGAGATTTTAGTTAAATATGGTAAGAGAGGAGGAAGATGTGCGCTTAGACCAGGGATCTCAAAATCCCTCCTTGAGGGCTGCAATCCAGTCGGGTTTTCAGGATTTCCCCAATGAATATGCATTGAAAGTAATGCATGCACATAGATCTCATGTATATTCATTGGGGAAATCCTGAAAACCCGACTGGATTGCAGCCCTCAAGGAGGGACTTTGAGACCCCTGGCTTAGACCATTGTCTCTGGGTTGGAAAGCAGTTTTCATTGGAAAGATGTGACTTAGAAAATTCAACTCATGAACTTGAAGGTGTGTGGGGCATAAACACTGATCATAAAGTTCTCTGTTCTTCTAGAATTTGTTTCTTTTTAGACATGCAACAGAGCTCATTCAGTGCATTTATTATAATACATGCACAGTTTTACGTGTCAATAACACACAGATGCACTTAGTGTGCTATGTTGCTGTGTGATGTGATTGTATTACACTAAACTCTGGAGCACAAATACCATAAAAACAAATAGCTGTCTTGTGAATGACATGGTAGATCCTGCCCAACATGGTTTGGATAATTTCCTAAACGAGAAGTCCATAGGCCTTTATTGAGATGGCTTGGGGAAATCTACAGCGTCTTCCTAGGATAAGCAGCATAAAATTTGTTTTACTACTTGGGATCTAGCTAGGTACTTTGAACCTGGGTTGGCCACTATTGGAAACAGGATGCTGGGCTTGATGGACCTTTGGTCTGTCCTAGTATGGCAATTCTTATGTGAACCAAGTTTAGGACAATCAAGCCATTGTGACATCACTGATGAGACTGGCTCCTAGGCATTGGTGGAATGAGGCTTTATGACATCACAATCTCAGCTTTGGAATGTTGCTGCTCTTTGGGCATCTGACAGGTCCTTGGGACCTGGGTTGGCCACTGTTGGAAAGAGGATACTGGGCTTAATGGATCTTTAGCCTGTCCCTGTAATAGATGTTTCTGTCACTGCTGGAGTTGTAGTTGGTTGAGTAGCATAGTTCACATGTTACCACTGACCTTTCGTTGCTGAGATTAAGCCCTGGTTCCAGAAACTCAAAGAACTTGGCACTATGGTTTTTGTTCTGCTCTGCTGTTCCTACCACACCCATAGATGAGACAAGCAGCTGTGCACACGGTTCTGCAGAGCCTCCAATCAACATCGTCAGGCCGCTCTTCACCGTCACATTCACTCTCTGCCATACGGTCATGGGGACACAGCAAGATATATACAAAGGGAAGAAAAAGGAGATCTTGTTATTGTCCAGCCGGAAAGCGTCAACCGTTCTCCCTTCTCATTACCTTTGCCTGGGAAATAGAGAATGGCACGGGAACAAATTTATCCCCGTCCCCGTGAGTTTTATCACTGTGGCTGTCCCTGCCCCATTCCTGTAAGCTCTGCCTTAACCGCACAAACCTCAAACACTTATAATTTTAAAGTGTTTGAGGCTTGTGCAGATGAGGATGGAGCTTGCGGGAATGGGGCAGGGACAGAAAAAAAAACAAACTCGCAGGGATGGAAAAATGAGTTCCCGCGGTGACAGGGAAAAATTTGTCCCCATGTCATTCTCCACTGGGAAATAGCCACAGGATCCTTAAGGCTGTGGCACCTACTAACTAAAATAAGCACAGTTACAGTAGAAAGTACAGTGCTAACATATTTCAGTATATCAATAGGGAAAAAGATTTCATTAGTAACTATAGTCCTCAAGAGCTGCACTGCCTCTATTATATTCAAATAGATCTCATGCATATTCATTGGGGGAAATCCTGAAACCCCCACCCCTGCACTAGCCCCCTCTGTCTGACATTATCCTATTGGCAGTGCCCATCCAAATTTTGCTATAGTCTGTCATGCTGGGTCAAACCAAAAGTCCATCAATCCCAGTGTCCTATTTCTCACAGCAGCCAATCCAGATCTCTAGGAAGCACCTGGCAGATCCAAAGAAAGATCCATTCCTTGCAGCTTATTCCCAGGGATTTCCTCAAGTCTACTTGGCTAATACTTGTTTATGGATTCTTCCGCTCTAGGAATTTGTTCAGACCTGTTTTTAACCGAGGTTTGCCAAATGGTTTGATCACATCCTATGCAGGCATAGGAGTCAACTTTTCTAAATTATTAGGGGTGCTAAACTCAACACAAGTTGATGTTCCCTGGTCACAGTAAAGAGGTTTGGTCAATATCAGGGGTGCTCAAGCACAGAGATGACACTTATGAATGCAAACATGCTAGTTTCATCTCTCATTTATTTATGTTCCTTTTAAATTTTAGCCCTAATTGTTTTCAGTAATAGCTTTATGAATTACAGTCATATTTACACTAAAAAAAAAAGTTCTTGGAACATCTTACATATCTTGTAAGCTGCATACAAGGAGCAGGGACTGACTGTATGTGCTACAATAGTAAGTGATAAATGCTACTGCAGCAACCACTGATAGCTAAATGGTATGCCTCGTCCTGCCAGCTTTCCATAGGGAGAAGGACTCCCCCTAATGGAATAGTTTCACTTGCACTAGCCACCAGGTGCTTAAAAAAAATTATTTAAACTGTACTAAGAATCCACAACACGCAGCTTTAGCTCCCAGAGCTCTCCTCCTTCAATCTCCAGTAGCAGAAGCATCTCCTGACTCACCTCCTCAGGTTTTCCTAGGATTGAAGCTGCAGCAGTGGACAGCCTTTTTGCAAAGCCCTCGGGGATCTGGTTGCAAGGCAGGTTTGTCTCAAGGTCTACAAAGGGCATCTTTAGTCAATGCTGCTTTTGATCAAGATCCGGACAGAACAGAGGGCAGGAGGGGAAAGCCCAGAATAAGGACAGAAGGGTGTAGGGGGAAGTAGAGTGCCCTGAATGAGTGGACAGGGGGAAAGCAAGCCAAAGTTCAACTGCGGACGGAAGCTAAAAACATTCCCGGTTGAGCCGAGTGACGTCACAGGAGGGAGAGAGGGAGGGGTAAGTGTTCTTTCACTCTTATTGGCAGAGCTGGGAAACACCCCCAATGTGTGCTCTTAAAGTGAACAGAAAGGACTTTTAGCTTACGCCTTTTTTCAGTGACAGCTCAAGTGAGTTACATTCAAGTGCACAAGGTATTTTCCAGCTGGAGGGATCACAATTTAAGTTTGTACTTGAGGCAATGGATGATTAAGTCACTTACTCAAGATTACAAGGATCCATAGTGGGATCTGAGCTGGGCTTCACTGGTTCTCAGCTTCTCCACTTTATTGGCACGGCTGTTTTATATGTGATGCCAAAAGTAATACAGAGTGATTAAGATAAAAGGAAAAGTCATGTGCAAAATAGAAATAAAGATAAAATAAAGTTACTGGAGACAAACACAATTTTCAGATTCTGTTGTTGGGCCATATTTCTACCGGTCAGATTATGGTTCTAGCCTGGTGGGAGAATGCAACATATTTAACTGCTCTTGCTTTTGGTTCTTCTGTTTCCCCTGGAACTGTAGTTTTTATTACTTATTTTATGGGAAGTTTAGATTTTCTTTCTCAGCTTTGGGAGATGTGTATCCCCTGTTCATATCTTTGTATTTTGCACAATACAGCAGAAAATGTGTTTCTCTTTCTGCAGTGTTGCAGAAAAATGTGTGTGTATAGTAACAAAGTGTATGTAGAGGATTTGAAATGTGATCGAGGGAGCTGATAACTAGTGCTTACCAGTGTGGGGAGTTTGTCACTTTGTTATGGTGGTTATGTTGGTTTATATTTAAGATGTAATAAATATTTTTGAATTGTACAGTATCTACATAACAACATAGTAAGACAGTGATGGCAGATAATCAGTGGCATATTAACGGTGAGGGCGCCCAGGGCAATGGTGCCCCTCCCCCGTTGTATGCACTCCCCCTTCCCTTTCCCTACACCCCGTACCGTCAGTGACATCAGAGAGCACCAAAAAGGTACAGGGGAAGGCAAGGGGCGTGTGAGGCAAGGAGAGAAGTGGGGAGCAAGCAGGCGGGCAGGAAGATTGCGCCCACGGCAGACCGCACCCCCCTTTCTACGCTGCCACTGCAGATAATGATCAGCATGGTCCATCTAATCTGCCCAGTAAGGTGGCTAGAGTAAGGGTTACTAGATGTCTGGGGAAACCCAGACATGTCCTCTTTTTAGAGGACCGTCCCGGTGTCCAGACAGACTTTCAAAATAGAGAGTTGTGCGGGGACAGAAATCCCACCCATCCCCGCCCGTCCCCATCAGAATCCTCTCCGTCCCCACACGTCCCCGCCAGGATCCTCTCCGTCCCCGCCAGGATCCTCACCGTCCCCACCCATCCCCGCAAGGAATTACCTCCATCCCCACACATCCCCATAAAAAGCAGTAATTACTTCTGACAGGATCATCAATTCCACAGTTTCTTTTGTGTTTGCGCTGCTGTTTTCCTTGTGGAATCTCTTTGGTGGAACCCTTTTTTTGTTTTCTGTTCAGGTAATTAACTTATAAACCCCCTCTTTTACTAAGGCTGATGTGTCTATTATATTATATGGACAAACCCTGCTTCCAAAGCCTTCCATCCCCGTGGGAGTCCCGTTGGCTAGAGGGGGGTCCCTGTGGGAATCCCACGGGTTACGGGGGTATTCCCGCGGGACCCCCGCAGGACCCGCGGGATTCCCGCGATCCCCATTACCGTGCAGACCTCTATTTCAAAACCCAGCAGTTTGTCCAGGTTTTGGAAGTCCCTGAGCTTTAGGTTGTGTCTGGAGGGCCTCCGAGCATGCTTGGATGCGAGGCGATGCAATGATGTCACACATATATGCACATGATGCCATTCTGTTGCATTTGTGCATGCTCAGAAGTCCTCCAGACACAGTCCAGACTCAGGGAAGGAAAAGAGTTGAGGTTTGTTTGGGGGCAGAATGGGGTAGGGACACATTATTTATTTATTCAATTTTCTATACCATTCTCCCATGGGAGCTCAGAATGGTTTACATGAATTTATTCAGGTACTCAAGCATTTTTCCCTGTCTGTCCTGGCGGGCTCACAGGACATCATCTAATGTACCTGGGCAATGGGGGGATTAAGTGACTTCCCAGGGCCACAAGGAGCAGCGTGGGTTTGAAACCACAACCTCAGGGTGCTGAGGCTGTAGCTTTAACCACTGCGCCACACTCTCCCCTATGTCCTCTTTTTTTTCCTTGAACAAATCTAGTAACCCTAGCTAGAATTATACATTCCACTGCACACAGGTTTGCTTTTATTTAGAGTTTACCCAATGGTGTAATAAGGGGGGGGGGGAGGTGGACCACCTTGGGCTCTGTCTTCCTGGGGAACGCTGGCGCTTCTCCTCCTCTCCACACCCCCACAAGACCAGGAAGTAACATCAGAGGGAGAGCTGAGGCCAACGTGTTGAAGATGCTGCTTATGCTGGGGAAGTTAAAGAAGTATGGGAGAAGGGAGGGGACGTGCAAGGCAGGGAGGGCGAAGAAGAGGGCCACTACCCTGGGTGCCTCCCACCCTCACTACACCACTGGTTGTACCTGCTGCTCCATGCAGGCTACCCCCCAGCCCCCACCACTTGCATGTTTGTTTAGGGTTTTACCTACTACTCCATGCAGATTAAAGAATGACATGGGAAAAAATTTATCACCGTTCCCGCCCCGTCCCCAAGACCTCGTCCCTGTCCCTGCCCCATCCCCGTGAGCTCAGTCCCCGTCCCTGGCACCTGCCCCATCCCTGCGAGCTCAGTCCCTGTCACCGCCCCGCAAGCTGTCAGATCCAATCCGCACAAGCCTCGAATAGTTATGATTTTATACTGAACTTATTTTATTAAAGTATAAAAAGAGACTATTCTGTACAATTGTCATTTTATAAACACAAATAATACAGAGCAAAGATCAACAAAACCCCTGTCTTCCCTCCCTTTCACAAATATCCCCTCCACTATTGTGAAAACTGAACAAACCAAATTACTATAGAATGCTACATAGAAAAATCAAGCTAACAGAATACGTCATACATGGCAGGAATAGTGTTAGGGGAGGGCAACTACCCCCTGGTCAGAGAGAGCCCTAAGCCAGCTGGAAGCTAAAGAAGCACAGCCTGGATTTTGCGGTCCCCAGTTATGTCTAATACCAGCTCTAGCAGGATACATATTTCAAATCTGAAATATTCTAATCACAAAATATAAAATACATTTATTTTTTCTACCTTTTGTTGTCTGGTAATTTTATTCTTCAAATCACATTGGTCTCAGGCTTTGGTTTTGGGTTCTTTCTGTCTTCATTGTGGCATGGCTGGCTCCTGAAGGTAAAATAGGCCCAAGAGGAGCTGGGGAGGAGATGCCGAGTCTGACACGGGCACAATTGTTTTACCACAGGAGCAAGAGTTTTCACCGCTTCCATGGGGCGGTGAAAGGTCTTGTCCCCATTCCTGCAGTAAACCAGTTGCAAATGATCCCATTACTGCGGATTTACTGCGGTGACCATGGTTTACCGCGGTAAACAGTCCCTGTATCATTCTCTAATGCAGATTACTGTCCTCAATGCCCTTGTGTACGGTTGTATCTGCTACTCATTGCAGGCTGCCCGCCTCCATGCCTTTACCTGGCCATCAGTACAAGTTTCCACCCTCCCACCTGCTGTTTAGGGTTGTACCTTATACTCTGTGCAGGATACCTTCCTCCATGCCTTTGTTTAGGGTTATAGCTGCCATTCTTTGAAGTGTGAAAGTCCATTTAATTTTTGCTTTGATTCCTTCCTTCACTTTGGCCTAGATTCACTAAGCTCACCTTTGCTGGGCGATCCGTTACCGAGTCTTCCTGGGCGACCGATTCACAAAGCTTCTTCATGCAAATTGCAGCGATCGGAGGCATGCCCCACAGTGACCCAACAGATTGCTGTAGAGCGATCCAGATGCAAGCGCAGACCATCTTCTTAGCCTGTAGATGTGGTCCTCACATGCGCTGGCTCTCCACACAACAAGCAAGGTCATAACAAGGGGGGGCTGGAACGGAACACACTACAGTGAACACCAACGAAGGTTGCCGGTTACACGCGAGCCCGTAGTTTTAACCCACGGGTTTAAAGCGGGGCTAAACTACAGCGTGTTCTGTTCTGTTCCAGTCAATAAACAGTCTGGAACAGAACAGAACACGTCATAACGCAGCCTCGCTTTAAACCCGCAGGTTAAAAACCACGGGCTCACACTGCAGGGAAACACAGCAGAGAGCAGCTTCTGGGGTTCATTGTGCCGCAGACTGCCTTTAAACGAACTCGAGTCAAGAGCAGGGACGTAAGCGACTGGTCCTCAGCAGTCACTTCTTTTTGGATCGGCCAGCCCAGTCGGTATTCCTTCTTGAGTTTAGTGAATCGCTGCCTTCCTACTTTGCATGCCATTTCCCCTCATTTGCATGTGCAGATTGGATCGGGTGCGGATCGGATCAGCCAGAAGGTTAGTGAATCGGGTCAGGGTCGTAAACTGGTCAGGACACAATCGGTAAAGTTAGTGAATCTAGCCCTTAGAGGGCATTCCTGGCATTTACCATCCTTTTCTTTAAAATTGTTTCCTGATGTTTGACAGTAAGCAAAATAAAGGCCCCCTTTTAAGAAGCCACATTAAGCCTTTTTTTATCATCAATTCTATGAGTGTCGGAGCTTTTACTGCTGTGGCTGGCGATAAAAAAGCCTAATGTAACTTCATAAAAGGGGAGGGGGGGGATTAAGTATAAAAGAGCTGGCAGAGAGGGAGGAGGTGGATGAACTGGAACAACAGTGGGGTAAACTAGAAGGAAATACTGTATATTAAGAACAGATGGAATAAATCACAAGATATGATCAAAATCTAATGTGGGCACTGAAACCATTAGTGCCCCATAGCAATAAAAGAAAAAAAAAAAAAAAAAAAAAAAAAAAAAAAAAGCTGTCATGCATGTTTAGCGTGAAAACCCCCAAAATAATGCTAGGTCCAGGGCAGTATTAGAAGGATTGGTTGAGAGAAGGGATGTTTTACAACACCCTTTTTTCTCCCACCGACCCAACCATTCTGTCCCTGACCTTAATAAAAAAAATGGCCCTAGTGGACCCCCTCCTGACCCCCTAAACAAAGCCCTGGTAGTTCAGTGGGACCCCTAGCCAGGCCAGGCCAGATTCTACCCTCTTCCCCCAAAGTTCACTCTGGTGGCCCACCCCCCACCCCCACCTGGTGCATTCTGGGATGCACTGGATGGGACATAACTACCAACTAAGGAGAAAACGCCTTTTTCTGGTAGATACTGCTGAGTGCAAACCATAATACACTGGGCTGGGCAGGGTTCTGCCACTTTGATGATGCCCAGGAGAGAAGAGAGAGTATCCGTCCTTCCCTCCTCCTCTGAAGGTATGTCAGGGTTGGGGTTGGAGGGATAGGGGTTGGCTAAGGCCACCAGGGTGGACTTTGAGGGGTTTCTGATCTGGCTAGGCCAAGGGTTTAAGTAGACCACAAGGGCTTTGTCTATGAGGCTCTTTAGGAGGCAGGGTCTACTGGATCACCAGGGCCTTTTGTGAGGGGGCCAGAAGCAGTTCATCAAAACACCAGGGCTTTTTTTTTTTTTTTTTAAAGGTGGAGGGGTCACCTGATGCTCAGGGGGAGTTTGGGCCAGAGCCAGTTTTTATTTATTTGTTTAAATTAACAGGAGGGTTTGGAGTGAGGGATACCATGGCATGCTTTTTTATGTCAACTTTCCTGTTTCCTGAATCAATCAGCACTCATACACTGACAGGAAAATTAGTGGAGAATAGTGAGCAGCTAATTTATACCATGATTATAATGCCGCATTCATTTGCATGCTCATTATTGAGCACGCAGTGGTAATTTTGTTGCACTAGGTTCACGACAGAATTTGATTCTACCACCAACCTTTGAGATTGGTCTGTAAGAAACCCTGCTAGCTTCACTGAACAACCTGTTCAATACATCTTTGGAATGGGAATGGTCACATTGGACTGGAAAAACACGGATGTTATCCCTTTTCAAAAGGCAGTAACAGAGACAGGTTGGAAACTACAGGCTAATAAGCCTTACTTCAGTGACAGAAGAATTAGCAAAAGGAAGGATAGTGAAATATCTAAAGTCTGGAGAGTTGCATAACTTTACCAAAGGCAGATTGTATCAAATGAATCTGATTGGATGTTTATAATTGAGGGCCAGGAGTACTAGGGTCAAAGACATAAGCATGGATTTCAGCAGTCTTCGGTTCAGTTCCTCTTTGCATACTCATAGCAAGGTGGTAGACTGGATTAGGAATTGGTAAACGTCTCTATCATATCTCCCTTCTCCTGCCTTTTCTCAAAAGTATACATATTGAGATTTTTAAGTCTGTCCCCATGCTCCTTATGACAAAGACCACTGACCATTCCTCTGGACCAACTCCATCCTGTTTATATCTTTTTGAAGGTGCGGTCTCCAGAATTGTACACAATATACTAAATGAGGTCTCACCAGAGTCTTATACGGGGGCATCAATACCTCCTTTTCCTACTGGCCATACCTTTCCCTATGCACTCTAACATCCTTCTAGCTTTTGCCATCACCTTTCAACATTTTTGGCCACCTCAAGATCCATCACCTTAAATTGTACTGTTCCCTTGAGATTTGCAGCCCAAATGCAAGACCTTGCATTATGCCAGTCTGTAATATTTCTCTGCTAACACTATAAGCTGACCAATACTTGTGATTGAAAATAATCACTCTAGGTTTCTTTCTGATATAATCTAGCATCTGCACACCACAAGGTTGATGAAAACACTGCATCTTTATCATACTCTGATAAACAAACAATGGTGGAATATTAAAAAGTCCAAATAAACTTTAATGTAACATAAAGGAGTCCATCTAAAAATATGTTATTCTCTGGAAAAAAAACACACAGGCTCTGTTCAAGCAATCATTTTCTCTCGACATAGCCGTGTTTCGGGTGATGGGCCTTCATCAGGAGAAGAAAAACAATCTTACAAATTAAAAACATAAAAGGTAAAAGAACATCGAAACACAGTAAACTTAGCATGGAAAAAAATACACATACATTGTACAAAAATTGCGATATCAACTATAAAAACATAAATATAGTATTGTTACAATGGGTGAGAAAAATAACATGCACATTACGGGCTCCTTTTACTAAGCTGTGCTAGCGGTTTTAGTGCGCGCTACATTACCATGCGCGCTAGATGCTTAGTAAAAGGAGCCCTAAGTATTTTGAACAAACAGCACCATCTACTGTACAAATATAGAAATAACAGTTGTCACTAAAACTGTCGTAATAAACAGTGTTCCAATAGCATTAATAATCTGACGTATATGACAAAAAGAAACAATCAATGAATGAATCCAAAGTGAATTATAATGAATTCTCTAATGCTTTTATGAATTTGCAGAACACCCATGAAAAAAACTTAGGAAAAAGAATAAAAATGTGTATATGCCATTAACCAGTAAGAAAAAACACCTGGGTTACTCTTATAAGCCCAAAGTGAAATAATGAAATGATAAAACGATTATTGGGACCTAAATATTAAAAGGAAAGTTTGCAGGTTTCTGAAAATAAAAAAACATCACTGTCTAAAATTTCAAATACACTGATATGCTGTTTGTGCAAGATCTGTTTGTTTTTTGTTTAACTTTTTTCTTGTTTAGAACTGTCTTCTAAGCATCTGTTAATTTCGTTTTAACCTGCAAGATAAGACAATTTTGTTCTGTATTTTTTAAGTATTTTTGTTGAAGATATATTACAATTCTTGTACAATGTGTGTGTATATTTTCATGCTATGTTTACTCTGTTTTGATGTTCTTTTACGTTTAATGTTTTTAATTTGTAAGGTTGTTTTCTTTCTCCTGATGAAGGCCCACCAGCTGAAACACAACCATGTCGAGAAAAAGCGATTGCTTGGACTAAAGCCTGTTTTTAGATGGATTTCTTTATGTTACATTAAAGTTCATTTGGATTTTTTAATTGTTCTACTTTGTTTATCTGTTGATATCCTGTGGAATTTTTCTTCTGCTCCTTTTGTTTGTCTTTATCGTACTCCCCAGAGACATGAAATTTTTTAGAATAACCCAAATAATATCCAGGACAGTATACAGTAATGAAAGGCCACATTTTACCTCCAAACAAAATAGCCTCTGTACACATGGACCTTAGCTAATGAAAACTGAAGCTAAAAGCCACCGTGCTTTCACAGTGGCAGACTTTGTGCCACATTTGGCATTTCTGAGGGACTAGGTGACTAACAATATATGTGAGGGGGATTAAGAGGTAGTCAGAGTTGGACAACTCTCGAAGCACCACATTTGGAATGGTAACATATGTCATATCTCTACAGAGAGGCTAATTCCTAAGAAGCTTATCATTCCAAATTTAGCTAAATTTCTATTAAACTTTTATATCAAAAGCATTTATTTGAAGCACTCTTATTTATCATATAAACTACTCTGCAATATCATAACTGCATTACTTGCAATTATGTTATTCAAAAAAAGAAAAAGGAATAGCTCTCCCCCCACCCCCTCCTTACAGTTCCTTGTAACATAGTATATGACAGCAGATAAAGACCTGAACGGTCCCATCCAGTCTGCCCATAAGTTAGTCTCATTAGAAATACATGATTAAGTTGACTTGTCTCTTCTTTGATATTTCTGGGCCGTAGACTAAAGACCAGTTGGAAATGTGCTACGTTCCAACTGCTGAAGTTGCCGACCAAGCTCATTCCAGCCTATCCAACCATCCCATTGTTTGCAGGATACCTACTCTGACCTTGTGGTCAGGACAGTAGTGATCCCCAGTTGCTCTTGCACATGTCAGCATTGCTCTCAAAATAGCTAATGTGACTTCTTGCAGCAGTCTCACAAGATTGCCACTAGAGGTCATAGCAGCCATTATGAAAGCACAGCCAACATAGGCATTAGGCAGAATTGACTGTCCTAACTATACCCCTAGACTGCCAGGGATTGTAAAACAGGCTTGGGGGGGCACCTACAGGAGGGCAGGGGGAAAAGACAACTCCTGTTCGTTAGGAGAGAGACTTAACAGGACAAAGCCCATATTTTTTTGCTTCCATTGAAAACACACAGTGTTTTGGCCAAAACCAGGCAGAAAAATGATTTGGGGCCAGTTTCAACATTGTAACTGAAACTCACTCAGGCTCTAGCATGGGATTTGGGGATTTTCCTACCAAACAGGGACATCGTAGGTTGGACAGAACCTCAAACGGATTTAGCAAGGTCTTGTTTTTGAGTGACTAAGCTGATAGCCTCAGCCTGGAAGTAAGTGGTAATTCCTTCTCTGCATAAGAGGAAAGCAGAATTGGGATATATTTATATGATGAAGAAGTTCACTGCTATTGAAAGAAAAACTTTAGTAAAATAGAAAAATAAAAAGATAGGGATGTTTCCGTGTGGCACATCTTCATTCTGTATAGATTTTTTGGGTGTACTTGTCTTGAGGTGGGGAAACTTGCTATGGTTGCTTATCTCATTTGATAAAGAAAGGGGTGAGGGCTAGGGGTGCATTATTGCTTATTTTTGTATGTTAAAATGTAGGCTCTGAAAGTTATAATGTATCCTGAAATGGTCATTTGGAGGCTTTATTTTATTTTTTTTTTTGGGGGGGGGGGGTTTTGTTTAAATTTCAATATCTTGTAGTCATTTGGTAAGCTCTTGGTTGCATTATGCGTTTCCATTCACTGCTATTTTAATAAAGAATGCCCTTTAAATTAAAAAAAAAAAAAGTCAGTAAGGACATGTCTCAGAAAAGGGTGGAGAACTGCTACAGTGATCATAGAGAGGGGAATTAATTTAATCTGAAAAGTTCCTTTCCCAGGGTTTAAAAAAGTTGCAAAGATTGGGCTCTTCAGCTTTTCCTTTTGCTGAGGGTACTGGGTTGGAGGGGTGAAATCCTCCTGTTTCCCCCCCCCCGGGTTGGAGGGGTGAAATCCTCCTGTTTCTCTCCCCCCCCGGGTTGGAGGGGTGAAATCCTCCTGTTTCTCTCCCCCCCGCCAACATGTTTGCTTTTTGAGTTGTAAACTGCATTGGTTATCCTTTGTTGGAAGCATAGAAGCCAGCAATGTGGGTGGGTGTTCTGTTTGAGCACCTCTAAAAGTGAACAAATTCTTGACTTTGTCCAGGGAGAGCTAATTTCCATTGAGTTTAGCACCTCCAATCATTTTGAAAACGATGGCTCCTGCGGTTGGAAGGCTGCTATAGCTAATGTTTAAAGAAATAAAACATGTTCTCTCACTGCAAATATTTAATAGTTCCTAACAAAAGTAGCTTTTGTATTCCTAAAAGCCTACGTGTGTAATCATTAATTTGGCCTTGTAAAGTTAACATCACCATGTAGCTTCTGGATTGTGTTGATGTATCTAATACAGTTCTTATACAAGGGGCCACTGAAAAGTTCTCAACCCAATCAAGAAGAGAAAAATGTGGAGGCACAAAATTTACAAGTTATTCCATTCTTTTCTTGACACTTTTTTGTTTCATTTCACATCACTGAAATGCAAAATGTCAAGAAAAGTGTGGAAAAGCTTGGAAGTTTCGTGACTTTACATCGTTCTCTTCTTGTTTGGGCTGAGAACTTTGCAGCAGCCCCTCAAATTGTAAGAAAAGTTAACCTCCTGTGTACTAAGCAGTCAATACTGAGAATCACTCTATCACACATGTATAAAATGGAACGTACATTTGCAACACAAAAAGGTTATATATGTAATGTAATGTAATTTATTTCTTATATACCGCTACATCCGTTAGGTTCTAAGCGGTTTACAGAAAATATACATTAAGATAGATAAGTTTAAGAAGATTTGGGGACCATTAATAGATCTTTGCAATGAATGATACAATTTTCCCATAATAAGATATTGATAAGAGGGGGTGGGTGGGGGGGGGGTTATTTTAATCATCTTATAATATAAATAATTTATCAATATATCTTCTTGTATTGTATGCAGTTGCATAAGGAAGGGGAGGGGATGGGTTTATAATTGAGAAATAGTTGGTATACTTATTAAATATTATATACTGCTTCAAGATTATATAATGATACGTTATATATATAGTAATGTATGAAGGAATATCAAGTGTGTACGTAATGAAATTGTATAAATTTAAGTGATACATTTGTTGTTATGTGAAAAATGAATAAAAAAACTTAAAAAAAACAAAACCCCAACATGTTAGGGTTACCATATTTTGGGCCGCAAAATCCAGCCTGGCCCCACCCCTGTTCCACCCCAGCCCCATCCCACATTCAGCCCCCACAAAGCCTCCTCTCTTCTTCCCAATAAGCTCCGGCTGCATCTAGAAGGCCTGGACGCTGGAGCATGCGTGAATGTGTGCGACGTCATCCACGCATGCTCAGAGGCCCTCCAGATGCGGCTGGAGCTTGTCGGGGCTTTCCAAAACCCAGGCAAGCTGCCGGGTTTTGGAAGTCTGTCCAGGCACCTGGGTTTTCCTGGACATCTGTTAACCCTAACACACGTAATTTACCTTTAAACAAAAGAAGATAAATCAAGACTTGCACACAAACTGCATTTTATATTTTTCTTTTTATTGACTTCTCAGTATCTTTGTGGTTAGCT
Organism: Geotrypetes seraphini; assembly: GCF_902459505.1. Taxonomy (NCBI): domain Eukaryota; kingdom Metazoa; phylum Chordata; class Amphibia; order Gymnophiona; family Dermophiidae; genus Geotrypetes; species Geotrypetes seraphini. The sequence continues at coordinate 132,550,088 of NC_047091.1, forward strand.
TACAATATGTGAACTTCATTTATGCAAAACTGAAAGGAAACCATAGGCTGAATCACAATGGCAGTGACAGTTTTAAAAGCCTGAAAAAACATATTGTGTGAAAAGGGAAGGCTTAGGGCTGATTTGTGCAGTTGTTGCATCTCCAGATTTACAGGTGTGAAGAACTTGGAGCATTCACAAGCTTTTAAAAAAAAAAAAAAAAAATCCAAAAAGGAGAAACATTCAAGTGATCATAGACGCGGCATGCTGTAACTTCGAGCTCCCTGAACAGAGGCACCACAGCTGATTCTCTCCCTGCATTATGGCTTCCTTTGGGAATGAAAATGTGCCCTTTTTTTTTAACCTGCTGAGCTGCTGCTGTTTCATTTTACTGAAGAATTTAGAGGTGGTAAAAGGATGAAGGAGCCAGACAGCATAGGTTGTAGTTATAGCAAGACTAGGGGTCTTATTCATAGCACAAAACTGCACCTTTCCGAATTAAGCTCTGGTAAGAAGCAAGAAGAAAGGCTTATACCAAGACCCCAGGGCATCAATCATTTCAGAGGAGCTGCAATGTTCTTTCTGGAATCCCACCTGCCCACAGTTTGGGCATGTGGATATTTCTCAAATCAGACGTGAACCAGCAGAGATTTATAATAAGTTATGCCCCCACCCTACCCCCTCAGCTAATAAGCAAGGTGCACCTGAAACATATGTTCCACACAAAGCTGTTGGTGCCTCTGTTAGAAAAGGATTTAGCTACTACCAGTCTACCCATACACTTCCTCTCTTTTTTAGAGTACATTTGCCATTCAGCTTGACTTTTTCCCCAGTGAGAGTACTTTAATTTTTAAAAGTACATTTATTTTTATGTATTTCTTTAATGGGCTCCAGAGCCCCACTATGTGCTAGATTCACTAAGCAAACCAATCATGTACCGATCGGTTTGTGACCCCTTTGTGACCCGATTCCCTAACCTCTGATCCGTGCATGCAAATGAGAGGGAACGGCATTCAAATGATGGCAGGCAGCGATTCACTAACAAAAACCCTGCAACACCGACTGGGCTGGCCGATCACAAACATGTGAGTGCTTTCCAACTGCCGTCACCTGCTCTCTGCCTGCTGTCTATCCCAACTTTCCAGCTCTCTGCTCCTCTGCTCCTGACTCTCGTGCGCTCTCTGCCCCGACTATCGTGCGCCGGACTCTGCCTTTTTCTCCTGCCACCCTGCTCTACCCCGAATCTCCTCTCCTGTTCCTTGGCCGGACTCTCTGCCTTTTTCTCCTGCCGCCCTGCTCTGCCCCGAATCTCCTCTCCTGTTCCTTGGCCGGACTCTCTGCCTTTTTCTCCTGCCGCCCTGCTCTGCCCCGAATCTCCTCTCCTGTTCCTTGGCCGGACTCTCTGCCTTTTTCTCCTGCCGCCCTGCTCTGCCCCGAATCTCCTCTCCTGTTCCTTGGCCGGACTCTCTGCCTTTTTCTCCTGCCGCCCTGCTCTGCCCCGAATCTCCTCTCCTATTCCTTGGCCGGACTCTCTGCCTTTTTCTCCTGCCGCCCTGCTCTGCCCCAAATCTCTCTGCCTTTGCCTCTCCTGCTCCCTGCCCCATGCGCTGCCCTGACCGTCCCCTGCAGTGCGAACCCATGGTTTTAAACCATGGGTTTAAAGCGCGTTAAAACCACGGACTCGCTGGGCTAGGTAAAAGTTTTTTAAAAACCCAACAACAAAAAAAAAGTCGCTGCTCTTCGACACATGCGTAGACCATCTACAGATGGTTTGCGCAAGCGTCGGGATTGCTACAGAGCGATCCGGACAGTCGGTTGGGGGCGTGATTCCCCAGACATGGATCGGATCCCTCACAGATCGGATATGATCCGTGCCCTTAGTGAATCTAGCCCAGGGGTAGGGAACTCCGGTCCTCGAGAGCCGTATTCCAATTGGGTTTTCAGGATTTCCCCAATGAATATGCTTGAGATCTATTTGCATGCACTGCTTTCAATGCATATTCATTGGGGAAATCCTGAAAACCCGACTGGAATACGGCTCTTGAGGACCGGAGTTCCCTACCCCTGAATTCTAGCCCAATGATCTAACAGCCTGAACATCAATTATCCTCCAATTTTCACATCAGCAATACATCAGTCAACACTTCTTAACACATTTTTAACCCAATGTTTTCAACTCCCCCCCCCCTTAATTATACAGTATATATTTTATTTTAATTATTTGCTGGAGGTAATGTTATAGAGAGAATCAATTTGTAACAACTCCCTTCAATTATTAGTCAATACATGCCAAAGTTGCACATTGTCAAAGGATAAAATACCTTGTCTTTGAAAATTACCATATTAATAAGACATTTACACCTGGTTAGTGCTCACAAAATTTTCAGAAAAATTAAAATTTAAAAGCATACATGTTATTGCAAACCCCACTCCAGATCTGGTAACAGCCCTGCTTGCTAACATAATATGCTCAAAAGAGCATTAAGTTTGTGCAATTTTAAACAAGCCAATTCTGCACACAAGAAGCTTTTAAAATTAACTGAACAAGGAACTCAGTACTGCAAATGGAGGGAAACCAGGCAGGAACTTCAGGAATAGGGTTACCAGACATCCGGATTTACGCTGACGTAAAAAGTCAAGGGAACCATACTGACAACGTGGTGACATGATCACGTGTGAACGTGCGCGTGGCCTTCGTTCGCCAGGCGCCATCTAGAGGCGCGCTGAATTGTCATTGCGCTGAGTTATCCTTGCACTCAATTGTCTCGCGCGCTATTGTCTTTGCGCGGTATAGTCTTTGCACTGAGTTGTCTTCGCGTTTTTGTCGGCGCACGATTGTCTTGCGCGCAATTGACCTGTCACCTTCCTTTTTATAGAGGACTGTCCAGACGTCTTTCTAACCTGTCCGGGTTTTTGGCTTGGGTCTGAGTCTGGGAGGGCCTCTGAGCATGTGCACATGAGTGCGACATCATTGCATCACGTGTACGCATGCTCAGAGGCCCTCCCAGACACGAGCCACGAGCTTATGAGATTTGTGCGGATGTGGGGCTGGGAGCAGGGCCATGTGTCTGGGCTTTTACTTTATGAAATCTGGTAACCCTACTCAGGAAGCTACTTTACATAGAAGAGCCAGTGTGTGTAAGGGGTAGGGGGGGCCATAAAAGTGCAGCATGCAGGGGGGACATAGGAGGGAGACACCTGGATCACAGCTGTCTCTTGCAAAAGGACAGGAGTTGCAGCTTAACAACACTTGGGGGTAGGTTAGGTTTATTTATACCATATCATATTGTTTCTTATACCATGCAGTTGTCTGCCAGAAATCATTGTGGCTTACATAAGATTAATAAGGTTTTAAAATAGGAACCTCATGGATCAGCCAGCATGAAACTTAAGTCCTGGACTATAGTGGGAACAGATGCGTTTTTAGTGTATTCCTGAATTGAAGATAGGAAGGGATCTGGCACAAACAGGCCAGGAGACAGTTCCAAATTTGGGGGCCTTGGGACTCGAATGATTTCCTTTGGACTTGGTGTGGAGAAGGAAGTGGCAGTTTCCAGCACTAGGTTGTTCTTGAGTTGTGGATGGAATGTGTGACCTGAATGGCAGAAGTTAGTCCGGCCAAATTTTCCCCATATACTATATACCCTTGTGGACCATACATGCGATTTTAAATTGGATTCTGTTGACTGGTAGCCAGTGTGACTCTGCTAGTAGTTGGCTGGCCCTTTCAAATTGAGTCTTATGAATCATGGAATATCTGTGACCAATATGAGCTGCTCTTCTCCCAGGCATTGCAGTCAAGCATGAAGCCAAGTGTTTAAACCAAGGGAAAGGGCACAAAGTGAGGTGCGGAAGGAAGAATTTAAACCTGCTGCTCATTGTCTTTAGACTTGCAGTCTGTGCCGTAGGATACCCCAAACCTTGTTGTTCTTCCTGATGGGACAGGGGGGTGACAGGATATCCACTCTATTATGAATCATTGGGGACCGAGATTTAATGTTCTCTTGATGTGGGGATGTCCTACTCGTTTGTAGATAACACTTGGGTTTTTGATAAATCTGCTTTAAAGCTGGTCAGCCACATGTTCTATACTCATATATTCTATACCTTCAATTAGTTTGAAGGGGTTGGGGGGGGGTTTGCTTGTTTTTCTGGAAAATCTGATGACCGAGAAAATAGCTGCTTCATGATTGTACTGTTTATTTGTTGTTGGCACGGATTGTAATAATGCTAAAGGGTTGAGTTGTCATCAATAAAATTGTTTAAACCTAAACCTGCTGTTCACATACTCAGAGCTATGCCTTTCATATACTCTACCACCTGTGGATCCAGTTCCTGGGTCTTCAGCCCCTTCATCTTCTGCAGGTTCTCATGAGCCTCCTTGACCAGCTCCTTCCCCAGAGAAGCCTCCACCCTCTCACGCCATGCCAGCAGCTTGGGCCTATTTGCAAAGATATCTAATCCAGATTCTGCAGGCTGTAGATGAAGACAGAGGGGGTCAGTAAATAGGCTGGCTCTTCCCTAATATTGCACAGACAGACCGTAGGCAGGAAGGGAATACCCGTCCTGCACCCAAACATGTTAAATGAAAGCAGAGTGAGAGGCTAAGAGAGATACGCTTTTCTTTCATCACAAAGTGTTCCACTATTGTTTCTGCCTAACCAGGATGTTGCTGTAGGTCAGGCTATATTTTAAGTCTGGTCAAAAGCAGGGATTCTTTCAGCAATGGCCAGGGCAAAATGAAGGGCTATATCACTGAAGGTTTTCCTTGTTGCACATGAACACCATTTTCACTGGAAATACTGTAGGAGCAGAGCCCATATTTAAGAGTGTGATCTCATTTTAGATCTGCAATTCATCAAATTGCTAGAACTCGAGCATGAGTTACCAGATAGGGTTACCAGATGTCAATTCAGACATGTCCTCGTTTTGAGGAATGCGTCAGGAGTGCAGGTGGTTTTTTTAATTTTACAACTTTTGTCCAAGGAAACTGGACATCTAGAAACCGTAGAGGAGCGTGCACACCTATCTGGAGTCCTTCCTCCCCCCTGCGGGATCCGGTACTTGCTCACCCTGCGCTTCTGTAACTTTTGGCCATCAGCAGCCTGCGTAAAGCAAACATGCTGCCTTCGGCAACCCGGAAGCTTTCTCTCTGCTACTGCTTGTTGTTCCCGCATAGGCGGGAAGCAGTATCGGAGAGAAAGCTTCTGGGTTGCCAAAGGCAAGGCTGCATGTTTGCTTCACTCACACTGCCGACAGCCACCTGTCCTTTTTTTTAAAGAGGAAATTTGGTAACCCTACATCTAACTAGAGCCCACAGAACCTACACTGCTGCCCCAACGAATGTGGTTAACCCATATGGAAAGGAGGTGACCTGATTTGAACTCTTAGTAATCAATCAACATTATAACCTCTCCTCTAAGCTTAAAGATCAACACCCAAACAAACAGAGCTGAGAGGGGGGCTAGAGAGGCCCCACATCCAATAGGGGAGGAGGAAGCAGATCCCAGACCCAGGTTCAGAATCCTGGGACAAAGAGTCGGCTAAAACACACAGTCTAGCAAAAATCACTTTTATTCAAATGAGAATGACACATGCATGTTTCAGCTTACACTTGCATCAGGAACATAAACAATAATCCTGTAGCCTTAGTCAATTTCCTTGTAGTAAGATTACTTCTGACAGATGTATTCCAAAGAAAATCCACTTATGAAGGTGGGTCTCGAACAACAGGATAATGAAACTCCTTGTCAGGCGCGTTTGAATAAAAAAGACACTTGCCTGGGTTGTTATGTTTTATCTAAGGGCTCCTTTTACAAAGGCGCGCGCTAGCCACTACCACCTCTTTTTAAGCAGGCGGTAATTTTTCAGCTAGTGTGCGCTATAGCGTGCGCTAATCTTGTGTGTGCGCTAAAAACGCTAGTGCACCTTAGTAAAAGGAGCCCTAAATTTCACCTTTGTTTTATTTTTTGTTGTTGTTGTTGTTGGCTCATGCCTAGTTTTTGCTTGTCTCAAAGTCTTGGTACTGCAGCACAGCTAGCAAGGAAGCAGTTTATATATATTTATTTATTCACCTATTGTGTAAAGTCATTTATGTAACTTATGCTCTTTTTTTGTTGCAGTATCACCATTGGTTTATTGTTTTAATTATTGGTTTATTGTTTTAATTATCTTAATTCAATTTAGTTATTAATATATTTACATCTAGATACAGTATGTAAATATTTACAGTAATTAATATACTATTATTCATTTTGTATATTTTTACAATTGTTTATGTATGTTGCTTATATGCCAATGTTATTTCTATTCTGTTTTGTATATATAGATTATGACTCCTGATGCAGTCTTCTAAGTGCCAAAATACAGCCCCATGTTGAGTTGTAGTTTTGTGTTGGACATCGAGAGCTCTTCTAATCTGTTATTTAATAAAACTGTTTTTGGACTCTTTTTTAAAGACCATTTATCTGGCCCTACTCTTCTTGACTGGTTTACCACTATGGGTTCTTTTTGCTTTTGGAGAATTCTTTCAGCATTTTCTTTAAGACAGCTTACGCTCTCACCTGTAGAAGCTCAGTGAGAGCAACTAGGTCTGCCAGGGAGATCTCCTTCCCAGCGATAAACGGCTTGTCCTTCAGGAACTTCTCCTCAAACTGCTGCAGAGTTCTGTTCATTTCAAGGGATGCTGCTTCCATCTTCTCAGGGGACACCTGACCCACGAAGAGGGGAGTCATTACCTGCAGGAGACAAGTCAAGATTAGAACCTCGTTGCCTTCTCCAGTTGGTTTTATTTTCCTTCAGTAAAAACATGCCATTATAAAAAAATTTTGGATAGGACCTTGGCATTCCAAGCAGGAGAAATGAATTCATGTTTGAATGCTCTCATTTCCCCATCCCTTACTTATTATCAATTTCGGAAAGATCTTTAAAAACTTATTTATTTAAACAATACAAAACGCATTATTGATTTTATTTTTAAATTTGTTATTGTAGTCAGTTTCTACTATCTTATGATCATTTGTTTAAACAATTCTACAGCCTATTTTTATTTCTTTTAGTATAATCAATTTGTATTGTGTAATTACTATCTTTTATAAGTTTTATAGGGCTGTTTTTTTGCTATCTAGTATTTTATTCTGAACTGTGTCATTTTCATTGATAATAATTGTTACAAAGCTTTGTATTTCTAATTGCTAAGGGCTCATTTTACTAAGGTGCGCTAGGGCTTTAACGCTAGGATTAGCAAGCGCTCCATTGCCGCACGCGCTAGACCTTAACACCAGCATTGAGCTGGCGTTAATTCTAGAAGCGTAGCATGCGGTAATTTCCTGCATACGCTAAAAACACTCGCAAACCTTAGTAAAATGAGCCCTTAGTGTAATTATCATTGTGTAAACCACCTTGAACTGATGGTTTGGCGGTACATAAAAATAAACTATTATTATTATTATTACCTAAATTAGGAATTTATGAATTTCTAGTCAGCTATTGACATACCAGATACAAAAATATCTAGCTTTCTCAGAATTCAGTGGTTACTCATCTCACAACCACATAGGACACAAGAAGTATAATTCAGCTAAACATTTCAGAACGGACTTTAAAAGCAATTACTCAATACTAAAAAAAAAAAGTGCTTATTTTTCATATAGAAACCAGATTAGAGCCTTATGAAGCCAGGGTAAAAGGAGGAGGGGTGCGTGTTGGGTAAAATCATTTTGACAAAAATTTCAAATCAAAACCACTAAGTACAAAATGAGTTTGAAATTAAAAATAAATAAATAAATCAGTAAGCCAGTTGTGACTTCAGATCAAAAAGTGTCTTTTGAACATAAGCTTTAGACAATGTATTCATTATTTTGTTTCAGTAGTAGCCGTTTTTTCAAACGTGTGGTCTCTTAGGCCCGGATTCTGTATAGGACGCCTGGTCTCAGAAGTAAAACAGGCGTCCTATATAAAATCGGGCCTAAACCTGATTCTCTAACCGACGTCCATGTTACAGATACCAGTTAGAGAATCAGGTTATTGTAGATGCGGCTGCTAAGCTTATCGCTGCAAGGGATCTCCCTGATGCGATAAGTTTAGCATCCGTCAATCCCCCCCCCCACGCAGTAGGAGGGTGCCCAATCCCTCCTTCCGGAACACCCCCACTCTCCCCCCAAACAAAACTGGCAGGAAGGTGTCTAATCCCTCCTGCCGAAACCCCCCCCTGAAGATCGCCAGCAGGAGGGTACCCAATCTCTCCTGCTGGACCTCCCCCCACCCGAACGAAACCAGATTGAGATCATAACTGCAATCACAATTTTATTTATATTCAGGTCAAACTTCTCATGAACACTACTGACAATTCTTGCAAATGGCATCATGATGTATGGCTTCCTTTAAATCACCGACATGTGATGGCTGCAGAATGCCTGTTCAAATGAGAGGTCATGTTCAAGTAGCTTTTCCTATTAGTGGTCCAGATGTCAGCGGTTGTGCGTACATGAGCAGTATTTGCTAGCTGCTGCTTAAGCTAACTAATCATATTGCTATCAGCAGTCGTAATACACACCAACAGCGTTTTTTGACTTATGACAGTTCTGTTAGAAGCTAAGCTGGAATCAAGTCTACACATGACTTTCTCAATAGTGTTAAGTGAGCACATGCATGCCACCCATTGCAATATCAACTGATCAACCTCAGACTATGCCATTACCCCCACCCCTCAAAATATTTCTACACTTCCTAAACATCAAACTGCCACATGTTGCACGGGTCTGTTGCGCCATCATCTCTCCTGTAGCTTCTGTCATTTGCAGTACTTGGGCTGACACGTAGGGGCAGTGTCACAGTGCATGGAAAACAGGAAGAAGAGAACATGGGTGAATGGAATGGACAGAAATGTGGAAGGATAAGGGCAGAGGTTGTTAGGAGTTGGGGGCAGCCAAGGCAAAGGAGTCACATGGGGCAAACTAAAATTAGGTGTCAGCCATTACTATTGTGGATTTCTGGTCTGGCAGGTGAGGAACAATTGGGCAGTAATCCTTATCATGATGATCCTGAAGCAAAAAATAAAAACCCACTTAAATATGTGATTTCAAATCTAAAATTTTAAAAAGGGTAAAAATGACTTCAAATTAAAAAAAAACACCACCCCAAAACAAAATGATTTGGGTTGGCAAGGGGAATAGAAATATAGTAAGCAGGGGAACAAGGGAGGGAGACATCTGGTACCAGTACACATTAGCACACACTAAGAAGCACATTTTGAATTTTTCCCTACTTTCAACCAAAACGTCCTACAACCATTTTGACGGATGGTGCTGTGCTGCCAGGAAAGATACTCATCAACCTGCGCGCGTTTCTGTGGGTCACTTGGGTACCAGTGATCTGGAGTGTTGTACTTGCGGGTCAAATACAGAAGGATCGCAACACTGCAGGGATCAAAGAAAAAGATTAGGTTCTTACCTTACTAATATCTTTTCTAGTAGATAAGTGGGTAATTCTGAATGGACAGGTAGTATCCCAGTGCTTGCAAGCCATGCAGAAGGAATCCACTCCAGCTTTTGAATTCCTCCTTCACTAGAGGGCTCTGCTGCCCCTCTTCAGTTTGCACAAAAGCAGGCTAGCTCCATATAGAAACACATGTGAAAAAAAGGCTACGCCGGGGGAAACTCCCTGAACTACAACTCTGTTCTGCTCTGAAATTATAACAAACATGTTAAACATTGCCATTGAATAATCAAGAGAAAACAAAAAAAAAACCACCCTATGGAGTGACGATGTTCCTAAATGGACTTTATTTGAAAGCATCAAAGTTCCAAAGGTACACTGAAATCATCCACATAAAATAATTCCATCCACATAAAAGTAAATCATTCACATAAGAGCCTTAAAGGACCTAGTCCGCTAGGGATACAGGACCTAACATGGTCCGCGTTTCGACAAAAAGTCTTCTTCAGAGGTCCCTGGGGGTCCTATAAAGGTGAGTACGTGGGAAACAATTGTGTGGTGAGCCGGAAGTGAGACATTGCTTGCATTTGCAATGAAAAGGGCTACGCCGGGGGAAACTCCCCGAACTACAACTCTGTTCTGCTCTGAAATTATACCAAACATGTTAAACATTGCCATTGAATAATCAAAACAGCGAAAAACATATGCCAAACAGAAACCTCTATGGAGCTCAAACAATACCCCAATGTGTTATAGGAATAGATTATTACTTCATACCCTTAAAGTCTGACTGACATTCAAATTTTAGGTTGGATATGAACTTTCTGACTGAGGCAGTAGGTAGGCACAGGACTGACAGGGCAGGACTTCAGAATGACACACCTATCTAATAGAAAAGATATTAGCAAGGTAAGAACACAATCTCTTTCTAGTGCAATAGATGTGTCATTCTAGATAGACGAGACATGCAAAAGCAGTCCCAGAAATCTAGGGCGGGACCACTGCACTGGCCCATAAACACTGAGAACCCAAAGGCAGAGTCCTCCTATGCTGCTACAGCCACTCTGTAAAATTTGGAAAATGTATTTAGAGTGGTCCAAGTCACTGCCCTACAAATCTCCTTGGAGAAGATTGCCCAAGCTCCAACCCACGAAGCTGCCACATTTCTAGTTGAATGTACCTTCATGGAGACTGGTGACCTATCCACAGGCAATATAGTTTCAAGTTTATTAAAAATTTGATATACCACCTTACCAGTCATTTGTGGTATTTTCCGACCGCGAAGGGGAGGCAGGAAAGGGCAGCTGGAGAGGCAGGAGGGGGCAGCTGGAGCACTGGTGAGTGAAGGAAATTACTTGCTGTATGCTCCGACTGCATCTTCCTGTACTAAAGTCGGGCCTCACCAATCAGGAGCTGCTTTGACATGCATGGGAGGACTTTAGTACAGGAAGAGGAGGTCAGAGCATACAGCGAGTGATTTCCTTCACTCGCCGGCGCTCCAGCTGCCCTTTCCTGTCTCCCCTGCCTAAAAACCATATTTGTGGTTTTTCAACATTCACGGGGGTTCCTGGAACAGAACCCTCACGAATATCGGGGGAGTACTGTATACTGCTGAAATGGCTCTATGGATCCATCTAGAGATTGTAGCCTTTGAGGCCGGTGTGCCATGTCTAGCTTGACTACTGAGCAGCAAAAGATGGTCAGATAGCCTGAACTAGTTGGTGTAAGTTGGTGACCTCAAGATATTGGAGAAGCAATCTTCTCAAGTTCAACTTTTTCAGAATCCAGTCCTTCTTGGAACCTATGGACTGGAACCCCGGCAATCTGACTTCTTGATTGACATGGAAAGCTGAAACAACCTTCAGCAAAAAGGATGGAACATGCACAAAGAATCTCCGGCCTCTGTGAATTTGAGAAAAAGCTCTCTGCAAGAAAGAGTTTGTAGCTCTAAGACTCTTCTCACTGAGGTAATGACCAGAAGAAAAACCATCTTGAATGGCAGATCCATCAAGTATGCTTCCTTCAGTGGCTCATATGGAGCCTGACTGAGGCCTTGCAATACCACATTAAGATTCTATGAAGGGAACAGGTGTTTTACCAGGGGGCCTGAGACACAGTGCCCCCTTTAGGAATCTAGCTATGTCCAGATGAGATGCCAATGAAGCCTTTCGGTCTTGAGCCTTGAAACAGGAGAATCCCACCACTTGGACTATAAGGGACATCACTGTAAATCCCTTGTCAAGGACAGCCTGGAGGAAGGCTAACACCATGGAAATCAGAGCAAAAAAAGGCGCCTCCTTTTCCTTAATCCACCAGTGCTGGAAAGTCTCCCATGCCTTAGCATAGGCAGAGACCTTCATAGACTTCTTGGATCTGAGCAGAATAGCAATGACTATCTCCGAGTATCCCTTTCGTGCTAATGCCGCATGCTCAAGAGCCATGCTGTAAGGGCAAAACGATTCAGATCTTCTATGACCACTGGTCCTTGAGAAAGAAGATCTGATTGTACAGCACCTGTCTTGAGACGCACTAGATCTGCACACCACGGTCTGCGTGGCCAATCTGGAGCCATGAGAATAACTGCTCCCTGATGGCTTGTAGTCCTATAGAGGATCTGTCCTATCATGGGCCACAAAGGAAACATGTACAAGAGCTTGCTCTTCTGACACGGCTGGACTAGAGTGTCTAGACTCTCACTTCTGGGCTTAGATCTTTGCTGAAGAATCTGTCCATCTTCTTGTTTGTTGCTGCCAAAAGCACCTGGAGCCACAAAAATTAGACTGCCTGAAGCTTCTAGAGCAGGGGTGGTGAACAAAGGCCGCAAGCCAGTCGGGTTTTCAAGATTTCACCAACGGCTATGCCAGGGGTGTCCAATGTCGGTCCTCGAGGGCCGCAGTCCAGTCAGATTTTCAGGATTTCCCCAATGAATATATATAAGGTCTATTTGCATGCACTGCTTTCATTGTATGCTAATAGATCTCATGCATATTCATTGGGGAAATCCTGAAAACCCAACTGGATTGCGGCCCTCGAGGACCGACATTGGACACCCCTGGGCTATGCACAAGATCTCTTTGCATGCACTGCCTCCATTCTATGCAGATGGATCTCATGAATATGCATTGCGGAAATCCTGAAAACCGGACTGGATTGTGGCCTTCGTTACCCACTCCTGTTCTTGAGGTTTGCAGTTTACTGTCAGGTAGATTTTGGCTGTTGATCTGCCACGCTGCTCATAAGATCGTCCAGGCACTTTCTGAACATTTGTCCCTTGAAAGGAAGTCTGCTGAGGGTAGTCTTAGTGGTGGAATCTCCCATTAACTAATCCAGAGCTTTCTGTGGGCTGAGATCTAATAAGCTGAAACTTTGCTCATGACTGATGATGTCATAGAGAGCATCAGCTATGTAATCCACTCCAGGTAACAGGAGCTGAGGTAAAGGCTCACCCTCCACCAGCTCAAGATTCAGCAACCTGATATGACAGATGCGTATCACAAAGGAAGCTGATGCAGCTGCTTTGATTCCCAAAGCCAGTGTTTCAAATTGTCTTTTAAGAATCACATCCACTCTGTGATCCTGCATATATCTTTTAATACCACACCTCCTTCAGTTGGTAGGGACGTGCACTGGGTGACCTGCGCTACCAAGGAATCTACCTTGGGCTGAGTGAACAGCTGCTGACACTCCTGTGCCATTGGATACAGCCAAACCATTGTCTTGGCTATTTCAAGGGACCCTTCAGGAGCATCCCAATACTCCGTGACCAATACATTGATCTCAGGATGCCAGGAAAACAAAGAAGTCTGGACTCTCACTCAGCTTATTATAGAGGGGACCTGCTGGGAGTCCAAGTTTAACCCCTCACAGAGAGTCAGGGATAAGCATCAACAGAGCCAAGGGTCTGAACATCTGGCGGACCGTAGGGTCATCACCTCGACTGAGGGCTACCACTGTGTCTAGTGCACATGCACCTGCCTGCGACCTTGCATCTCCCGACAGGAAGGACTCGCTCTGTGATAATAAGGGCACAGCAATAGACTCTTCATCTTCTGAGTTTCTTTCGGAAAGGCCATCAGACCCTAGCCAGCCTCTGAAATTGAGGAAGATACGCCTTGGGAGCCTTGGGATTTTAGACATCCAGAAAGATTCTCCACATTAGATTGACAAATTCCAGAGAAAATGCTACATTAGGCAGTGCTGTCTCCTTTAGATGACTCCAGCTTATGTCTCTTGAGCTCTGTGGCCTCCGTGCCCCTGTGTTTAGGATGACCACTTTATTCTGGGAATCTGGAAAGGATTTACTCCCAACCAACGGACCCCCCCCCATCCTTTCCTCAGCCCTAGAGAGCAAAGGGGAGGCTATGCTGACTTCTCCCACACACCCCTTCATGTACCGTGTGGCACTTGGTGCAAAGGCACCCATCCAGCACAAACCAGGCATGAATTAGGGGTACTTGAGCCTCAGGACGCCATCCTTGCCAGTTTAGGGGCAAAATGAGGTGATTTGAAACTTCTGGAGAACTAAATAAAAAAAAATAAAAATTTGGAAATCCAAGATGGCCACTGCAGCAGCATTTTGGTGCAAAAAAAAAGCTCCAAAACGCTTTAACACAAATTTAAAAACCTGCAATTTCAGAATTTTAGAGGTGGGGAAGCCTAAGAGGCAGAAACCTAAAGAAAACAGGTTTTAAAGACCCCTCCCCTCAAAAAAAAAAAAAAAATTTTTCCTCACAGGCTGTAACAGCCTTACTTCACTGTGACCTGTGCTGAAAACGTGACGTAGCCTGCCTCAGCTCAAAAAATAGCTGGATCTGAGAGAAGAAATCACTGCCTCAAAATGGACCACTCCTCCAGTGCTTAATCTTCAGGCTGCCAGTTGGACCGGTGTCTGACTGAGCCTCGAATCCCCGCTGACCCACATATGTGAAAGGGGGGGAGGCAAACTGCAGCCGGCACCCTGCAGGACCCCGCTGAGTCACCTATGGATGCCTGAATCTGCGCTCAAGCCCCTGCAGTGCAGTAGGTGAACAATACTACCAGGGGAATGGACCCCGAGCTTCACAAGGTTTCTGCAGGCAACAGGTACCACAGCCTGTCAGCTGCAGACCTCAGTCTGCTTCTCCTCTGGACCCTCAACTAGGAGAGCTCTTAGCACCAAAATCAGTCAAAACACTGTGAAAAAGACAAAAAAAAAAAAAGAGAGAAATAAACAGAGCAGATCAAAGAGACTTCTTCCGGCTTAAGTGCAAAAGGAAAAACTGAACGGGACAGCGGAGCCCTCTAGTGAAGGAGGGATTCAAAAGCTGGAGTGGCTTCCTTCTGCAAGTATCGCGAGCACTGGGATATGACCCGTCTGACCAGAATGACACACCTATTGCACTAGAACATATGTTAACATGGCCCCAACTGTACACAGAGAGCTTCTCACACTAAAACAGTTACAGTAACCCAAACATCCAACCCTGCTGTGCACCCAACAATAAACATCAGTTCACTCAGCTACTGAACATAGAAGCCCAGTCTATGGACAACTGGAATTTTATGCTTTGCCACCTGAGAGACCTCTACTGTATGCAATCTCTCATATATATTCATTGTGGATAAGCTGAAAACCTGACTAACTAGATGTATCCAGACAACTAGGTTGAGAACCCCTGCAATTAGGCGACTCCTCCAGTGCAAGACTTAGGAGCGGATTCTCTAACACTCGCACAAAAATCTGATGAGCCGCTATCAAGGCCAAAAATGTAACGATTGGAAAAAGACGAGTCATTCTCTTAAAACTGAGCATGCAAATGAGGTTAATGGAGAGTCGTGGAGGGTTGCTACATTTGCATGGGATGAGTCGATAGCGATCAGCATATACAACTCTCCATGCTCCCGATGACCCCCCCGCCTCCTACCTTCTTCAGAAAGAATGATCTGAGGGATGCCTACTCCCTGTTGCTGGCAGGCCCGCCTCTTCAAAATGGCAGGCCTTCCCCTTCCCAGTGCATGCACCGTGGAGGGGCCTATGGCCTGGGCCAATTAGAGCCTTAGGCCCCTCCCTGGCACATCCCAGGATGCACCGGGAAGGGGAAGCCCCACCATTTTGAAGAAATGGGCCTTCCGGCCAGAGGGAATAGGCATCCCTCCGGCCAGCCATCATGAAGAAGGTAGAGAACGGGGGAAGGGGGGGTGTCAGGGGTTGGGTGATGGTGGTAGCAGGAGGGAATGAGCGGGCATCCCTCCTGTTGCCAGGGTTTGTGCAATGGCGGGAGGAAGTAGGCATCCTCCCCGCTGCTGGGGGGGTGGTGTCGGAGGGAGGGTTGTGCAATGGCAGTGGTGGGAGGTAGTGGGCATCCCTCCTTCCAATCTTCGATTTGGAGTCTTTTTTTTTTTTTTTTTAATTTGCTGTTGGGGAGGGGGGGGATGAGGGGGGAGGTGTCTGAGCTGTCAAATCTTACTTTCCTGTCAGTGCCTGAGCCAATCAGAACTCAGGCACTGATCAGAAAATGAGGCTACAACAGCTGAGACCCTGCCAGGAAAATTCGCCTACAAATATGTTATAAGGTTAGGGAATCACCCGGTGATGATAGAGAATTGCCTGGACTAGAGAATGACACAATGACAAAATTTATCACTGTTTTTATCCCTGCGGATAACTGCAGGAAGCCATCTCCATGTCATTCTTTAAGGAGAGAGGGAAGAATCAGAGTTTGAATGGGCACAACCACTGATCCTCAAGCCTTCCATTGAAGAATGCTGGTGTAGAGGGACTGAGGTTGAGATAGACACTAAAGAATGACACGGTATGGCATGGTATTGTTTCCCATAGTTATCCGAGGGGTGATGAATTTTGTCACCATGTCATTCTCTAGCCCGGAGTGCTCATTTTAATATTAATGACCCTGCTGTACTACATTTGCATGTCAGAGTCAGCTAGGAAGCTCAGAAAGACCACAGTGAGCCATTCTGATAATTGGCTGGTAAAATACTGCCCCACCAAACCGGCTGCAGCAGGTTTAGCGACCACGTTAAAGGCACATTAGGTTTGAGAATCTTCCCCTCAGTCACTAGAACTCTTCAGTGCCTGAGTTCCTATGAATGAGCAGAAATATCACTCCTGGGGGACTGCACCACACCTTAAAAGCAACTGCTTGGTGCAAATCTGAAATCAGCAACAAATGAATTCATGTGCCCAACAAATGAATCCTATTTTAAAAAGGGGGGCAATAATACATCTTGCCATATTTCTTATGAGCCAAACCCTCAACTTCCAAAGCAGAGCAGCTCATCCGTCATTCCCATCAGCCTTCTGTTCATCCCCTACCTCTCTGCGAGTGTGAAATCTCCATCCCTCAGAGCCGGCACTTTCTGTAGTGGATTCACTTTTTTGAATGTGGCATTCCGTTGCTCTCCTGGGTAACAAGAATTTTTAAATATCAGCAAATAAAACCACAAAAACAAAGGCAAGATAGTTCCAGTCACACACCTAGTAAGGACAATATTAGTAAAAAGCATAGATAAACATGTGGGGGATGGGAAGATTGATTTGATTTTAATACTTAAAAACCAAAGTGCTACAGCGGTTTACAATTCTAAACAGCTCATAAGTTACAAACATAGAAACAGGAAGTGACATCAGAGGGACAGCTGAGGCCGGCACAGGCAGCAAGTTGAAGATGCTGTGCGTGCCGGCAAAAAGAGGTATAGGGGAAAAAGAAGGGGCACCCATAGCGGGGTGGGGGGGAGTAACAGAGAAGAGGGCAAGGGGGCGCCACTACCTCAGGTGCCTCCTACCCTTGTTACACCATTGGCCATTACCATTCCAGATCTCAGCAAGGTTCTGAATCCATTCTGCAGACACATAGGAGTCACTTCAAATAGTTTCATCCACTGCATTGCATTTTGAATGGGCTGCAGGGACACACCACACACAGGCCTGTTATGGGGATTATCAAGGTCTATGCTGGGACCGCTGCTTTATAATTGATCTAGAGATGAAAATAACTAGTAAGGCAATTAAATATGCTGATAACAATGTTATTCAAAGTTGCTAAATTGCAAGACGATTGTGAAAAATTACAAGAGGAGGACCTTATGAGACTGGGTATCAAAATGGTAGATGTTTAATGTGAGCAAATGCAAAGTGATGCAGATGGGAAAGAGGAACCCGAACCATGTGATGCTAGGTTCTGTGTTAGGATTCACCGCCCAGGAAAAGGACCTAAGGTGTCATCATTGACGATATACTGAAACTCTCTGCTTAGTGCGCAGCAGTGACTAAGAAAGCAAATAGAATGTTAAGTATTATAGGAAAGGAATGGAATACAAAAATGAAAATGTTAGCGCCTTTGTATCAAGCCATGCTGCGACCGCACTGCAAATACAGTGTGCAATTCTGGTCACTGCATGTAAAAAAAAAAAAAAAAAAAAGGTATAGCGGTTTTAGAAAAGGGACAGAGAAGAGTGATGAAAATTAGAAAGGGAATGGGACAACTTCCCTATGAGGAATGGCTAAAGTGGCTAGGGCTCTTCAACTTGCAGAAGAGACAGCTCAGAAGATATGGTAGCGGTCTATAAAATATTGAGTGGAGGTGCACGGGTAGATGTGAATTGCATATTTACTCTTTCTAACAATACTAGGATCAGGGGACACACAATGAAGCTACTAAGTAGTACATTCCAAACACAGTAAATGACAGCAGATAAAGACCTGAACAGTCCATCCAGTCTGCCCATTAGTTATACCCATTAAAAATACATGATTAAATTAATTTGTCTCTTCTGGGTCATAGATTGTAAAGTCTATCTGGTCCTAGGTTCCAAACGCTGAAGTTGCCATCCAAGCTCACTCCAGCCTACCCAACCATCCTGTTTGCAGGATATATCTACCATAAAGTCTGGAAAGTAACATCCTCACGTTTCAAGTTAGTGGAGTCCCCATTGATGCCCTCCCCAGCCCAATCCTACACCAAATCATCACATTTGGGACACAGACCTTGCAAGTCAGCTTGTAATTACACTCTGGAATTTATTACCAGAGACTGCAGTAATAGCAGTTAACTTAGCATGGTTTAAAAAATAAAATAAAATAAAATATATATATATATATACTAGCTGATGCCCCGGCGTTACACGGGTATTTAATTATAGCAATAACACTGTAAATGGATTCAAATAAAGATACTTTATAGTGGTGAATGAAATTATTTTTTTTACAGCTTAATAAAAAGTACAATATTCAAATTATATGGATCCAAGATGGCCACGAGTGGTTGAATTTCGGAGCGTCTCCTGAGCGTTCGGTAGATATTATAATTTACCTTGTCTGGATATTCAGCTTGCTCTGAAGATTTCCTCATGCCTAAGAGGAGAGGGAGAAGTGCCGCCGGAGCCTCGCGGCGTTCTGTAATTCCTCCTCCTCTCACTATTGAGCGCCTATTGACGCGGCTTCAGAGGGAGCCTGCAACTTCGGGGAATCGCCCGCAGGACTTGGCGGTACGGGGTGACGCCGCCAGAATCCAGGGGCTAGAGGTCACGCTGAGCCCGGAAGAAAGAGATACTCCCCCCCAACCGCAGCATACTAGCTCACCGCAGGCACAAGGCACGTCCATAGAGGCAGTGCCGGTAGCCCAGGAGGCTGGTTCACCTTCGAGCGATGTATTAGAACTATCAAAAGACTTTTTAAGTCTGGAGAGAGATACTGCGGCTGGAACATCAAAGGAAAGGGAGACACAACAAGACTCGATTACTACAAGTATGGCAGGTGAGACTTCCTTCTTTTTGGTTGAAAAACCCACTGAAATTACAATGGAGTCTCTCTGGGACTTAGTAGTCAAACTGGGAAATTCACTGACTCCACAACTTAAAGCACTAGAAATGAAAGTTGATAAGCAGGAACAAGAATTGACTCAAATGCAATCAGAATTGACTATAGTCAAAGCTACCTCAGATAAAAATAAAAATGAGATAGTAGGGGTCAAACAAGTACAAGAAACTATGATTAGAGATAGTACAAATATCAGGATGAAACTGGAAATGATTGAAAATGGCCAACGAGCCAATAATTTGCGGTTCCTAAACTTTCCCAGGATATCTTCTATGTCTCCTAGGGAAATGTTAAAAAAATACTTCTTGGAGATTTTCTCAGTTTCAGAAGAATTAATTCCACCATTTACACAAGTATTTTACCTGCCTGATAGAAAATTGGATCAGCAATTGATCAACGAGCAACAACAGGAATCAAAATTGGACATTACTACATTATTGGAAAGTTCAATGAAAGAATTAGTTAAACCTGCGACATTACTGGTAACAGTTGTATTGATGCCAGACAAGAACTGGATTATGAAAATGTTCTTTAAAAATAGAACTAAAGAGTTCCTGGGTCAGAAAGTACAAATTTTTTCTGATGTTACCAAAGAGACTCAAAAACGAAGAAAGTAGTTTTTGTTATTAAAATCTGGTGTAATTTCAGTGGGAGGGAAATTTTTTCCTTAGATTTCCTTGCAAATGTATTGTTCATTATGGTTCTGATAAATATGTTTTCTTTGATCCGACACACCTAACCAAATTTGTGGCATTGAAACGTCTTGAGAAAGGTGAAAAAATAGAAGTAACAACAGAAATACATGATTAGCTCCCCGCGATTTCATCCATTTAGATTTTCTTAAGTATAAGATTAATCTTATGATCTTTTTGTTTTAATCCACCCTATTGAAGTCTAGGATCCAATTATTGTGGACTAGAGATTGTCTTTATAAGGAGAAGATGTTATGATATTTAATATCTTCTATATTGTATTGTAATTTGTTTTCTTTTTCTTCATGTGTATTTAAAACAATCTTACTGTACAAGATGTTTATGCTTGGGAATAATGTATAAAATTATAAATAAATAATAAAAAAAAAAAATATTCAAATTATAATGTGAAATATTTGACAAAATGAATACAATACAACTAACGCAAAACGTGATTATAAACAAAATTTTTAGTTTCACCTCCTGGAGCAAGAACATATAAATTCTTGGGTGAACCCACCCTTGAGCAAGCAACATAGAGTTGTGGGCCGCGAGACCCCCAGAACATATCACCCCAGGTAGTGAGGGATCTGCATACCAAGTTTCGTTCAAATCGGTCAAGCCGTTTTTGAATTAATGTGAGAATGGCAGCTTTTTACATTTTTTCCATTGACATGAATGGGTGAAATCTGATTTTCTGTTTGTAGCTCCGCCCACGTGTGCAGGTGGGCCGCGAGACCCCCAGAACATATCACCCCAGGTAGTGAGGGATCTGCATACCAAGTTTCGTTCAAATCGGTCAAGCCGTTTTTGAATTACAGGGAGAAAGGCAGCTTTTTCCATTGACATGAATGGCTGAAATCTGATTTTCTGTTTGTAGCTCCGCCCACGTGTGCAGGTGGGCCGCGAGACCCCCAGAACATATAACCCCAGGTAGTGAGGGATCTGCATACCAAGTTTCGTTCAAATCGGTCAAGCCGTTTTTGCGTGATCGCGGCACATACATACACACATACATACATACACACATACATACCTCCGATTTTATATATATAGATAAGATATATATATATATATATATATATATATATATATATAAGAAGAGTTTGGCTTATTTTCTAATCTAAAAGAAAAGTCCATAAATCATTATTAAGATGGACTTGGGAAAA
Organism: Geotrypetes seraphini; assembly: GCF_902459505.1. Taxonomy (NCBI): domain Eukaryota; kingdom Metazoa; phylum Chordata; class Amphibia; order Gymnophiona; family Dermophiidae; genus Geotrypetes; species Geotrypetes seraphini. The sequence goes on from NC_047091.1 coordinate 132,571,177, forward strand.
TTCATCTCTTGTTTTTAGGTTTAGCAACATAAAATCTGTTTTACTCTTTTGGGATCTTGCCAGGTACTTGTGATTGTGGATTGGCCACTATTGGAAACAGGATACTGGGCTTGATGGACCTTCCCTCAGTAGGTTCGAATCCCGCACTGCTCCTTGTGACCCCGGGCAAGTCACTTAATCCCCATTGTCCCAGGTACATTAGATAGAGTGGGAGCCCACTGGGAAAGTTAGAGAAAAATGCTTGAGTACCTGAATAATTTGTAATCTGCATAGAATTGTAGAATATGCAGAATATAAATTATTTAAAAAACCCAAAACAAAAGTTTAAGGGATTTGCTCCTAGTAAATTCTCAATCCTGTGCCAGAGGTGTAGCTAGCAGATCTAATTTTCATTATCCCTAATTTACGCTTCAGATATACATACAGAAATCTGTGTTTCCCTGCATATTCATTTGAGTTCCTCTGAAAACCAGATTTTAGATCGAGGACAGGTTTTGGATATATAATATACCTATTGGGTACAGATAAGGGAGATATCTGCAACAGGCATTCTTTCACTGTTTTATAATGCTTTAGAATATGTTCGTAAATAAATCAAAACGAGTCACTGTCCAATGCCAAGAGAGACCTGTAACAGTAAGTAAGCCACCCCCATCCCTATTTTTCTTTCTCTATTCACAATCCGGAAAGCATACAGAAAGGGACAGAGCACCTCCATCCCATCTAACTTCTTTCCATAGAAATGAGATCAGGACAGATGACACTGAAATTTTAGAAGCAAGCAGTGAGACTTAGCGGGTAACGGAATGCTGGAGGGAGGGGGAGGAAAGAGAAGACCATGTACCCCTGACCTTTCAGCAGCTCCACCAGTCGGAAGTGGAAAGGAATGTGATTTTTCTTGGCAAAGATGAAGACAGACCGGCAGGGCTGCGAGAGTAAATCGAGATATAGCTCCAACGTGGTCATGCTGCAGACAACTTCGGCAGGATCTGGGGTCTGACCCCCACCCGTCGCCTACTACTGTAGCATTCCATGGTGCTCCCGCCTCCCGCTGAACTTTCCACCAATGGGGAGAGGCTATGACACCTGGCTCAATTCAGACTCTGAGCAGGAACTTCAAAACCCAGGGATGGCAATGCTCCAGGACACACTTTCACTGATCCTAAACTGGGAAAGGAGAGAGGGGTTTACAAATGCCCCGATTCTAAACTGGGACCGAGCTATAATGGCCCTATTCTGAACTATTTCTGGTGTCTGAAACTGGAAAAATCGATTTCCTCTTTTAGTTTGACCCCTGTTCCACTTGTGAACTCAGCTCTTTGCACAGAGCTGGGATTGCACTATGACACATTTCTGCCTTCTCTCCCTGAAGGATACTGGCACAGTGCAGTGACTGTATGTGTTCAGATAACTGACCACAAAAAGATACATAAGATTTATCAAACTGCAGCACAGAGCAAGACCCAAACCAAAATCACTGCAGAAAGTACGCTCTTTAGGGCGGTCTTCCCCTTAAAACAAAACAAAAAAAAGATGTATGTAGGATTACTTTTTTTAAAGGTCAAAATATATTTTATATGACAGGGTCTAACTCACTAACCTTATTTTATAATCTAATCAAACTTTTACAAAAATAAATGTAAGAAGACCGTTTGATAGCCAGATGTAAATTATTCCAGAAAAGAACTAGAGGGGAATTCTGTATAGGATGCCCCAAGTTAGGCACTAACCCACCCCCCTTTTACAAAACAGTAGCGTGATTTTTAGCGCCGGCTGCGGCGATAACAGCTCTGATGCTCATGGGAATTCTATGAGCGTCAGAGCTGTTACCGCCGTGGCTGGCGCTAAAAACTGCGCTATAGTTTTATAAAAAGGGGGGGGGGGGTGGAAAGTGTAAATTCTATAAAGATAGTTTTGCACAGAATACTAGCGTAAGCAATTTTCGTGCAGGAACATTTAAGGCTGGTACAAATGCTTGTACCTAACTACCAGAGGATCCGACTAAGGGCTCCTTTTATGAAGCCGCGTTAGCGGCTTTAACACATATGACTTTTTATCACGCGCTAACCCCCGCGTTTGCCGAAAAACTACCACCTGCTCAAGAGGAGGCGGTAGCGGCTAGAACAGCTGGCAGTTTAGCGCATGCTATTACGTGAGTTAAATTGGTACAGCGGCTTCGTAAAAGGAGCCCTAACAGTTGTACAATCTGAGGCCTGTAAGCCTGTTCCGGCATACTGCCGTCTGTCTGAACGCTAGCCTACTGTGTTAAGGTTTGTTTTGAAATGTCACTCAATGTCCATCCGGATGTTCGTTTATTGCCCTAAGGAACCCTGAGGAAGGCAATTTTTTTGCTGAAACACGGACGGTGTAGGGTCTGTTTACCTCAAACACAGTACAATTTTGATGTTTTTATCTTGTCTTTGTCTTGTCGGATTTTGTTTTTATTGTGACATTGATTGGTTGTGAACATTAAATTGTGATATTTTAACTCCTGGACTCCAGAGACTGGTCCCACTGTTTTGTTCCATATCCATTGACTTTTGTGGCACCTAGGTCCACTGCTGTGGAAGGTAGGACCATCTTTGTGGCTTAGGCCACCCCACAGCGTTTTTTTGTTTCTCAAAGGAACACATAAAATGTATGGTCCTTATGAATGTAGGTGCAGGTTCATAGTTTAAGTACAGCTGAAACCCATTCAGGAGCTTTGACAATTAAAGCTCTATGAATTACAGATTATAGTGGTTTATGATTAACTGCTCTGTTTGCTTTGGTTTGTGATTTAGTTCTTGGGCTATGTTATTGCACCCTGTTGTAAATTGCCCAACAGCCTTTTAAAATCTGCCTATAACCTAATTAAATATATTTTTTTCTGAAAGGGAAAGAAAGCAATATTGCGAATCGGGTACTAGGATTATGAGCTTGGTCTGCCTCTGGAAGAAATGAGCAGTGATTCTGTCTGACATGAAGGATGCAGATGCTTCAGGTGGAATCTGTTTCCCTGGATTTAGTTGAGTTTCTTCTTATAGATGGGAAGGCATCTGATAGTCCCCCACCCACTTCCTTTTTTTTTTTTTTTTTACTTTATTTAGTTTTTAATGCCAACAAAAAGTGCAATACAATTTATATACAAATAATGATAATCAACCAAGTATTTATAATCAATCAGTATCTATACAAAAAATAAAAATTCCCTCCCCCATCCATCATTACCATCAGGAATAATACCAAAACAAAAGATATACCCCCCTCCCTCAATGAGTAGACCGACAAGGGATTTTGCAAGTCCTTAGCGGGAATGAGGTTGCAGATTATAGTGGAAATCTGTCAGCTCGTAACTCCCTGTTGGAAAGATTGTGCAAGTTTATTGATTTTCATCTACTATATGGATTACAGGATGTGAAATCATTATTAAAAGATATTTCACTTTTTTTTTTTTACTACTCCTCCAACAAGAGCTCTCCTATTTGGTTACATATGATGTGTCAGCTTTATATACCTCCATTCCCCAAGAAGAGGCTCTGCTGGTTTTACAGGATAGTTTGAATCATAGTCCTCAACCATATTTGATTCTGACGGAGTTTCTTGTAGATTTGGAGATGAGGAGTTTTTTCATGTTTGAAATACAGTAGTTTTTACCAACAATGTTCAGGTGTTACCAGAAGTGCATGATTTGCTCCCCTAGTGAAGAATTTGTATATGGCAGTGTTTAAAGAGAAATGGATATATACTTGTTCATTTTTCCAGAATATGATCTGCTGGGTTTGTTTTCATTGATATCTTTTGCTTAAGGAAAGGCTCTTTGGAATCCCTCCAATGATTTACATAAGGAGTGGAATGCATTTTTTTTTGTGTGTGGGGGGGGTGCAAAACCTCTGCCCTAGTCCCAGCAGAATCCTAAAATCTTTGGGCAGCTGCCGCACAGAGTCGATCAGCAGGCCTGCCCCAGAAATCTTCATTCTGCAGCGACTTCCTGTTTGTTGACACTACGCAGCGGTGGGTAGGGGTAAAACGTGGACCTCACGGACCTCACAGATCTAAAACCACACATCCTTAAAAATCTGTGGTCCGTGCATTGACAAGTCCGCCTTTTAGCTTATTCCACCGCTTTTCCTGCACACTCAGCTCAGGCCCCCGGCTCTGCCTTCCCTAATGGCTAAGAAGGGAGGAGGCGCACCATGGCTTTTGCTAATTAGCCCGATCGTCCCTTCCTCCAGATCTCTCCCTCCGCGCTGATTCTGAAAGCCCCCGCGATATGACACTGGATGGCAAATAGCTGGGTTGGGGGGGGTAAAAAAAATGTGTGCAAAGGGCTGCAGTGCTTCTGACCTTGCGGACCTCATGGATCTGAACTGCACATCCTTAAAAATCTGAGGTCCGTGCCACTTTTAGTCTCTGGCTCTGACAGATCTCTATGACATTTTAGCGTTGATGGATCCTAATGCTTTTCCCTCCCTTTGCTGAGACTAAAAGTGGCACAGACCTCAGGCCAAAAGTTTTGTCGCTAGTCTCAGCAAAGGGAGGGAAAAGCATTAGGATCCGTCAGAGCTAAATTGTCTTAGAGGTCTGTCAGAGCCAGAAACTACAAGTGGCACAGACCTCAGATTTTTTAAGGATGTGTGGATTTAGATCTGCGAGGTCCGTAAGGTCCGCATTTTACCCCTTCCCTGCGGCGGCTACCTGACAATTTAAAATGACAGTGGCTGGGAGGCAGTAGGTGGGAGAATAGAGCTATATCTGACTTTTCTGCCAATTTTTGGGGAGGCCTTGGCCCCTGTGGCATCTCCCATTCCGACGCCTACATTGTACATCATATCTTACTTCATGCCATCAGAATATTAAATTTGATGCATGGGAGATAATGTTTTTGGATGTATGGTGGGTAATCATTTTTTAAACTTTGGTATTTATCAAAGCTACAGTACTGCTAAAAACTCCTTGTTATCTTTTACCTACTCGCTTAAAGCGAATATACCTTTTGCCCAGTTTTTAAGATAGCGGCATATATGTGGAACCAATCAGCAATATAGAGAAAAATCAGTGGATCTGCACAGGAAAATTTTGGGAAGAAGGGTACCCAAGATCCATTGTGTTCAGAGCTTGTAAAAGGGCATTGTTTATCCCAAGAGAAATCCTGTTGGAATACCAGGAACATAGCCAAACTAAAATAGTGATCCTTTTTGTTTCCAAGTATACTAGAATGCAGCTCAATTACAGCATACTATTCAATCTCATTTGATTATGCTTTTGATTATGCTTAAGGTGCATCCAAGTTTGGAAATCCTGATAAGCGATTTTATCAAATTTTTAATATAACTTGAAGATGATATTTTTTCTTTTCAAAGAAATAGTCATTTAGGGCAGTGTTTCTCAACTCAACTCAGTTCTGAAGTACCCCCTTGCTAGTCAGGTTTTCAGGATATCCACAATGAATATGCATAAACTTGATTTGCATATACTGCCTCCATTGTATGCTAATTTCTTTCATGCATATTTATTGTGGATATCCTGAAAACCTGATTGGCAAGGGGGGGGGGGGTATTCCAGGACTGAGTTGAGAAACACCAATTTAGGGGATATGTTAAGCCCTAATATTTTAAGGACAAATGGGAATGAGGTCAGTGTTCTACATGCTTTTTGATTATGAGAGAAGTGCCTGATTTCTACATAGAAATATTGGCACTAACCCCAGCAAACAAAGGGGATAGCACCCAGGGTTTCATCTAAGCCTATACTGTAGCCACAGTTGGTTATGAGCCTGGGCACACCTACAATTCTGGCACCTTTGTTATGGTTTTCAGGGGCTCCCCAAGTCCTGCCAGATGGAAGAGGTCCTCCAGCAGCGAGCAGCTCATTCTCCTACTCACTGCAGCCAGCGCCACGGTCCACATGTTGCTTCCCTCACTTGCTCATGCTCATTTTTTGTGCATGCCGAAGCGGAAAAGCTGGCAGGACTTAGGGATCGCCACCAGCTCCGGTAATTGTTAGAGGTCACCGGTGGAGGAGGGGAAAGAAAGAGAGAATTGTTTTCCCATCCAAAATGTCATGTCTGGCTAAGCTTCTGCTCTGAGCACTAAGGGCCGTATTCTATAAACCATGCCCTAATTGTGGCCACCTAGTGACACCTAAGTTCAGTAATTGACTGCACTGGTTATCAGCCAATCAAAACAACATTAAGCAATTTTCTCAGCTCTTAGGACACCTAGCAACGCCTAAGTGGAAGCACCCTTCTATACCTAATGCTGCCTATGTTAAATAGGAGATGTGGTTATGGGCGGAGAACAGGCATGGTTGAGTTAAGCATCTGATATAGGTGGCCTAATGCAGCAGCACCCCTATCTAGGACACCTAGCAATGCTTAAGTCTGCTTAGGCATGATTCTATAAACAGCACCTAGCGATTTCTTGGCAACCATGCCAAGCAGCACCTACAGTATAGGCAGGCTTAGGTGCCATTTATAGAATCTTGCCCTAAGTACCTCCTGTAAAGCTGTAACTTGCTCCACCAACTCTCTAAAATGATAACCAAATCTTACACCCTTCTCAGGCTAACTGTTTTCTGGCCCACAAACTGGTGCATTTGGCTTCTCCTATTCAGATAACAGAGTGGGAGGCAGTGATGTACCAAGAGGAGGTCCGCCCTGGGTGCACAGCTTCGGGAGGTGCACAGCCGGCCAGGTCTGGGTCCTCCTGCCCTTCCTTCCCCCCGGCCAGCACCGCTGCAATCTTACCTCCCCCCTGCCGACAAGAAGTCTTTCGAGGACGTTCCAGGCTAGCCAGGCAGTGATTGGCTAGCCCGGAACGTCCTCTCCGACGTTAGAATTGACGTTGGAAAGACTTCTTGTCGGCAGGGGGAGGTAAGATTGCAGGCATGGACCGGGGGAAAGGAAGGGGAGAGGTGCTTTTTTTTTCTTTTTTCCATGTCAGGGAGGGCAGGATGTAGGCAGGCAAGCTGGCTGCTTTAGCGCAGCAGGGAGGGAGGGAGATAGGTAGGCAGACAGGCAGGCTGGCTTTGGGGGTGGACAAAATCTGGAAGGCAGTGGGGGGGGGACATAAGGAGGCACTGGGGGCACTAAGGACACTGGAAGGAGGCACTGGAGGCACTATGGACATAGGACGGAGGCACTGGGGGGCAATAAGGACATGGGAAGGAGGCACTGGGGCACTATGCCACAGGATGGAGGCACTGGGGGCACTAAGGACACGGGAAGGAGGCACTGGGGCACTATGGACACAGGACGGAGGCACTGGGGGCACTAAGGACACATGATGGAGGCACTGGGGGCACTAAGGACACAGGATGGAGGCACTGGGGGCACTAAGGACACGGGAAGGAGGCACTGGGGGCACTATGGACACAGGATGGAGGCACTGGGGGCACTAAGGACACGGGAAGGAGGCACTGGGGGCACTATGGACACAGGATGGAGGCACTGGGGGCACTAAGGACACAGGATGGAGGCACTGGGGGCAATAAGGACATGGGAAGGAGGCACTGGGGGCACTAAGGACACGGGAAGGAGGCACTATGGGCACAGGACGGAGGCACTGGAGGCACTAAGGACACAGGATGGAGGCACTGGGGGCACTAAGGACACAGGATGGAGGCACTGGGGCACTATGGACACAGGACGGAGGCACTGGGGGCACTATGGACACAGGACAGAGGCACTGGGGGCACTAAGGACACAGGAAGGAGGCACTGGGGGTACTAAGGACATGGGAAGGAGGCACTACGGACATGGGAAGGAAGGAGGGAGAGAATAGAAAGGGACAATTGTTGGGCCTGAGTGCAGAAAGAAAGAAATGAAAGAAAGGATACAGTCAATAGATGTCCCCTTTTGATGAAAAAAAATAGCGGTATATAAGAAATAAATTACATTACATTACATTATCTCTGACTTACTTTCTCTGCAGCAGAGTCGGCAGCCGTGCTGAGGTGCAGGAAGATCCCGCGATGACTCATCTGCCGGCTTTGCTCCGGAAGAAGTAAGTTACGTCGGAGGGTGTGGACCCAGCAGACGCAGTCATTGCGAGACTTTGCCACAACTCCCTGCGTCTGCCGGAGCAGAGCCAGCAGATGAGTCATCACGGGACCTTCCAGCATGCGGCTGCTGAGTCCGCTCCAGAGCAAGTACGTCGGAGTGGGGTGGACTGGCAGCCGGTAGCTACAGTCATCGTGGGACCTTGCTGCATGAAGGGAGAGAAAAGAGCAGGATTGCTGGAAGAGTGGTGGAGGGAAAGAAAGGGGGCAGGGTGGTATGGAAGGGTGGTGCTGATATAATTGATGTACAGAGAAAGGGGAGAGACATAAGGGGGAAGGATATTGGAGGGAAAGAAAGGGGGCAGATGCTGATTGAAGAGGGGTGGATGGTGAGAAAAAGGGCAAACATTGGATGGTAGTGGGGAGCCTATGCTGGATGGAAGTGCAGATGGGAGAGATAAGGGAGCAAATGCAGGAAGGAAATGGGAGAAAAGGGAGCAGACGCTGGATGGAAGTGGACAGAGAGAGAAGGTACTAGATGGAAGGGTTGAAGAAAGAGGGTACATAATGGAAGGAGGGGATAAATAAAAGGAGGGCACATGATGGGGAGAAAAGGATTGAGTTAGGGAAACACTGGAGGGGTGAGGGAAAGAGATGGCAAGCTTTAGGTAGACAGTAAAAAAGGACATTGATGAGATGGTAGTAAGAACGTAATCTAGACAGATGCAGAAAATAAACTGAAGAGGAAAATGAGGGAAAAAAGAGAAGGGATTGCAGAGGAAAGGTGTGGGAGAGGGAAGGAGAGGAGAGAGATGCCAGACCAATGGGGGTGAAAGGAGAGATGGAAGGGGGAGGCATACAGTTTCTGGAAGGGGCATAGGAGAGAAGATGCCATATAGGGAAAGAGAGACGGCAGACAGTGGATGGAAGGGAGTTACAAGATGAGGAAAGCAGAAACCACAGAAGACAAAGGTAGAAAAAAATTTTCTATTTATTTATTGCTTTAGAAGACATGTGTCACTGTTTCTGTGGTGCACTGTATGCAGAGTCCAGCTTCTTACTGGTTCAATTTAACCTTTGTCTATGTATTTCTATTTTATCCCCCCTTTTACAAAACTGTGGAGCGTTTTTTTAGCGCCAGCCGTGGTGGTAGCAGCTCTGATGCTCAGAATTCTATGAGCGTCAAAGCTGTTAACACCGTGGCTAAAATCCACACTACAGTTTTGTAAAAGAGGGAGGGGTTAGTTTGTGAATACATATTTCATACTAGGCGAAGGTATTTTCTGTGTGTTCAAAAGACATGGTTTTATGTTAGGCTTGACTGCAAGATTGATCTGTACTAGTCTGGCTTGTTTAGTTTTACAATGGGAGTATTGATGTTGTACTGCTCACTGTGGTATGTAAGATGCTGCCTTTTCCTAGGTACTCATGTGTGACATGTGGCTTGTTACTACAAATCATGTTTTTCGTACAGATGGGGGGGGGTCAAAAAAATGATGGGCCCCGGGTGTCACATATGCTAGGTACGTCACTGGTGGGAGGAAGGGCAGTTGTCAGCACTAAAAGTAATAAACACTGTGTGAATGTTTCTAAAGCCTGGATAATGCTGAATCCTTTTTGAATAGAGATTTTCCAAAGCTATGCAGTTTGGCAACTCAAGAGGTATTGGAGCCAGGTTAATGCTGGTAAACAAAATTTCTTCCTGATAACAGCTATTAAGAAATTTTTTCTCCCTGAAGTATTATATGTCTGGGAGGGAATGCATGGATGGGAGAACATCGCAGGGGAGGAGACATAGGCATCCTGGGACTGTCTGCCAAGTCTCTTCCCTGAAGAAGCCCTTTCTGGAAACGTCAATCGCTCCTCCTAAACTTACTTGCTCCACTTCATCACTGACGCTGAAACCGTGGATTGAAGACAAAGTTTTATTTTATTTTTCTTTCCAGCTTATGATTTATCTTTAATCTTATCTATTGTTTTGCCTTTTGTCTTTGTTTTGTTCTATTTCTATCATTTAAATTGCTCCAGAATTCTACTGTTCAACGGCTCCCCCTTCTGCTTCTATTCCTTTCTCTCCTCTCTTCTACCTTCCAAAGTATTTAGATCAATGCTGTCTTGTTAAAATGTTTATTTTATTTTTATTTTTCCTCTAACTCTACTTTTCACTTCTCTATTACCCTCCAGGTACTTTAGTTAGATTGTGAGCCTTCGGGACAGTAAGGGAATTTTTCAAGTACCTTTCTTATTTCTAATCTTAATGTATATTTTCTGTAAACCGCTTAGAACCTAACGGATGTAGCGGTATATAAGAAATAAATTACATTACATTACATATGAAGGCCAGTAAGTGCTGTGGAATATGAAACTAAAGATTTACTGACAGCAGCCCAAATGAATGTAGTATTTAAGTGGCTGGATATTAGCATAAGTGTTAGAGAAGATCCTTCATACACTTTCACTTTTAACTACATGAATTCACGTCAATTCATTTTTGCAGGTCCAGATGAGTCTCTCTTCCACACTGCCTTCTTTAGTCTGTAGAGGAAGGGGGACAGAGCAGAGAGAAAAACATTTTGCAAAGTGCTGAAACTACTATAGTATCTTCACTCTATGTCTCTGCTGGAGGTATAGCTTAACGGTTAGTGCAGTGGGTTGTAAACATGGATTCAATTCCCACTGCAGCTCCTTGGAACTCTGGGCAAGTCGCTTTACCCTCCATTGCTCTAGGTACAAAAATGTAGCTTGTCATCCCACTAGGGAGAAAGTACTTGCATACAATAAAAAATGTAAAGTGCGTAGGTTGTACCACCAAAAAGCAATATATCAAATCCATGAACTACTTTATCCTTTATATTTAAATTCAAGTTCATTTGAGTTAACCTAAGAATTGCCGCTACTGGGTCAGACCAGTGGTTCATCGTGCCCAGTAGTCTGCTCATGCAGCAGCCCTTAGATCAAAGACCAGTGCCCTGAGACTAGCCTTACCTGCGTATGTTCTGTTCAGCAGGAACTTGTCTAACGTCTTAAATCCCTGGAGGCTGTTTTCCCCCATAACAGCCTCCGGAAGAGCATTCCGGTTTTTTACCACTCTCTGGGTGAAGAACTTCCTTACGTTTGTACAGAATCTATCCCCTTTTAACTTTAGAGTGCCCTCTCTACCTTGGAGAGGGTGAACAACCTGTCTTTATCTACTAAGTCTATCCCCTTCATCAATCATGTCCCCTCTCAGTCTCCTCTTTTCAAGGGAGAAGAGGCCCAATTTCTCTAATCTCTCACTGTATGGCAACTCCTCCAGCCCCTTAACCATTTTAGTCGCTCTTCTCTGGACCCTTTCGAGTAGTACTGTGTTGTTATTCATGTATGGTGAACAGTGCTGGACAAGTATTCCAGGTGAAGACGTATCATGACCCAGTACAGTGGCACGATAACCTTCTCCAATCTATTTGTGATCCCCTTTTAATCATTCCCAGCATTCTGTTCACCCTTTTCGCCGCTGCCATGCATTGCGCGGATGGCTTCATTGATTTGTCAACCAGTACTCCCAAGTCTCTTTCCTGGGGGGTCTCTCTAAGTACTGACCAGACATCCTGTATTCGTGTATAAGATTTTTGTTACCGACATGCATCACCTTACACATATCCACATTAAACCTCATTTGCCATGTCGCAGCCCATTTCTCAAGCGTGTTAATGTCATATTGCATATTAAGAAGCCCTTTCACAAAGCTGCTTTAGCCACTAATGAGATCCACATTAGTTTTGGGATGTAAGTTTGGGGGGGGGCAAGCATTTTCTCTCAGTCCCACCTCCCCAAACCCCCCCCCCCAATCATATCTTTGCTGGCAGGGATGCTCAAACCTACTTCTCACTAACTGAGCAGTAGAAGCTGTCAGGATGCTCTGCCTTCTAACACCTAGCACTTCCAAGCATTTGCAGAAATGCCACATCAGCTGCCAGAGCAATCTCACAGTCGCATGCTACCACAAAATGTTATTAAATAGGCCAAAACTCAAACTTTTCTGTGATTAGCATGACTTACTGCATTTGTTATAATGTAACACTGCCTAATTATTTCTCTAACTACTGTAGAGGATCTGTATAAAGGTTTTACAGACACATTACTCTAGAGAACCAGGGCCACTTTGGACAATTTTTGTATGTCTGTAATGGTGAACCGAGAGAGGGGGTGTTTCTATCCAAGACTATTATTTCTTAGAGATCTGTCAACTTGTTTGATTTCAGGGATCACAATTTATGAACACAAGTTTTTGAACATCAAAGAGAGGGAGGTGGTTCACATCTACATTACGTATGAGGAGAAACTGGAAGCCCTGAATATGTATACCTTGGAGGAAAGGAGGGACAGGGGAGATATGATTCAGACGTTCAGATACTTGAAAGGTATTAACATAGAACAAAATCTTTTCCAGAGAAAGGAAAATGGTAAAACCAGAGGATATAATTTGAAGTTGAGGGGTGGGAGACTAAAGAGCAATGTAAGGAAATTCTTCTTTACGGAGAGGGTGTTGGATGCTTGGAATGCGTTCCCGAGAGGTGATGGAGAGGAAAACGGTGACGGAGTTCAAAAAAGCGTGGAATGAACACAGAGGATCTAGAATCAGAAATAATAGTAAATATTGAAGAACTAAGGCCAGTACTGGGCATACTTGCACGGTCTGTGTCTGTATATGGCCGTTTGGAGGAGGATGGGCTGGGCCTCGCTTTAATGGCTGGGAGGGTATAGATGGACTGGAGTGAGCTTTGACAGAGACTTCAGTAGTTGGAACCTAAGAACAGTACCGAGCAGAACTTTAGCTTCTTGCCCAGAAATAGTTAAGGAGAAGAAGAAAAAAAAAAAATACCCAACAAACTTTTAGATTGAATCAGGTTGGGCAAACTAGATGGACCATTCGGGTCTTTATCTGACGTCATCTACTATGTTTCTATGAAAGTAATCAAATTTAAAATATACAAATTTAAAAAGCCTGTTACAGCAACAGTTTTATTTTTACAAAAAAAAAAAAAGTTAAATTTAAAAACATCTAAAATACACCTATCATGTGAGAAAATATCTTATTTTAGAATTAAAATACACTTCTCTTTTTATTAAAAAAACAAAAAAAAAAAGCATAATAGGCACCAGCATTTCAAAATGATGGGAGTGCCTATCAAAACAAATTATCCCGCCTTAGACACAATGAAAGAACTTGCTCATTAGTTGGGGTGTTCAGCTTTAGCTAAATGTCCTTATTTATTTTATTTTTTTCTAAATTCTTTATTCATTTTTTCATCTTACAAGTACACAATATTACATCATTTAAAACTTTTACACATCACTTAAATTTCTTTCTATTGTCATCGTAAATACATAAATTTATTCTCTCCCCACCTACCCTTCCCTCAAATATTTCAATCAAAAATATCATATAAATATTGTATTCTTAACTATTGATTAACCTTTGAATAGAACTTTATACCATCCCCCCTCCCCCCATGTATAAATATATTGTCAGTGGAAAATGATGTCTAATCATTACAATAATTTGCCAATGGCCCCCAGATCTTTTTAAAATTATTAGAATTCCCTTTCTGCAAAGCAATTCTTTCCATTTTGTAAATGTGGCACAATGAATTCCACCAGAATGTATAGCTAAGATTATTGTAATTTTTCCAATACTGGTAATATGTTGCATGGTGACTCCTGTCATAATCAATAGAAGTTTGTTATTGCTTGATGAAATTTGAGTTTTTGTTCTCATTGACATACCGAACAGAATTGTATCATATGATAATGCTACATGGTTTTCTAATAAACAATTTATTTGAGACCAAATTGATTTCCAAAAGGCCATGATACAGGGACAATAAAATATTAAATGATCTAGGGTCCCTGCTTCCAGATTGCAATGCCAGCATCTATTAGACTTAGAGCTATCTAACTTTTGTAATCGAACTGGGGTCCAAAATGCTCTATGTAACAAAAAGAACCAAGTTTGTCTCATAGATGCGGACACTGTACATCCAAGACCAAATTCGTGGCCATTGAGATGCAGAAATTAATCTCAATGCTCCAAATGTCTCTAAGACCATTTTTTGGTTTTTTATTCATAAAACCAGATATCAATTTATACCACTGTGCGGCTTGGTGTCCCAAAAAATCCACCTGAAAGCATAAGAACTCCAGACTATACTGATTATTGAGATTTTTCCATTCAGGGAACCCCTCCTGAATAGCCTGCTTCAGTTGCAACCATTTAAAACTTTGTGATTTATTAAGACCATATTTATGTTGCAACTGTGAAAAATCAAGCAGTTTACCATTTGAAATAACATCATCTAAAGTCCATATACCTGCAATAATCCAATGCTTCCATACGATTTTAAATCCGCCAATTTGAATCTTGGAGTTTATCCATAAAGATCGATTTGTTGATTTATTTATTAGGTTAGGTGTTAAATTACTAACATATCGCAATGTTTTCCATGTATCCAGGAGATGGTAAAAACGTTTGTTAACACTATTAGAGATGCATTGTAATGTAATATCCTAAAGTGATATTGTATAAATGTAAACAGAAACCAAATAGCCATTTCCAACTTGTGCAAATTTACTCAATGCCTTTGCATGGATGAGTTTTGCTGAAGAAAAAAATCCAGGTGATGCAAGTCTTATTTACTAAGAAATAAAGAGCAAAGCAATAAACAGGAGACAGTCAACACCTCTGTTAAGAAATATCTGTTAAGAGATGATGCATTCACATCATTTGAAGAGTTATCCAACCTCCACACTATCTGTCACATGGGACCTCTCCTTTTCTCCAGGGTGTGTGGCCCCAGGACTCTCTTTCTTCCCACAGAGTCTGTAATGAGCTGTCTCCTCAATTCTTACGCAAACATTTCTGATCGTTCTTCCTGTTGAAAATGAGACCAGAGCTATTACTACAAGAGGACAAGACACATAGGAACCAAAGCATTAGGAAAAACTAAACAGACTGTGTGAGCCTGGTCCTGCAGTTAGACAAAAAATAGGAAGAGAGAGAAAAAAAAATCAGTGCCCTGCAGAGCTGAACCATAAAGTTGTTCCCTATAGGAATCCTTGACACTTTGAATGAAAATTGAGGCTACAAGGAGACCCTCACAGTCCGTAAGACACAATTAAGCTATTCTGAAGGTACAACTGTGACAAATAAAATAAATGAACTAGGCCTAATGACTAAGTTCTCTGCACATAGAGCATTCCAGTTTAAAGTCCACTGCACTAACCACCAGGCTATTCCTTGGATCTAGAGTATTCTAGTTTAAAAGCAGAACTCACCTTGACAGATGTCTGCAGCTGTGACAGTGCCTCCTGGTACTGTGGAAGCAGGTACTTTAGTCTCTCACTCTTCACCAGCTGTTTTTGGAGTCCTGGTGTGCCAGCATCCTTCAACATCTGCAGGAACCTTTGCTCCTGCTCAGCACAGACATAAGAAAAAGGTATTTAAGACCTCTCCACTACTCCACAGGGTAATTACAGCACTCCCACATGCTGCTATGAACGGTGGTTGGTTCAAACCCAGGCTACTCCTTGTGACCCTTAGTAAGTCACTTAATCCCCCCATTGCCCAAGGTACATTAGATAGATTGATAGCCTGCTGGGACAAATGGGGAATAAATTCATGGAAACCATTCTGAGCTCCCCTGGGAAAATGGTATAGAAAACTGAATAAATAAATAAATTTAATTTACTCCCATTCCCTACTGCTAAGCAGTTAAGCACTCCATGCTCACCTTTCATCAAGGATGAGAAAAGCCTAGAGCTTTAAGAGGGGTAAGAGATGACTAAGAGATGCTTTACCTGTACTTTCAGCAGCATGGTGAAGGCTAAGCCTGCTCTCCCAGCCCGTGCCGTGCGTCCAACTCTGCAGGAAACAAAAAGAGTCACTTACTGTCACTTCTACACCCTCCACATCAATAGAGGTCAACTGAATTTTGTTTTCAGCTTCAGCCCCAAAACTGGCCCAAAATACATGTTTGGTTTTCAGTCAAAAATGGCTATGCAGTTTCATTTTTCACTTTTGCCTTTGCCCTGCACTGCACCATAGGAGCTCATACAGCTTGCTTAGTTGGTCACCAACACAGTTGTCTCTAGTTGTTATCCATTAAGTTTCTTTGTATATGATAACATTTTAGGACCCCTGAAGAAGGAGTGTTTCTTTGAAACATGGACCGTGTCGGGTCCTGGTTCATCAACCCTTTTGGATACAAACTGTTTTATGATTATATTTATGATTTCATTAAAGACTTGATGCCTTGTACTCCATTACTGTATTTTTTGCTTTTGTTGTACGATTCAATATTTTTCTGCAGTTTTGTTGGACTCTTTGCTTGTTTTTATGCAGTTTAGCTAGCACTGAAATTGTTGAACAGCCACCACTCCTTCCCTCTTCTTCCCAGACCACAATGAGTCCTCCTCCCAAATTCACCCCCTTGCAGCATCCCCACTTTTGGGCCTACCGGGTTTTTGGTAGCTAGTGGGGGCAGGAGCAATTCCCACTCGCTCCTGCTTCATAATGGCTTGCAAAACTGCCGCTGGAGACCATGGCAGTCATTTTGAGACTGAAACCAGCACAGGCAGGAGTGACTGAGGATCCAGGATGGGCTGTTTTGTTTCCAGCTTCCACTGAAACAGAAAGGCCAATTTTGGTCTCAGATTTGGTTTTAGCAGAAACCAAAGATCCTGGTTTCAGTCGGGCTCTACTGTCCAAGTCAATGTATCACAGGCAACACAGTAAATATCTACTACTCCATCCACCGCAAGGCATTCTCGTTCAGAAGAGGCAAAAACATACTTAGACCCTGTTCCTTTCCTGTGCTCACATCATGGAAGGGGTAAGTCACAGCCTGCTTTACAGAGGTGATCTGTGAAATAACCCTACCACGGTTTATTGGTCTACAAAAGGATCGACTGAAATGAAGAAGATTCATGCTCTTACCTGTGGATATAGGTCCGGATATACTGTGGAGCATCATAGTTTATCACACACTTCACTCCTTTGATGTCAATCCCACGGGCTGTGGCATCTGTGCTAATCAATCTGAGGAAAATAAAATGAAATGAGAATTTTTGTCTTAGCATTCAACATCTATGTAAGAAGAGTAGAAGAACACTAGAAATGTATGTCACATCCTGTACATCAGAAATCTATCAGCAGATTTTATATTAGGATTCAGGAACCCCTCCCTATCCCTGCCCCCCTTACACCAAGACATCAAAAAACTTTTCTCTTCCCCCAGTCCCCCCATAGCAAGGCTCAGGAACCCCTCTCCCACAACATTCAGACTTACAGCTGAATCTTTCCCTGCTCGAACTCTTTCAACGTCCTCCTTCTCTCACCAGGAGTCAAGCGGGAAGAGAACTCGGACACACGCACTCCACCAAATGCTTGTACAAGCAGAAAGAGTCTGCAAGAGAAAGGAATATGGAATATTATATATATTTTTTTATATATTCTTTTACAAATTGTTAAACAACAATTTTAGTAGAAATTAACAACTGAATAAGAAACAAAATATAAATTATAAAATAATTTCACATTTATGACTAATTCAAAGTCCACAAACTAAAGAAAGAGAATCCATTACCTCCAAGGGCAATTGGTTCTAAAAATAACTAATAACTAACCACATTACAGAGTGCAGTTGGACTACTTAACTATCTGCCTGGTTTTCGAGGGACTCCATGGGAAGATCTGAAGATCTTCGAGCTGCCTTACCCTCAAAAAAAAAAATTCAATTGATCAGGGTCATAAAATATATATCTAGCATTCTGATAGGTAACGCAGCATTTACAGGGAAAACATAACTGAAAAGTTGCTCCCATACTCAAAGTTAATTGACGATAAGCCCAAAATTTCTTCTGTCTGGCTTGCGTCCATTTTGAAACATCCGGAAATATTGAAACTTTGAAACCATGAAATTCCACATTATCAGTCTAATAGACTAGACGAAGAACTGCCTCCTCATCCTGGAGAAAGACGAAGGTTACCAGTAATGTTGCTCTAGTAGATATTACTTCTTGCAAAGATGTTTCCAACATGCCAGTAAGATCCAATTTTTTTGATATGATTCCTTTGCCTTTATCCTCTTTAGGAATATTCAAATAATATAACTTTTGCAGCAGTGGCATATTATTTTCAGGAAATTTCAGTACTGATTTTAAGAAGGAATTAAATAGATCTCTCGATGTTTGAAATTTGGAAACCGGGAAATTTAAAAGTCTAAGATTCAGGCTTCTATTTGCATTTTCCAAATTTTCCACTTTTCTAATAAGCAAACATTTTTCCTTCAATTGTAAATTAATGGAAACCTTGACTTCTGCCGTTGATTTTTCTAAATTATCCATTCTATCGGACTGTTTTTGAAACTTCTCTTCCAAAGTTTTAAATTGTATGCTAGTGTTTTGCACTGAGGAAACAAATTGAGAGCATATCTTATGTAGAGATTCCAGTCCAATCCAAATTGCCTCCATGTCGATCACCTC
This sequence comes from Geotrypetes seraphini, assembly GCF_902459505.1. Lineage (NCBI taxonomy): Eukaryota > Metazoa > Chordata > Amphibia > Gymnophiona > Dermophiidae > Geotrypetes > Geotrypetes seraphini. Next base: position 132,589,678 of record NC_047091.1, read on the forward strand.
AGGTCTTATTAAAGGTGGAGGAATAAATATTCCAGGAACTACCCCAATGGGTCCCTCCTCCTCCTTCCCTGCCTCAATGCAGGCTCCGGTTCCTCCGTTCTCTAATGTCGACTGCAGAGAAGTTGACAAGCTGTTTATTGCATCCGGGGTCAGGGGTGAAATCTGCAGCGCCGATGGAAAAATCAGCTCCGGCGCCTCCTGTACTGCCGACGGCATCCCCAACATCCTCCCGGGATGCGGGGGAACTCCAGGCCCCAATGGGCTGAGTGAAATGTCGCCCTCTAAGACCGAGGTCTGCCCACCTTGGTCAGCGAATGAGCCCAATCCAACTGGGGCGGTGTATTCTGTTATTGCCGCCTGCCACGATAACGAAGTAGCAGAGGAGGCTGAAAGAACGCCCCTCTGTTTGCCCCTGCGCTTAGGCATACTAAAAGGTAAGAAATACTGGTAGAAATATGGGTTACCAACAAAGTGCAGGAGCAACCTTCAGACGCGACTCACTCTGTCGCCATCTTGGAATATGGAATCATATTACCAAAGCACACATACGCGAGTCCCGCGAGAACCAACGGCAGGCACTACGGAAGCAGCGCAGGGCCAGGCCGGATGATGAAAAGATCACTCCTGCCCAGCACCGCTGGCCATGACATTGCAGGAGGCAGCCATCAAGCGAGGGAGCTACAGGTATGGGGGAGGGGAAGATGTATTGTATAGGTCCATTGTATAGGTCGATGTAGGTTTTAAAACTCTTAGATAAGCCGTGGCTAGTAAAATGGAATGGCTTATCTAAGAGTTTTAAAACCTACATCAGCATTTCCTGCAGCCTATACATGGGGAAATATGGTACATCCACTTTGAGAGCAAAATGACCCAGTTGTTGGCAACGGGACCAGACACGGTCCGTGTTTCGGTCCAAATGAATCTTCCTCACTGCAGTCGCTAATTTTCTTACTCGTGGCGCACTTCACATCTATGGAGAATTTCATTTGTTTTATGTTTTAATGTTACTGGTGGATACATCCTACTGAGTATAGCATGTGAGCTGAATCTTGGACCCTTGAGGAAGGTTTATTTGAACCAAAACACGGACTGTGTTAGGTCCCGTTGCCAACAACTGGGTCATTTTGCTCTCAAAGTGGATGTAATTACCTTGAACTTTTACCTTGATTTCTCAATAAACAACATCTCAAGAACATTGTTTTTCCACAGTCTTCTTTTGATTTTTGGTACTCCATATACAACTGCACCTTTGCAATTCTTCATAAAGTTACTGGCTAGAGTATTCTGCAAAAGCATGGCATAGTGGTTTTGGTTCTATATCACAGGTTTAGTGCTGAAGGACTTTCTGCACCCTATAATAGTGGAAGCACATGCCAGGGAGTAGCCAAGGGATAACCTACATGAAGCAGTGGCAGGACTGTACAAAACTCTGATTAAAGGCATGGAAGGAGGCCTTGATATTGGCTTTAGTGGTGCTCTTGTAAGAACCAAAGACGAAAAAGGCTTATAGTGTACTTTTACAAAGACTGGGCAGGTTTATGACCTATTTTGGAGGGGACAGGGGAATATGCAGGCAGTGGAAGGAGGAGTTGAAAATTCAGATAAGAAACATGATATGGGAGGGGGGCCCTGGTGTGGGTTACTTATGGGAATCTGTGTACTTATCTGTACAAAATAGAAGAACCTCAACTGGGTTGACTGGATGAATAATTTGGCCTTTTACTGCCATCATTTACTGGCAATGATGAACTATAGTGGTCAATGGAGATCGCTTTGAGGGAAGGGATGTTACCAGTGGTGTGCCTCAAGGTTTGGTTCTTGGGCCTGGTCTTTTTAACAATACTGCTGAATGGCTGTTAGGTAAGATTTTTTTTCCTTTGTGGATGATACCAAAATCTGCAGTAGAGCAGACATCCCTGATGGTGTGAATAACACGAGGAAGAACTTAGCGAAACTTGAAGAATGGTCTAAAATTTGGCAGCTATGATTTAATGTTAAGAAATGTAAGGTCATGCATTTGGGCTGCAAAAACCTGAGGGAACGGTACAGTTTAAGGGGTGAAGAACTTTTGTGCATGAAAGAGGAGCAAGATTTAGGTGTGATAATATGTGATGATCTTAAGGTGGACAAACAGGTTGAAAAGGTGACGGCGAAAGCAAGACAGATACTAGGGTACACAGGGAAAGGTATGGCCAGTAGGAAATAGGAGGTATTGATGATACCCATGTATAAGACTCTGGTGAGGCCTCATTTAGAGTATTGTTTACAATTCTATAGACAGCACCTTCAAAAAGATATAAACAGGATGGAGTTGGTCCAGAAAAAGGTTTCTAAAATGATTGGTGATCTTTGTCATAAGGTGTATGGGGACAGACTTAAAGATCTCAATATGTACAGTATACTTTTGGAAGAAAGGCGGGAGAGGGGAGACATGATGGAGACATTTAAATATCTATGTGGCATAAATGCGCATAAGGTAAGTCTTTTTCATTTGAAATGAAGCTCCGGAATGAGAGGTCATAGGATGAAGTTAAGAGTCAATAGGTTCAGGAGTAATCTAAGGAAATACTTTTATAACAGAAAAGGGTGGTAGATGTGTTGAATAGTCTCCTGGTAGAGGTGGTGGAGACAAAGACTGTGTCTGAATTCGAGAAAGCATGGAATAGGCCCCTGGGATCTCTTAGGGAGAGGAGGAAATTGTGGATGGGCAGACTGGATGTGCCATTTTGCTTTTATCTGCTATCATATTTCTATGTAAGGATGGTAATGATCATATGATGATAGGTAGCAGGACAGCAGTACTATGGTATTTGCAGGCTGTGAAGGCGATACCACACCCTATGGACAGGCACTTACCTGTGCGATACCTCTCGAGAGTTGGTGAAACACAGCACACAAGGGAACTTCATGGCCAGCAGAAAGTAAAGAAGGATCAGCGGCTTGGAGTTCAGGTTACAGGGCACGTAGTATTGCTGCAGGAAACAACAGCAGCCATTAACTCCTTAGCTACTGTGGCGATTAATAAGACAAATGTTTGCATAAACTTGACATCCTGGGCACGTTTTAAATCTTTTCTGAGGGGATCCACCAATCTCAAAGGTCCCGTATCACAAACTCAAAATGTCTGTAAAACTTGAAAGATGTGCTTATCTTCATTGATTTAAACGGACCAAGTGGTCTCGGCTACCATGCAGTGTGCAACCAGATCATCCTGTGTTCTAATATAGTTCACCACTCCAACTTTTCCTCATCCCCCAACCTTTACTTTCTAGTCTCCCCAGGGTTCACTTTTAGGGCCCACCCTATTTAATATTTTCTTATCTCCTACTCCTCTTTCTGGGCTTTACTTTTTTCATAAATGCCAATGATATACAGCTTTTTCCCATTTTTAACTCTTACTCTACTTAATCTTAATGTCTAACAAACTAGATTCTATCTCTGACTGGTTAACCAAGAACTGTTTGAAACTTAGTTCTACTAAATTGGTGATCATGATGTTGAATTCTCACTCCCTTACTACAAAGTCCACCATGCTTCATTTTTTAAAAGTATTTCTCTTCTCTTTTGTCTTATCAACTAAAATTCTAGGAGTCACATTGAACAGCACTCTCTGTCTTCATTCTCACATCGTAAAAAAACAGCTTCCTCTTTCTTCTTCACATGGACAGCTCAGCATCATTAGTGCTTTCATAGAGCCTAGTTCTCTGCATTCTCCTTCATTCACTTTTACTGTCTAAGCTTGACTATTACAATTCCATCTTTATTGGCTTACCTGCATAACAAATACACAGACTGCAATTAGGTCAAAAAAACCACAGCAAAATTCCTTTACAAATCAAAAGAAATAGAACCGCTTCTTATTGCCAAACATATTCTCCCTGTTGCCTATAGGATTCTTTTTAAGATTAATATCTTATCAAATTCAGTCTTCCAGCTTACCTTCCCATTTTAGCCTGTCTTCTGATTCCCTACTCTCCCACAAGATCTCTTTTGTCGACTAACCAGGGTCTACCAGTACTCCATCCTTCTGTCAGGTTTTTCCTAGATGTCTCTAGAAGTTCCTGCTCTAGCATGGCCTCTCGTTACTTGGGAGGGGCCTTAGGCATTAGAGACAATCAGGGCCTTAGCACCTTCCCTGTGCATAACATGATGCACCAAGGAGGGGAAGGTCCTCCATTTTGGATTGGTGGGCCTTGGATTTGAAGGGACCAAGCTTCCCTCCTGCTCTCTTCAGACAAAGATACAGGGGGGGAGGGGAGCTCAGGGGATACCCGGTGGCAGGAGGGAATGGACATCCATCCTGCCTTTTTTTTTGTGGGAGGGGGAGAGTAGAGGATTTTTTTCTCACATGGGGTGGGGGTGATGCCTCTTGAGCCGTTCGGGCTTCCCCTGCTGGCTCTGTGCACGTGTGAGAGTCGCTCTTACAGCAATCAATCGGACGGGAGAGACAGGGATTATAACGAACCTCTATGCAAATCATTTGCATGCAAAATTTTTAATGCATAAATAGCTCTTTTAGAATCGGCCAAAAATCAGATCAAAGCGGACCCGGTCTTACCGATCTTGTTTAGTGCATCCAGCTCCTAAACTGCTTTGATACCTCTCTGTCTCCTACTTAACAAAGACCTTGGCTTTCTTTCCCACTACAGTACAAATAAATTCAAACTGTTTTCTACCTCTTTGACTCCAACTGCCACTGAAATGCTTTCATGTTTCCCTTATATATACTGATGTTGCCAACATTTGCTTATTTCTGATCCAAGTAAGAAGGGGTTACCTTCGAAAACTAAACATAAACTACATTAAGTTAGTCCAATAAAAAAGGTATTTTTTTCCTTTGTGGTTTTGTTTATTTCTACATATTACCCGGAATGGTGGACTAACATGACCACCACACTTTTTCACTCAATTTTTAATCTGTAAACTGCTTTTGTGTTATTCATAAAGGTGGAATAGAAAGTATTACATAAGTCTGTTCTCTGCTGTCTCCTGCCAGAAGGGCATAATCCATTTGTTCTGGTCTGGTAGACAAAATGGTAATTAATACTGGCCCTTACCGTCAGCCCCTCAGGAAGAGAATAGCTGCTTTCCGTGCCCTCGCCAGTCTCTCTCTCCGCTGTGACTTTCTGTCTCTCCGAGTAGACAGATGTGATAAGGCACGGCTTGTACAGGCCTAGTTGCTGCAGCTTCTCTGGATTGTGGGTGAGGGTGGCAGAGAAAAGCAGCTTCTGCAGTGGCAGGCGAGGAAGACAAGTACTGAAAGAAACATCATAAAGCAAAGCTGTGAAATAAATCCCCAATTTGGAAAGTGTGGAACGAGGCTGCACTACAATTAATATGGCAGGGCATATAAAAAAGTCAAAAAGATGGAAGACGACTACTTGGTTATCTAGATTTCAAAATAGATATGGACTTCAAGTAAAGGGTAGGAGTGTACAACAGCAGTTCAGGGATGACTGTGCAGATTGAGTGCCCTCACCTCGCTGCAGTTACAGGCCCTGGTTCTTTCCGGGTAAAAAGCATGCTAGGATTGGAATCTTCCGCATGGAAGACGGATGAGTTCACATAGGTCAGCCAGTCTTGGTTCATGCTGTCAATCATTCGATCTGCCTCATCGATGACCTGAGCAAGCAGAAAAGGACAGGCTCAGTTATCAGTTATGAGTCTTCTGACACCCAACATTCCAACACCACTCAGAGACTCCATAGTCTGACATGAATACCACATCCTGGTACAACATGTCTTAGAGATCTCAAAAATCAATGTTTGGCTGACGAGGTCAAATGTTTGGAGTTTAAGTTGAAGCAAGAAGCTTTATGGAGAACTAATGTTCAAGATGTTTATTAAAATAACTTTATAGTGGGGAGCAGTTCAAGGGGTTGAGATCTGTTATTGTTCTGTCAAAAGTTTCAGCTCACATATTCTGGTTGTTTCTTCTTGTTGACTTTGCTGTGTGATGTTTTTGGTCTCACACTTGTTCTTTGTATATTTTGAAAATTTCAATAAATATTTAAAACAACTTTATAATCCACATGAAAGTATTGGACCCAATACACTGGGAACATTGGACTCGGTGTATTGGGTCCTAGATACTTTCATGTGGATTATTATATTACATTACATTAGTGATTTTTATTCCGCCATTACCTTGCAGTTCAAGGCGGATTACAGAAGAGGATTTCTGGACATGTCCAGAGGTGTTACAGAGTAGAGTGGGTTGCTTCAGAGGATTGAAATGTTTCATACGGTGTTAGTCTTCATGGATTTCTTGAATAGCAGGGTTTTTATTTCTTTTCTGAAAGTTTTGTAGTCTGGGGTCGCGATTAGTAGATTGGAGAGTTGGTGGTCTAGTTTTGTTACCTGTGTGGCTAGAAGGCTATTGTACAGTTTTTTCCGTTTGATGTCTCTGATTGGAGGGTATGTGAATGGTGTCTGGGTTCTCCTGTGTCTGATTATGGTAGTTTGAATTAGGCGGTTGTTCAAGTAGGCTGGGCTGTCACCATTTATGGATTTAAATAATAGACAGTAGAATTTAAATAGTATTCTTGCTTGAATTGGGAGCCAGTGTAAGTCGATAAAGTTGTTTTAATAAAGCCTACATCTTGAACATTAGTTCTCCACAAAGCTTCTTGTTTCTGTTGATTTTCTTTTTGTGGAGCAACCAAGGTCAATTTTTTGCTTGCATTTTGGAATTTAAGTTGAAACTTCATCCGAAAAACCAAAAAATTTAATGCAAGTAACTTCATTCCTTAGGATCCCATTTTGTGTCCAGGTTGATGGAGTTCTCTCCTTTTCCCTCATTTATGCAACCTGGCTTATTCTTGACTCCAGCTTAACAATTATACACACCTAAAAGTCTGTTCTCATCTATAGTGGGTCTGCATATTCTCTTCTTTAGATAAACTAGCACTAGCCACTGTAATTCATAAATTGGCCATCTCTAGATTATATATGAATTTACCATAAATAGCCATTCAAAGACTCCAGCTACCTCAACATGCTGGGTTCTAACAAGAAGCAAAACCTACCACAGAAACACAGCTCAACAAAAAACAGATGAGGTGAAACAAACCCAAACACCATAGTGATAAAACACCACTATTCAAGTAAAACAGCAAATGGAGAGCCTAATAAAAAAAATCATAAAGATACATTATGTATCCAGTTAAATAATTTGTCACAGTTGCATAACAAAAAAAAGGCAAAACCCGCAAACACACAAAAAAAGACAAGCAAAAGAATAACCTTAAAATGAAAGTATAAAACAAAACAAGTACCGTATTTTCGCGGATATAACGCGCACCTGTGTAAAACGCGCACAGGGGTATAGCGCGCAGAAATCACGATGATATGTACCAAAACTTTTCTATACCACGCTCAGGCATATAACGCGCATGATGCCCGACGCTCCTTTCGCCCGCCCTGACTTTCCGTGCGCTGTCCCGACTCTCCGTTCACCCCCCCTGACTTCCGTGCACTGCCCTGACTTTCCGTGCGCTGTCCTGACTCTCCGTTCACCCCCCCTGACTTTCCGTGCACTGTCCCCCCTTGAAGTCCTGTCCCCCCTTGAAGGTCTGTCCCCATCCTGAAAGCCTGATGCCCCCCCCCCCGACGTCCGATACATCCCCCCCCCGGCAGGACCACTCGCACCCTCACCCCGAAGGACCGCCGACTCCCCAACAATATCGGGCCAGGAGGGAGCCCAAACCCTCCTGGCCACGGCGACCCCCTAACCCCACCCCGCACTACATTACGGGCAGGAGGGATCCCAGGCCCTCCTGCCCTCGACGCAAACCCCCTCCCCCCAACGACCGCCCCCCCCCAAGAACCTCCGCCCGTCCCCCAGCCGACCCGCGACCCCCCTGGCCGACCCCCACGACACCCCCACCCGCCTTCCCCGTACCTTTGTGTAGTTGGGCCAGAAGGGAGCCCAAACCCTCCTGGCCACGGCGACCCCCTAACCCCACCCCGCACTACATTACGGGCAGGAGGGATCCCAGGCCCTCCTGCCCTCGACGCAAACCCCCTCCCCCCAACGACCGCCCCCCCCCAAGAACCTCCGCCCGTCCCCCAGCCGACCCGCGACCCCCCTGGCCGACCCCCACGACCCCCCCACCCCCCTTCCCCGTACCTTTGGAAGTTGGCCGGACAGACGGGAGCCAAACCCGCCTGTCCGGCAGGCAGCCAACGAAGGAATGAGGCCGGATTGGCCCATCCGTCCTAAAGCTCCGCCTACTGGTGGGGCCTAAGGCGCGTGGGCCAATCAGAATAGGCCCTGGAGCCTTAGGTCCCACCTGGGGGCGCGGCCTGAGGCACATGGGCCAAACCCGACCATGTGTCTCAGGCCGCGCCCCCAGGTGGGACCTAAGGCTCCAGGGCCTATTCTGATTGGCCCACGCGCCTTAGGCCCCACCAGTAGGCGGAGCTTTAGGACGGATGGGCCAATCCGGCCTCATTCCTTCGTTGGCTGCCTGCCGGACAGGCGGGTTTGGCTCCCGTCTGTCCGGCCAACTTCCAAAGGTACGGGGAAGGGGGGTGGGGGGGTCGTGGGCTCCCTCTTGCTCCGATCGTGGATGCGGGTGCGGGTGGGAGCACGTGCAAGCGGTCGTTCGGGGTGGGGGTGCGAGCGGTCCTGCTGGGGGGGTGAATCGGGCGTCGGGCGGGGTGGGAACTATGTTTAAAAACTTTTCTATACCGCGCTCAGGCATATAACGCGCGAGGGGTATGCGCGGTAGGTAAAATCGCGTATAACGCGCGCGTTATATCCGCGAAAATACGGTAATGCAATAAGAACAGAACAAAGTGTGTGAAAACATACAGAATGACAATACAGGCCATAAAGCTACCTATCACTTGGTCAGAAGGGCCAGACAGAGCAATCTTCAACCCTGCTCCCAAGCTCTCCAGCTATTGATGCTGTGTTGGACAAAATATTAGTTGGGCTGTGACCCATGGCATTCTGCAGCCTTCGTGCGACAGAACGGTAAGGTCCACAAAATGTCCACCCTTACTACTTTGACTTGGAGAAAAAATGTATACAATACTAACAAAGCTAAAAAAAAAATAGATAAAACTACTAAGTATTATCACTAAAATGTATTGAATATATTGCTAAACAAAATAGAGGAAAAAATAGAAGTTATCAAATGGCCAACAAAATACATTTCTACCTATTTATCACCCTCCTTATAAAACCCTGCTTAACCTCCCTCTGTGCAGTCTATACCATTTTCAGTCCTCTCTCCATTGCTGTAGCTTGCTGATTCTCCTCAGTCATTTTTCCTGTAAATCGCCTCAAACCGAAAGGCTTTCACGGTACGTAAATAAAGACTTATGTTATGTTAAATAACTACCAACCACGTAAAAACAAAACAGGGAGGGGAAAGCAAAGAAGCAACCAATCTCCAGTAAAAAAAATTCTCATCTATGAAACCAGTACAGCCCCCGAAACAGAAGCAGCAGTGGTCCTGACCTGCCAACCCCCACTCCTTCCCTCCCTTTCACGAAGCAGCAGCAGTGGTGGTTCTGACCTCCCAAACCCCTCTCTCCCTTCCTCCAGCCCCGAAACAGCAGCAGTCCTGACCCACCAATCTCCCTCCCTCACTTACCTGAAACAGCAGTGGCAGCGGTCTTGACCTGCCAACCACCCTATCTCTCTCCCTTTCACAAAGCAGCAGTGGCAGCCGGTTAATAGAGGCAGCACTGTAAACAGGCTGACCACTTCTGATGTGGCAGAAAAAAGGCCCTGCTGGGGCTGACCATGAGCAATCTGTTTACAGCGCTGCCTCTGTTGCTTCGAGTGAGGGAAGGAGGGGCGGGAGAAAGTAACTTAGACCAGAAATGAGAGTGGGAAGGGAGGAATAGATGCTGGACCTACAAATGGGATGGGGGGTATGATAGAGAGAGGAAAAGAGTGAGGTGGGAAAGGAGAAAAAACTACATTAGAGTAACTCTCAAGCAACCAGAAACTACAGTTATCATCAGTTTTCAAACAAATTATTTTAATTTTTTTTTCCAATAAGTCTTTTATTGGAACATTTGTTGTTTGCATTTTTATTGTAATCTCTCTCTTATAATTGTAATCTCTCTCTTAACTTACCTATTCCACAAACAAGACCCGAAAGGTTCCCCCCCCCCTGACAATACCTCCCCCCCTCCCCAATCTGGCCCCCTCATGAGGCCTGCCCCTTTTTCTTCCCCTCTTTCCGCATCCTCTGTCTAGTTCAAATTAAGCTGATAAATAATTGAAACTATGTTACTCTGTAATTCTAATAACAAATCTGTAATTCTAATAACAAATCTGTAATTCTAAGAACAACTCTGTAATTCTGACAAATAATTGTAAATCTGCCTGTCTATGCAGATCCTAATGTAACTCAATGTAAACCGCCTTGAACTCACATGGGTATGGCGGTATATAAAAATAAACTATTATTATTATTATTATACAGTTTTACAAGTTTTGTGTTAGTATTGTTTTTACTTTTTACATGTACTGGTACATTGCCTCAAGTTTTCTATTGAAATGACGCAAAGGGGTATAAATAACTATTAATTGCAGTACGCCTGCAGATCACAAAAAACTTCATAGCCTGCAGAATACTCTGCTTCTGAAGACCTCAAGAGCTGATTAATTGAGCTGTTTGATGCCTCACCTCAGTGTAATCCTCCCCAATATAGTTTTGCAAAGAGGGCCCCATACTCTGGTCTGGATATCCCATCACTACTGCTGGGAAAGGTGACTAGCAATTACCAAGACTAATTTTTTATTTTATAGTTTCATACAATCTCTATGTGTTATTTTCTGTTTAAGAATAAAAACTGTTTTTGTATTATTGCAGTTAAATGTTACCAAGGTCACAGTGCAAGAAAATGATCATTAACAAAAGAAAATAATGTTCATAATCTAACAAGCAGAAATTGACTGGCTGATATTCAGTCTGTGGTGGTCAATGTATTTTTAAACACTGGCAGCTGTGGGTAGAAGTTGCCCCAGAAACTTCAGTGCCGGATCACTTCTGGGCACCGGCATTAATATCTAGAGCAGTGGTTCCCAACCCTGTCCTGGAGGACCACCAGGCCAATCGGGTTTTCAGGCTAGCCCTAATGAATATGCATGGAGCAGATTTGCAAGCCTGTCACTTCCATTATATGCAAATCTGGCTCATGCATATTCATTAGGGCTAGCCTGAAAACCCGATTGGCCTGGTGGTCCTCCAGGAAAGGATTGGGAACCACTGCTCTAGAGCTAATATAAGTGGGGCTGGCTGCTCGAGTTTATGCAGATCCCTGTGGATTTTCAGTCAGTGCCACATAAGATAGGCATTCAGACCCCGAAGGTCAAGGCTGAAGAGTTGAACTGCAGCTCATACATTACTTACCAAAAAGCGAAGGTGCTTTAAGCTAAAACCAGGTGTCTGTTCAATATGATCTACCAAACGACCAGGTGTGGCTACAACAATATCTGCTTGGCTGCGATAACCTGCAATCCTAGAGATTGGGAGAAAGAGAGACTTCATCAAGGCACAGAAACCAAAAAAGAGACAGTGTGTATTGGGGTTAGCACTCACCGAGGAGAGGAGGCAGTGCAGAAGCAGTGACATTGGAGGTGTTCATAGTTATTGCAATCGCAGCCTCTCCCAGTAGAAGTTCTCTGTAAGAAAAGGTTAAGAAGTATGTGCAGGGGAGGGGGGCTTAGACATATCAGGAGAGAGATGAAATCTCTGGACCCGCAGTAGTGTGAAAATACCACCACCAAAAATTAAGTGCTTTTAAAGTTATATTCTTTGCGTTATTCTTTTGAATTGTTTAATGTACTATTTGCACACTTTAATATGGAAAGGCTTTTTCAGATGATGTATTATTAGAGCCTGTTTTTAAGCAATAAGTAAAGCCCTGTATAGCTCAGTGAGGCTTTTTCCTTCTTTTTTATGAATAAGTTTGTGTTGTTATGAATCAAATTAAGAGTGTGACGGAGTTTGGGTGAAGACCGGTTTTTGTAACTTAAAGATATACAACACACGACAGTAGAGTAGCCACCAGAGGGATCCATTAACCCATAATGTTTCCCAGAATTCACTCAGCTGAGACATTTCTTTTAATCTGTCAGTCTCTTTAATCTTTCACAAATCAGTATGAAAGACAACATGAAAATCTGCAAACATACGTTTTCTGTACAAGAGCTTCCTGCTCCTTGGCAAAAGATTTCTGTCCTGTCACCATGACAACTCGAAGGCCTGTGCCATTCACATATGCACTGAACACCTTGCATACCTGTCAGAGAAAAGGGGGAGAGGAGGCATAAGAAAGCAGTCAGGCTGAATTGTTAGTCAAATATCCTCCAGTATCCACAAACAGCATCACTATCTGCAGCTTGCTCTGGTTTTGGAAATCTCAGGCGTACGTTTGTTGATAAGAAAAAATACCTCATCCTGAAGTTAATGTCTATAATTTGTTTGTCTGCAGGTAAAGACGGACACAGATGCTGGTACTTTGGAATGAGTAATGCATCAACAATACTGGTGACCCTTCCGCATTCTAGCCCTATAATGGGACATGAGCTGGGAAGGAGGACTACCTCACAGCCGCCATCAAACAGTGTCACTTGGACTGCTTCACTACACTGCTCTATAGCTGAGAAATGATACTGGCATAACAATCTGTATATGTGTGGTCAAGTAACAGAAAAATTCCATACTGGCTGCACAGCTGCAAAAACCACAGGTAATTTCTATCTAAGGATTAAGCAGCAATTAAAAAAAAAAAAGAAAGGTTTTTTATTATATTTTTTTGTCTGCAAATGATGTACAACAGTGGTTCTTAAACTTGTCTCAGGTTTTCAAGATATCCTAAATGAATATGGATGACTGAGATTTGCATGCCCACTACCTATTTTATTGGCACTGATATACAACAAACCAAATGCAAAATTAAACAATTAACCTGAAAGCAGAACATATATATGAATTTTTTAAAATAGCACTCTTAAAAAAGACCCTGAATATTTTTGTAAAATTCTGATAAATCCTAGTAAGACACAATTCCCAGAGATGCTCCAAACATTTTTTCATATATTAAATAGTTAATTTTTTTCCTAATAATTTATAGTTCGCATATCCTACAATTCCATGTGGATTACAAATTATTCAGGCACTCAAGCATTATTCCCCCAACTGTCCCGGTGGACTCCCACTCTATCTAATGTACTAATCTAATATATCTAATGTTAATATTTAATTGCAATCAATAGTACGGGAAGATTAGGGACTTACCTTGATAATCTTTTTTCTAGTAAATAGGCACATCATTCTTGAAGACCTAAGTAGTCACTTTGGGCTGTCCTGCAAGTTCTCAGTTTGAATCAAAGAAGATGGTCAGAAACCTAACAGGAGGGGCATGGGGACACTCCCTGAGAAACAAGTCTTTTCTGCTCATATCAAAACATTTAGCATGAAATAATAATTAACTATTTAATATATATAACGAGGTGAAACAAACAAGTCTGAGCCACTGAAGCGATGACCAACCTTGCCCATTTCCATACGGAAGCGTGGTATCTTGAGGGCCACATTGACCGCTTTCAAATCTAGCATCGGTCTCCAGTCTTTTGAGTCTCTTTTGGAGTATGATAAAGTATATGGCGAATCTGCCTAAGCCCAATATCTGGGACAGGTACTATGGCCGCTAGGTCTAGTAGTCTCTGTACAGTAGCTCGGATTCTGACCTCTTTCTCTGGTTTTTCTGCTGGAGAATCCACAAAGGAGATCTGGGATGGGAAGAAAGAACTCGAGCTTGTACCCCTCCTGAATGATGTCCAGAACCCAGCGGTGATCTCCGTTCATATCTTCAGATAAGTCAACCTCTCGTCTTCCCTTGGAGATACAGCTGCTATCTTGGCATCATAACTGTTTCTTGGGAGCCGCTATGGAGCGGGATTCCGAGGACTGGGGATGCTTGGCCCCTCCAAATCTTTGCCGTGAAGTTTGATTAGACCTCTGGCCAGAAGGACCTCCTGAGTACTGGTGAAAACACCTGGAACCATGAAAATTACCATAAATACCCTTTACTATAAGTACCCTTTTTCCCTCCAATCTACCTCTGACTGGACCCCATCTCTTGCGCATGGCTCTGCTGAGGTGGAAAAAAATTGTCTTAGGTAGGGAAACCCTGGTACAACCAGCGCCACGACTCTCGAGGAGTCACTGCGGCTGCTGTAATTCAAGCAAGCTTCATATATCATACTGATAAATTCTGGAGTAAAACCCTGTCCAGGTCACCCATAGGTCCCCTGTGGGCGCTCCTGTGGACTCTTCTGTGGCTTACTGGAAGACGCAAGGCTGCGCTTCGCCAGGGACTCGCTTTCTCCATTTTTCTGCTCCAACTGGGATTTCAGACTTGGTCCTCGAGTCATCTGTGATCCCATTCCCCCAAAGGGAATCAAGAGATCCGGGTCAGAGAAGAACTCTAGCACAATTTTGAAGCAATTTGAGGCAGATAGAGACTTTTATTTCAAAATAGGGAAATCTAAGATGGCTGCCATGGCAGCGATTTTGGCACTAAAAAGAGCATGTGGGAGCTAAATTGGGACCCAAAAAATTCAGAAATTAGGATTTTAGGGGTGGGGGACCCTGTCCCTACCCACAGAAACCACCAAAAATCAATTCAATTTTAGGAGACACCCCCCCCCTGATTTTGTCTCATAAGATCTTCAGTCTGTACTCACTTGTGCCTGTGCTGAAAGTTGCTTAGGCTGGAATTGCAGCCAGAAAGAAGGGAAGGAGTTGTGCCTCAGACAAGCCTAGAAAGCTGACAGCTTGTTTCTTTGGACTGCTCCACCATCCCCCGACTGGACTGGGCCCTCAACTACCACAGGAACTGGTGCGTGCGCGAATGGAGAGAGTAAACACAGACAGCTCTGATCCCAGCGAATTCCTCAGCCTTCGCTCAAGTTTTCTGCAGACAAAACCTGGAGCGAACCTTGCTCTCAAGGAAATGGTCCCTGAGCACCTGAACTGTTAATGCAGGTGCGTTGCTAAACAGGCTGCCCCTTGGCTGCAGACTTCTACCATTAGAGCCTGCGTCTTTCCGCAGCCAGAGATGTCCTGAAACCAGGAGCCTCTGCAGGAATAAAAAGCCTTGCAATTAGATATAATAAAATCCAAAATTAAAGAAAAGTAAACATGAGCAAAAAAGACGGGCTCCTACCATCTCATATGTAGAGAGAGAATCTGAGGACTTACAGGACAGCCCAGAGTGAAGGGAGGCAGAGTGGAAAAATGTAAATGAGGCTCTGCATATAGGATCTCAAGACCAGGGATTGACTACCCAAGTCTTCAAGAATGATGTGTCTATTGCACTAGAATAAATATTATAGTTGGATGAAACAGAAGGCAAGGATTTGTGCACAAAAAGTAACATTTTTCTAGGTCATACCATTGTGGTTGATTCTCTGAATAAGAAAGGGCACTGGCAGTTTTAAAGTGAATGTCTAACAGAAAAATAGCATGTATATATTTGTGTCTTCTTTGTATGGTCTTGTTCTTCCCAGCCAAAATGTGTGTAATTTGAAAATAGAAGAAACAATTCCCGTTATCCAAGTTATGAAAGGTTACGGAGAGGTATGCAAAATTACTCCAGCCATGTAGAGATTGAAGGATCTTGTTCCTGCTCTTTTCCAATTATTCTTCACCTCCACAATTCATAGCAATTTGGGGCTCCAGCAAATTGGTATTTTTTCACATACAGTGCACCTTTCTGAACCAAACCAGCTCTCCCCAAACAGTTGTTTCAAACCCCAGACATCTCAATCCTGTTTCATTTGTGGGAATGGCTTTGAAGGGTCAGTTGTTTGTTTGTTTTGGTTTTTTGGGGGGGGGCAATTATAGCACAAAAAAATTATAAGCACAAATTATAAAAATTATAGCACAAATTCCGACATTCTAGTCAGTCTCGCCTCTCACTATACAGAAGGTAATTCTGAAAAGTATTTCAGAAAGAAGCCATTTAAAAATTACCCTTATCCTCCCTCCAACCTGTGTTCGGAAATGTACACACACTTTTCTCTGGAAGAGTTGTCCAGCCACATATGTGCAAGAGTCTATTTTAAACACTCTGGTTCTACATCACAGCAGAAGGCTGCACCTGCCAATTCTGTGGATACCTTTAGTATCCACATTTACCCCCTCTTCTACTAAACCGTGCTAGCAGTTTTAATGCAAAGAGCCGCACTAAATGGCCCGCGCTGCTCCTGACGCTCATAGGAATTCTATGGGTGTCGAGAACAGCTCGGCTCTCCATGCTAAAACCACTAGTGTGGTTTAGTAGAAGAAGGGGTTACTGGCAGAGAAGTTTCCTTATAAAAATCAGCAGCAGATAGCCTCATTATGCTTCTCTCTGTCATGATACCAAATACTAGTTTACCTAGGGACATACTACATTATATCTTATTTTCTCTCTCGTCGAATGATTGATTAAACGAGTTAGGGCTGTTCTATATAATATGTTGCATTCTTTTCCTTTTATAATATTTTGTTATATTTTATTGTAAACTACCTTAATTCACGTCTGCATGACGTGTATATCGAGTTTTAATAAACTGTAAACTATATTTTGCTGCTCTTTCTGTAAGGATTAAAATGAGATTTTAGTAGCCATTTTTTGTGCATAATACTTTTTTTTCCTGTCTTCTTTTAGAAACGCATAACTTTTATATCTTTGTATTTTACATAGTACAAGATAATATATATTTCTATAGTGCAATGCTGCATACACAGTTTGAAACTGCAGGATTGCAAGAACTCAAATCAGAACTGAACAGTGCTTCTCTTCAGATGCAGGGCATGGAAAAAGGTCTCCTGGCTCTCTCTCACTCACTCAGCTTACCTGTTGGGCCAATTCTTTGGTAGGCAGCACTACCAGGGCTCGCACTTGACATACAACTCGCTCCAGCAGGGCCTGAAAACAAATACTTGGATGAAAATTCTGCTAGAAAGTGCTCAGGCTTCCTTGCTAGTCCCTAATTTGGTCATACTGCTATTTTAATCTAATCTAATCTTTAGTTTATATACCGGGTCATCTCCCAGTGGAGCTCGACTCAGTTCACATATAATTAAGACTAGAGTACATTGCAGAAAACATCAGAGAAGGAAGAACTAATTAAAAACTAAAGTACATAAGAAAAGCATAAGAAAAATAACTATAATTTTATCATTTTGTTGAGGCTGTAGTTAAACCATTTAAAAATTGCGAGAACAACAAAGTTTTCAGGAATTTATGAAATAATTGCAGCTGGCCTAAAAGCTTAATAGAGTCAGGAAGTTCATTCCAGATCTCTACAAATTTGAAAACAAAAGATCGACTGAGCTTCCCAGCAGATTTAATTCCCTTAAAGGAAGGGAAGGCTAACTTATATCTTTGCATGTTTCTCAAATGGCAAAGTCTAAGGCACTGTTCTTCAACCGCCGGTCCGCAGAAAATTTCTGCCGGTCCACGCAGGGCCGGCAAGATTGAGTTGGCAGTTCAAGTTCCTGCCAACTGCCGTTCCTCCCAGCCTCGGGCGATCAAGACAGGCTGCCGACGTCAGGGCCTTCCCTCTGTGAGTCTCACCTGTTCGGAAACAGGAAGTTGAAACAAAATAGGCGGGACTCAGAGAGTGAAGGTCCCGACGTCGGCAGCCTGTCTTGATCGCTACCCATGCCGAGTTGCTGAAGAGAGCCGTGGGGAAGGTGCAAGTGGAACGGAGAGAGCTGCAGGTACAGGTGCAGGTGGGGGGAGATGGTCAGCGTGTGCAAGCAAGATCCTGGGGAGCCTTCACAGTGGCTGTCTCCCCTCCCAGCAACTCTCCTACTTGCCAGGGCAGTGATTCACCAGCAACTTCCTGCAGGCAAGTACTGAGAGCTGCTGGAAGGGGAGGAAGCCACTGTAGGAGGCTGGGAAGCTGCTGGATAAAGGGAGAGCAGCTACTGGACTTGGAGGGAGGTAGAAGGAGAGATGCTGCTGGGAGGGGAGGAGGGAAAGGGATGGGAAGAGAGTTAATGTTGGATAGGGGGAGGAGTGAAGGGAGAAGGAAAAAAGGAAGGAGGGAAGGGAGAAAGAAAAAGGAAGTAAACAGCTGGCAGGGAGATTACAAGAGGGGAAGGGGGTCAAAATGGAATGGAGAGATCAGATGAGGGAAAGGGGAGAGAGAGGAATGAGAAAGTAGAGAGAGATTGATGTTGAAAAGGGGGTCAGCAGAGAAATGAGAGAGGGATAAAGATGCTAGATCTGGTGTAGGAGAGATAAAAATGAAGAAAGCAGTGAAGCTGGAATGAATGATGTAAAAAGGAGAGAGGAGGCACAGGCTGGTTGGACAGGGGAGAGGGGCATAGAAAGAAGTCAGATACATATGGAAGGGGGAGAGGGCAGACAGTGGATGGAACAGGCAGATGCTGGATTGAAGAGACAGGGCAGACGCTGGAAGAAAAAGAGTGAAAAGAAGATGAAAGCAGAAACCAGAGACAACAAAAGGTAGAAAAAATAATTTTATTTCTATTTTGTCATTAGAATATATCAGATTTGAAATATATATCCTGTTAGAGACATAGCTGGGGACTGCAGTATTCTGTTAGCATGATATTTCTGTGTAGCATTCTATAATAACTTGGCTTGTTCAGTTTTCTTGATAGTAGAGGGGATATATGTGAAGGGGAGGGGAGACAGGGGTTTTGTTGGTCCGTGCTTTGTATATTTGTATTTATAAAATCACAATTGTTCAGAATATTGTTTCTTTTTATACTTTAATAAAATACGTTCAATATAAAATCATGACTGCGGCTGGTGCAGATGGGATCAGATGGTTTGCGGGGACCGAGCTTGCGGAGATGGGACGGAAACGGGGTTTTAAAATTTTAGTCCTAGTAGTTTGCCGGTCCACAAAATAATTATTTTATTTTTGCCGGTCCACGGATGTAAAAAGGTTGAAAAACACTGGTCTAAGGGTATTCCAACATAAGGGGACAAAAGGATCAAATATTCCATAGAGAAGCTTGAAGATTATGCATGCGCATTTAAAGTGGATCCTAAAGCGAACTGGGAGCCAGTGAAGTTTTATCAACAAAGGGGAAACTTGATAATACTTTTGTTTCCCAAAAATGAGCTTAGCTGCAGTATTCTGTATTAACTGATGTCGTTTTAGACTACTCTGCTTAATGCCCAGATAAACTGAGTTACAATAATGTAGCTGAGAAAGCAAGTGGATTGTTTTATTGTTTAAATGTTTCCTCTTTCATATTCCTACATTCTACATTACTCTAAAAAGTGTACACCTATCAAGCCCAAGCCTCATATTTAAAAATCATTGTATGCAGAATAGATAACTGATATGTCGACACAACTAGTAGCACTATAGAAATAATGTAGCTTCATGCTTTCTACACATCAGTGAAATGCCTGAACAGGACTCTGATGTATCAATTAGAATATAGATAATTGAAGAACAGATATTCTTTAAATATATTAAATGGGGTTCTGAAGCTCCATGCTGCACTATGACCAAAGCTGCATCCTCTCTAAAATCTTACCCGCTGCTAGATTTCTACAGCTATCACACCCCCCCATCTCCTCCTTTCTTGTATGTCCTTAAATTATTGGGTGCTAATACTGGCCCAGGATCCAGGGCACTTCTCAATGTATATAAAGCAGCATCAGTATCCCAGTGCTGAAGATATGCAGATACCAGGATACCCACAGGGGCAGACAATGAAGATCACTTGTATACATTCAGCTGCACAAACTGAAAAACATCACATTTCTGTGTCCTTTCACTCTCTAAGTCCTCACCTGCACCACTGGAATCACAAATGCCAGTGTTTTACCACTGCCGGTGGGTGCCGAGACACAGATATCACTGGGCTGGTAGCCACCCCTTCCCACCAAAAATCCATGGGACACAGTATCCAAGATAGTTGGAATTACCTCAGATTGCACTGAAAGAAAACAGGAAAAGAAGAAATAAATCTAGACCAGTACAGAGAGGGGTTGAGCAGGATGCTATCACAAAGCAAGCCAAAATGAAGTAAAATAATGGAACCAATTACTTCTTTCTATGTCCTTGGTCTTCATTCCCAATACCTCGGGCCATAAACAAGTCAAGTTTTCAGAATATCTTTGATGTCTGCATGACTGCTACATTCAGTGTGCAAATCTCTCTCATGGATTTTCATTAAGGATAACCTAAAAACCTGACCTGTTGGTGGTTCTCAAGGATTGGGAGTAAAGATTAAAGCTCTTTTCTCTAGTACAGGGGTAGGCAATTCTGGTCCACGAGAGCCAGGTCAGGTTTTCAGAATATCCACAACAAATATGCACGAGATAGATTTGCATCTCAAGGAGGCAGTGCATGCAAATCCATCTCATACATATTCATTGTGGATATCCTGAAAACCTGATCTGGCTCCGGCTCTCGAGGACCGGAATTGCCTACCCCTGCTCTAGTACAATAAATATCGGAAACAACCTTTTTTTTCTAGGCACAAAATTGACTTCCTGTAACTAAATCAGGAGGAACCCAAATGGTATTTCATCAGCTAGAGGACACCTCTAAGAAGGCAGTGCAGCTGCGGTTTTTACAGGGTCTTTATTGTTACCCAGTCTCTCCTTATACAAATACACATTGGTGCCGATAGCAAAAGAGGAACAGATCCCAACACTACAATTAGCCAACCAGAGGCTGTCAACTTGCTTCTCATGTCCTTTATCTACTTTTTGGGGTATGCCGGATATTTGTGATCTAGCTTGGCTACTGTTAGAGACAGGATGTTGGGCTTAATGGCCCTTGGTATAACTCACTAATATTTCTCAGGATAATTTTGAGTAATCTAACAAAGTATTTTCAAAACACAAGAGTGAACAGCCAAATTAAATAAATAAATGTGGTGGAGGAAAAGACCAAACAAAACCAAGACCACAAAATTACACCAGAACACTGGAAAACCAAAAAGGAAGGTGGAACCAATGATCTGGATAAAATGTTCTTTTATTAAAAACTTGAATCAAAGTGAGAGCAAAACTGTTCACATCATATGAAGATGGTGCCTATGAATACAGATCAATGAGAAATCTGGTTGTATGACTGTTCAGGAACCAACATAGTCTGTGTTTCGGCTTAGAAAAGTCTTCCTCAGGGGTCCCTAGATGAACACAACACCTTTAGATTCCAAGATGTGCTTGGAATGTAAAGAGACTAGCTAGGGAGTCTAAGAAAACTAGAACAGATGTGATAGGTAAACTATATGAGAGTGTTGAGATCTGAGAGTAAGGGATACCAAACAAAAGCTACAGAGAGAAAACGATCTAAATTTAAACGTGGAAATTGTGACCATTATATGACAAGTTCTTTACAGCTTTTGTTTGGCATCCCTCACTCTAAGAACTCATACAGTTCATCATTCATATTCCGTTCTAGTTTTCTTATACTCCTTAATCTCTTTACATTCCAAGTACACCTTACTACCATGTTTCCCCGAAAATAACAGTGTCTTAAATGCACTAGGTCTTATTTTCGGGGTGTGCCCATGATTATCTTTCCCTCCCTCTCCTTCACCCCAATTCTTCCTCTTTCCTTTCTTTCTCCCACATCTGAAGCATCTTCCCTCCCCTCCCTCCCAATCCCGTGTAGCAATGTTTGCCCAGCTTCTATTCTTCCTCGCTCCCATCCCTCGTGCAACATAGCCCTTGTCCAGCTTCTATCCATCCTTCCCTCCCTCCCATCCCTCGTGCAGCATAACCCTTGCCCAGCTTCTATCCTTCCCTCCCATCCCTTATGCAGCAGGACCCTTGCCCAGCATCTATCCTTCCCATCCCTTATGCAGAACCCTTGCTCATCTTCTATCCATCCTTCCCTCCCATCCCTTGTGCAGCAGAACCCTTGAGCACCCCACCCCCACCCTCACCGCACAGCCAAACCCCTGCTGACCCTGCGGTCAGTGGGGAGGGAAGGATGGAGGATCAGCTGGGGTTTGGCTGTGCAGTGGGAGGGGGCGGGTTGAAGAGTTGCTGGCGAAACCCGGGACTAGGACTTATTTTTGGAGTAGGGCTTATATTAAGACCTACCCCAAAAATGATGCCAGGGCTTATTTTCGGGGTAGGGCTTATTTTCGGGGGAACCACAGTATATACAATGGTACCTTGGATTACGAGCATAATCCGTTCCAGGAGCATGCTCGTAATCCAAAATGCTCATTTATCAAAGCGAGTTTCCCCATAGGAAATGGGAAATAGTGGAAACTCGCTTTGATGCGTTCCCTTCTCCCCCTAGAACCGGTATTGCTCACCTCGAAGGCCTCCCATGTGATCCGGCACCACCGCTGCGATCCGGCACTCCCCCGACGCGATCGGGCATCCCCCTGCCTCGATCCGGCACCACCCCGACGCAATTGGGCAAACCCCGCCACGATCCGATACCCCCCCCCGACGCGATTGGGCACCCCCCGCCATGATCCAACATCTCCCCAACACGATTGGGCATCCCCCCGCCATGATCTGACACCCCCCGACACGATTGGGCACCTCCCCCCCCGTCGCTTCTTACCCTCGTCTGGGCACCCCGAAGATCGGCCTCCTCGTCTGCTGGGCCTTGAGCATGCTCAAGGCCTGCGAGTTCATGTTCTGAATCGGATCGTGGTGGGGGGGTGCCGGATCACATCGGGGGGGGGGTGTTCCTTATCGCGGGGGGAGGGTGCCATATCGCGGGGGGGGGGGGGGCACTCGTAAATTGAGCCATGCAAAACACTCGCAAACCGGTGCACTCGTAAACCGAGGTACCACTGTACTTTGTTTTCATCTAGGGACCCCCTGACGATGACTTTTCTAAGACGAAACACAGACTATGTTGGTTCCTGTACAATTATACAACCAGATTTCTCATTGATTTGTACCCGTAGGCACCATCTTCATATGATGTGAACAGTTTTGCTCTCACTTTGATTCAAGTTTTTAATAAAGAACATTTTATCCAGATCATCTGTTCCATCTTCCTATTTTGTGGAAGAAAAGACCTCATAACAAACTTACTGCGCCAACCTCTAAATGATAAATCTTTCAAAATGAGGGAGCTCGTTTATCATCGATTGTAAAAAATTCCACACACTATTAATTTATGTCCAATTTGTATTTGATGTGCAATATTTGTGTATATTATGAGCCACTTTGATGAAAGCCATAGAGCAGTTGGGAGTCCTTAATCCCCTGATGTGGCTCTAGTGAAACAGGGAGCTTTTCTGTTGGGAGGCTCTGTGGAAGGTTGGGAGGGTTTTTTTTGTTGCAGACCAATAAGAGAGTAGGAAGAATTGTTCTATGTGGACTTTGAAAGATAAGTGAACAGTTAAGCAAAAGTTTATGGTCTTGTGTTAATACTTGGACACTGTCCCTCTACATCAGGGTTGCCAAAGTCCCTCCTCGAGGGCCGCAATCCAGTTCGGTTTTCCCCAATGAATATGCATGAGATCTATTAGCATACAATGAAATCATACAATAGATCTCATGCATATTCATTGGGGAAATCCTGAACACCCGACTGAATTGCGGCCCTTGAGGAGGGACTTTGACACCCCTACTCTTCAGGCACAAACTGAAATTGTGGAACTCAAGAGTGAAAGTTGCTCTTTGTTGACATATTATACAGAAATATCGCACACAAATTGAACATAAAAAAACTCCACATGCTATTAATTTACGGTTGATGATGAAACGAGTTTATTGTGAGGTATTTTTATCCATCACAGTTTTTTGAAAATTTGACTGTTCACTCTTGTACTCTGAAAAATATTTTTGAGTGTTACGATTAATATACTTTGATATAACTTGGCATGACTTTTCTACTGTTCTGCTGCACATCTTGTCACTGATTTGTGGTAAAAATTAATAGGCAGTACTGGTCCTAGTCCTAGGAGTCTGAACATGATATGACCCTGGATGTAAATAGAAATACTTTTACAAATCTCTACTGAACTAAGCTGGATTTAAGCTGATGATCAAGAGAAGAAATGCTATCTGACAATTCCTTTGAATCAGTCATCACTGAATCATTTTCTTTTGATGAGCATATTGATAAGGAAGCAGATGCATGAGGAATGTTTTGCAGTTTTGTTTCCATTGAATTGTGTGAATTTTCAAATCTTAAAATGAGATCATACTAGATAAAACTAAGAAAGACTCTGGCATGAGTGATGAAATTTAAGTACCTGGGAAAAAAGAACGTATATTGTTTTCTTGCAGCTTCTTAAGCAGCCGAGGGTGAATTCCCGGCACATTTTGAATTGGAACCAAGTTTTGCTTGATGCCTTTATGAACTAGTTTGGGCTGTGCCAGCCAATGAGGCAAAACACGCTGAACCTAAATACACAAAATGGGAAATGAAAGAAACATTAGTATCAGCTCATACATTATATTTAGGATCAGGGCCAGCTTAAACCAGGGCACCGGTGATAAAGGGTGCCAAATGTCCGAGCCAGTGTTGTCACTGGACTATAAATTAAGCTGCCCCAGAAGCAGAAAAAACTTACTTGGAGCTGCTGGAGGTCACATGTACAAGCCAGAAGTGGAGAAAGGAGTTTGCTTCTGATTTCCTCCCAGCTCTGCTGCAGTAAAGGCAGCAAAGACACCGATGCCCCTCCCACTCTCTAGCACTGTGCCTCTAGAAAACACAGAGGCTGTTTTAGGGCCTCTTCCCTCTCCCTCACAGCAGCTGCACCTCTGATAGGGAAAGAGGTCTTGGAACCACCTCCCATCACCCCCTTCCCCCATAGAAGACACACTAGTTAGGTTCCCAGAATCCAATATCAGCGTGCCTTGCCTAGTTTGATTTTTGAGTTTGTGAAGTGTGTGTCTGTGTGGTGATGTTTCCTTTCTGATCTGCTTTCTCATTTAAACCTTGGGACACCAGCCTAACCAGTTTTTTAGATATCCATCATTAATATACATGAGAAGTTTGATCCATTGCCTTTACTATAAAAAGACCTCTCATGTACTTCATGATGGATATCCTGAAAACCAGAATGCCAAGGTATGTCCCTGAGACTGTGTTGAGAAACACACATAAAAATTATTGAATTGTATTTGACTAACGGGCAGGGTAGTGAGCACAAAAGCAAACATTGGTACAATTGACCTTGTTTAGGATGACTAGGGCTAGTCCACTTTCCAGATGCAAATGATTTGAACTGTTACCCTATGCACTCCACCAAGGAATTACAATACATTAAGTACCTAGTAAATAAATACATTCACTAGTGTATTTAGATTTTAGCAAAGCCTTTGACAGTGTTCCACACAGGTGTCTAGTAAATAAACTGAGTGCTCTCGGTATCGGCCCCAAAGTGACAGACTGAGTCAGTAAGTGGTTGAGAGGAAGGCAACAGAGGGTAGTGGTCAATGGAGATCATTCTGAGGTGGTGTGTGATATTGCTGAAGGCTGTCAGGTAAGATTTGCTTCTTTGCAGATGATACCAAAATCTGCAATACAGTAGACACCCCTGACAGAGTGGAAAACATGAGGAAGGATCTAGTGAAGCTTTTAGAATGGTTTTAAATTTGGCCGCTAAGATTAATGCTAAGAAATGCAAGGGCATGCATTTGGGCTGCAGAAACCCAAGGGAACAGTATAGTTTAGGGCAGTGTGTTGCAAACTTTTTAAGCTGTGGCACACTAATCTTTGGGCTGCGGCTGGATGGCACCCGGAAATGAGTGTATGTTGACGTGATAACATCAGACTTGGAATATATAAATACACAATCTCATCACATTGATGTCCGCGCATGCACAGATGTCCTTCTCACAGCCCTAAGCCTCCTATAACTGCCGGTGTGGGGGTGCTGCAGAAAGAGAGGTGAGGAGAAGGAGCAGAGGCACCAGCGCACTACAGAACATGCCTCTCGCCATGAGAGGCATGTCCTGTGAGCAGTCATCTGGTGCCCCTCCTCCTCGCTGGCATTTCGTGGCACACCTGGAATACACTGGTTTAGGGGGTGAAGAACTTTTGTGCACAAAAAAAAGAAAGATATTTGGGTGCAATAGTATGTGATGAAGTTAAGGAGACCAAACAGGTTGAAAAGGTGATGGTGAAAGTAAGAAGGATGCTTGGGTGTATAGGGAGAGGTATGGCCAGTAGGAAAAAGGCAGGTATTGATGCCCCTATATAAGACTCTAGTGAGACCTCATTTAGAATATTGTGTACAATTCTGGAGACTGACTTTCAAAAAGATATAAGCAGGATAGAGTCAGTCCAGAGGAAGGCAACTAAAATGGTTGATGGTCTATGTCATAAAGCTATGGGGACATATTTAAAGATCTCAATATGTATACTTTGGAAGAAAGGAAGGGGAGGCAAGATACAACAGAGACATTTACATACCCATGTGGTGGCATAAATACATGCGGCCAGCCTCTTTCAGTTGAAAGGAGATGCCAGAGAGTGAGGATATAGAATAAGGTTAAGAGATGATAGATTACTCCTGAGCCTAAGGAAACATTTTTTTTTTTTTTTTTTTTTTACAGAAAGGGTAGTGGATGTGTGTTAAGGTCTCCTGGTAGAGTTGGTGGAGACAAAGACTTTATTTGAATTCGAAAAAGCATAGGACAGGCATGTGGGATCTCTTAGGGAGAGAAGGAATTATCCTTGATCACCCAAGTCATACAAAATGCTACTGGCAGCTATCCTGACCAAGTACCTGCAGCTCCCTTACCTTCTGCACAACCTTTTTTCCAAATCCTCCGAGAACGATAGAGTTGGCTTCGAGGAGAGTCGTCTCCTCAGCAGCTACAGCCATCGCCTGCTCCTCCCCTCCACCACTTCCTCGCACTTGTCCATCAGCATCTGCATTTCCCTCTGCCTCAGCGTCCTGCCGGCTCCTCTTTTCAGCGGGAGAATCCTGCATGTGCTCCTCAGCCTGCTCGACCTCTTTGGCTCGTTTCTTTCTGGAGCTCTTCTTTATCTTTCTGGCAGCCCGAGGGCTCTCTCTCCGGGGCTCGGTCTTTCCCGCATCCTTTTCAAGAGATACCAAACCAGACACATTAGAGTGTGCCACACGCATCTGACTGCCCTCTCACGAGCCAAACACCCGTCTTCCACCCTCTTTCCTTCGCTCTCCAAAGTCCAGCCTGCCTCCCCTTCTCTACCTCGTCCGCGATTCGGTATCTCTCCCTCAAGCTCAATCCCTGCCCCATCCCACCTTCAAAACCATGCCTGAATTCACTCCTGCCGATTTCCTGCTTTGGCGCTCCGCCCCCCCTGTGACGCTACTTCTCGCTCGGAAGTTGCGTCAGAGGAGGGCGTGCTGGCCTCCAGAGAAGGGAAGAAGTTGTGTCGGTGGAGGGCGGGATTTGGGAGCGAGAAAGTTGTGGGGTTTGTTTCGGAAGTTGCGTCAGAGGAGGGCGTGCTGGCCTCCAGAGAAGGGAAGAAGTTGTGTCGGTGGAGGGCGGGATTTGGGAGCGAGAAAGTTGTGGGGTTTGTTTCGGAAGTTGCGTCAGAGGAGGGCGTGCTGGCCTCCAGAGAAGGGAAGAAGTTGTGTCGGTGGAGGGCGGGATTTGGGAGCGAGAAAGTTGTGGGGTTTGTCTCGGTCATCTGAGAGGTTGGAAGGTGGGGTTCGGGCTTTGAGAGATACCAAATGGGGAGGGAGTCGCGGGAGAGCTGTTGAATGTCTGATTCGTCCTCATTGAGTTCTTGTGTTGAGGTTGTCTGTGGCAAAGATACAGGACCCGTCCTTAGAAATCCCAATTTGAGATCAGTCGTGTATGTGTCCGACTTCCGGAGCCTGCGAAATATGCTGTAGACTAGCTTACGTGTACTCACGGACTTTCTCATTCTTACATTACATTAGTGACTTTTATTCCGCCATTACCTTGCGGTTCAAGGCGGATTACATAAGAGGTTATCTGGACATTTCCAGAAGAGTTACAGAGGAGTCTGGATCCAATAAATGTTGGCACTGTCGTTTGCAGGTGGAAACATTAGATCATCTTATATTTCAATGCCCTTTAATTTTAGATTTTTGTAAGTCTATTTGGAGCAAGATAATTCTTATTCTTGACGTTCCCATACCATTGTCTTACAGAATAATACTGTTTGGAACTTCAATTATGAATACGAGTCCACTTAAAAAACAAATGGATACTCTTCCCGATTATGACTGGAGTTGCGCTGCAAATGATAATAAGGAATTGGAAGCAATGGTTGGAATATTTAAATACACCATCTTTCCATGTATTCCCTGTTAGTTTACAAGTTCTTGTTCTATATCTGAAAGTGACGTTTTATAAAAATGTGCTTATGCATTTAAATTTACACGATGTGCCAATCTACTGCTCTGTGCTCAAAGATGTGCAGCCTTATTCCTTCCCCCTTTACTATTGAGGAGCTGGCCTGAATGTTGCTTGGAGTTCCTGGAGTGTGCAGTCCTAAGGCCTTGTCCCACCTGGAAAAGCCTTGCCCCTTAACACTTTTAGAGACACAGCCCAGCCTCCTACCCTGACAAAATCTCCCCTAATCTTCAAGGTCATGACCTGCCAGGCCCAGCATGAGCCAAAGTCATCCAGCATGGCTGGTCATCTGGAAGCTGCTAAGACTTCACTAGCTTCTCCAAGCCTTCCTCAAAGAGAAAGGCATTCACAAAAGGGAAACTTAATGAGCTGCACCTCAGGCTAGTATTCCCGGCCCAGTTATGGAGCCACATACTTATTTGCAATGGGTATTGATGCCCCTGTATAAGACTGGTGCGACCTCATTTAGAATATTGTGAGCAATTCTGGAAACCACCTTCAAAAAGATATAAATATGATGGTCCAGAGGAAGTCTATTAAATGGTTGGTGGTCTTTGTAATAAGGCCACTGACCATTTAATTACATCATAAGGTGTGTAGAGATAGACTTAAAGATCTTAATATGTATACTTTGGAGGAAAGGCGAAGAAGGGGGGAGATAGGATAGAGATGTTTACCTATATGACATAAATGTGCATGAGGTGAGTCTCAATTGAAAGGAAACTCTGAAACGAGGGAGTATAGGATGAAGGTGAAAGTGGATAGATTCAGAAAATACTTTTTGCAGAAAGAGTGGTGAATGCTTGGAACGGCCTCCCAGTGGAGGTGGTGTAGATGAAGACTATCCACATTTAAGAAAGCTTGGAACAAGTATTCTAAGGGAGGGGAGGGGATAGATGGCATTGTTAGGCATCTGATCTTTATGTACCTTCATTTTTCTATATTTCTTACTGTCACCAATGCGACCAACCTGATAAATGTTAACAGGGGAGTTCTTATCTACAAAATAAATGGCAGTAAGTGTTCTCATAGTAATTTTTTAAAATGACCGCATACTAAAATTAGTGCATAGCCATGACTAAAATAAAAGCTTTTTTTTGCCAGTCATGGTAAAAATAGGCTTAGCACACGAGAAAGATCCATGTGGGGGCACACTAAGGCCAAATATTACCACAGCTTAGTAAAATGAATCCTGAGTTTGTTTTTCAGGATTCAAGCAACTGCCTGTGTGAAAGTCCATTTCTGATTTTCCAGTTGATCCCCCTTTGATCTCTGTATTTAGATAAAAGGGAATCTGGAAGGGATTTATTTCCAGGCACTTGTACTGGAAGTGATTTAAAAAGGCAAGCACATGGTTTACAATAGTAGTAAAATCAGGGGGTAGAAACAGAAGGGGGAACAAAAAGACTTATGATTGAGATGAACCAAATGATTCTAGAAACAGGTGGGTCTTGAGTAATGATTTACATTTTGGCTAGGAAGATTCAGAGCATATCCAGAGAGAGAGGTTTAAATAGCCAATATTGGTTTCATGGGAAATAGGCCAAAGGATGGGAGTAAGGGTATTGCAACAAGGTTGGACGATGAGGAACGAAGAGAGTGAGTGATTGTAAGGAATAAAGAGTGAGCTAAGATAGAATGGGGTGAAAGGATATCAAGATTTAAAGCTTAAACTTGATATATGAACAGATACAGAGAACCAGTGCTGTAGATCAACAAGGGGGATGAATGATCAAAATGAGTGGAGTGGAGGAGCTTTACCAAAGTGGACTGGATTAGTTGGAGCCATTTTAGAGTATGAAGAGGGAGAACCACATAAAGTGAGTTACAATAGTTTATTTTTAAGATAACAATAGGAGTGAACAGAGAAGTGAAGGGTCAAGAAAAGGTAAAAGAGGACAAATATGATGGGCAAAAAAAGCAGATAGGACAAAAGAATTAGCTTGAGGTTTGAATGACGATGCAGAATCAAATATTACCCCAAGAATTTTAAGGGAGTCTCGAAAAGGAATGGGGTAAGCTCTTAAGTATGGGGCACAAGGATAAAGGAGTGTGAGGGCAGGGGAGGGTAATGGCTTCACATTTAGAGGTGTTGAGAATGAGGTGGTTCTTTTTAAGCCATGAGACTCAGGAGACACTTGTTGAGAGTGGACTGTGCTTGGACAGGATCAGAAACCTGATAAAATGGCAATATTTCATTGTTCCTGAATCAGAGTGAACAACCTTGTTCCTGAATCAGAGTGAAGGGTGAGTGACAGGACAACACTGACTAAGGTGCCAAGTTTTAGGAGCTATGTCCTTGCCTTTCCCTAAATTCTCATTGCTGTTATTTGTCAGACTTGTAGCAATTTAAAAATTGCAGGACAGCTCTGATATCCTTGTCTTACAGGATGTGTATAAATTGGCACATAATCCAAATGAAAATTCAGCAATCTGTTCAGATTGCTCAGTCACATGCTATCATAAAACATTTTAAAATGGGCCAAACCCTCAAATTTTCTGATTAGCATGACTTACTACATTTGTTATAATGTAACCCTGCCAAGTTCAGTTCTTTTATCTTCTGTATGCTGGTGAAGAGGATCTGTCTAAACTTACAGGGGTGTCCAACCTGTGGCCCCGGTCGAGGGCGATGCAGTGTTTTCCTCTGCTGCCCCTGGGTATTTATCGTCTTGCCGGCTCCCTCCTCTGTCTTGCTGCAGTGTTTGCGCATTTGTGCGGCCCCAGAAACATTTTTTTTCGGCCAATGCGGTCCAGGGAAGCCAAAAGGTTGGACATCCCTGGTCTAAAGGTTTTCATTCTATACAAACACATTCTAGAGCAGCATTTCTCAACTTGGTCCTGAAGCACCCCCTTGCTAGTCATTTTTTAGGATATCCACAATGAATATGAATGAAATAAATTTGCATATATTGGAGGCAGTGTATGCATATTTATTCTGGATTTCCTGAAAACCTGACTGGCAAGGGACTCCAGGATGGAGTTGAGAAACACTGTTCTAGAAAACTAAAGTGTCACACTTTTATAGGGCCACTTTTGACAATTACTGTATGTTTTTGAGGGTGTTTCTATCCATAACTTATCTCTTATAGATTTTTTAATTTGTTTGATGTTAGGATCACAATTTATATGAAATGCACAGGTTAACTTAATTCACTTGGGCAATTAAAAACAATTTATGAATACATGTTTTTGACTATCTAAAAAAAGGGATTCACAATCTACTCTCAGAGAAGAACTTACCCTGATTTGTGTAATCAGAGCACACCATAACTAGAAACATAGAAAAGTGACGGCAGAAAAGGGCCAAGGCCCATCAAGTCTTCCCACTCTATTGACCCTCCCTCCTAGCTACCCTTTGAGATATCGTGCTCTGATGACCCATCCCCTTAACTCTACCCTCCTAGAAATCCGACCTGGGCATCCCATCTGTGTTTAAAATCTGACACGCTGCTGGCCTCGATCACCTGCACTGGAAGTTCATTCCAATTGTCAACCACTCTTTCGGTGAAGAAATACTTCCTGGTGTCGCCATGAAACTTCCTACCCCTGATTTTTAGCAGATGCCCTCTTGTGGTTGAGGGTCCCCAAAGAGAGAACATATCTTCCACCTTGATACGACCAGTGATATACTTAAATGTCTCAATCATTTCTCCCCTCTCCCTACGTTCTTTGAGAGTATAGTCGCAATTCGTTCAGCCTTTCTCCGTACGGGAGATCCTTGAGCCCAGAGACCATCCTGGTGGCCATTCGCTGAACCAACTCAACTCTCAGTACATCTTTACGGTAATGTGGTCTCCAGAATTGCACACAGTACTCCAGGTGAGGCCTCACCATGGTTCTGTACAGTGGCATTAGGATGTCAGGCTTCCGACTTACAAAGCTCCTGCAGATACAACCCAGCATTTGCCTAGCCTTGGATGAAGCCTTCTCCACTTGAAAACTGCCAGTCATAATGCCGTTGTACAGGGCCATGGTGAGACCTCATCTGGAGTACTGTGTGCAATTCTGGAGGCCACATTACAGTAAAGATGTGCGCAGAATTGAATCGGTTCAACGGACGGCCACCAGGATGATCTCGGGGCTCAAGGGTCTCTCGTACGAAGAGAGACTGAACAAATTGCAGCTCTACACTCTTGAGGAACGTAGGGAGAGGGGAGACATGATCGAAACATTTAAGTACCTCACGGGACGTGACGAAGTGGAAGATGATATTTTCTTTCTCAAGGGACCCTCGGCCACAAGAGGGCACCCGCTCAAACTCAGGGGCGGAAAATTTCATGGCGACACCAGAAAGTATTTCTTCACAGAGAGAGTGGTTGATCATTGGAACAAGCTTCCAGTGCAGGTGATCGAGGCAGACATCGTGCCAGACTTTAAGAATAAATGGGATACCCATGTGGGATCCCTACGAGGGTCAAGATAAGGAAATTGGGTCATTAGGGCATAGACAGGGGGTGGGTAAGCAGAGTGGGCAGACTTGATGGGCTGTAGCCCTTTTCTGCCGTCATCTTCTATGTTTCTATGTTCAGGTGTTTAATCACCCAGACCGCCACATCTACTTTTATGCCCTATTCTAGGAAAAAAAAATTGCCCAAGTCCCAAATCATGACCTTTTAGGCATGGGAGGGACCAGTCCTTAGCCTAAAAACACAATTCTCTAACCAGCATCTGTCATAAGCACCAGTTACAGAATCGTGTAACTGTTCCTCCCTCCCCCCCAACAATCGCAGCAGAAGAGATGCCCAATCTCTGCTGTGACTCCCCCTGAATGATCGCAGCAGGAGGGATGCCTGGCACCCCTGAACCCCCCCTGAAAGTTTGCCAGCAGGAAAGATGCCCAGTCCCTCCTGCTGGCCACCTCCCCAAAGGTAGCGCCCCCCCCTTAGGAGGGGGTCTTAGGCACCTGGGCCAACCAGAATCTTAGGCCCATCTCCCAGTGCATTCTGGGATGTGTTTGGAGTGGCCTAAGGTTTTGATTGGTCCCTCCCCATAGAGATAATCACACCTTTAACAAAATGTCTGGGGCAGCATTTAGACATTTGGGGCTAGACTTGTTTTATGAGTAAGTATTGAAAAGATGCCCAAACTAACCAGATTACCACTGGAGGGATTAAGGCATGATCTCCACTTACTCCCCCAGTGGTCACCAACCCCCTCCCACCACCAAAAGATGTGAAAAAACAGTACAGAATCTAGCCTGTATTTCAAAGGGGTGCAGAAAAGTTCTCAGTCCAAATAACCAACTTCCTAAATTTTGAGCATTATTTTGCCACTGTGTTTTATTTACAGTGTTAACTTATTATTTTGCAAAGTGTTAACTTATTAAGTGCCAATATGCCAAAACAAAACTCTATATTTTGATATTGTTTCAGATCATTGATTGAACCATATTCATATCATTGGTTGGGCTGAGAACTTTTCAGCACTCTTGTACAGCTTCAGATTTTCAGAGACAACTGAGCCTAGAAGAGCAAAGGGGCACTCTAGGCCAGTGGTCTCAAACTTGTGGCCCAGGGGCCACATGCACCAGGTACTATTTTGGGGCCCTCAGTATGTTTATGGTAATCACAAAAGTAGAATGAAAGTTTCTTGATCATATGTCTCTTTAGCTATAAATTACAATATTATTATTAAAACCTTAGCCAAAAGAAAAGATTTATAAACTATAAAGAGCTTTACATCATGCAAAATTGTCATTTTTAATAAGATATTAACTATTTTTTCTAAGGCCCTCCAACTGCCTACAAATCCAAAATGTGGCCCTTCAAAGGGTTTGAGTTTGAAATCACTGCTCTAGGGGGTACTGCAGTGAAGGTCACATTTCAAAGTCCCAGGCATGTCACTATAAACTGCTTACATTGTATAGTGAGCCCTCCAAACCCACCCAAAACCTACTGTACCTACTGTACACCTGCAGGCATAAGGATTAATGTTGTGGTGTACAGGTGGGTAAAGTAAGCTTTAGCTGGGTTTTGGAAGGCTCAACATTCAATGTAACTAGTTTATAGTGACATGCCTGGGACTTTGAAATGTGACAGTCACTGCAGTACCCCTCTGCTGTACGCAGCTCTTTGTGAATAATTTGCTAAGAAAGTTGGCTGCTTTGAGGTCTGAAAAACTTTTTGTGCATTTTTCATGTGGACGTCTTTATATTTGAGAACGGCCAAAACATCGTTAGGTCATTTAAAAAAAAAAAAAAAAATAGATGCTGTTTTGAAAATTGACATTTTCTCTACTGGATTTCATGGTTGTCTTTCTAAAACGTCCAAACTCAGACTTAATCGTCCTATCAAAAATGCCCCTCTATGTCAAACAAGCTCTCCCTCCTCACTTGTGCCTTTGAAGAGTGTTTCTCAACATAGCTACTAAATTCACACCCCTCAGGGCTCACTTAGCCATCAGAGACAGGAAGGTGTGTGCAGATTTCTTCCTACTGGGAGGGACACTTGGATTTTATTCTCTTAAGCTTTCCTTTTATATAAGCAAGCAGTGCACTGGCACTGAAGAGCTAATGTGTGAGACAGCCTTCAAACAGGTGTGTGCATGCACACATTTATCTCAGAGAAAGCAAGAATGAACAAGGGAGAGTGAGAGCTTGTTTTGGGGTATGAGAACTTTGTCTATGAGACTGTGTGAGTGTGACTGCAAAATACATATTCTTTTTCTTCCAAATCAATTGTAGGCAAACATTTACATTTAGGCTATTGGCACTATACAGCAACTTGATTCTAGTTACTTTTCACCAAATCTGAAGACTTTTCACAGTGGCTTTGATATAATGGTACCAAGCTATTAACATATATGGCCAATGTGTGGTCTCTTCCCAGTTATTTATTTATTCAATTTTCTATACTGTTTCCCAGGGGAGCTCAGAACGGTTTACATGAATTTATTCAGGTACTCAAACATTTTCCCCTGTCTATCCTGGTCGGCTCACAATCTAATGTACCTGGGGCAATGGGATTAAGCGACTTGCCCAGGGTCACAAGGACGGGCATAGATTTGAACCCACAATCTCAGGGTGCTGAGGCTGTAGCTTTAACCACTGCACCACACTCTCAAGAGGCCTCCTCACTCACTAGACAAAGTAGCCCTAAAGGGAGTCACTGGGCTTCTTTCTGCACAAAGTTCCACACAAGAGACAGAAAGCATGTTTCTTTCTAAGGTTTATTGTTAGCAACAGGTACTGCAGTACACTTAGGAATGTTAACACAGTGCAGAGCCAGCATAGAGGGATGGGCTTGTATCCAGCCTCTGCTAGTCCAGAAGAAAAGAGGATCCATGCAGAGTTAGAGAGCTTTTCTATGCAAAAGTTGAGCCATTCCAGCCTACATTAACAGCATCCATATCAAAATAATTTATATAGGTCCTGCAAAACAAAAATTGGTTATTTTGCTTTCAAGTGTAATGAGTGAATGACAATATAAGATTGGGCCAGTCTGCCCAGATTAAAGCCTTCCACTCTGTGCAGTACAGCTGAACCAAGACATTTATGACTACTAGCATGTGCATTTTGGTATGAAATTTATAGAATAGTGTCACTTGTGCACCTAACTTTTACTAAGCTGGGATAGAGGTTTCTACCGCAGCCCGGAGTGCTAAATGCTCCAATGCTCATAGGAATTCTGAGTATTGGAGCATTTAGCGTTCTGGGCCACGGGGAGGGGGGGGGGGTTGTTAAATTAGATGCACAACTGACATTAAATACGAATAATAGCTCTGAAGTGGTGTTAATTGGTACTAATTTGTAATTACGTGCACAATCACACTTAGGCGCTATTCTACAGCTACAGATAGTGCTGCCCGATTCACAATTTGAATCGGTTCACCAATTCACTTCAGGTGAATCGATTAAAAAACAAAAACAAAACGGCCTCTTGATTAGGTAACTGACCCTCCCCCCTTAAAGCAGGTGCAGCAGCGTTGCCTCTTTCTGGCCGGCCACTGCCACACCTGCTTTAGAGGGTGAGGGTCAGTCAGGAAATGCTTCCCCCTGGCCTCCAGCTGGTGTCCAGCTTCCCCCCTGGCCTCCCACGCACGATTTACCTACTAGCAGCAGCCTGCAGAGAAGATCGCTGGGGCTAGCAAGTTTTGCAAGCTGCTATAGGTCTTCGAAGCTTTTTCCTCTGCCACTGTACCGCCCCTCCTCTGATGTCAGAGGCAGGATTGTGGCAGAGAAAACAGCTCCGAAGACCTATATCAGCTTACAGAGATTGCTAGCCCCAGCAATCTTCTCTGCAGGCTGCTGCTAGTAAGTAAATCGTGCGCGGAAGCCAGGGGGAATACGCAGGCCTTGGGGGAAGGGGGGGCAGGGTGTGCAGTCCTTCGGAGGGTGGTGTAGGCCTTCGGCGAGGGGGGGCCCTGGTGTAAAAGTACACAGAGGGAGGGAGGGAAGGTGGAGTTCAAAGAGACATGCATATGCTGGACTTTGAGGGGAAGAAATAATGGGTCTAAAAAACAGAGGAGAAGGACAGAGATGGTGGCAATGGGATTTAGGGAGGGAAGGAACAGAAAGGGAGAGAAGTTGGACACAAGGGATGGTGTGGAGGGGGGATAGAGATACTGGATAGGAGGGTAGTTGGGAAGAGAAAGGGAGGTATGGTGGACCCTGGGGTGATGGGGAAAGAGGGAGAGATGCTGGATTAAAGGGTAGTTGAGAAAAGGTGGATCGGTGGATGGAGATGATAAAAAAGGAAAGATGCCAGACCTCCGGGGGAGGGAAGGGAAACAGAAGGGGAGGACAGATATAGAAGATGGATGGTTAGCACAGAGAAAGAAGGAGACCCTGGCAAGCAAGTTATCAGAAGACAACCTGAACCGGGGACCAACAAGATTTAAATAATGACCAGACAACAAACGGTAGAAAAAAATAATTTTTTTTCTGTTTTGTGATTACAATATGTCAGATTTGAAACGTGTATCCTGGTGTTAGACCGCAAAGTGAGCTAGGATTTAACAGAGAGAGGAAAAGTCTTTTTTGTTTGTTTACACCACAGCGCCAGTGTGATTAGAAGGCAAAGGGGGTAAAGAGGCTATAAAATAAACCCACCAGGATGTTTGAAAAAACACCCAATTGGGCAGGAGAATCGAATCGAAAAATCTATTCAATAGGTTGATTGAAATTTTTTTTCCTGAATTGGGCAGCACTAGCTACAGAGCTACAAAGGGGGCGCCGTGCAGTTATGTGTGTAAGTTACAGAATACTATC
This sequence comes from Geotrypetes seraphini, assembly GCF_902459505.1. Taxonomy (NCBI): domain Eukaryota; kingdom Metazoa; phylum Chordata; class Amphibia; order Gymnophiona; family Dermophiidae; genus Geotrypetes; species Geotrypetes seraphini. The sequence goes on from NC_047091.1 coordinate 132,627,176, forward strand.
ATATGTGCAAATGCCAGCTTTAGGTGCCAGCAATTACAGCAGCCTTTGATATGGCATGCATGCTTGCGCATACATGTGCCAATTTATGCCCTATTCCAGTGTCTCGCAAACTTTCTGGCTGGCAGCACACTAAATCCAGTGCCCTGGCTGGAAGGCACCCAGAAATGCGTGGACGCCCATCTGGCCACAAGCCACTTCAGTAGAGGGATCCTGGAGGTGCGGGGAGAGGAGGAGACACTAGCCAGGAGTAGAGTCATCTGCACAGGCTGACGTCCTACAGGACGCGTCTCTTGCCATGAGAGGCATGTCCTGTAGGCAGTCAGCCGGCATGGACAACTCTTCTCGCCGTTGTGTCGCGACACAAAATTTGCAATAAACTGCCCTATTCTATAAACAGCAATTTTGTGCATAATTGCCGATACAGAATTGGCACATAGTGACCATATTTCTGGCACTCTCTGTAGAATCTATCCCTTAATACCAAATTTGTATTTAATTCATTTCAGTGATTTAATGATCCAGAGTTGCTTTCTAGATCTGTTTACTTTTTTTATCTCCTTTTTAGTGAAAAGAATTCTACATCACATCAACACCAAACAATGTACCAGTGGCATATTATGCACAGTGTTTCTTCACACAGTGCATGACATCAAAGATCTAGCTCCGCCTCTTTATACCTAGGGCTCCTTTTACTAAGGTGCGCTAGTGTTTTTAGTGCATGCTACATTGCCACGTGCACTAAACACGCGCCAAAAACTAACGCCAGCTCATTGGGCGCACTAAGCGCACGCTAAAACTGCTAGCACAGCTTAGTAAAAGGAGCCCCTAGTGTTTCAGAGTGAGAGATCCCAAGTACAGAATGGCACGAGGACAAATTTTTCTCCATCCCTGCGGGAATTCATTTTCAAGTTTATTTAAGTCTTAATATACCTCTTTTATAGTCAAAGCAGTTTCCAATTAATACAAAGTTTTAAAAAATAAAATAAAAGGGAACAAATTCACAATTACCATTCAGACATAAGATGATACATATGGGCAAATGGGGAGGATACATTGCATAAAAAGCACAGTTACTTACCGTAACAGGTGTTATCCAGGGACAGCAGGCATATATTCTCACATGTGGGTGACGTCATCTACGGAGCCCTGATGCGGAAGCATTTTCAAGCAAACTTGATTGAAGATTTAAGTTTGCTCTGCTGCTCCACGCATGCGTGCCTTCCTGCTCCACTAGGGGGTGCATCCCCTCGTGGTCTCCAGTTCACTTAACTAGCAAAGAAGCCAACCTAGGGGAGGTGGGCGGGTTGTGAGAATATATGCCTGCTGTCCCTGGATAACACCTGTTACGGTAAATAACTGTGCTTTATCCGAGGACAAGCAGGCATGATATTCTCACATGTGGGTGACCTCCAAGCTAACTGAAAAGGGATGGAGGGAAGTTGGCAATTTAAGCAAATAGATTTCGTAAAACCGATTGGCCGAACCGGCCATCGCTCCTGGACAGTGAGTCCAGACAGTAGTGGGAGGTGAAGGTATGAACCGAAGACCACGTGGCAGCCTTGCAGATTTCCTCAATAGGTGTGGACCTGAGGAACGCTACGGAGGCTGCCATCGCTCGGACCTTGTGTCCCGTTACTCGACCATGCAGCGTGAGACCAGCCTGAGCGTAGCAGAAGGAGATGCAGTCGGCCAACCAGTTGGACAAGGTGCGCTTGGAGACTGGGTGACCTAACCGGTTTGAGTCGAAGGACAAAAACAATTGTGGGACTTTCCGGTGTGACTGAGTACGTTGGAGGTAAAAGGCCAACGCTCTCTTACAGTCAAGAGTATGGAGCGCCACTTCTCCGGGGTGAGAGTGGGGCTTGGGAAAAAACACAGGCAAGACAATGGACTGATTGAGGTGAAAATCAGACACTACTTTAGGCAAGAACTTTGGATGGGTGCGGAGTACCACCTTGTCGTGATGGAATACCGTGAAGGGTGGGTCCGCTACCAGAGCTTGTAACTCACTAACCCGCCGGGCGGAAGTGAGCGCGAGCAGGAAAATCACCTTCCAAGTGAGGAATTTTGGATGGCATTTGGATGGCTCAAATGGAGGTTTCATTAGTTGAGCCAGAACCACGTTAAGGTCCCAAACCACCGGGGGAGGTTTGAGAGGAGGGTGGACATTCAGAAGACCCTTCATGAAGCGAGAGACTAAGGGATGGAGCGAGAGGGCTTTCCCTTCCAGGGGCTGATGAAAGGCCGCAATCGCACTGAGGTGTACTCGAATGAAGTTGGTCTTTAGGCCGGAATGAGATAATTGAAGTAAATAGTCAAGGACCAGAGGGACGGGGACCGACACCGGGTCCTGGCTGTGGGAGGAGCACCAGGTTGAGAATCTGGTCCACTTTTGGGAGTAGCAGGTTCTCGTCGAGGTCTTTCTAGAGGCCTCCAATATCTCCTTGACTGATTGAGACACGGGGAGAGCAGTCAGGGGGAGAGAAACCAAGCATTCAGATGAAGAGATTGAAGATTGGGATGTAACAGCGAACCCTGACCCTGTGATAGTAGAGAGGGAAACAGAGGCAGAGGCACTGGATCTCTGACACTGAGTTGAAGTAGAAGGGAAAACCAAGGCTGGCGTGGCCAGCGAGGGGCAATCAGGATCAGGGTGGCTTGTACTGTTTTTAGGTGGACAAGCGTCCGCAGTATCAGAGGAAACGGCGGGAACGCGTACAGGAACCTTCCCTCCCAGTTGAGGAGGAAGGCGTCGGCCTCGAGCCGGTCCGGGGAGTACATCCGGGAGCAGAAGATAGGCAGCTTGTGGTTGTGGGGGGATGCGAATAGATCTATTTGAGGCGTCCCCCACTTTTCGAACACCTGTCGTAGGATCTGAGAGTGCAGTGACAACTCGTGTGGCTGGAGGAGGCGGCTGAGTCTGTCCGCCAGACAGTTTTGTTCTCCTTGTATGTACACCGCTCGAAGGAAGGTGTTGTTGGAGATTGCCCATTTCCAGAGGCGCAGGGCTTCCCGGCAAAGGGACCAAGACCCTGTTCCCCCTTGTTTGTTTACGTAGTACATTGCTACCTGGTTGTCGGTTCGGATGAGAACCACTCGGTCGTGGAGCAGATGTTGAAAAGCTACAGCTGCGAGATAGATGGCCCGAAGCTCTAGCACGTTGATGTGGCAGCGACGGTCTTCTGCTGACCACATCCCTTGAGTGCGTAGGCCGTCCAGATGGGCTCCCCAAGCGTACTCCGACGAGTCTGTAGTGAGTATCTTGTTGTGGGGTGGGGTGAGGAAGAGCAAACCTTTGGAAAGATTTGAAGAGTCGGCCCACCAGCGGAGCGATCGTTGCAAAGAAGGCGTCACTGTCACGGGGCGGTCGATCGGGTCCCGGTCTTGACGCCATTGAGAGGCCAGGGTCCATTGAGGGATTCTCAGATGGAGGCGGGCGAAGGGTGTGACGTGGACGGTGGAGGCCATGTGGCCCAGAAGAGTCATCATCTGCCGAGCTGATACCGAGGTCAGCAGGGAAAACCTTCGACTCAGACTTACTAACGCCTCTAGACGCAGAGGGGGGAGGAAGGAACAGAGGCGAACCGTGTCCAGCGTGGCCCCGATGAACTGTAGGGACTGGGAGGGGCGTAGTTGGGATTTTGGGAAGTTTATCTCGAACCCCAGACTTTGTAGGTAGGTAATAGTCTGTTGGGTCGCTGAGATAACCGCTTCCCTGGACGGGGCTTTGATCAGCTAGTCGTCCAGGTAGGGGAATACCTGGAGGCCCTGGGAGCGTAAGGTTGCTGCGACCACCACGAGGCACTTGGTGAAGACCCGAGGTGACGATGCTAGGCCGAAGGGGAGGACACGATATTGTAGGTGCCAGTCCCCTACCTGAAAACGCAAGAACTTGCGGTGAGCGGGGTGCACTGGGACATGTGTGTACGCCTCCTTCAGATCGAGGGAGCAGAGCCAGTCGCCCTCGTCGATCAGGGGGTAGAGGGTCGGTAGGGAAAGCATCCGAAATTTTTCCCGTATCAGGAATTTGTTGAGGTGTCTCAAGTCTAGTATTGGGCGTAAGTCTCCCGTTTTTTTCGGTACCAGGAAGTAACGGGAGTAGAAGCCCTTCCCCCGTTGGTCGGGGGGAACCTCCTCCACTGCTCTCAGGCGAAGCAGGTCTCGAGCTTCGGAGAGGAGTAGGGGTAGCTGCGTCCGGTTGGGAGGGCAATTCCTTGGGGGGTTGTCCGGAGGAATGGTCCGAAAGTTGAGAGAGTATCCTGATGAGATCACACTAAGGACCCATGCGTCCGACGTGACTTGTTCCCAGCGAGGGTAAAAGGCTTTGAGGTGACCCCCGATGGGAAGGAGGCCTGGGACTATGGGGGAGGGGGCCAGCTCCCTTCCGCGCATCCCGTCAAAAGGACGGGGATGGTTTGGTAGTCGCAGGCGGTTGGGATTTGGGCATGGCCCGGTGGTGGGCTTGCGGACGCCTGGGTGGAGGCCGCGAGAAGGCAGGAGTGGATTTTTGTGGGTAGCGGCGCAGAGGGGCCCTATACGGCCTGGACGCGGGCGGTTTGGGCTTTTGTCGGACGAGGGAGGCAAACGAGCGTTCGTGTTCGGAGAGGCGTTTTGTAGCCGCCTCGATAGTGTCATCGAACAGTTCTTTTCCCACGCAGGGGAGGTTAGCCAACCGGTCCTGTAAGTTGGGGTCCATGTCGACCAGGCATAGCCAAGCTAGTCGGCGCATGGCGATAGCGAAGGCTGCCTCTCTGGAGGAGAGTTCGAAGCCATCGTAGGCCGCGTGGAATAGATGGAGGCGTAGGTTGCAGAGGGATTCCAAAAGCAGGCTAAAGGCTCCTTGGCGGGAGGCCGGTAGGTCAGTCTCAAAGGCTCTCAGTAGTCCAATGAGGTGTTTGAGGTAGGATGTGAAGGTGAAAGTGTAGCTTTGCACCCTAGAGGCCATCATCGCATTTTGATATAGTCTCCTGCCGAACTTGTCTAGGGTTCGGCCTTCTCGGCCTGGGGGGACCGCCGCTGAGACCCGGGAGGGGTGAGCCTTTAAGGAGGATTCTACTAACAGCGACTGGTGGGAGAGCTGTGGTTGTTCAAATCCCGGAAAAGGTACTGTACGGTACTTGGCCTCCATTTTGGAGGGCACGGCTGTGACCATATAGGGGGTCTCCAGGTTCCTGAAGAGAGCCTGTTGGAGTATCGGGTTAGGCGGTAAGCGAAGGGACTCTCTGGGCAGTGATGGCATATCCAGTTCCGCTAGGTACTCTTTAGAGTATCTGGAGTCAGACTGGAGGTCTAAATTCAAAGCGTGGCCCATGTCCTGGACAAAGCGTGAGAAGGATGGTCGGGATGTTCCCGAGGCCCCGTGCGGGGTCGGTGAACGAGACCTCCGTCGGGTGGAGAAGGAAGGGGAGGCTTCCCTCGAGTAGCGAGGTTCCTGCTCCGATCCAAGCTCCGAGACCGGGGAAGCACTGTGAAAGTGTTCCGGGGTCGTGGATCTCCGACGTCTCGAGGAGCCCCTCGGAGACGATGCCGGGGTTCGGGGTACCGATTGATGTCGAATCGGTGACCTCGACCCGGACTCCCTTGGTGAAAGCCCGAAACCTCGGATCGGAGCCCCGGTCCGAGGGGGAGTTCGGAGGATGCGTGGGTTGGAGAGTGGTAACTCTGCCACCCTCAGCGGTCCCGTACGAGGTGTAGTTGAACGGCCTCGTAGAGTGGGGGAACCCCGGGCCTTCTTAGAGGTACGGCGGTTCCAGGTTTCTGTTGGTTTAGCCCAACGTTTTGCCCTGTGGCGGTCTGTGGAGGGAGAGCGCCTCGGGTGCCTCGTTGAGGAGTCCGAGGAGGATGAGATGCGGCGAAGTTTGCGCACTTTTCCCCGAGGTGGCTCGACGCGAGGCTCAGGCTGGTCTGGCACATGCAGGGTCGAGGTAGAGGCCGGTTGTAGATGGGCCATTGCAGCGGACAGCTCCGACGAGATCATTGCTCGGAGTAAGTCCTGGAAGACGGGCACGGACAGCATCGAAGGCATGTCCCCTGCCTCGGTGCACTCCACCGGGGGCAACCTCGTATCAGAGTATTCCCGTGTGGTGGAGGCACGGCCCAAAGGCTTGGAGGGCTTCGTCGGGGCTGTAAGCATGGGACTTCCGCCATGCGTCGCCAGTGTCCCCGAGGTTGGTTTCTTCGCTGGTACAGAACCTGAAGAGGGAAGAGGGGACTTACCCGGAGCCGAGGCTTTCTGTTGTCCCGAGGACTTCGGAGTCGAGTCTCGAGGCGATGCTGAGGTATTCGGGGCCGACCTCGAGGCCGAGGTAGAGGGTTGGTCTGGGGCGAAAAGATCCGCCATGCGGGCTTTCCTTCGACGGAGGGCCCGGTTCTGGAAAGTAGCGCACTGGGGACAGGAATCGGTTGGATGAGCGGCCCCCAGGCAGAGGATGCACCGGCGATGCGGGTCTGTGATGGAAAGAAGCTGCTCGCACCGGGTGCACTTTTTAAAGCCGGTCAAAGGCCGGGATATAGAATCGAAAGTGGCCGCAGCTTGAGTAGCCACGCGGTCACGGGGACCCGGAAGCCTCCGGGTCGGTCAACAGAGCAGGAATCAAGTTTAAGAAGAAAAAATTTCGCGCACAGCGACTTAAATGATGAAAAACAAGAAAAATCGCGGTGCTAGAAGGCAGTTGGGGCAGAGCCTGAAAAAACACGACTTCTAGGCTCAGCGGAAAATTTTGAACTGGAGACCACGAGGGGATGCACCCCCTAGTGGAGCAGGAAGGCACGCATGCGTGGAGCAGCAGAGCAAACTTAAATCTTCAATCAAGTTTGCTTGAAAATGCTTCCGCGTCGGGGCTCCGTAAATGACGTCACCCACATGTGAGAATATCATGCCTGCTTGTCCTGGGATAATAAAAGAAAGGGGAGGTAAAAAACAAGATACACAGGGAATCATTAATGTAAGGACTGATATCTGAGATTTTGGATTAAAAAATTAAATTTTAAATTAATTTGGGGCCCATTGACGTTCTTTGTAGAATCTCTGTAGTTATGGTTTGTCATAAGATAATATGCACATCCAGGGGGGGAGGGATGGGAGGTAAATAAGGTTGGAAAATGGTTGGAAAAGTTTTGGTGGGTAAGGGGAGGATATTAATAAGTATGAACTTTTGAGAATTTTAAGTGATGTCTATATTGTAAAATGATAAATTTACTCTATTTCACTTATTGTATATGTTTTAAAAAAAATATTACATATGTTATGGTAAGGGTGGGAGGGAAGGGGTTAAATTTTATGTATTACTGTTAAATATGAAAGAAATTCAAGTGATGTACTTAATTTCAATTGTCAATTTATTGATACACTTGTAAGATGTAAAAATGAATAAAGATTTAAAAAAAAAAGTATAAATCTCAAAAGCATCTCTGAAAAAAATTGTTTTAAGATTAGATTTAAAATTATTGAGATTTTTTTCTTGTTTCAAGGTCAGAGGTAAAGTATTCTCTTCTTGTTTGTTAAGTTTGTATATAGTCTAGTTTATTTTAATGTTTATGTTTAAATATGGTAATACTTTTAATATTGTAAATTTTAAATGTTTTTTTATGTATGTTCATCGCTTTGAAGTATGATTAAGCGATTAATCAAAAACTCTAATAAACTTGATAAACTTGAAACAGTGTAGGAGCGGTTACAGAAAAGATCGTTTCATAAAACAGCAGACTGAAGGGACCGCTAAAAGATATTGTTGGGAAGAACGTAGTATGTGGATCATATGGGATTAACATCCTATCTATAAAGGATGGAATGTGATTAGATTGAACTTTAAAAGTAAGAAGTAGTATTTTTAAAGTAATCCTATGTGAAATGGGTAGCCAGTGAGCTTTTCTGAGGAGTGGTGTTACATGGTCGATTTTTATAGCAGTGTTCTGGATGAGCGGTAATCTGATCTCCTTTTGAGTGATGCCCTGATAAAGTGAATTACAATAATCTAAAGTTGAAATTACTAAAGAATGCATAAGAATATTGATTGAATTCGGGTTAAGTATTGATTTGAGAGATCTGATCATTTTTAGTTTGAAGAAACATTTTTGTACCACAGAGCTGATCTGAGATTTAAAAGATAGCGTTTTGTCCAGGATCACTCCTAGAATTTTGATATTTGGTGCAAATTTGATTGAAATTGAAAAAATGCATATTGGGGAGACAAGAGTTTATATTGTTCCTGGGAAAAAAAGCATACATTTGGTTTTTGGTATATTAAGAGAAAGAAGATTTTGACAGAGCCAGTCAGACACAAGATTTAATTTTTGATTAATTTTCGGATTTCGGCATAATCATTGTGCTGGACTGCGTGGATTAGTTGAATGTCATCTGTGTAGGCATAAACCATGAATCCTACAGATTGGGCGACAGTTAATAATGGTGCAAGAAACAAGTTAAATAACATAGGTGAGAGAACGGACACTTGTGGTACCCCCGAATCTTGGGTATACAACTTTGAAGGAGAGTTTTGGAAATGGACTTGATATTGTCTATTGGAAAGGTAAGAGTTGAGCCATTTGAGAGTGACTCCGGAGATTCCTAATGTTTCAAGACGATTTAAACGGTGTATGGTCAATTTAAGCGAGGTACAAAATTAATAAGTATAAACATATTTAGACATATCATTTAAAATAATGGGTTAGACAAATAGACTTACAGACCGACTAATACACAAGGTAAGAGGGAACAGAACTACAATTCAGTATTTCAAAGTGCAGAGGAGAACCATATATGGAGAAAACGATAGGGAGGGAAAAGTGCAATCAAAGAAGAAAACTAATATAAAATTTAAACATAATTTAAAGATTAAAAGCATCTTTAAAAAGATAACTTTTTTAATTATTTTTAAAACGACTCAAGTCATTTTCCTCTCTTAAATGCTAAGGCATGGCATTCCAAAGCTGCGGTGCAATCACTGAAAACATATGTCATTGTGTTCCAATAACTTTCAAAGAAGGGACTACTATAAGCTTTTGATTAGTAGACCGGAGAGAACGCGAAGTGCTATAAAGGATAAGTAATTTATCAATGAATTGAGGTTCATTAGTGGAAAGAGTTTTGAATACTAAAAGTAAAATTTTGAAGGTAATACGATGGTTAATTGGGAGCCAGTGAGATTTAATCAGAAAAGGTGTTATATGATCATATTTTTTACCATTGTGGAGGAGTTTAACGGCAGTATTCTGAATTATCTGAAGGCACTTTTTATTTTTGTATAATACTTATTAATAAAGAGTTACAGTAGTTGAATTTTGCAATAATTAAAGAGTGTATTAATATATTTAGCGATTTTGGCTCCAGAAACTTGGAAATTGAGCGAATCATTGGCAGCCTATAAAAGCAGGATTTGATAATACTACTTAGGTGTCAAAGGCTGCCTTTAAAATCAAGTGAAATCAGGAGAACTGATTTTATTTGATCCAAATAATTTCTAACTGCTGTGACTAAGCCCAAGAGAGATAGCTCAGTTAAGTAATGTGGTCTAAAACCTGTTTCTCATCCCGTCCCAGAGAGTTATTTTCCTGTCCCTGCGAGCTGTCCTCATCTGCACAAGCCTCAAATCATAAGTGTTTGAGACTTGTGTGGTTAAGGCAGAGCTTACAGGAACAGGGACAGGGACAAAACTCATAGGGATGGGAAAATTGAGTTCCTGTGGGAACGGGGAAAAATTTGTCCCGGATTCATTCTCTAATCCCAAGCTCATTAAATACAGACCCTGTTTTTTAGTTTTCTTTCTGAAGTCTTGGTTTGCTTATTGTTCCCTTATCCTTTCAGGACAGTGCAGCATACAAGTGCATGTCACAAAGTCTTTATTATCAGTACATTTTACCTCATTCAATTTATTTAAAAAAATTTTATGTAACGCTTAAATCAAGCACAAACAAAATTTATCTTTTGCTCTTAGGAATTCAAGATAGGCATGTTTTCTCTGTGGTAGTTACAATTTTTTGAATGCCCTTTCACTAGAAATAGGAATATATATTTTTGGAAGAAGCCAAAAAATGTATCTATTCGGGCATCTGTTTCATGTTAAATTGTTGTTACTATTGTGTTTTATGTCTGTATTATGAATATTGTTTGACTGGTGGGTTATAAGTATAGTAAATGAAATAAAAATGAAACCATTACAAAACCTAGGTTTACTAGTAAAATAAGGCTTAACTTGGGATCTAGGTTGAAAAACAATTCTTAAAAAGTGTTTTCTCCCCTCTATTTTTTTAAAGCTTTTTCTTGGAGAAAGTGAAGTGATCTTTGGCGAGATGTCCTTTGGTTATTTGATCCACTTCTATTCTTGCTCTCACCACCTAATTTCATCTCCTATCCTCTAGGACAGGGTTAGGCCAGACCAGAGTATGGCAGCAGCTGCTATTCTCCACAGCCTTAAAGAGGGACCATGCCAATGACCAAGCATCAAAATCTTAGGAACCTACAAAATTTCCCAATCCCTGTTGGGGAGGGAGGGGGGCAACACAGAGACCCCCCCTTATACACTGTCCTGCCCTTTAGCATACTTGCAATGCCAGCACTTAGAGTCCTAAACCCAGCCTTGCCAATTGCACCTCAGTCCTTCTGCTATTTCAGTGCTCCTATACATAGCTCTGACAATGTATATCAATCTTTTCTGTTATTCCAATAACGAGACCTCCCCCTCCCAAAAAAAATAAAACCCTCTCTCTCTCCTGCTACAGTTCCACACACTTGCCCTGCTACATCCCTTGGTATTCAGATACTGGACTATACATACCAATTCGTCTCACACCTGCTCTACAATACCCACTTACTTCAAGGTGGAGACTGCCCTTCCCTATTCCACTAGAGTTCCGAGCCCGGTCTGTGTACCTTTATACCATCTCACAGCCCCCTTATTGTATAGCTGTAGATATACGCACCTTTCTGGTTGTATGTTCAGGTGTTTTTTAAGCATGTCCGATATCAGTTTGGAATAGGCCTTGTTCTGCGGACCTCCAATCTTGCCAATGCTGTGGAGACTGCAGAGGGCACAGGGCTCCGAGCTTGCCCCAAACGACATCAGCTGATCGGTTAGGATGTGCACCGCTACATACTGACAGGAAATGAGATAACAGGCTTAAGGTTAGCTGCTCTGCAGCTTTCTACCAAACCCACCCGCCTCGGCACATTTCTCTGATCTGCACTGAAAAGAATGTGGACTTCAGCCAACCCAACTACCCGTCGTCTACGTGCACCATCAAAGCGCCACGTTTCCTTCTCGAGTGTGCCTGCTCGGAGTCTATCAGATTCGGGGGGGGGGGGGACGACGACGAAGTAGGACCCAGAGCGAGAGCCCACCCCTGTCCTAGGTACTAAATCAGTGGTTCCCAACCCTGTCCCGGAGGACCACCAGGCCAAATGAATATGCATGAGAGAGATTTGCATATAATGGAAGTAACAGGCAAGCAAATCTGCTCCTTGCATAGTCATTAGGGCTTTGCAGAAAACCCGATTGGCCTGGTGGTCCTCCAGGACAGGATTGGGGACCACTGTACTAAATCATTGGCAGTACCAGGGCAGTCCGCGAGCTGGGGAGAGAAGCCCTTCCTGTCCTCCTCTCACCTGGGCAGGTTTTCCAGTGGCTTTGGCCAGCTGCTGGGTGAATTCGGCCAGCAGAGTCTTTGGAACTGCATCTTTGGCGACGTTGGTGTGCACACTGAGTATAGGCATCTTGCTCTCCCCTCTGCTACTGCATAAAGATGGAGTCCGGCCGTCCAACTTTCTCTGTAGCACATGTGATCTCAAGTCTCTTAAAAAGGCGGTCACATCCGCTTCCTCCCCGCGACCTCTGCCCTTAGGTTTTGTTCTTTACCCGGCAAGAGTAAAACAAATCACAGCGGGCACAAATGATCACAGCTTTATGCAACGGTTTCTCTCTCTTTTTTGTATACTGAGCTAAGACAATAAGCACTTCATAATAGAGTAAAGGGAAGGGGTTACAATCAAAGGTACTTAGGTAGTTTCTGCCTGAGGCAATGGAAGGTTAAGTGACTCATTGAGAGTTACAAGGAACTTTGGGTAACTGTAACATAATCAGTGGTGGTAGATAAATACCAGCATGGTTCACTCAGTCCCCCCCCCCCCCCAGTAAGGTAGTTAGAGTTAGGGCTGGCACCAACCATTACAGGAGACTAGGCAGTGGCCTAAGACAGCTGCTGCTGAGGGAGAGCAATGAGTTGCTGCAGTCAGAGCAAAACAATAGATCATGACTGACACATAAATTAAAAAAGCCATCAATGCAGGATGAGCAATTTCCAAGCAGCCCAGCATTATCTGTGTGTGCATGATACACACACAACCCCAAAGTTTAATATTTAAAAATGTGATGTCTTGGGGGGAGAGGAGAAGGGACCTGAAAGTTAATTAGGAGTGTGTGCTGAAGGTTCACCGTCCTAGGGCACCCAGTATTCTTGCACTGGCTCTGATTAACATTGTATCTGCGGTGCTGCTCCTTGCAGGTTACAGCCCTCCATGCCTGTTTCAGATTGTACCTACTGCTCTGTGCAGGGCCAGCTCAACCACTAGGTGGCCTAGGTATCTGGAGAAGGAGAGAGATGCTGGCCATGGGGGGGGGGGGGGGGGGGGGGGGAGGGGGAGGGGAGGGGGTTAGGCAGCAGAACATGGAAGTTTCATAGAGTGTTGGAAACCCTTGGGCCAGCCCTGCCTCTGTTTCCTCACTGCCTTGCCTTTGTTTAGGTTTGAACCTGCCACTTCATGCAAGTTACATCACTCTATGCCCTATCTAAAATGTGAAAGTCATTAAAATTTTACTTTAATTCCATTATTTTGATTTATAGGGTTCCAAGTTTATTTAAAATTTGTTATTCCGCCTATCATATTTCTAAGCAGAGTGCATAAATATAAAATCAGGGGATAGATACAAGCATTGACTTAGACTGATGTACAAAAAGAAAACAAAAAGGTAGAGGGAAGAATTCCATTGATAATTAAGTAAGACAATTAAGGCTAGTATAATAGAAACTTAGGCTGGGCCGGTACCAAGGGAGTTGATACTGGGGTAAGCAGTTTTCATGCATCACCCAAATTCCTTCTGAAACAGTGTATTGAGCTGCACCCAGAAGAAAAGCACTGGTACCTCTGGATTATCTCCTGGTACCATCGGTGCAGCCTGGCCTAACCTGTAAATGATAAAATGAGTATAGAAATACACCATACAGGTCTGGAGGGGATGAGGAACCCAGCTTAGGTCCACATGAAGACAGGATAATGTCATAGCATTTTAATACACCTGAGGATGTTTGTTATTCCAAGAAGGTGCAGCCCAGCAAGCAACTTAGGAAGTCTGTGCTGATTTATAAGTGTCTGAATCCAGTGAGGAAATGTTGAGAGATAGTGATATTTTTGCCTTTTTAGAGGTGGTGTTTTTTTCTGTTTGTGCCTTTTGCCAAGGAAATTATTATTTTGGGAGGTTTTGAGAAGAGGTCCAGAATACAACCAAACTGGTTTACATATGACATACAGGTACTTTCTCTGTCCCCAGTGGGCTCACAATCTAGGTACTTGGCTCAAGTACTAAATGAAATTGCTGGAGAACATTTATTTGTATATTTATTTAAAAGGACTTATTCCCCCCTTCCCTGATACGCAATATGTTCAAAGCGATTCACAGAATAAAATACATAATACTTTAAGTAAAACATAAAAATAAAATTACAAACAGTTGGGTAGAATGTTTTTTAGCGCTATGGAAATAATTAATAGTAGTATTTTTTAGTGTTTTCCAAATTTTGAGGACAGTGTGCTCACCCAAGGGCCCAAGAAAAGAAGCAAACTGGAAATTGAAGAATATAGAGGGGATTCAGCTGGCCCAAGAGTATCTGATGCCTTCAATGAACCTTCAGCTGTTCATCCCCTGCAGGGCAGTTCAAGGCCCTACCCCCCAGTATTCCATTATCTTCCCTTTCCTTGCCTACCTTTATGTAGTCCAGTATCTCCCTTTTCCATCTCAATACCTCCAAGGTATTCAGCATCTCATCTCCCCTGCTCACTCCTGAGTCCATCATCTTATCTCCCCCTAGGTATAATGTTCCCCCCTCCTTTCTCCCTGCTAGGTCCACTTCCACTACCCAAAGTATCTCTTCCCAGGCCTGAAGCTGTAGTGGAACTGAGCAGCACTGAGTGGGGCCTTTCATACAGACCTGCACTCAAGTGCTGTCATGCCCTGCCCCCCTCCAAATGCAGACTTTCTGTTGGAGGGGGGGATGGGACAATGTAGAGCAAGGCTTGAGTGCAAGCCTGTACTAAAACCACCTGTTGCACTGAAAGCAGAATTAAAATGCCATTCTACTGCCATGCTGCTTCCCCCACCCCCACCCCAATTCTGCCAACTTAGGCAGCTGTCTAGTCCACCTAGTGGCAGGGCCAGCCCTGACTGCAGCTGGCCAATGCAACCAGAAAATTCAGTTTACCAGAAGGTTTGAGAGAGCTAAAGAGACTGATCTTGATTTTGCAGGTTTGACTTTGTCTCTTTTTCTCTTTATGCTGACTTTATTTTTTACTCAGAGTCCTTTAGTTTTGGAGGATTTCACCAAATATAGGTGATTTTTTAAATGAAAAACAGATGAACTGTGGACTTATCTTTGGAGCTGTGTGATGTAAATTTTGATATTTAGGCAGTGAGAGATTGCCATCCTTACCCACAAGGACCCATCGTTTTCTCTCCGAGTGGGCCTGAACCCACTTACAGTGCTAATATTACAGCTGAAATACAGTAATTGATAATGACTATTATAAAGAGGGGGGGGGGAATCCTTCTACGATTCCACTCTTGTAAGCTCTTTGGGGAAGGGAATTGTATAATCTATTGTACCTATCTGACTTGTGCTGATGATTGACTGTATCCTGCATTGGCCATGGACAGTGCTGTATACAATGTCAGTGCTACATCCAAAGATTATGAATGTGAGGAAAGCCAGGAGCTCTGACATGGAAATATTTCCCTCTCAGAATGTTGTGAGTTTCACAGAATCTTCTGTTCCTGGAAGAGTTGAGAGAGTGTCTTTTTTGCAGAGCTGCAGTTCAGAACTTGGTACTGACGGTACACTGTTGCAGCTGAAAGTCTTCTGTTGTCACCCGATCATGCTTTCTCCTAAAATTTAACTTGTTAAATTCCTCTGAGATTTCCAGGATTGATTTTCCCTTTGTTTCTGGTAGAAATAGGTAGGCAAAAATCCCAGAGATGGCAGTGATGCCCAAGAATATTAGGAAGCAAAAGTGGCCCAAGCCTGCCTGATAGAAAAAAAAAAAGACAAGAAGTACATTAGATATCTTGTATCCTGTGCCCCATTCCTCTCTCCCTATACCCTTCTCCCTGCATTCCAATATCCTCTCATGCATCTCTGTACTTGCATCCTGCTTTCCTCTCCCTGTGCCCTTCTCCACTTTCTCTTTTCTCTACATCCTGCACTCTTCTTTCTGTGCCCTGAGTCTCCCTGCATCTTGCCCCCTTTCTGTGCCCTGTGCCCCTCTCCCCTTTCTCCTCTCTATGCATCCTGCACCCTTCTCTATGTGCCCTGATGTGCTTCTCTCCATTTCTCCTCTCCCTGCATCCTCCTCTCTGTGCCTTGTGCTCTCTTCCCTTCTCCCTGCATTCCACTCTCCTCTTATGTACCTGGCACCCTTCTACTTGTACCTGCTTTCTTCTGCTTGTGCCTCTTTCTCTGCATCCTTCACCCTTCTCTCTGTCTTATGTCCTTATCCCCTTTCTCCTCTCCCTGTATTCTTAAGGTGACCATACGTCCCGTTTTGAATGGGACCGTCCCTTTTTCACATCCCCTGTCCCGTTGTCCCCACTCACAGCTTCGGGACGCCCAAAATGTCCCGTTTTCAGAGAGGGCATCCCAAAGCTGTGAGTGGGGACAACGGGACAGGGGATCGCAGCCTCCTATCTCTCCCTCCCGACCCTCCCAGCGAGTTGACAACCTCCCTCCAGTAGCGTCGGCAGCCGCAGCAAGCTAAACAGGCTGCTTCGCGGCTTTCTACTGCTGGTGAAGCGTCACTGATGACGTCATCGGTGACGCGGCAGAGAGATTCGCGGACAGGAGAAAGCTGCGAAGCAGCCTGTTTAGCTTGCTGCGGCTGCCGACGCTACTGGAGGGAGGTTGTCAACTCGCTGGGAGGGTCGGGAGGGAGAGATAGGAGGGTCAGCGGGGGTTGGGCTGGGAGGGGAGAAAAGCATCTGCCTCGGGTGCTTCAGGCAGCAGCAGCGTTTACAATTCACTGCTGTTGCCGGCTTCAGGCCTTGCTCTCTGCCGGGTCCTGCCTACTTCCTGTTTTCATGAAGACAGGACCCGACAGAGAGAAAGGCCTGAAGCCGGCAACAGCAGTGAATTGTGAATGCTGCTGCTGCCCGATGAAGTTCTTGGGTGACAAGGAGGAAAGGGAGCAGAGGGGGAGAGAATTGGGGAGAGTGTTGAAGGAAGATGAGGGAGGGAATGAAAGGAAATGCCAGGGCTTGGAGGGAAGGAGGAATGTATGCCAGCCCAAGGGAAAAGGAAGGAGGAGATGTCAGAGCATGGAGGGGGAGGGAGAGATGGAAGAAAAGGAAAGGAGAGAGATGCCGGGAATCAGGGAAGGGATGATGCCAGACCATGGGTGAAGGAAAGAAAGGAGAAGAGAGAGATGCCAGAGCATAAAGGAGGGGGTGGAGACAGAGAGAGAAAAACGGAGAGGTAACAGAGCTGAAATCAATCATGTACAAAGGAGAGAAGGGGCACGGGATAGATAGTTTATGGAAGGAACATAGAAAGAGGGAAGATGCCATATGGAAGAGAGAGGGCGGACACTGGATGGAAAGAGCACAGAGGGCAGTGAATGGAAGGGGTCAGATAGAGGGTGAACAGTAGATGGAAGGGATAGCGAGAGGGAAACAGACACTGAATGGAAGTGTCGAGGAGAGGAGGGACAGCCGCTGAATGGAAGTGTGAGGGACAGGGGGAGCAGACATTGGAAGGAAGTGGGGAGGAGAAAGATAAAAGGGCACATGCAGGATTGAGGGAAGAAGATAGAGTTAGTTACTGGAAGGGGTGAGGGAAAGAGGTGGCAAGCTATAGGTAGACACAGTGAAAGAGGGAAATTGAGGACTGAATAGTAAAAAAGAATTTAGACATAGAAACATAGAAACATAGAACGATGACGGCAGAAAAGGGCCAAAGCCCATCAAGTCTGCCCACTATAGACCCTCCCCTTAAGATTAGCTAGTGTTTTGCCCTGACCCTCTTAGGGATCCCACATGGGTGTCCCATTTATTCTTAAAATCTGGCACACTGCTGGCCTCGATCACCTGCACTGGAAGCCCGTTCCACCGATCAATCACTCGTTCCGTGAAGAAATACTTCCTGGTGTCGCCGTGAAATTTTCCGCCCCTGAGTTTGAGCGGGTGCCCTCTTGTGGTTGAGGGGCCTCTAAGAAGGAAGATGTTATCTTCCACTTCTATACGTCCGGTGACGTATTTAAACGTCTCAATCATGTCTCCCCTCTCCCTGCGCTCCTCTAGAGTGTAGAGCTGCAAATTGTCTAGTCTTGCTTCGTACGGGAGACCTTTAAGCCCTGAGACCATTCTGGTGGCCATTCTTTGGACCGACTCGACCCTCTGCACGTCTTTGCGGTAGTGTGGCTTCCAGAATTGCACGCAGTATTCCAGATGAGGTCTCACCATGGCCCTGTACAATGGCATAATGACAGCAGGCTTTCTGCTGACAAAACTTCTACGGATGCAACCCAGCATCTGCCTTGCCCTTGAGGAAGCCTTCTCCACCTGATTGGCAGATTTCATGTCTGCACTAATGATTACTCCCAAATCTCGTTCCGCTGAAGTCCTGGTCAAGGTCTCCCCGTTCAAGGTATAAGTTCTGCACGGGTTTCTGTTACCTAGGTGCATGACCTTACATTTTCCAGCATTGAAGCCCAGCTGCCAGGTTGAGGACCAGCATTCCAATGTGCGCAGGTCCTGCGCCATACTATCTTGTAAATTGCCCTCGCTTACCATATTACATAGTTTGGCATCGTCGGCGAATAATGTTACTTTACCTTGAAGCCCTTGAGTCAGATCTCCTATGAATATGTTGAAGAGGAGCGGACCCAAGACCGAGCCCTGAGGCACCCCGCTGGTCACCTCCGATGTCCCAGAGAAAGTACCGTTAACCATCACCCTCTGACGTCTGCCACTCAGCCAATCTCTGACCCATGCCGTCAGAGTCTCTCCTAACCCCATTGATTTCATCTTGTTTAACAGTCTGCGGTGTGGGACGCTGTCAAAAGCTTTACTGAAGTCCAGGTACACTATGTCCAGTGAATCTCCTTCGTCCAGTCTTTTTGTTACCCAGTCAAAGAAGCTGATGAGGTTTGATTGGCAGGACCTACCCTTGGTGAATCCATGTTGATTGGGGTCCCGTAGATTCCCTTCGTTCAAGACCGTGTCCAACTGGCGTTTGATCAGTGTTTCCATGATTTTGCATACTATTGATGTCAGACTCACCAGTCTGTAATTTGCAGCCTCTGTCTTGCAACCCTTTTTGTGTAGAGGAACGACGTTAGCTGTTTTCCAGTCCAAGGGGACTGTCCCTGTACTCAGTGAGAGATTGAATAGTACGGCTAACGGTTCTGCCAGGACATCACCTAACTCCCTAAGCACTCTGGGGTGCAGATTGTCCGGTCCCATGGCTTTGTCCACCTTGAGTTTTGTTAGCTCAAAGTAAACCTCGCTGGGTGTGAATTTAAAATTCCGAAACGGGTCTTTTGTGTTTGACTGTGGTTTCAATTGAGGGCCGGACCCTGGCGCCTCGCAGGTGAAGACCGAGCTGAAGTATTTATTTAGTATTTCTGCTTTTTCGGGATCTGATTCTGCGTAATTCCCGTCTGTTTTTTTCAGGCGTACTATCCCGTCTGTGTTTTTTTTCCTGTCACTGATATACCAGAAGAAGGATTTGTCCCCTTTCTTAATGTTGTTTGCTAGAGTTTCTTCCACTCGAAGTTTGGCCTCCCTGACTGCCGTTTTGACCTCTGTGGACTTGATCCTGTGTAGCAGTTGATCTTCGCTTTTCCCGGTGCGTTTGAAGGAAGCAAATGCGTTTTTCTTCTCCTTAACGAGACGTGAGATCTCTGCGGTGAACCACTGGGGTTTGTCCTTTCTTCGCTGTTTATGTGATGATTTTATGTAACGGCAGGTTGCCTCGTGTATGACAGATTTCAGGGATGACCACATATCCTCCACATTCTCTGTCTCCGTTTGGTCCTGGAGTGCCTGATGGACGAAAACTCCCATACGTGCAAAGTCTGTTCCTCGGAAGTTGAGTACTTTTGTTTTAGTGTTTGATCTATGGAAACCTTTCCTCAGATGGAACCATATCATGTTGTGATCGCTGGAGGCTAGCTTATCTCCCACGAAGATTTCTGAGACGCTTTCTCCATTGGTGAGTACTAGGTCAAGGATCGTTTGGGCCCTAGTGGGCTCCATTACCATTTGATTGAGGCGTGCTCCTCTTATGGAGGCTAATAGCCTCTTGCTTCCGCTGGTTGTTGCTGAAGGTGTGCTCCAGTCTACATCCGGCATATTGAAGTCTCCCATTAGTACAACGTCCCCCCTTAGCGCGATATTTTCTATGTCTTCGATTAGTTCCGTGTCCTTGTCTTCCGGTTGTCTCGGAGGTCTATATACCACACCAAGATACAGGCATTTTTCTCTCCCTCTGGCCAGGTTCACCCAGAGGAATTCCCCGGTGTACTTGACTTCCGTGATTCTGGTGGTTTTAATTCCTTCTTTAATGTATAGCGCTACCCCTCCGCCTAACCTGCCCTCTCTGTCTCGACGAAGTAAACTGTAACCCGGTATAGCCATATCCCACCCATGAGAGTCCGTGAACCAGGTCTCGGATATTGCCACCACATCTAAGTTGGCATTCACTATCTCGGTTTCCAATTGCAGAATTTTATTGCCTAAACTGTGTGCATTGACATACATGGCCCTCCATCCCTTGTGTTTGTTAGGGCTGTCATGCGTGCTATGGGTGCTTACCTTGGGCTCAAAAGGGCGGTTGTGTCTCGCCTCCACTGGATGATTCCTTACTGCTGTGGAATGTGAGTGGATACCCTCCCCCAACTTACCTAGTTTAAAGCCCTGCGAAGTAGGCGGGCTAGACAGAGGCAGAAAATAAATTGAGAAGGAAGACCAGGGAAGAATAGGAGGAAGGGAGCGAAGAGAGAGATGCCAGAGCAGGGGGGAAGGAGAGGGACAGATACCAGACCTGGGAGGAGGAAAAGAGGAAGAAGACGGATACTAGATCCGAGGGGAAAAAAGGAGGAGAGAGATATGCTAAAATCTGCTGGGAGGGAAGAAGGAGAGAAAGAGGCAGAGAAAGGGGGGGTTGTAAGCACATTAGAAAGACTACAGAGAAAAAGGCTTTGACGAAAGTGGAAAGACAGGAGGCAGATGCATGACTATGGGAGGTTCAAACAGAGGGGGAGAGAGAGGGAGACCTGGAACAAAGGTAGAAAGGAGAACTGACACTGAATCTGGGGAGGGTAACAGAGGGAAAAGAGAGAGAGACCTAGACCCAAAGGGGATAGGGCTGGATTCTGAAAGAAATGTTGAATGCAAAAGAAAGAAAGATTGGATGCACAGTCAGAAGGAAGTGCAACCAGAGACTCATGAAATCACCAGACAACAAAGGTAGGAAAAATGATTTTGTTATCAATTTAGTGATCAAAATGTGTCTGTTTTGAGAATTTATATCTGCTGTCTATATTTTGCACTATATTTGTCTATTTTTCTATAGTTACTGAGGTGACATTGCATATTTTATCGCTGGACCCAGGAGCAGGCAGGGAGGCTTGCCGGCGTGGGAGCGCACTCCGCCCCTCCCCCCACCCGACGAGACTACACTGAGCCAGTTGGAAGGCTCAGGAAGTCTCTCAGCACCCGTTTTTCTGTTAGTTTCTGTTTATATCTTGTTTTTCGTTTGAATCTCACTTTGGCCACATTGCTGGACCCAGGAGCAGGCAGGGAGGCTTACCGGCGTGGGAGCGCACTCCGCCCCTCCCCCCACCTGACGAGACTACACTGAGCCAGTTGGAAGGCTTAGGAAGTCTCTCAGCACCCGTTTTTCTGTTAGTTTCTGTTTATATCTTGTTTTTCGTTTGAATCTCACTTTGGCCACATCGCTGGACCCAGGAGCAGGCAGGGAGGCTTACCGGCGTGGGAGCGCACTCTGCCCCTCCCCCCACCCTACGAGACTACACTGAGCCAGTTGGAAGGCTTAGGAAGTCTCTCAGCACCCGTTTTTCTGTTAGTTTCTGTTTATTTCTTGTTTTTCGTTTGAATCTCACTTTGGCCACATCGCTGGACCCAAGAGCAGGCAGGGAGACTTGCTGGCGTGGGAGTGCACTCCGCCCCTCCCCCCACCCGACGAGACTACACTGAGCCAGTTGGAAGGCTCAGGAAGTCTCTCAGCACCCGTTTTTCTGTTAGTTTCTGTTTATTTCTTGTTTTTCGTTTGAATCTCACTTTGGCCACATTGCTGGACCCAGGAGCAGGCAGGGAGGCTTGCCAGTGTGGGAGCGCTCTCCGCCCCTCCCCCCTCCCGTCAGGACTGCACAGGACTAGCCATTTCTTCGTGAACCAGCCCTAGAGAGCCACGCGAGCACCGTGCTGCCCCTTCCCCGAACCAGCGGGGTTGCTGAATAGACCGCTGCGTCAACGGCGCACCGCCATTCGGCGCGCGGCTAAGGTGCACGGCAAAGGCGCGTGCGCCTTAGCACGCACCTTTGTGAAGCGTCCTGGTGAAGCGCCCTGGAGAAGCGTCCTCATCTACTACAGACTGTCTGCTAAGTTTCCCTCTTTAAGGCCAAATTATAATTGCCAGTTCTTCCATACATTTATAACTGTTAGGTGCCTAATTAAATGCTAGTAGCATAAACAACCATTAGAGACATAATTAACTGTCAGAGGCAAGCCTAACTGTTAAGCTGCATGAATAGTTGCTATATACACGCGCAATTATTAGTCGCTTGAACTAGGACTCCCTATAGGCCCTCCTAAAGATCCGCCTAGCAACCAAGTATAATTGTTAGATACACATACCCTCCATCTGTTAACCACATGAATAACTGTTGGCCACATTCTTAACTATCAGAGACTGTTAATTGCATGTACAACTGTTAACTGCATGAACAACTATTAGTCGCATGTATAACTATTAGACACAAAGTAACTGTTAAGCGCATATAGCAATGTTACTTACCGTAACAGTTGTTATCCAGGGACAGCAGGCAGCTATTCTCACTAGTGGGTGATGTCATCCGACAGAGCCCCGATACGGACATCTTGCAAGCATGTCTTGCTTGAAGAAACTCAGAAGTTTCGAGATGCCCGCACCGCGCATGCGCCAGTGCCTTCCCGCCCGATGTACCGGGCGTGTCTCCTCAGTTCAGGTAGCTAGCCTGAGAAGCCAACCCAGGGGAGGTGGGTGGGACGTGAGAATAGCTGCCTGCTGTCCCTGGATAACAACTGTTACGGTAAGTAACATTGCTTTATCCCAGGACAAGCAGGCAGGTATTCTCACTAGTGGGTGACCTCCAAGCTAACCCCAATGGGATGGTGGGAGAGTTGGCAACTTAAGAGAACAAATTTTGTAACACTGTTTGGCCAAACTGTCCATCCCGTCTGGAGAAAGTATCCAGACAATAATGAGAGGTGAATGTATGAACCGAGGACCAAGTGGCAGCCTTACAAATCTCCTCAATCGGTGTCGATCTGAGGAAGGCTACAGAGGCTGCCATTGCTCTGACCTTATGGGCTGTGACCTTACAGGGAAGGGATAATCCAGCCTGGGCATAGCAGGAAGAGATACAAGCCGCCATCCAGTTAGAGAGGGTGCGCTTCGATACAGGTCGTCCCAACTTGTTTGGATCAAAGGAGACGAAAAGTTGAGGAGCAGTTCTGTGTGGCTTTGTGCGATCCAAGTAGAAAGCTAGAGCACGTTTACAGTCCAGAGTGTGCAAAGCAGATTCCCCAGGATGAGAATGAGGCTTTGGAAAGAACACTGGAAGCACGATGGATTGGTTGATGTGAAATTCAGAGACCACTTTAGGTAAGAATTTTGGATGAGTACGGAGAACCACCTTGTCATGATGGAATACAGTGAACGGTGGATCCGCCACTAGGGCCTGAAGCTCACTGACCCGACGAGCTGACGTGAGGGCCACCAGAAAAACCACCTTCCAGGTGAGATACTTGAGTGGAGCCGTGTTGAGAGGTTCAAACGGAGGCTTCATAAGATGAGATAGGACAACATTGAGATCCCAAACCACAGGAGGAGGTTTGATAGGAGGGTTGACATGAAAAAGCCCTTTCATAAATTTGGAAACCACAGGATGAGCAGACAAAGGTTTCCCTTGTAGAGGCTGATGGAAAGCCGCAATAGCACTCAGGTGGACTCGTATAGAGGTAGACTTGAGACCAGACTGGGACAGGTGTAGAAGATAATCCAATACAGAAGATAGGGAAGCTCGCTGAGGTTCCGTGGCATTGGAAATACACCAAGAAGAGAATCTAGTCCATTTTTGGGAATAGCATTGTCGAGTAGCAGGCTTCCTTGAGGCCTCCAAGACCTCCCTCACTGCTTGAGAGAACTGGTGAGGAGTTATGTTGAAAGGAAACAAGCTGTCAGGTGGAGGGACTGCAGATTGGGATGAAGTAGTGAACCTTGATGTTGAGTGAGTAGTGAAGGAAACACTGGAAGAAGTACTGGCTCCCTGCTGCTGAGTTGAAGTAGAAGGGAGAACCAAGGTTGTCTGGGCCACCGAGGAGCAATCAGAATCATGGTGGCATGGTCTGATCTCAATTTGACTAGAGTCTTTTGAATGAGAGGAAAAGGAGGAAACGCATATAGGAAGCGATTCCCCCAATCCAGTAGAAAAGCATCTGCCTCGAGGCGATGAGGAGTGTAGATCCTGGAGCAAAACTGAGGCAGTTTGAAGTTGTGGGGGGCTGCAAAGAGGTCTATCTGAGGTGTCCCCCACTGTGCAAAGACCTGATGAAGGGGGTCGGAGTGGAGCGTCCATTCGTGAGGCTGGAGAAGACGACTCAATTTGTCTGCTAAGACGTTGTCTTTCCCCTGAATGTAGACAGCTCTGAGGAAGGTGTTGTGGCGGACTGCCCAATCCCAGACTCGAAGAGCTTCCTGGCAAAGAGGGGCCGAGCCCGTGCCCCCTTGTTTGTTGACATAATACATGGCGACCTGATTGTCGGTGCGAATAAGGACCACCATGTCGTGAAGCAGATGTTGAAAAGCTTGAAGAGCATTGAAGATGGCTCTGAGCTCCAGGAGATTGATTTGATGGAGTCGTTCTGCACTGGTCCAGAACCCCTGAGTGCGAAGACCATCCAGATGAGCTCCCCATGCATAGTTCGATGAATCGGTCGTGAGAACTTTCTGGTGGGGAGGAGAGTGAAACAGCAAACCTCTGGATAGATTCGAAGAGGTCATCCACC
Source organism: Geotrypetes seraphini (assembly GCF_902459505.1). Taxonomy (NCBI): domain Eukaryota; kingdom Metazoa; phylum Chordata; class Amphibia; order Gymnophiona; family Dermophiidae; genus Geotrypetes; species Geotrypetes seraphini. Next base: position 132,651,721 of record NC_047091.1, read on the forward strand.
AGAGAAGAGACTGCCGTAGAGCAGGAGTGACCACAATGTGGCGGGACAACGGATCGGACACCTGAGTCCACTGAGATGCCAAGGTCCATTGAGGAATTCTGAGATGTAGTCTGGCAAAAGGCGTCACATGAACTGTGGATGCCATGTGACCCAAGAGGACCATCATGTGTCTCGCTGAGATGAATTGGCGAGAAGACACCGACTGGCAGAGTAGAAGAAGAGCCTCCTTGCGTTGAGGAGGAAGGAATGCTCGAAGTTGGATGGTATCCAGTACCGCCCCGATAAAGGGGAGAGACTGGGTGGGCTGAAGATGTGACTTGGGAAAGTTGATCTCGAAGCCCAAGTTCTGCAGGAAACAAATTGTAGTCAAGGTCGCCGAAATGACCTCTGGAGCCGACGGTGCCTTGATGAGCCAGTCGTCGAGGTATGGAAACACCTGAAGACCCATGTTCCGGAGTGCAGCGGCCACCACCACCAGACACTTCGTGAAGACTCTGGGAGACGAGGACAGGCCGAATGGAAGCACTCGATACTGCAGATGTAGATGTCCCACCCGAAATCTGAGAAACTTGCGGGAGGCCGGATGAATCGGGATGTGAGTGTAGGCCTCCTTGAGATCCAGAGAGCATAACCAATCGTTCTGCTCGAGTAGGGGGTAGAGAGAAGCAAGGGTCAGCATGCGGAACCGCTCCTTGACCAAAAACTTGTTGAGGACTCGAAGGTCCAAAATGGGACGCAGATCGCCCGTCTTCTTCGGAACCAAGAAGTACCGGGAGTAGAACCCCTGGTTTTGCTGATCTACTGGCACCGGCTCGACGGCTCGAAGCCGAAGCAGAGCCTGCGCCTCCTGTAGAAGAAGAGCGGTCTGCGTCGAGTTGGAAGGATACTCTCTTGGCGGGCGGTCCGGGGGGACCCGTTGGAAATGAAGAGAGTATCCCTCTCTTACGATGGTAAGGACCCAGAGGTCCGTGGTGATCGTCTCCCATCGATGACAAAAAAGGTGGAGACGACCCCCGATGGGAAAAACGGGAGGAGACAGAACGAAGTCGGTTATGCTCCCTGGGAGAGAGTCAAAAAGGCTGAGTAGCCTTGGGTGCAGCCGGCATCTGAGGCTTCTGTTGAGTCTTCTGTGGAGGCTGCCTCTTCGCAGGCTGTCTCGCCAGGGGAGCCTGCCTCGGTTGATAACGCCTCTGATAGATTTGAGGCGGTCTAGAGGGACGAGACTGCTGAGGCTTAGGCTTAGGGCGCAGAATAGACTGAAAAGACTTCTCATGGTCCGAAAGCTTTTTAGTAACAGTCTCGATAGACTCATCAAACAGATCCGCTCCCGCACAAGGCACATTAGCCAGTCTGTCTTGGAGGTTCGGATCCATGTCAATAGTGCGAAGCCAGGCCAGGCGACGCATGGCGACCGAACAGGCCGCAGCACGTGCCGAGAGCTCGAAAGCATCGTAGGAGGATTGCATCAGCTGCAGCCGCAACTGGGACAGGGTCGCCACCACCTCCTCAAACTGGAAACGAGCCTGAGCATCGATGAAAGGGATGAACTTGCGGAGTACCGGCAAGAAGAAATCCAAATATGATGAGAAGAAAAAATTGTAATTGAGCACTCGAGTCGCCATCATCGAGTTTTGGTATACACGTCTACCAAACTTGTCCATCGTTCTCCCCTCCCTGCCCGGAGGCACCGAAGCGTAGACCTGAGAAGGGTGAGAACGCTTGAGAGAAGACTCGACCAGAAGGGACTGATGAGAAAGTTGAGCCCCCTCAAACCCCTTGTGGTGAACGATGCGGTATCGAGCATCCAGCTTACTGGGCACCGCAGGGATAGAATACGGTGTCTCAAAACAGCGCATGAAAGTCTGGTCCAGCAATTTATGCAAAGGCAGCCGAAGAGTCTCCGCTGGAGGGTGAGGCAAATGCATAGTATCCAAATACTCTTTAGAATATTTAGACCCAGTGTCCAAAGTCACATCTAAGTCATCCGCCATCTGTCGGAGAAAAGATGAGAAAGATAATTGGTCCGCCAAGGCCGGCCGCCGAGACGGACTAGATGAAGTGGAAGCCTCCGGGTCCAGGGAGAGCTGAGACCGGCAAGGAGAATAGGAGGTAGATGGTTCCTCATACTCTGGTCCCTCCGGCGGGGATACATCCGACGATGAGTATCCCAAACGCTGCATCTTTTTCTGCGGAGACACCTCCGAATGGCGTGAGGAGTGTCGAGATGAGTGTCGAGATCGATGCCCCTCCCGGTGACGGGATGGGGAGCGAGATCTTCTGTGCATCGCACGATCCCCTGAAGCCTCTAAGGAATGGATGGGGCTCGATGCGGTGGACCGCAGAGGCGGTAAGGAAGCGGACTCACGCAGCGCCACCCAAGTCTGATATGGAGTGCGGAAGAACTCTTCCTGCGATGCAGTATGCCCAGGACTCCGATTGACAGGAGCTGCCCCAGCACCCTGTTGTCATGGAGGTGTGATGTGCTCTAAAGGTGGCATATCAGGAAGGGAAGCCCTTCTGGAGGATTCCGCCGCCCTCCGCCGATCCCCCTCGTCGAGCAGCGAGATCGAACGGCGAGGAGGAGGGGGAGGGGGCGGACCGCCCCCTGCAACCGGTGCCCGGACTTCACCCTGAATGTTGGCGATAAGCCGGGGTCCCATAGTCTGCATAAGCTGGACAAACTGAGCTTCTAGCAGGGATCGAAGCGAAGCCGATATGGAGGGATCCGCACCGAAAGGGGGTCCTCCTGCACGGTCTTCGCATTCCTTCGTGGCCAAGTGCTTCTGCTTGTTAGCTTTGGGCACTTTGATGACCACGGGAGGGACAGTGGAAGGCGGTACCTGAACCGAGGAGACGGAGGCAGGCGCCGCAGCTGAACTTGAAGCCGTAGCCGGTGTAAACGATGCTGGCTTCACGATGCTGGATGCGGGAGTCGTCGATGCAGGTTTCGAGCGGACCGGCGAAACCTCAGCAGACGTAGAAGCAGACAGATCCTTGGCAGTCTCCATCTTGAACATCGACTCCCAAAGCAAGCAACGCCTCTTAAACGAGCGCGTAGTCAGCGTGGAACAAGGCCGGCACGATTTCGGAACGTGTTCCGGACCAAGACACTGCAGGCAGCGTCGATGCGGGTCCGTTAACGAAATCGCACGCTGGCACTTGCTGCACTTTTTAAAACCGGTGATTGGCCGGGACATAGGCCGGAAAATCGACGCTGCAAGGTCGAAAGCGGTAGGCCGCAGCCACGAGGCCGGCCCGGCCGAACCGCCGGAAGAAATAATTTTAACTTTTTTTTTTTTTTTTTTTTTTAAAGAAAGTAAAAATGAAAGAAATTCAAAGAAATAAACTAAAACGCGGGTAAAGAAGGCAAAGAAAACTGAAATTCAGTCAGCGCAGAATGAAGATAACTTCTCAGCTCCGCGGAAAGAAAAGAACTGAGGAGACACGCCCGGTACATCGGGCGGGAAGGCACTGGCGCATGCGCGGTGCGGGCATCTCGAAACTTCTGAGTTTCTTCAAGCAAGACATGCTTGCAAGATGTCCGTATCGGGGCTCTGTCGGATGACATCACCCACTAGTGAGAATACCTGCCTGCTTGTCCTGGGATAAATAATTGTTAGATGCATGTACAACAAGTTAGTTGCATATGTTAGTCGAATGTATTAGTAGCATCTGATCAACCACAAGAGTCAACTGCAAGTGACACATTAATCAGTCGCAGGAATATCTATTAGAAACATGCCCAATTATTAGTCGCTACTACCTGGACCTCCTAAGAACTAATCCCACCTGGATCAGCCAGCCAGGTCTCCTTGAGCACCTTCCTCTCCCGGGTCACAAAAAAAAAAAAAAAAAAAAATTCTAGGGAAACAAAACCTTCCCCTGCCTCAGGACTTCAGGAATACTCAATCTACCTCCCAATCATGAATCTCCTACTAATCCTACTGATCTACCTAATAAGCGGTAACATCAAAGACGTTCACTCTCTCTACCCTCAATTACAATCCATCCACCACCCTGTTCTATCCTTCCCCTACATCACCAACCTGCAAGAAGACACTACAAATCATATTAATGTAATCTCATATAAAAAAGACACCACCATAGCTTTAAAAAAAGAACAAGGGAAATAAAAACCATCAAAATCACTAACTCAGCATGCTGCAACCACCTCCATCCCATGTGCATATCTTAATACCAGATCTGTTAGAAACAAGGCATTCCTCATAAATGCAGTCATTTATGAGGAATGCCTTGTTTCTAACAGATCTGGTATTAAGATATGCACATGGGATGGAGGTGGTTGCAGCATGCTGAGTCACCAGCAAACAAATAGCCTGCCTCTTTCTAACTGAAACTTGATTACTATCTGAAGATGATCCTATTATATCTGATCTTCTACCAAACAATTTCAAAATCCTTACGTTAAACCGCACAGGAAAAAAAGGAGGAGGATTAGCCATAATCCTTAAAGAAGGATTCGAGTTCGAACTTCTAGATTCTAAAATGACCGACAACCTAGAAATCCTAGCCTGTAAAATCAATAATACCCAGCTAGAAGAATCCTTATCCAGCATACTATTCTACATCCCGCCTAAAAGCTGGCCCAAAGCCAAAGAAGACTTCTGCGAATTCGTCCTGCACAATTCTATCAGCCCCAACTACAACATCATCACAGGGGACATAAATTTACACCTAGACGAAGAGAACAACACAGATGCAATAGAGCTTATAAACTTCCTAACTCTACTCAACTACAACATCCCCGTACCCACACAAACTCACGAAAAAGGCCATCATTTAGACCTAGTTGCCATGTCCACAAAGGAAAACCTTGACCCAATCATCTCTCTGACTGAAGGCACCTGGCATCACGACATCTGGTCCGATCACTTCACCCATTATTTTAAGCTGATCTGGTCACACCGAAAATCTAAAACACGTCTGATGATAAAAAAAGAACATCAAACAAGAGGTTATATTAATCCAGAAGAATACTGGTCAGAATACGAACCGCAGACAGTAACAGAGGAAGGAATAGACTTCTGGGACCATTGGAATACAACCAGTACTTCCATCCTAGATAAAATCGCCCCCATACATAAAAGCAAAAGCAACGCAAACAAATACAACAAATGGTTCGACACCGAACTATTAAAAACGAAACAAACAGCTAGGCGACTAGAAAGGATTTGGAATAAAACAGGAGAACTGACAGACCGCAACAAATGGAGAGCCTACATAAAAACCTACAAACAACTGATAAAAGACAAATGCAAAGCGTTCTACTCCACCAAAATTAACTTATCATGCAAAGGTTCACAAGGAATCAATACAAAAGAGTTATTCAACATAGTCACAAACCTATTTGACACCACCCGCTACACCACACCTGAGCACAACACGAAGTTACCCACCGCGAAGGACCTAGCTCTATATTTTGATTCCAAAATTAAAAACCTAAAAAATAACTGTATAAGCAATAACGATGTAACAATCATCCCCAGCAACTACCAAATAGCTAACTCACATGACAATGAAATACCTACAGACATGATCTGGAGTTCCTTTCTAGATCCAGAATGGAATACCTACACCAAACTCTACAACAAATACTCTAAATCTCACTGCATCCTAGATACGTGCCCTCCGGAGATTATGAAAGCGGCACCACCAGAATTCAAAATATCACTATTACACTACCTAACCCATAACCTAAAAAATGGGACTTTCCTCACTAACAACGGCCACATAATAATAACCCCCATCCCAAAAAATAGAAAAGAATCCTCAGCACTAATAACAAACTACAGACCAATAGCATCTATTCCATTCATTGTAAAAATCATGGAAGGACTAGTACACACCCAACTAATGGACTACCTTAATCAATTCTCTCTCCTGCATGAAACTCAATCCGGCTTTAGAACCTTATTCAGTACGGAGACAGTAATCGCTGCTATCCTAGACTATCTGCGCCTATTATTTAGTAAGGACCTCAACGCCCTGATCATGCAATTCGACATGAGCTCTGCATTCGACTTGGTAGACCATGAGAAAATGATGCAATGCTTAGACGCCATTGGTATCAGAGCAGAGGTACTAAATTGGTTTCGTGGCTTCCTCACATCCCGTTCTTACCAGGTACGCTTTAACAATGAACACTCCGACACCTGGAGCAACTCATCCGGAGTGCCACAAGGGTCACCGCTTTCCCCACTGCTTTTCAATATCTACATGTCCTCATTAGGTGTGAAACTAACCCAACTAGAAATAAAACTATTCAGCTACGCAGATGACTTTACGATCATCATCCCATTCGCCAACTCCATCTCGGAAACCATTCCCAAGGCATCCGATGCCATAAATGAGATGGAACAATGGATGACAGATTTCAAGCTCAAGCTCAACCCAGAAAAAACAAAATTCTTTGTTGCCTCCCCTCACCCGCTTGACAATAAAACCCCACTATGCATCAATAAACTCAACTACCCTATTCAGCCCACCATGAAAATACTAGGTGTTATTCTAGACCAATGCCTAACAATGAAGGAACAAGTGGATTCCCTATTCAGAAAAGGTTTCCTTACTCTCTGGAAACTCAGAACCATTAAATCATACTTCGATACATCAACATTCAGAATCCTAGTGCAATCCCTCATACTGAGTCAGCTTGACTACTGCAACATCGCCTATCTAGCAATCTCACAAAAGAATATGAGACGTCTCCAAATAATGCAAAATGCTGTGGTCAGACTTATCTTCGGGCTGAAGAAATTCGACCACGTGACACCCTACTATCGGCAGCTGCACTGACTACCAATGGAAGCCTGAGTAAGGTTTAAATTTGCCTGCCTCTGCTTCAAAGTACTATACGGCCTGACCCCCAAGTACATAATGGACCTTTTCGCATTTTCTAATAACAAACTCATGAGAAACACACACCCAAAACTCATTTCCCCTCTAGTTAGAGGCTGCAAAATGAAAAAACACCACGAACACCTTCTCTCTCACCAAGCAGTCCTATGGGGCAAAGACCTAGACCAACTGCTTTCGCCCACTACATACGGGGAATTCAGGAAACGCCTAAAAACATACCTGTTCCAGAAATACCTAAACAATTGACCCGCTCTCCCTCTCCCTCCCCCCTCCCTATTCCACCTGAACTTACAGCACTGTTATAAATATAATCTGTTATCTTCATCTTATCGTAACTTTACGTTGCTATTTATCCCCAACAGGTCCTGTCGGACATTACCTACTAAAATGTACATATTACATTTTCGCTCAGCAAATTGTATTTCTATACTATTGCCTCCTGAGGTCTTTGATCTCTGTATTTCTTCTGAATATCTACTTATTGTATTTCGCTGAATGTCCAGCACTCTTGATTGTAAACCGCCTAGGACTGAATATTAATAGATGTCCCGTTTTGATGAAAAAAATAAATGGTCACATTATGTATCCTGCACTCTTCTCTCTGTACCCTCTGTCCCTCTCACTTCTCCTTGCCTTCCACTCTGTTCATATGCACCTAGTATTCTTCTACTTGCACAATGCTTTCCTCTCTCTGCTTCCCATGCTCCAGTCCCCTTTCCATTTACTCACTCATCTTTCCTTGCAGGAACTCCATCTTAGTAATGTTACATGAAAGGCCTTATCCTGGGAGATAAGGGTTTAGGCCAGTGGTCTCAAACTCAAACCCTTTGCAGGGCCACATTTTGGATTTGTAGGTTCTTGGAGGGCCGCAGAAAAAATAGTTAATGTCTTATTAAAGAAATGACAATTTTGCATGAGGTAAAACTCTTTATAGTTTATAAAACTTTCCTTTAACAGTTAAAAGGAAAGATATATAAACTATAAAGAGTTTTACCTCATGCAAAATTGTCATTTCTTTAATAAGACATTAACTATTTTTTCTGCGGCCCTCCAAGTACTCTATTTTTTCTGCAGGCCTCACATTTAAAGTTTAATATCTTTTCTTTCTCAAAACTGGCACATTTCAATCACTATATTGAAAATAAAATCATTTTCCCTACCTTTGTTGTCTGGTGACTTTATTTTTCTGTGCTTTCAACTATGTTTCCAGGGCCTTCTTGTCCTTTGACTGTTTTTCTCTCCGTCTTCACTTTCTGCCTTGCATCCATCTTTGGCATTAACTTAATGTTCAATTTTTCTGCTTTCTTTTCAAAATCTACGTTTCCATGTCTTCCCTTCCCTTCCTATCTCTCTCTTCTTCCGTCCTATTTCCATGGTCTGGCATCTCTTTCCTTCCTTTCTCTCCCTCCCTCCTTCCTTCCTTCCTTTCCACTGGTCTGGCATCTGTCTCCTTCCCTTCCCCCATGCCCTGGCTTCTCCCCCTCCCCCTCCATGGTTTGATATCTCATTTCCTTCCCTCCCTCCCATGAACTTGGCTTCTCTTGTTCCTCTCCTCTCCCTTCTCCTTCCTTCCCTCTCTTTCCCCAATTGGGTGCAGCAGCAACAGAAGCAGCATTTCCCTTCCCCCTTTCCTGTGCAGGAGAGGCATTTCTCTTCCCCTTTCCCTCCTTCTTCCTTTCCCTGTACAGCAGCAGCAGCATTTCCCTAGGATCCTCCTTTCCTATGTAGCAGAAGCATTTCTCTTTCCCTTCCCCTTCTGATTCCTTCCTTGTGGAGCAGCAGCATGTCTAGCCGGCTCGTTCCGTTCAAAGCCGCAAGTGGAAGCTCCTTGCGAGATCCGCACCTGCGTCTGAAGCCTCTCTGATGTTGTGACATCAGAGAGGCTTCCGATGCAGGAGTGGATAGCGCGAGGAGCCGCTAACCCGCGGCTTTGAACGGAACGAGCCGGCCAGACACGCTGCTGCTTCAAAAGGAAGGGAAAGGGGAAGAGAAATTCTGTTGATCGCGTCCAGACCGCGGGCCGCAAATAACACCTGGAGAGCTACATGCGGCCCGTGGGCTGAGTGTTTGAGACCGTTGGTTTAGGCCTTAGGAGATTCTGTAACTTTCCTGACAGCTTTTGACCTTAAAGTACAAAGAACTGGAGTTGAGTCACTTACTGCTATGTAGGGGAAAATCATTCCAAGTAGATATAGCCCTATCCAGTTCAGGAATCCAACAATCACAAAGGCCGCAGCTCTGGAAGACTGGCCAAACATTTCAACACACATTGTGATCGAGACCCCACCTGCAGAAAATAAAGGTTTTACTTGCAAATAATCAAAATGATGAACTGAAGGGGAATTAATGTGATTCTTTTTGTGAATTTTGCACCTAAACTAATTTTACAAACCAGAGTGAATGCTGTTAGAATTCTGTTTTTTTTAAGGAGAGGTATCACCTTGTGCAGCTGAGGTGTTAACCAATGGCCTCTTTGGTAACTCTGACCCCTTCGCCCTTCATCTCCTAAGTGATATCACATTGATTTTAAACAAGAGGTCTAGATATAACTAGGACACCTTCTTCTGGGAGGAGTAGACTTCGGCCTTTAAATTATTCCTCTCACCTGACCCCAAGGATTCTTGAGTTCTTTAAGGGAAAGTATAAAAGCATAACTTAAGAATTACCACACTGGATCTGACCAAAAGTCCATTAAGCCAAGCATCTTGTTTCAACAGTGGCCAATCCAGGTCACAGAAATCTGGCAGGATCTCAAAAAGTAGCCAACCCTTTCTCCAGATCTACTTTAATACTTTTGATATACTGCACTACCTTACTTTGGTACTTATTATGTTTCTGGGGCAATGGAGGGTTAAGTGACGTGGAGGGGCATTTTCAATAGGATGTCTAAGTCTAATTTAGATGTTTTGGAAAAAAACATCCAGAAATCCAGTAGAGAAAATGTCTATTTTCAAAACAGCCAGACGTTTGTTTTTTATTTTTGAAAATGACCTATGTAGCTGTTTTGGTCCTTAGTATGTCTAACTTTTTTGGCCATTTTCAAAAATAAAAATGTCTACATGAAAAACAAACAAAAGCAAGTTTTGTAGACCTACCCAACTACCTTGTTTCGGTGCAGTCCTGCCGGCTCAGCTGAAGTGGATTCCCCTGTGAATTGGCAGGAAGAAAAAACATTTCGCTCTCCTTTCCCTCACACCCACCGATCCCCTATACCCCTCCCCGACATTCCCCTGATATCTCCCCAACATGTCTGGACCTCCCAACATCCCCCTGACATCTCCCCAACATGTGTGGAGCCCCCAACATGAGCTGGCTGTGATAGATAACTCCCCCAATTGGCAGGAGGGGTGCCCACTTCCTCCTGTCCATCACCCCCCCCTCCCCCCCGCATCTGAAATCGGTAGGAGGGATATCCACTCCTTCCTGCCTGAGAACACCCCAACACCCCACCAGGATACCCCCCGAATCCTCTTAATACCAAACAGCCATATAAAAATATGTTATATAAAGGATATTTATACCTATCCAGATAATATTATACATTTCTATGATAAGAGATATAACTTTTTTTTTTTTTAACCTTGTGATATACTCATAGTATAGGGCAGCTCATGTGTTATTTAGGTTCTTACTTCTGCTTTTACAGTATTGAACTCACCTGGTCCAGCCCCAAAGGAGATGTTGAACATGAAGATCAGAGCAACACTGCAGAAAGGCATCCAGGAAAATTGTTTCTATAGGAAGAAAAAAAAAAAAAAGGAGGAGCCCAGTCTATCACATCTAGAAAAATCCACAGCCTTATTTAGACCATAAGGAGATTACATTTTTGATAGGAGATTTCATTAAGGTATTACAGAGTCCCATTTATAAAGAATCTAAGGGGTAATATTCAGTCCACAGCAGTAAATTACTTGTAATCTGCTTCTAGCTGTGGGTAACCTAACCCCAGATATTCAATGCTTAGAATTACCATACATCCTCTTTTAAGAGGACATGTCCTCCTTTTTGTTTTCATTAGATATGTCCTTCAGGTGTTTTAAGTTTTAGGAAAATATCTTCTTTTTCTTTTATGTGTCTATGATCAACACACCTATCCACATAATGAGAGAAATAATTTCTGGTGTATTTCCATTTATTAAGATTTATAACCCACGTATGATATGTTTGATTTACAATAATTGTGGAAAGGGAGGGTGTGGGAGGGGCTTAAAATATGTATTGGAATAATAATAGGAAAGAATTTCAAGTGATGTATATGATTTAATTGATGTAATATTGTACACTTGATGTAAGATGAAAAAGTGAATAAAGAAATGGAAAAAAAAAATATTTTTAACCCACCTTATCCTGAGGTGGGCTAAAAAACCCCAATTTCTCACTCAAATCAATACCCTATATGGAATCAGATACCTGCTCTGCAACACTAAAAGGCCTTAATCAGACACATCAGCCATTCACACAGCACAACATAGGAAAGCAGGAAGAAGAAAAAGAAAATAGAATTGGAGAAAAAGCCTCAGTTCTGCTTCATTTGGCAAAAAACTCCATTTCTTAAAAATAAACACTCCTGCATGTAAACAAAAAATATAGAAAAAAGCACTGTAATAGCCTGCAGAGTGATGTCAAACAACACGCCAGGGCGCATAGCCCCAAATCGTGATATTGTGGGTAAGTAAGCACTTTAGCACTACGGTCCAAGATATTGCATAGGAGGCAGAAAAACCAAAAACAACTTAGATGCTACTGGCGTCCAGGAACTTCTCAGTCCAAACTCTACCTCCTGGGTCTTGCAGCCAGTTAACCCAATGGGGAACCCTCCGTTTCGCTTTGTCTTGCTGCGTCAGGGGTATCGGTTCCACTGCTTCCCATGCAAGCTTTCCAGACCCACCATGCTTCTCAGGCTCTCATTCCACTTCACTTACATGCAGGAGTGTTTATTTTTAAGAAATGGAGTTTTTTGCCAGATGAAGCAGAACTGAGGCTTTTTCTCCACTTCTTTTTTCTTTTTCTTCTTCCTGCTTTCCTATGTTGTGCTGTGTGAATGACTGATGTGTCTGATTAAGGCCTTTTAGTGTTGCAGAGTAGGTATCTGATTCCATATAGGGTATTGATTTGAGTGAGAAATTGGATTTAACAGACCCTGGTCCCTAGATGAAGTGTTTAGTGGTACTAAAAAAAACACCACATATGTATTAATCAAATTAGTCTGGACACTTGGATGTACTAAAGAGATAGAAAGGCATTGCTAATGTAAGAGATCTACCTGAACTGGAAATGGTTTTCAAGGGTGATGATACGGAGGAACTGAAAGAAATCTCGGTGAATCTGGAAGATGTACTAAGCCAAATTGACAAGTTAAAAAGTGATAAATCACCTGGACCAGATGGTATACATTCCAGGGTACTAAAAGAACACAAACATGAAATTGCTAACCTGCTGTTAGTGATCTGTAATCTGTTGCTAAAATTGTCAGTAGATTGGCCTGAAGTGTAACATTGGCCTGAAGATTGGAGGGTGGCCAATGTTACACTGATTTTTACAAAGGGGTCCAGGGGAGATCCGGGAAATTACAGACCAGTAAGCCTGACTTCAGTGCTGGGCAAAATGTTGGAAACAATTATAAAAAAATAAAATTGTGGGAGACTTAGACAAACATGTTTTAATGGGATAGAGTCGGCATGGGTTCAGCTGAGGGAGAGCTTAGTGATCCTAGCAGGCTGCCATAGCTTCCGCAGCATGTTCCCTCTGCCATGGTCCCATACGTGAGAGGATGGGCGAGACTGCAGCAAAGGGAATGTGCTGTTGAGGCTGACAGCAGCCTGCTAGGATCGTTAAAGCCAACCGGCAATCCTCTGCAGGCTGCTTTGAAGGTGAGACCGAGAAGCCTGAGGACACTAGAAAGAAGGGGGAAACATGCGGGGAGGAGGGGGGGCCCGGATCCTGGTGTAGAAGTACACGGAGAGAGGGAAGGGAGGTCCAAAGAGACATGCATATGCCGGACTAAGGGTGGGGGAGGGAAGAAATAATGGGTCTACAAACAGGAGAGGGATGGAGGGAGGGAAGGATCAGAAAGGGAGAGAAGTTGGACACAAGGGATGGTGTGGAGGGGGATAGAGATACTGGAAAGGAGGGTAGTTGGGAAGAGAAAGGGAGAGATGGTGGACCCTGGCGTGGTGGAGAAGGAGGGAGAGATGGTGGATCTGGGGATAGTGGAGGTCCATTGCTGCAGCTGCAGGGATGGAAATGAAATAAAGGAAAGATGCCAGACCTCCGGGGGAGGGAAGGGAAACGGAAGTGGAGGACAGAGATAGAAGATGGATGGTTAGCATGGAGAAAGAAAGAAATGACAAATGGGCAGGAGACCCTGGCAAGTGAATTATCAGAAGATAACTAGAGCCTGGGACCAACATGATTTGAATGATGACCAGACAACAAAAGATAGAAAAAATAATTTTATTTTCTGTTTTGTGATTACAATATGTCAGAGTATCCTGCCAGAGCTGGTGTTAGACAGCAAGCGTGAACTAGGACCTAAAAGAGAGAGGAAAAGTCTTTTTTGTTTATTTTGTTTACATCACAGAGCCGGCGTGGGGTTGGAGAGGTTGTAACCCTATACTTCTACTAAAAATAAGGGGTCCTTTTATTAAGGTGCACATATATGACAACCTACTGGCCACCAGAGCAGTGAAACTGGACAGACAACTCACCAATCTGCTGATTCGACCACAGACTACAAAACCTTTAAAAAATAAACAAAAACCCTACTCTTTAAAAAATACATAAAACCAATATAACACAACCAGATCTGTCCCAAGCTCCACCTGCAATACTATATACTCCTTAGCAAATTAGAAAATGTTCAAACTATTTCTTATGTATTTCTTAATATCATGACAATTCTTATGTAATCCGCCTTGAACCGCAAGGTAATGGCGGAATAGAAATCACTAATTTAATGTAATAGAGTGTGCTAATCATTTGCATGCCTTAATAAAAGGACCCCTAAGAATCTTAATATAAAATTCAGCCTGTGACTTAACCTATGTTTTAGATTTCAGCCCCTTATTTATTTAATTTTCTATACCATTCTCCCAGGGGAGCTCAGAATGGTTTACATGCATTTTCAGGTACTCAAGCAGTTTTCCTTATCTGTCCCAGCAAGCTCACAATCTATCTAATGTACCTGGGGCAATAGTGGGATTAAGTGACTTGCCCAGGATTATAAGGAGCAGCGTTGGTTTGAACCCACAACCTCAGGGTGCTGAGGCTGTAGCTTTAACCACTGCACCACATGTTCCACAATTTTATTTGACACTCCTGATGTAGTGTATCTAGATTTTGACAAAGTTCCTCATGAGAGACTCCTAAGAAAATTAAAGAGTCATGGGATAGGTGGCAAAGTTCAGTTGTGGATTAGGAATTGGTTATTGGGTAGAAAACAGAGGATAGGGCTAAATGGTCATTTTTCTCAATGGAAGAGAGTAAAACAGTGGCCATTTAACCCTACCTTCTGTTTTCTGTGACCATTTAACCCTACCCAAATGCTTGTTACCTTGGCACTATTGCTCTCATTTAATATCGTTATGTAAAACAGCCCTTTCACCATCTGCCAATTAAAGGGTTAAAACAAAATTAAGGGTATCTAATAGTGTCTAAAAAAAACGGCACCAGAATTGTTCCTCTGGAGGTGCTTTCTGATGCCTAATTCCACTGTAGGCAAACACCGGAAGTGGCATTGGGCATCGTAAAGTACCTCTGTAGGTGAGATTCATGTAAAAGGCAGGCACCAGAAATGTAGGCCTTGAAAATCCTGGCCTACATTTCCGGTGCCCAGTGGAGTAGTAAGGGAGGTGCAGGGGGTGGTCCGCCCCGGGCGCGGTCTTCCTTAGGATGCGGCACCCCTCCTCTCTGCCCCCCTGCTCCTCTCCTTGCTGTGTATGTGCGCCCCTTGCCTTCCTCCATACCTTTTTTACTTCCCCAGCGTGAGGTTGCCGCCCTTGTTGGCATCAGTGCTCTCTCTAACATTATTTCTGGGTCCTGCGCCTAGGAAGTGATGTCAGAGGGCGAGCTGACACTGACGTGGGCATGCTGCTCACACTGGAGAAGTTAAAAAGGTACAGAGAGAGAGGGGCATGCGTGCGTCAGGGGAGGTGGGGGAGGGGCACAATTCAGTAAATTGTGCAGTTCCGTAAATGGGGCTGTTGCATGATTGACATGTAATTGACATCGCTTTTAAGGTGGCCGTCAACAACTCTGCTGTTTGCAGAATCTGGGCCTGAAGGTGTAAAATGATTAGAACAGTTGCTTATATCTTGATTAACTGTACAAACAACTTCCTTGAGTTTAGCTACTGATCTGTTTATCCTAGTGGACTGTACTACCCATCTTGTATCCACTGGAGTAGCGAGGGTGGGAGGTGCCTGGGGGTAGTAGCGCTCCACCTCACCCCCCCCTCCTCGCCCTGTTCTCTGCCCTCCCTTGCCATTCGAGTGCCCCTTCCCTTCCCCTGTACCTGTTTATCTTCCCTGGCATGAGCAGCATCTCCAACTTGCTGCCCACACCAGTGTTGGCTCTCCCTCTGATGTCACGTCCTTGTCACAGGATCCGGAAGTAACGTCAGAGGGGAGCGCTGAGGCTGGTGCGAGTAGCAGGTTGGTGTCCCCACCAAGACGGTGCCTGAGGCAGTCCACCCCTCCTTACTAAACCACTGTTGTCCCCATCTAATATCTGCACTTGGCCCTTCAGCATTTATATTTGGTCCTTTTACTATTGTTATGCTGTTAACAAAACTGTAAAATTTGTGTTGATCTGTACTTGCTGTACATCGCCTTGGGTAAATCTCTTCATAAAGGCGGTTAATAAATCCCAATAAATAAATAGATGAATAAATAAAATGAATAGACCCATCAGGATGTTTTCATGATTTCTCTTTCTCCTCATCTATTTCTACCTGCAATCTTTCACCATTATTTTGGTCATCCTTGGATATTGACTAGATATGTCAAGGAATGGGAGACCCTGGAGAGGACAGCTATAGGAAAGTGTCCCGTAGAAGATTTTCTTACCTGCAGGGAGAGAGTCACTGTGAGCAGTCCCAATGTCAATATCATGAGTACATAGCCACTCAACAGCAATGTCTTCCTGCCAAAACGCTCAACCAAGAGGCTCTGGAAGAATTAATACAAGAATATATTACTCCTTTACTGCCTTTACCTTTCTAGTCATATCACCAAAAGCTAATCACAGAATTTAATCTAATTTCAACTTTTATAGACCAGGCAGCTTTATGGGGTAAAGATTTAGACTGATTGATCATGACTTCCAGTACTTATTTAGAATTTAGGAAACACCTAAAAACATACCTTTTTGCTAAATATCTGGGTAACTAAGGGCTCCTTTTACAAAGGCGTGCTAGCGGGGTTAGCGCACACGACGTTTCATCACGCGCTAACCCCCGTGCTGGCCAAAAACTACCGCCTGCTCAAGAGGAGGCGGTAGCGGGTAGGGCATCCAGCAGTTTAGTGCCTTTGTAAAAGGAGCCCTAAGTTTTCTTATTTAATTCTTTAATTTTTCTTTTGTAAACTGCATAGAGCATCACGGTCCTACGGTATAGAAGCCGATTATGTTATGTTATTTATCCCCAATAATTAGGGTCTAAAGTATTTTACAATAATAAAATAGAATAGCAATCAGTAGTATATAGTATATCATAATTATGAGCAATTATCTGAATCAATCAAGTTTTTTAATATTTATGAACTATAAAATAAGAAGGAGCTTGTCAGATCGATAGTGGTAGGTTATTCCAGGCCTGCACAACTTGGAAGAAGAAAGATACCAGTAATTCTAATACCTTCTTATAATGAACTAATCTAAAGGATGAAAAATAAAAAAACAAGATTTCTAGACTTGGACGAACCCCCTACCACAAGGGAAAAAAATCAATAAAGTCAGGGCTTCAAGAACCGTACCATTCAGAACTTTTAAAATAAAACATTCAAGTTACAAAAAATAAGCATAATAAAAACACTTGGGAAATAATGGTAATAAGGGGGTGAAGATATGAATGTGGGCCACCATTAAGACATGTTATATTAGTAACTAAGTCTGCATAAAATGGGACCCAGGTTAAATAACATGAGATAAAGGTAAATTAACATGTTTCAATGGGAGCTACACCGATAACTTCACCCCTTAGTGTGAACAGTTTCAGTTTCTGGTAACCAGAGCTGATATTGTGATGTCATAATGCCTCATTCCACCAATGCCTAAGAGCCAACCTCACCAGTGATGTCACAATGGCTTGATTGTCCTATACTTGGCTCACTTTTATTACATATAGCAGTGATTTTGATTTCTAAAGACATCTTCTTTTTTCTTTAATTAAGGGGGGGGAAGTTATCAATGTGGGCTACTGTTAAGATGTGTAATGTTACTGTTAACCACAGTTATTAGTAACTGGGTCTCGTTGCACGAAATAGGACCTGTGCTAAAACAGCCTGAGTTTGAAGTAAAATAGATCTTGATGGTCGTCCACTTTGATAACTGCATTCCTTACATTATTTCCGTAACCGTTTCAGGTCATTTCAGATACTTACAAGTTATGTCATACACAATTATCTGCAGTCTATTACCAACTCTTTTAAGTAGTACAATAAAATAGGCTTTTACATTCATTATTTTCCAGTCTTTTTAGGACTATTTGATGAAGGACCATCCTTTTGGTCCCATGGCAGTGTGTTGCCATACAGATGAGCTAGGTTTGATTCACTGATGGGATTCTCCCTGGATCAGTGTCGTTATCTTTAGGGTAGAGGAATTCCAGCTATTGTGCAATAGTGACACTCAGTGACCAGATCTAATGTCAACAATTTCAAGGTTCCCAAAAGTTCTTTGGTGAAAATGGGGTGCAGAATGCCCAGCCAAGGACTGTCATCATATCGACTGGGTTGAGTGAGTTGGGAGGAGATATTAAATGGGGTAAAAACTCCAGTCTAGTTGTAAATGAAGGTTCGTGGTGCCAGATCTGGGTCTTCTGATTGATCTGGAAGCCCAAATGGGCAGGAGGAAACTGCTGAAATCAGATTGTTTTGCTAGTCCGGACTTACACATAGAATAACAGATGTGACCTCACAGATCCCAACTCCCAGTGTAATATATGGAATCTTGTCAGGAGGAAATCCTGCTTTCTGGAACACATCATAGGAATAAAAGTAGATCTGTAAAACACAATGAAATCCACAATCAGAAAAGACCGAACACTAAGATATGCAACACAGCTCCACCTCTGTACAGGCTATGGACAAAGCAAACAGTTTAACTTCTGGCATTCAGTCATAAAAACTTTCACACACTTTCAAGAGCTGCACATCACAACAGAAAGTCGTTATGTGTAGGTATGGTACAGAATGGTTTTTAATATTATCCTGTTCAATGTTTGTGCACCATGAAGACATGTTACAAAGGAGAAAGGAGGTAGCTCAAGTGTTTATGTCTCCCACAGGGATGTGCTTTGGTTTTCTGGTTTCAGTAAAGAATTTCACTAACTCAATTTTTTTGTGTATGAAGAGCAGCATTCTAGAACATAAGAACATAAGCAATGCCTCCGCTGGGTCAGACCTGAGGTCCATCGTGCCCAGCAGTCCGCTCACACGGCGGCCCAACAGGTCCAGGACCTGTGCAGTAATCCTCTATCTATACCCCTCTATCCCCTTTTCCAGCAGGAAATTGTCCAATCCTTTCTTGAACCCCAGTTCCGTACTCTGCCCTATTACGTCCTCTGGAAGCGCATTCCAGGTGTCCACCACACATTGGGTAAAGAAGAACTTCCTGGCATTCGTTTTGAATCTGTCCCCTTTCAACTTTTCCGAATGCCCTCTTGTTCTTTTATTTTTCGAAAGTTTGAAGAATCTGTCCCTCTCTACTCTCTCTATGCCCTTCATGATCTTGTAAGTCTCTATCATATCCCCTCTAAGTCTCCTCTTCTCCATGAAGGGCATTTAAAATGAAAATCAGACACCCAGGTCAGGACCTAGGAGATCTGCTAATATTTTAGATCACGATTTGCTAATGTAGAGGCTATTATAAAACAAATTGTGAAATGGACTTCCTTGGCCAGCGACATGCTGCAGAATGTCTGTTTTAGAAAAAAAAAAAAACCCTCATCCAATATATGGACGGTCAAAAGCAGGCACATAGATGTCCCTTTCACAGCACATGAACATCTGTGTTGTGAAATAGCAACATAGCTGTGCAAAATAGTCCAAGCTGTCACCTGACCCCCACCAACAGTACCTGAACCCCTCCTGTTCCTCTCCACCAACAGATCTGATCTCCCTCCTGATCTCCCTCCAAATGGAAAATCCGGACCCATGGCTTTGTCCCCAGGCCCACCCCGTTCTGGCCGGCCATGCCCCATTCTGCCCCCAGGCCCACCCCCTCGACCTGCACGAGCAACGAGCAATGTCGCATGGCATCCGTGCATGCGCTGGTGTGACAATATGACCTCACGTGCATGCACGTGATGTCACCGTGTTGCATCCATGCATGCGTGAATGCCATCCCGATGTTGCTCGTTGCCAGAAACTTTTCAAAACCCGGACAAAGTGCCGGGTTTTGAAAAGCCATCCAGATCCTTGGACATGTCCTCAAAAGGAGGACATGTCCGGAGGAATCCGGACATCTGGTAATCCCTTTCTTGCCCCCTAATTGAATCCCGAGTACCTTAAGAAGTTTCAAGTTTCAAGTTTATTCAAAATTTGTTGAATCGCTTATTTAAATTTACTAAGCGATTTACAGAAACAAGAAAAATAATACAAATACAAGGTTAGTTAAACTTTAATACAATGTTAAAAAGAGAAAAAATAAAATAAAATAAAATAAAATTGAGTTAAAATTATACAGACTAACAGACACATAAGGAAAGAAGGGTAAAATTACATATGTATAAAAAAATAAAAGGTGTGAGGTAAAAAAAAACATGAGGTAAGGGAAGGAAATAAGGAAAAAGATGGAATTATGAAGGATTAGGGAAATTGTTTTCATACATTATATGCGTCCTTAAAAATGAAACTTTTTAAGCTACTTTTAAACTGCTTTAAATCCTTTTCAGTTCTAAGATACAGGGGCAAGTTATTCCATAATTGTGGGGCTATGACAGAAAATATATCAGTACGACGAGTTCCAAAACCTCATCCTGGACAAAAGAGGCTTTGAATCCTACTCTCATTATTCTCCACCTACCCAGGACCTATCTGGGATGTAGATTGTAGATTACAGTGGTTTCCTGTCCTCATAGGTGTCATCTTTAATCCTGACACTATTCTGGGTAGCAGTGGAGGGGGTGAGGGAGCATTGTTTTTCATTAAATTTTCATTAAATCTAGGACCAGCCCACAAACATGGGTGCCAGCAGCTGAGACCTCGCTTGAGTTTTCTTCCTCACCCCTCCAACATTATCTGCAATGATGTTGTTTTTTTTTGGGGGGAGGGGCAGGAAGCCCCCCTCCCAGATCAGCAGTAGCTCTTTTAGAAACTAAAGGCTCAATATTCAAGTGATTTATGCTCCTGACTTTGAGAGTTCTGCTCATAAATTGGCCTCTGAAAATTTGCTAGGGCTGAGTCTATAAATTTTTACTCAAAATGTTCAATATTCAAAATGATTTAACTGGTCAGAAACAGCTGTTGAACGGTTAAATTCCTTGTTTGGGGCTATCTGCTAATTTGGCACTTAACTGGTTATCACTGCTGAAAATTACTAGTGAGTGCCTGTGTGAACATAGGCTATTTTGGGGCATTCCTGGCTTGGGTGGGGTGGGGGGCAGAGTGGAAATACTTGGGTCATGTCCACTTCCAAGACCACTCAAAAAACTGAGGTCTGGCTACACTTCTGCACTTGCAGAAGCCAGCAATCTCCCTTCCCAAAGTAGGCTATAACTGTGGGATAGCACCCTCTTGATGGATGAAGCAAAGAGGTAATTGTCTCTTTGTTTCATATATCTCCATAGCCTGAGTCCCCATCAGACTCTCTCTCTCAGTGTCTCGTCAGCGTTCACCCTCTTTCTCTCTCATATACCCCTTCCCAGCCTTCACCTACTCTCTCTCCCTCTCATATCCCCTCTATAACCTTCATCTAGTCTCTTTCTCTTTCATAACCCTTCCCCAGCCCTCAAACAGTCTCTCTGACCCAAATCCACAATCATAAAAGACCAAACCTAGTCTCTCTCCCTCTCTTTCTCATACCAGAGATTTTGCATCTGGAAAAAGAGAACATGTGGCCCCGCCCCATTCCAACTCCAGGCCCGCCCCATTCTGCCTCCCCAATCCTGGACCCATGCAAATCTCGTCTCTTTGGCCAAGTCTGTTGGGTATCTGACAGAAAAGAATCAGCAGCTTCTCCTCATAGGAGGCAGAGAACTTGAGCTACCGAAGGACATACAATTTCTGTTGACTGGAGAGGGGTCTGATCAGGACAAACTGTGAATTTCAACCTACTAATGCTATTAATACAGAAAACTTCCTGGTCAGATCAAAGGTTCATCTAGCCCAGCATCCTGCTTCCAATAGTGGTCAATCCAGGTCACAAATACCTGGCAGGATCCTAAAGAGTAGATACATTCTTTGTTGCTCACACCCAGAGATAAGTGGCAGAGAAAGACCACGTGGCCTATCCAGTCTACCTATCCATACTAATCGCCTAGTCTCTACAACTCACTCCTCTTCCTCAGTGATCCTCTGTGTTTGTCTCATTCTTTCTTAAATTCAAACACTGCCCTTGTATCCACCATTTTACAGAATGGAAAAGCAAGACCTCTCTCTGTTAAATCTATGTTCATCCATATCGCTCATAATTTGTTATTTATAGTAGCTTCTACCTTTTGCCTGACACTGGTGTCAGATTCACTAGTCTATAGTGTCCTATATCATCCCCCTAAGTCTTTTTTAAAAGATTGCCATTACATGGTCTGCAATATCATTCTTTTAGAACTCTGAGGCCATACACCAACTTATCCTGGTGATTTGTTACTATTTAGTTTGTCACTTTGTTCTATTACATCTTCAAGGCTCACTATGAAGTGCTTCGGTTTTTCTAAATCAGGGGTGGGCAAATTTGGTCCTTAAGGGTTGCAGCTCATTTGGATTTTCAGGATTAAATGAGATCTATTCCATACAATGGAAGCAAGACATGCAAACAGATTTCATGCATATTCATTGGGGAAATCCTCACTCCTGCTCTAAGTCATCAGCATCACAGTGTTTCTGGTGTGGTTCTTTCTCCAACTATGGCCCTCTCCTCTCTCAATATCCCTTTTATATTTTGGTTATTCAGTAGTTTGGTTTCTTCATAGGCTTCTTGCTCTTCAAGAAGTTCTTATGAGTTTTTGCCTCTATAGCAAGTTTATTTGTAAATCTTTTTTTACCTACCTTATAGTGCTGTACATCTAACTTCTCAGTGCTTATGCTGCTTCTTATTTTCTTCATTTGGATCTGTTTTCTATTTTTTTAAGATATTCTTTTGGGTTTAATAGTCTTTTTCAGTTCACCACTTAACCAGGCTGATAGTGTTTTGGTCAAATTTTTTTTTCCATAATGCATGGAATACATTTTATCTGAGCTTCCAAGATGGTATTTTTAAACTATGTTCACTAGTGCTGCCCGATTTACGATTTGAATTGGTTCACCGATTCACTTTGGGTGAATCGATTCGAACTGATTTAAAATAAAAAAAAAATTGGCTTCCCGATTCAGACCCTCCCCTCCCACCCCTAAAGCAAGAGCAGCAGCGCTGCTCTTGCTGGCTGGCCGCAGCCGCACCTGCTTTAGAGAGCGAGGAGGGAGGGTCAGTTGGGAAGTGCTGCTGTCCAGCTTCCCCCCTGGCATCCGGTTTCCCACCCTGGCGTCCGGCTTCCCCCTTGGCCTCCCGCTTCCCCCCTGGCCTACCCGCACCGTTTACCTTCTAGTTGCAGCCTGCACAGAAGATCGCAGTTATAGTGTCTTTGCAAACTGCTATTAGTGGTTTCCTCCGCCGCAATCCTGCCTCTGTCGTCAGAGGAGGGGCGGGACTGCAGCAGAGGAAACAGCTAAAGAAGTTTGCAAAGACCCTATAACCGTGATCTTCTGTGCAGGCTGCAACTAGAAGGTAAACGGTGCGGGGAGGCCAGGGGGAACACGGAGGCCTTCCGGGGGGGGGGGGGGAAGGGGGGACGCAGTCCTTTGGAGTGGGGGGTGGGACAGGCCTTCAAGGTGGGAGACAGGCCTCTAAGGGGGAGAGGAGGCCTTTAAGGGGGGGACAGACCTTCAAAGGGGGGACAGGCCAGGGATGGGGGCATAGGCCTTCAGGGGGGACAGGCCTTAAGGGGGGGACAGGACTTTAAGGGGGGGAAAGCCTTTAAGGGGGGGAAAGCCTTCAAGGGGGGACAAGCCTTCAAGGGGGGGACAGACCTTCAAGGGGGGGGACAGGCCTTCAAGGGGGGACAGGCCTTCAAAGTGGGGACAGGCCAGGGATGGTGGCATAGGCCTTTAAGGGGGGGGACAGGCCTTTAAGGGGGGCACAGACCTTCAATGGGGGACAGACTTTCAAGGGGGGGACAGGCCTTCAAAGTGGGGACAGGCCAGGGATGGTGGCATAGGCCTTTAAGGGGAGCACAGGCCTTTAAGGGAGGACAGGCCTTCAAGGGGGGGGACAGGCCTTCAGGGAGGACAGACCTTCAGGGGAGAGGGGGCCCTGGTGTATAATACATGGAGGGAGGAAGGGAGGGAAGGGGGGGTTCAAAGAGACGTGCATATGGCGGACTTAGGAGGGGGAAGAAATAATGGGTCTAAAAATAGAGGAGAGGGAGAGAGATGATAGACAATGGGATTTAGGGATGGAAGGAACAGAAAGGGAAAGAAGTTAGACACAAGGGATGGTGTGGAGGGGGGATAGAGATACTGGATAGGAGGGTAGTTGGGAAAAGAAAGGGAGAGACGGTGGACCCTGGGGTGGTAGGGAAGGAGGGAGAGAGGCTGGATGAAAGGGTAGTTAAGAAAAGGTGGATCTGTGGATGGAGACGAAAAAAATAGAAAGATGCCAGACCTCCGGGGGAGGGAAGGGAAACGGAAGGGGAGGACAGAGATGGCAGATGGATGGTTAGCACGGAGAAAGAAGAAAGAAGGAGACCCTGGCAAGCAAGTTATCAGAAGACAACCAGAGCCTGGGACCAACAAGATTTTAATAATGACCGGACAACAAAAAAGTAGAAAAACTAATTTTATTTTCCATTTTTTGATTACAATATGTCAGATTTGAAATGTGTATCCTGTCAGAGCTGGTGTTAGACCGCAAATGCGAGCTAGGATTTAACAGAGAGAGGAAAAGTCTTTTTTGTTTGTTTATTTTGTTTACACCACAGCGCCAGTGTGGTTAGAAGAAGGCAAAGGGGGTGAAGAGGCTATAAAATAAACCCACCAGGATGTTTGAAAAAAAAACAAAAACACCCAATTGGGCAGGAAAATCGAATCGAAAAACCAATTCAATAGGCTGAATCGAATCGAATCAAATTTTTTTTCCCTGAATCGGGCAGCACTAGTGTTCACATCATTTGCAATGTTCTCACCTTTGCAGTTACTCTATTTAGTTCTGTTCTAATTTTCTTATCGTTTCCCATTTTAAAGTTAAATGTAACTGCAGTAGTTTTCCTTAATGTCCCCCTTCCAGTGATTATATCAAGTTTGATCACATATAAAACAGAGAAAAATGAAGGCAGATAAATCATGGTATACTAATGAGTATCCACATGCAGATTGACAATTACACTTAACTGCATTTATTCCACAGAGCTGTAAGGCAATTATCAAGGCAAATACACAGTACAGCTGCCATCTCAAGGATTTCTCTCTCAGCAGCTCTAGGATACTCAGAATTTTGGTTCCTTTTCTTGCAGCTTGCTCCCTCATCATGTCCTCAATCTCATCATGATGATCTCCTTCTCCCCAGAGCTGCTTTATGGCTAGAGAAGAGAACAAGAATAAACTAGGTCAGGAGTAGGCAATTCCGGTCCTCGAGAGCCACAGGCGAGTCAGGTTTTCAGGATATCTACAATAAATATGCATGAGATAGATCTGCAAGGAGGCAGTACATGCAAATCCATCTCATATATATTCATTGTGGATATCATGAAAACCTGACCTTCCTGTGGCTCTCGAGGACCAGAATTGCCTACCCCTGAACTAGGTCATCAGTTGGTCAGACTCTTAATTACTTTCACTGCTTTCAATGATTCATTTTTCACAAATCCCTATCATCATTTAGTAGAGGAGTGGTCTAGTGATTAGAGAAAAGGAAAAAAAAAAGAACAGTGGAGGTGACCGACCTCTGCGTTCTAAAACTTTATTTACTTGAAGATTTGACACATACATCTCACATGAGAGTCATTGTGATGTCGGACGCCATTGGGCTGGATTTCGCCTACAATGTTTCCAGTGAAAAGATATTCAAAAGCAGGATCCTTGATGCAGGTTGTTTAGGCCAAAACATCTATGGGCTGAATCTTCAAGTAAATAAAGTTTTAGAACACAGAGGTCGCCTTCGCTATTCTTTCTTTTATTCTCCATTGTGAGAATGATTTTCTCCTGTGTTGGTTTCCTAGTGATTAGAGCAGCAGGCTGTGAACCCTGGATGCTAGATGCCAAACCTACTTCTCCCATTGACATTACTTGTGACTTTGGGCAAGTCTTTCACCCTATGTTGTTTTAGGTATAAATCTGAGATTATAAACCCTATAAGGCAGGGGACCTACCAACTGTTCCTGTCTATAAGTTGCCTTGAGCTCAGTTTTGTGAAGGTGAGTAATAAAATTTAAATGCAGAAAATGTCTAGGTACAGTATGAGTGTTCATTCCTTCACTCATCTTATCTGTCAGTGCAAGTGCTTTGTTCCCTTCTTGGATTGAGGAAAGTATTTTATTTCAGCCACACCATTTTTCACCCAATTATACAAACTTACCCCCAAATTCTATAAAGTGTGCTTAAAGTTAGGCACCTAGCTGATGTGATTAATAGGCTTAATTGATGCTTATAATTAGCACTTAAACCTCATAACTGCCGTTAATTGGACTCAACTGAAAAATAGGGGACAGATTCTCTGTACAGCGCTGTTAGCAGCGGCTGCTTAGAAAAGTGGTGCCGATCGCATGCCAATCACATGGCTGCACTGTTTCGAGAATTGCGGCCATGTCAACAGTAGGCACCAGAAATGTAGGCCAGGGTTTTTACAGGCCTATATTTCCGGTGCCTACTTTTGACGAGAATTGCATCCCTAGAGGCGCATATTGGCACCTATGTCTACTTCCGGCATAAACTACGCCTTCTTTAGATATAGGCGCTGGTAGGTGCCTCTATGCATGGGAGTTGGATGCCATCATTTGTAGGCACGTGCAAGCGCTTATATATATATTTTTTAAATTAGATTTTAAAGAAATTAGATTTTAAAGAAATTTGATCATGTTACTCCTTTGCTTCAAAAAGCCCACTGGTTGCCTGTCCCACACAGGGTAACTTATAAAATCGCCTTTCTGACATTTAAAACTTTGCAGACCAATACACCAGCATTTATAGACAGACTTTTGATCCCGTATGACCCTCCGAGAGTTTTAATACAATCTTAACATTCCATCTTTAAAAATAATCGGTACACGTCGTACCTCAATTTTTTCTGTGACAGCCCCTATGATCTGGAATTCTCTTCCTTTACACTTAAAAACTGAAAAAAACTTAAAATTTTTTAAAAGCAATTTAAAGTGCTTTCTTTTTAAAGATGCTTTTAATTGATCAATTGTATTTTAGAAATTAACCTATTCTTGTCTTTTACATTTATTTTCCCAGTCCCTTTTTGTGTTTACCTTAAATGTTTCTCACATTTTCTATATCGATTGTATTTCTCCCCCTCTTCCTATTCGTGTTTAGGGGCCTTTCGGTCCGTATTTACCTAGTATGTAATTGCTGTCAGTCTTGTAGTTTTTTTTTTTATAGAAATGTATGTTTTAATTGTTAAATTTTTGTTTAAATGTTATTTTAAATCTTGTTCAACGCTTTGTAGTTTCGAAAAAGCGTTTAATCAAAAATCTGAATAAACAATAAACAATTGGTTTTTAATGAGATGGTCAATGACCACGCCATTTATCACCAATTAAAACAATTAAGTTAGGCGGCGGTAAGGTGCCTATCGCCACCTAACTTAAGGCACACTAAAGAGAATTTGGGCCTCGGCGTTTAACTCGAAACAATGCGATTCTATAAAAAGTAGGCGCCCAGACCAAAGTGCGTAAATTGGGCATGGTTAGAGGCAGATCATGAGTGTGATTTCGAGTTAGGTGCCTGTTTCTGACTTCAGCGCCATTGTACGTCTAAATTAGGCGCATACATTTAGGCCACAAAAAACCCTGGTATAAATACAGTGCTCCTAAAAGTTAGAACGCCTAGCAATGCCTAGCATCACTTAAGCCAGTGGTCTCAAACTCAAACCCTTTGCAGGGCCACATTTTGGATTCGTAGGTACTTGAAGGGCCGCAGAAAAATAAATAACAATTTTGCATGAGGTAAAACTCTTTATAGTTTATAAATCTCCCCCCCCCCGAAGGCCTGCATATTCCCCCCTTCTTTGCAGTGTCCTCCAGCTTCCTCCCGATCTTAGTTTCAGCTAATTACCACAGCCTGCAGAGAAGATCGCTGGTGCTGTAGCGTTCCTTGCAGGCTACTATCAGCCTCCGCAGCACGTTCCCTCTGCCATGGTCCTGCCCCTCCTCTGATGTCAGGCAACTCCAGTCCTCGAGGGCCAGAATCCAGTTTGGTTTTCAGGATTTCCCCGATGAATATACATGAGATCTATTTGCATGCACTGCTTTCAATGCATATTCATCGGGGAAATCCTGAAAACTTGACTGGATTCCGGCTCTTGAGGACCGAAGTTGCCTACCCCTGTTTTATACAGTGTGCCTAATTTTTATAGAATCACGCTTAACGCCACACTAATCAGTGCCAATTTATTAGGCACCATATATAGCAGGGGTAGGGAACTCCGGTCCTCGAGAGCCGTATTCCAGTCGGGTTTTCAGGATTTCCCCAATGAATATGTATTGAAAGCAGTGCATGCAAATAGATCTCATGCATATTCATTGGGGAAATCCTGAAAACCCGACTGGAATATGGCTCTCGAGGACCGGAGTTCCCTACCCCTGATAGAATCGGTGTCTTAGTGCATGAATGCAAACATGATTTGCAGCACACTAAAATTATGGAATACTTGTACTTCCACATGTGAATGAAACATTTATACACGTGGAGGGGCATTAAAAAACAACAACCCAAAACCAGGAACAGACATGGCCATTTTCGAACGGCAAACTGCTGGACGTCCAACTATAATAATAATTTTTTTTTTTTTTTAATTGTCCACTTAGATGTCTTGGCCACCAAGACGTCTAACTTTATACCCCATTTTTGATGAGAAAAACATCCATGTTGAAAGCGTTCAAATAGACATGGGAGGGGCTAGAATAGTAATGAACTGGCCACATAGATATCCCAACAGAGCAATAGAACACCTTGGAAGACACTGCTGTGAACTTCACATAAAGGGTGCCAGATGTATAACTATCCATAACTCCCTTATAATTTATGGTGAGCCCCCCCCCCCAAAAAAAAACAAACCTACTATACCTACCAGTGTACCACCCCAATAGCACTTATGGCTGCAGGTGGCACTTATATGACAGTACAGTATAGTAGGGTTTGGGTAGGCTCCCACGTTCTGCCATAAATGTAGTAGTTAGAGTGGCTTATGGGCCTGGGTCATCCTCTCTATGGTTCACTAGCCCACCCACCAGGCTACTTAAGACACCTGTATGCAGCTCTGCTAGGCTTCCCTATACCAGATGCTGCTGTTTTAGAGCTAGGTATATACCTATTTGTTCTCATTTTTGTTTGCTGGAAGGGGGGGGGGGTCAGTGAGTACAAGGGGCGTGTGGGGATGTCTTACCTTGAAGCATGCAGTGGTCAACTGGTCAGTTGACCAGTGGCACTCAGATGCTTCTAAGACAGGTCTAGTTCCAAACGTGTAAATTCCGTTCAGGATGTTTTGCAAAACATTTGATTATCGCTGCAACACGTCCCTGTCTAGCCTGCCCTTAAGCTCGCCCAAAGCCTGCCCTTAGCCCGCCTCCACCATGCCCATCTCGTGATCTGGATGCCGAAAGGCTGGGATACCTCGCTAGAAGTCCAGAAAGGTAGTTTAAATGTGACATGCAATTTTATATTTTGATGTACTTTACGATCTGGCCAGTTTTTATAGGCTACAATGATGTATGAGCTTGAAGCGACTTGCATGGTTCATGTATTTTTATATCCTGTATGTATGGGTGTATTTGCTTTATGATTTTCTTGATGTTGTATTGAATGTAAACTGTACTGTTGTATTTTGTATGTAAATATGTAACTTGCCCTGGATAAGGGCGGGGATAAATAAATAAACAAATAAACAAACAAATGTGCTTTCGATTAACGGCACTAGGATATCCTGACAATTAGGACGTCCAAGTGCCGGCGGCTTCCCCCTTGTTACAGCTGTATGGTAATGTTGATTTTCCCCCGGGAGTGGGACACTCTTGGTTTCGGCAGTGGGAGCAGAGAGGGTGCAGATCACTTCAGGATCTTCTCAATGTGGGGGGTGGCCAGTTTCCTACGTTTGCCCAGCTACAGTCCCATTGGCATCTGCCCCAAACTCATTTCTGGGCTTACCTTCAAGCCCGCCATTACTACCAGTCCCTTCGTCATAGATGGGGGGATGCTTGGCTCTGTGGTCCCCAGATAGCCAATTTTTTCAGGTGACTCCTGAATTGAACAAGTTGGCCACCTGTTACCGCATTTTGAAGAACGCTTCGGCCATGGGCTCCATTGATAGATTGGTTTCCCAGTGGCACTCAAACCTTGATATCACCTATGAGCGGAAGACCTTTCTTGATCTTTTTGCCATGGTATACGCCGTGAGGGGCTCCACGGATTTTGGGTAGATGCAGTTTAAAATACTGCACCGAGCTTATATCTCCAGGGTACAGGGGGCACGTATGGGCCTGTGGGAGGGGGAGGTTTGCAGTAAATGTCACCGCTCTGGGTACTCTCATCCACCATTTTTTGGAATGTCCTGCCTCCAAACTCTGGCTGCAAGTACTTCCATTTTTGGAGTGCCTTGTTCAACGCGCTGTGCCCTGGGATTATGGTTTATTGCTGCTAGGGGATCAGCGTAGATCGCTTGAGGTGGGGCTCACGTTGCCTCAGCGGCAAGTTCTCTACATGGCTATCATGGCGGCAAAAAAGCTTCTGTTGCAACATTGGGTGACTGACACTGTAGCCCCTTTCCCGCAGTGGCTTGCTCGCTTGGCTGAGGTAGGCCGCTATGAAGTACAGTACACTCTTAAATTGGGGCACCTAGCACACCGGGGTTACCTAGCTCTTTGGCTGAGGGCCTTGCTCCTGTGTTCTGGCAATGCGGATGTTGCTGCAGCTCCTATGCACTGACTCCTTTCAGGGGCTGGTGCCATTTTTCCCTAGGTAGATGATACATGGTTGCATGGGGGATATGAATGACTGAGAACCTGGTGAGTGTTTGTTGTGACTTGAGGACGGTTGACTGTGGTTTGGGTGTGTATGGATGGGGGTATTTTCTTACCTAAAATGTCAATTGTGATGGGCATCTAACTAAGGGTATATTGTTCTCTATCTTGTTGTTGGCATGTTCTGCCTCTTGCTGCGACACTTGATTGTTTTGGACTGTACCTATTTGATCCCCCTTTGGTTGTATGTTCCCTTTTGCAATTGCTAATAAATATACTTGGAAAAAAAAAAGGACGTCCAAGTGCCAATTTAGGATGCTTTTTGGATGTCTGTGTTTTCTGATTATGAGCCCGATGAGTTCTATGTGCATGCTCAGCGATAATCTATGGTGTAAGTGCACAAGTCTCATAGTGTGTAGATGCAAAGGGGAGGCACTAGGGTAGAAACATAGAAACATAGAAAAAAGCAGCAGAAAAGGGCTATAGCCCACCAAGTCTGCCCATTCCAAGTATCCCCTCCCCTGAATTTACTCCCTTAAAGATCCCACGTGAGTATCCCATTTTCTCTTAAAATCCGTCACGCTGCTGGCCTTTATCACCTGGAGTGGGAGTCTGTTCCAATGATCCACTACTCTTTCGGTGAAGAAGTACTTCCTGGAGTTGCCATGAAACTTCCCTCCCCTGAGTTTCAGCGGATGCCCTCTGGTGGTCGAGGGTCCCATGAGCCAGAAGATATCATCTTCTGACTTGATGCGTCCCGTGATGTACTTATATGTTTCAATCATATCTCCCCGTTCTCTTCTTTCCTCAAGTGAGTACAGCCGCAATTTTTTAAATCTTTCTTCATACGTGAGATCCTTGAGCCCCAAGACCATCCTGGTGGCTGTTCGCTGAACCGACTCGATCCTCAGCACGTCCTTTTGGTAGTGTGGTCTCCAAAACTGAACACAGTACTCCAAGTGAGGCCTCACCATGGCTCTGTACAACGGCATCATAACTTCAGGTCTCCTGCTGACGAAACCTCTGCGGCTACACCCCATCATTTGTCTTGCCCTGGAGGAAGCCTTCTCCACTTGATTGGCAACCTTCATGTCCTCACTAATGATCACCCCTAGGTCGCGTTCCGCCGTGGTCCTAACCAAGGTCTCACCATTTAGTACATAAGTTCTACGCGGGTTTCTCTTACCCAGGTGCATTATCTTGCATTTTTTAGCATTGAAGCCTAGCTGCCAAGTAGTTGACCATTGTCAAAACTGTACACACGTAGGTGATAGAATATTGTCATTTATGCTCTAAAGCGCCTCATTTAGGTGCGTGCATTTGGGCCTTTATTGATATAATGTAAGTGGGTATGCCTAAAAGTAAGCACATAAATGTTGACTTCCATTAATATTCTATAATTCATAAGTTAATAGAGAGCAAGGAATTAACGACAGTGCATTATGCTAAAATGTGATCTTCTGTAATCTCGGTGGCAGGGGTGACTTGGTGAAACAAGCTACCAGGATCACTCAGGGTAATTTCTGATATTCAGAAATTTAAAAAAGTGCTGAACACAACCCTATGTGCAGAAGCTTTTTTTTAAATGAAAGATGGTTTATGCTACTTTCTTAGAGTGCATTTTAAAGTTTGGTCTATTTATTGTTGTAATGTCTAAATATTATGGATGTACTATGTGGACCGCTTAGGTGTAAGTGGAGTTTTTAAATACCGTATTTTTCGCTCCATAAGACACACTTTTTCCTCCCCAAAAGATGTCTTTGCGTCTTATGGAGCGACTATAACAATTTTTTAAACATCTCCTCCCCCCCTGGTACATTTTTAAATTTCTGGTGGTCCAGCGCTGTATCGGCAGGAGCTATCCGTGCTCGTGCCCCTCCCCCTCTCCCTCTCTTGCTCGACGGCCGCAAGAGATGAGGAGGCAACTGTCCAACAACGGAGGGGCAGGAGCGTGGAAAGCTCCTGCCGACACAGCGCTGGACCACCAGAATTAAAAAAGGTACTGGGCCGGGGGGGGGGGGGCTGCCTACCACTAGACCTGCCCTGTGCCGGGGGGACTGGGTACAAGGCTGGACGGTGGGATAGGGTACAGAGCCTGGCAAGGAGAGGAGCTGGCTGCATAGCCTGATAGGGCAGGGAGGGAAGGGGGCTGGGTGCAGAGCCCAGTAGGGAGTGAGGGGGGGGGGGGGCTGGGTGCAAAGCCTGGTATATTTTATTAAATGGTACACAATTTGGTTTAGAATGTTTTTTTTTTCTTGTTTTCCTCCTCTAAACCTAGGTGCGTCTTTTATAATGTGAAAAATATGGTAAATAATAGCAAATCTATTTAGGTGAAGAGCTTCTGGCTCATTTTACCTTTTATGCAGGCTTCTTTGTTTCCTTTTTGCATTAGGAGGTAGGGAGGTGACTCTGGAAAGAAAGGCAGTGTGACCAGCTGAATCGCTGAGGATATTCCGCTGGCAGCCAGAAGCAATGGCCAAAGGGTTTCTGTTCCTAAAATTTCACTGAAGAACACAGATCATAAATTTATTTTTAGTATGTTTTAAAAAGAGCAGTAAAAAAAAAAAAAAAAAATCAGCATGCTCATAAGCGTACACTGGACTTACCGCAGCCCAAAGATTTGCCCAAAGCATTTTCCTATTGTCACAAAAATGGAGATTGAAGTGTTTGTAAATCCACGGAATTTCCTGGGGGCAATCTCTCCTGCATATTGTGCATGTAAACTAAGACCCAAACCTTGAACAGAAATTGGGGGGAAAAAAACCCAAACACCCCACTTGTTTAGTGGATTAAACATTATAGCACAAGTTCTTTCTGACATCATTCACATGCGTAAGTGTGCCTATTCTTTAAAGCAGTACGTTCAACTGGCACGTACATTTAGGCAGCCCTTACAAAATTGCCCTTAAAGGGTTTGGCTTTAGATTGGATTGGATTTATTACTAACATAGAACATAGAAACATGTTCTATGTTTGTAATAGAAACATAGAAAAATGACGGCAGAAAAGGGCCAAAGCCCATCAAGTCTGCCCACTCCAGTGACCCTTCCCCCATGAGTTTGCTCACCAACCTCCTGCCCTTACCTCATTAGAGATCCCACATGAATATCCCATTTATTTTTGAAATCTGCCACGCTGTTGGCCTCAATCACCTGCCGTGGGAGTTCATTCCAATGATCGACCACCCTCTCAGTGAAGAAATACTTTCTGGAGTCCCCATGAAATTTCCCTCCCCTGATTTTCAGCGGATGCCCTCTGGTGGACGAAGGTCCCATAAGACGAAAGATATCCTCTTCCACCTCGATACGACCCGTGATATATTTAAATGTCTCAATCATGTCTCCTCTCTCTCTTCGTTCTTCAAGTGAGTACAGCTGCAATTTATTCAACCTTACTTCATACGGAAGATCCTTGAGCCCCGAGACCATCCTGGTGGCCATCCGCTGAACTGACTCAACTCTCAGCACATCTTTCTGGTAATGTGGTCTCCAGAATTGAACACAATATTCCAAATGAGGTCTCACCACGGACCTGTACAGTGGCATTATGACCTCTGGCATCCTGCTGATAAAACCTCTACGGATACAACCCATCATTTGCCTTGCCTTGGAGGAAGCCTTTTCCACTTGATTGGCAGTTTTCATGTCATCACTAATGATTACTCCTAAATCCCGTTCTTCCGTGGTCCTAACT
This sequence comes from Geotrypetes seraphini, assembly GCF_902459505.1. Taxonomy (NCBI): domain Eukaryota; kingdom Metazoa; phylum Chordata; class Amphibia; order Gymnophiona; family Dermophiidae; genus Geotrypetes; species Geotrypetes seraphini. The sequence goes on from NC_047091.1 coordinate 132,685,874, forward strand.
AAGGTCTCACCATTTAACGTGTAAGTCCTGCACAGATTTCTTTTACCCAGGCGCATCACTTTGCATTTTTTAGCATTGAAGTTGAGCTGCCAAGTCGATGACCATTGTTCTAATAGTAGTAGGTCCTGCGTCATACTGTCAGGCATAGTGCTTTTACCTACTATGTTGCACAGTTTGGCGTCATCGGCGAACAATGATATTTTTCCTCTGAGCCCTTGGGTCATATCACTTATGAATATGTTGAATAGGATTGGACCTAAGACCGAGCCTTGTGGCACTCCACTGGTCACATCTGATGTTTTGGATGGGGTACCATTTACCATCACCCTCTGAATTCTACCGCTCAGCCAATCCTTAACCCATGCAGCTAGTGTTTCCCCTAATCCCAGCGATTTCAACTTGTTCAATAACCTGCGGTGTGGGACGCTATCCAAAGCTTTGCTGAAGTCCAAATACACTACGTCCAGGGACTCCCCGGCATCCAGTTGTCTTGTTACCCAGTCGAATATATCCAATCCAATGTAAAGCCAAACCCTTTAAGGGATATACCGCTAGTACGTGAATATTGAGCAGTTTACAATACTACTATTAAACAAAAAAACAAACAAATAAGCCCTAAAATACATTAGGGATAGGAGTTACATGTTTACAAACCATCAGAGGGTAGAAGAAAGGCGAAAGGGTCAATAAAGGGCATGAAAGCACAGGAGATGAAAAAGAGGGCGGGGTAATGAAGCTTAGTTTAGTTTCATTTCTTGATAAACCAATCATCAAGCTATATAAAACAACAAATATTATAAAAGAAAGAGAAGAAATACACTAACCAAGCAGCAAAGATGGAAGAGAAGGATAGGAGGGGAAAGAGATGGGAAAATAAAAGATCTCACTGGCCAGGAACATTCTCAGCTTGGTATTAAGTTTACCCAATTAAATTCACTGCCTAACTTAAGGGCAAGAAGAGGACCCAGGTACAAACAGGACTGTTTCGTGCACTCAAGGTAGAAAGGTGGAAGGCAGGACCAGTTGATTCATATAGTCTGAGGAAGGAGCAGGGTTAAGAATGTCAGATAGAGAATGACACGGGGACAAATTTTTCCTCATCCCCACAGGAACTCAATTTCCCCGTCCCCGTGAGTTTTGTCCCTGTCCCTGCCCCATTCCTGTAAGCTCTGCCTTAACCGCACAAGCCTCGAACACTTATGATTCTAAAGTGTTTGTGGCTTGTGCAGATGAGGACGGAGCTTAGGCATTGGTGGAATGAAGCATTATGACATCACAATCTGAGCTCCAGAATGTTGCTACTTATGATTTTAAAGTGTTTGAGGCTTGTGCAGATCGAGGACGGAGCTTAGGCATTGTGGAATGAGGCATTATGACATCACAATCTGAGCTCCAGAATGTTGCTACTTATGATTTTAAAGGATTTGAGGCTTGTGCAGATGAGGACGGAGCTTGCAGGAATGGGGCATGGACAGGAAAAAAACTTGCTGGGATGAGAAAATGAGTTCCTTCAGGGACGGGGAAAAATCTGTCCCTGTGTCATTCGCTAATGTCAGATAGGTACAATGGAATACCTGAACAAAGTAATTTATGAACCAGCAAGAAAACCTTTGAGATGAGGAGGAGTTTGTGGGCATTCATGAAGTAGCTGTATTGCAGTGGGGTACCAAGGGGGGGGGGGAAGGGGGTGCACAGCTGGCCACCCACCAAGGAATAGGTTGCTGCAATCGGGAACAGACCAGCGCCGAGTTCTCCATCCTTGCTTCTCTTCCCCGTGGGCTGACCAACTCTCACCGCCCGACGTCAATTCTGCCTGGCTGACTGTGTCCTCTCTGACGTTAGAATTTACGTCGGGCGGCAAGAGTTGGTCGGCCCACAGGGGAAGAGAAGCAGTGCAAACTCAGCGCCGGCTTGTTCCTGATGATCAGTGGCAGCCTTTTCCCGGCAGCGGTGGCAGCAGCATGTTTCCCAATGGTGGTGGCATGGGGGAGGGCAGGGAGAAAGAAAGAAAGGAAGGGGGGAGACAAGAAGCCAGAAAGAAAGAAAGGGGGGGGCAGGGAGCCAGAAAGAAAGAAAGGGGGGGGACAGGGAGCCAGAAAGAAAGGAAGGGAGCAGGGTGAAACAAAGAAAGAAAAAAATGGGGCATGGGGAGAGAGAGAGAGAAAGACAAACACAAAAAGAAAGGGGGCATAGGGAGAGAGAAAGAAAGAAGGGGCAGGATGAAAGAAAGAAAGAAAGAAAGAAATGGGGCACGGAGAGAGAGAGAGAAAGAAAGACAGACATACAGAAAGAAAGGGGGCAAGGAGAGAGAAAGAAAGAAAGAAAGGGTTCAGGATGAAACAAAGAAAAAGTTGGGGGAGGGAATGAGGTCTGGAGGAGAGGAAGCATACAGGAGGCTGAAAGAAGGGAAGAAATATTGGATGCACAGTCAGAAGAATAAAGTGCAACCAGAGACTGATGAAATTACCAAACAAAGGAAGGAAAAATTATTTTATTTTCAATTTAGTGATCAAAATGTGTCCGTTTTGAGAATTTATATATGCTGTCTATATTTTGCACTATGGCCCCCTTTTACTAAACCGCGTCGAGAGCAGCATGGGGCATTCAGCGCAGCTCCCTGCGCTAAAAAATGTTATTGTGGTTTAGTAAAAAGGGAGGGGTATATTTGTCTATTTTTGTATAGTTGTTACTGAGGTGACATTGCATAAAGTCATCTGCCTTGACCTCTTTGAAAACCTGCGGAATATAAATGATAATTAACATTTTCTCTGCATACAGTGTGCTTTATGTTTTTAAAATTTTATTCTTGGTAGATCATTTTGACTTGGCCACAAAGGTAAGGGGGAGAGAGGGAGGGGTGCTGCTGAAAGACATCTAGTAATCCTTGCAGGCTTGAATGTGCAGGGAATTATTTTTATAAAATCATGTTTTGTTATGTGACTGGCATTATTTAGACTTTAATTTCTATGAATGAATAGAATGTAAATGATATAAAATTACTTGCTTGTTTTTATGTGTGTGCGCTGAAGGAAAGTGGAGAGAGAGTGGGCTGAGGACGCTGAAGGGAAATTGGGAAGAGAGAGTGGAGAGAAGACGCTGATTTATAAATTGACAATTGTACAGAATATTGTTTCTTTTTATACTTTAATATAATAAGTTCAATATAAAACAATTCAAGGCTTGTGGGGATGGAATCAGGTTGTGGGGATGGGGACCGAGCTTACGGGGATTAGTCCAATAAAATGGTATTTTCTTATTTCTCATTATTTGTTTGATTTTTATTTGTTAATTTGTAAAGTGGTGATTGTTGTGTATCAGTTTTTTCAAATTTACATCTACTGCCTTTATATTTTGCACAGTATTAGAGGACATGTGTTACTATTTTTGTGGTGTTGTAGTGTTGCATTGTATGCAGAGTCTGGTTTCTTGGCGGTTCAGTTTAACTTTTGTCTACATATTTCTATTTTTAGTTTGTGATTATTCCATATTGGGCGAGGGTGTATCTGTCTGTGTGTATGAAAGGGACATGGCTTTCTGATAGCATCAACTGTACAGGATCAATTGACTGTGCAGGATCTGGCTTGTTTAGTTTTACAATGTATGTGTTGGTGTTCTAATGCTCACTGCAGTGTTTAAGATGCTGCCTTTTCCTAGGTACACTCTTGTTGTGCAATATGTGGATTGTTACTAAAAATCATATTTTTCCATATAGATGGGGGGGGGGTGTCAAAAAATGATGGGCCCTGGGTGTCACATATGCTAGGTACGCCATTGCTGTGTTGTCTCCAAATCTCTTTTTTCATACTTTCCTTTTTGGCAAACATCTTCTCCGATATTTCCTGTTTATGTTTTCTTTACTACTTTTCACCCTCTCAAGGCCATTGGATTAAGATCATTGCCTCAACCTCTCACTAAAAATTGCTGTGAACATTTCTACTGGCGAATACATCTGACTTTGATACAACTGGTTTACCTGAAGTGAGGCCAAGGAAAAAACGTCCGACCATAATCATCTCAAAAGAACCGGCCTCCCTGCTGAGGCCACTGAGCAGAGCGGCTCCCACTGGGATCAGACTATTGCACAGTTGACATTTCTTCCTATAATGGCAAATGAATGTTTTGTGTTATTTAAGTGAATACTCAATTTGGCTTACTATTTCTTCCAAAATTTCCTTGGCTAAAGGTCAAGGAACTGTAATGAGGAAGGAACTAGCAAATCCTCTTACCATCAGCCAGAACCAGAAAGACAGAGAATGGAAATGCTAACAAGGGTTTTATGTCTTGATATTTTTCTCTGATTTATACTTCACATAAGTGATTGTGGAAATGATAGGTACTGTACCTGTTTCATGACCATCTATTACATTTCCCATTTCTCATATTCCACATATACTACTACGTTGAAGGTGGATTCCACATGAAGAAGCCAGAAACACATTTCTGGGAACATACATAAAACACATCAAGCTTAAATTTTAAACAATACTAAAACGATCCTGGGTAAACAAAATCTGGACACCAACACTCCTCAGCTTTACTGACATGGGAGGCTGCCACGCTGGAAAATTCACATCAAAAACACTTGTTTGCAATGTACTCATGAACACCCCAGATTCCTACAATTATTATTATTATTTTTTAAATTCTTTATTGATTTTAAATAATAACAGTGCACTACAATGAATTATCAAGAGCAAATCAGAAAAAGCACTTTATACAAACAAATCATTTTCTACCCGCCTTCCCTTAACTAGCAATAATTAGAAATATATACTTTTAACCATAGTTTCCATAAACTATCTACCATACATAATATTACTATTCTCCCTCCCTCCCTCCCTCCCATCCTACAATTATTGTTAAGAACATAAGAAAAGCAATGCTGAGTTAGACCAGGCTCCATCGAGCTCAGCATCCTAATTGATAGTGGTCAGTCTGGTTCGCAAGTGCCTGACAGATCCAAAAAAGTAGATCTGTTTTCCATAGTTCATTTTCAGAGATGAACAACAGCTCTTCTCAGTTCACCTGCTAATAATTTTTATGGATGTTTCCTCCAGAAATGTGTCCAGCCTCTTTGGGATCCTGCTATGTTGGTTGTCTTGACCACATCTTCTGGCAACTGATTCCTCAGCTTAATTATGCACTGCATAACAAGTGAATCAAATTTTCCTTTCTTGGTTATGATAATTTCAATGAAAATAGGAGTTTAAATAGTTAAATGCCTCTATAAAATTAAGGGTGTTATCCCTTATTGATTACTAAATTTTATGTTATTATGTAATATAATTCTTTCTCCTCAAGGATGTGGGCTTGATGGGATTTTTTCTATGACTGATTTAAGTTGTATTAAGAAATAATATTTCTATATTTTTTGTGTAAATTCCCATATCCTGTATACTTGTTTGGATACATTAATAAATTTCAATTTAAAAAAAACCCCAAAACAAGTGGATCAATATTTCACTCTGTCAAAAATTACAAAGACTAGGGGACATTCAATGAAGTTACAGGGAAATATTTTTAAAACCAATAGGAGGAAATTTTTTTTCACTCAGAGAATAGTTAAGCTCTGGAACGTTTAGTCCAAAGTTATGGTAAGATCGTATGGCGTAGCTGGTTATAAGAAGGGTTTGGACAATTTCCTGGAGGAAAAGTCCATACTCTGTTACTGTGAAAGACATGGGGGAAGCCACTGCTTGCCCTGGATCGATAGCATGGAATGTTGCTACTCCTTGAGGTTCCGGAATCTTATGTTACTCTTTGAGATTCCAGAATCTTGCTATTCTGTAGGATTCTAAATGGAATGTTGCTTCTCCTTGGGTATTGGCCAGGTACTAGTGACCTGGATTGGCCACTGTGAGAACAGGCTACTGGGTTTGATGGACTATTGGTCTGACCCAGTAAGGCTATTCTTATGTTCTTAAATAATTTCTATGATTTGTTATCAATTGGCTGTTTTTTATTTTCATGGAGTATCCTCTTGTTTTTGTGGTGTCTGACAGGATCAACAACTGTTCCCTATTTACAGTAACTGTTCCAGCCCTCTCACAATTATATATTATCATTTCCTCACTCATGATTTTATAAACTGCTATCATCTCCCTTCTCAGCTGCATTTTCTCCAAGCTGAAGAACCCAAACCTGTTTAGCCTCTCTTCATAAGGGAGGAGTGTCTTCTCCTTCAGCATCATTATTGCCCATCATTATTGCCCAGTTGCACTGTGTCCTTTTTGAGATGTGGCATTATAAGTCAGACATACTTTCCATATCTTTGAGATAAGTATCCTGCTGCAAGGGCCCCTATGACCCCTCCTATACTGTAAATGGACACAATTGAAGACCACAGTAAAGTGCAGATATTCTCACTGACGTATGAGTTGTACCGAGTCTGCCAGGTCTCATTGATGAAGCTCTTTATGAACTGGAAAGGAAACATCAGATATGAAGCAACCAATTTTCAGTTAAAGGTCTTGGGAATAATTGGAAACGTCTAAACATTTCATATTGTTCCTATAATTGGTGGCACTATCCCCAGATTCTATATAGGTCATCCAAATTTAGGTGTGGATTGCAAATGTGTGCATAAATTAGTAAATTAGGTGCTATCGATAATTAGTAGAGTTAATTGACAATTGGTACTAATTAGGACTTATGTATACATCTACTTTACAACATGAAAAAAAAAACCAAGTGGGGAATGGGATAGAACACATCAACCTTGAAACAAACAATATTTATTCATATAGATTCAAATTAAAATACATAAAAGTGCAATGAAATAGAGTCCTATTTTGCAGGTGTATAAATGTAATGTCCTTGAAATTCAATGACCCAGTAGATGACCCGACACGGTCCGTATTTCGGCCTCTGATTGGAGGCCTGCCTCAGGGGTGTGGATGTCCGTCCACTAGATGGCACTCCGGTGCTGGAAATACAGACTCTAAAATAATTGGTGCAACATACGATGAACATCCACACTCCTGAGGCAGGCCTCCAATTGGAGGCCGAAACACGGACCATGTCAGGTCACCCACTGGGTCATTGAATGTCAAGGACATTACATTTATACACCTGCAAAATAGGACTCTATTTCCTTGCAATATTATGTATTTTAATTTGAGTCTATATGAATAAATATTGTTTGTTTCAAGGTTGATGTGTTCTATCCTATTCCCCACTTTTTTTTTTTTTTCTTGTTATATTTTAAGTGGGGTTTCTGTTACTTTTTTTTGGGTTTACATCTACTCTACATCATAATCTATAACATGTGTGCCTAAATTTTGTAACATGCACTCTGAAAGGGGATGTGGCCATGGGGGCATGGCAATGGAAGGGGCAGGGTCAGGTCTGGAGTATCCCCAGAAATTATGCATGGTGTTATATAGAATACTTGGATTTTCATGCCCAATTTCCATCAGTTGGGCGTGAGGAGTTACACTAGGGTGGGGGTGGGGAGGTAAGTCTATAAATGTTTATTAATCACTAATGGTGTATTCTGTCCTCCTTAAGTGGAAGGCACAGTCTGTACAGCTATGGCACCTCCTATTTAAAAAAACTTCTGAGTGATTGATGGCAAAAGATACCATAATGGTGATTTTAGCACCAGATAAACATTTAACTTGCCCAAAGGTGTTTTCTTGACTAGGAGCACAGTCATAGACTGTTACATGCCGTCAAACCTTTCCATTACATCTCAGCAGCTTTGGGATTCTAGAGCTGGGTAGAAAATCTTTCAGAGCTAGAAGGACAGAGTTTTATTTCTAGCCCTCCTCATCTCCTGCCTCTACTATCAGCAACCATGAAAAATAACTCAAAGGAACCAGGAATACAGGCTCAGCAAGTACAAATTAGGAGTACAAGACCCATTTCCCCTTGCTAGCATACTAGTGCAGGTTCTGTTGGATTACTGGCTCTCCCCTCCCTTCCCTCTGGACTGGAAGCTAGGGATAGTGTCAGAAGTCTGGACAGTTTGCACTTACTGGCGAAGGGGCGTTCACCACTGAAATCTGGAAGCCGTAATGGAAGCTTCCTCCAATGCCCAACACACATATCATTATAAACAACAGCTGGTACTGAACCTGAAGAAGAACATCAAGACAATGATTAATTTCAGACATTCCTTGAGGCTTGTAACAATCATACCAGTTTCTCCCTCTCAGAAAATGTTTTTCCCCATTTGTTGATGGTAGATCCAGCTGTGTAAGAAGCATCTTTGGGGAAAAGAGCCTGTGTAGCATTTTGGTAAGATATTTGCTCTTCCCAGCCCAGAGGTGAGCCTAGAGTGGATGGAATCATTTTTCTCTAGAATTTTCTCCTCCAAGAATGACCACTAGGGGGCGTGTAGTCTATTTATTTTAAACACTGTCTCTGGCGAAATTAGAATCACACTGGCATTGAATAGCTGGGGCTCACTGGCCAAGAGTTTGCTGCATGAATTTATGTGAGTCCCAGAATATCCACTGGGACTCGTATAAAGTAATCAGTCTTCTTCTCCCTGTGGGTCCCTAATGGCATAGTAAAAATTCCTCCTTCCCTCATGATAATGATCACCCCAATTCTGATTACCCCCCCCATCCATATATGGAAGGCTGATCTCTAGTAGTAGTAGCAGCATGAAACTATTGCTAAAGTTGAACATAAGAATAGCCTTACTGGGTCAGACCAATTGTCCATCTAGCCCAGTAGCTCGTCCTCACAGTGGCCAATCCAGGTCACTAGTACCTGGCAAAAATCCAAAGAGAAGTAACATTCTATGCTACTGATCCAGGGCAAGCAGTGGCTTCCCCCATGTCTGTCTCAATAGCAGACTATGGACTTTTCCTCCAGGAACTTGTCCAAATCCTTTTTAAAACCAGCTATGTTAACCACTCTTTCCACATCCTCTGGCAATGCATTCCAGAGCTTAACTATTCTCTGAGTGAAAAAAATATTTCCTCCTATTGGTTTTAAAAGTATTTCTCTGTAACTTCATCGAGTGTCCCCTAGTATTTGTAATTTTTGACGGAGTAAAAAAATTGATCCACTTGTACCCGTTCTACACCACTCAGGATTTTTTAGGCTTCAATCATATCTCCCCTCAGCTGCCTCTTTTCCCAGCTAAAGAGCCCTAACCTTTTTAGTCTTTCCTCCTATGAGAGGAGGCGTCCCATCACATTTATCATCTTGGTTGCTCTTCGTTGAACCTTTTCTAGTGCCACTATATCTGTCTTGAGATAAGGAGACCAGAAATGAACGCAATACTCCAGGTGAGGTCGCACCATGGAGTGTCTTAGTTTTGTTAAACGTCTCTTTTTTAAATAATTCCCAGCATCTTGTTTGCTTTTTTGCTGCCACCAAACATTATGTGGAAGGTTTCATCGTATTGCCTACAATGACACCCAGATCCTTTTCTTGGGCGCTAACCCCCAAGGTGGATCCTTGCATCCGGTAACTGTGATTCAGGTTATTCTTCCCAATATGCATCACTTTGCATTTGTTCACATTAAATTTCATCTGCCACTTGGACACCGTCTTCCAATTTCCTAAGGTCTGCCTGCAATTTTTCACAATCTGCATGTGTTTTAACAACTTTGAACAATTTAGTATCATCTGCAAATTTAATCAACTCAATCATTGTTCCAATTTCCAGCCACCATTTTAAAGCTAAAGCTATTAGGGGGAAGAGCAAGTGGGCTGTGCTCTTGCTCCAAAGAATCACTCAACCACCAGGGACCTAAAGGAAGGCTCGGAGGGGGAGTCTACTGACACTTGGGGGTGTTGGTATTTGGGGCAGGGATCAGATTCAGGGGAAGAATTTGTATTATGCTGATGGGGCCCTGAAGATGATTGGAATTTGGGGGAAGGGAATTTGTAATGGTGACAGGGCTTGAGGGGATGTTGAGAAGCAGGTTGAGCATGTGTTTGACAGCCAGGACAAACACAGACAACTATGCAGGCGCTAGCACCAACATAGCTAAGCAACCAGAGTAGGACTGCTTTTTATGTATCCCTCTTTGGTTGCAGGTTTTGATAATGAATAATGCCAGTACCCACATAGCTGCCAGCTCCTCTTTGACTTTGCCCTCAGAATGCCTCTCTCCAGCCCACTTAGTAAATGGCTGGCCAAAATCAATATTCAGCGGCACTGCTTGGCGTACTTTCAGTTACACTACTGTTAGAAACAGAGAAAATGACAGCAGACAAAGACCTTATGACCTATCCGCATGGTGAGCTTAGATAGCATTCCAGTCTCAATGGTTCTTTAAAGGACAATTCCAGAAGAAGGGGGAAACAGATCAGTCATAGTAACATAGTACATGACGGCAGATAAAGACCCGAATGGTCCATCTAATCTGCCCAACCTGATTCAATCTAAAAATTTGTTGTTGTTTTTCTTCTTCTTAGTCTGCTCATCCATACCATCTGCCATCCCTTCCTTTCCCTTAGAGATCTTATATGCCTGTTCTACGTTTTCTTGCTAAGGAGTCTTTTGATTAAAGAACATTCTAGTCCTCTTCATTAATTTGGGACCACTTTATTGTCACTTGTGCCTCTAGATTTGTACCTGGAATATTTTTGCTCAGAACAGTAAACTCTATGCTTCAGAAAATGATAATTAGTTCCAGGCATCCTGATCTTTCAAAATAACCTCCTCACTTCTGGGCTGAGGGCTCCTCTAATCCAATCCTGTATTCTCTCTCTCGAGATTTTTTTTCATTCCCTATCTTATAGCCCCCCTCCCCCTCCACAAATGGAGGGGGCCCTCACTTCTGTCCTATATTTCTCATCCTTGTTCTTTGATGTCTCTAGTCTTGAAGGAGGGATCTCTCATATGAGCCATTGCAAGGTGTGAGCAGATTGACAGCTGCTTGAGGTGCCAGGTCAGGGCCCTTTTCAATCAATCTATGAGGATGGAGGGGGGGGGGGGACGGGACACAGAAAACAAGTCATGCCTGGAGAGCTGTTACGTTCGGACATTGTCTTGTCTCTTATTCTGCTTCCTCTATTCCTCTAGGAGAAAACATCCTCATCTATTTTCTATGTCCCTTGGAAGTGGCTGATACAAAATCACAGATGAAGTAAGATTTAGGGTATTTACCAGGTCTGAGAGTAAAGTCCCCATCTGGTAGGCAGTGCTGTCCTTTCACATTCACTCCCAGACAGGGATTTTTCAATGAATGCCTTCTATGTCTCCTCACAGACACATTACCCCAGTACTCAGGAGGAGGGCGTTGCACTGAGGTTAAAATTCTACTTGGAAATGCTGGATTTAAATGAAAACGATCTTTCTGCCTCACTGACATGAATGTGGGACGCTTGGATTAAACATTGCAGAAAATCGTTAAGCCCAATAGGGACAGTTCACAGAGGTAAAGCCTCTTCAAACAGAAGCATCTTCAAATTAGTGACTACAGTGATTTGGGACAGTAAAGACCAAGACGATATAAACCAGTGTTCTTCAACCACCGGTCCATGGACCAGTGCCGGTCCACAGAAATTTCCTGCCCATCCACAGGGCCAGCACGTACATCAGGCCCAAAACAGTGTTCTTCAACCGCCGGTCCATGGTGCGATCGATGCGGCATTATCTTCGAGCCAGCTTCCTCTTCCTAACTGATTCAGTGCACAAAGCCACGGGCAGTGGCCAGTGTTCCCTCTAAGCGGGCGGGTGTTGTGAGCAAACTTTTTTCACTGTGAGCTAAAAATATCGGGCGCCAGCAAGTTATGAGCCAAATAAATATGTTGCTTTCTACCACAGAACTTCCTTACGTTTGTATGGAATCTATCCCCTTTCAACTTTAGAGAGTGCCCTCTCGTTCTCCCTGCCTTAGCTACTAAGTCTATTCCCTTCAGTACCTTGAATGTTTCTATCATGTCCCCTCTCAATCTCCTCTGCTCAAGGGAGAAGAGGCCCAGTTTCTCTAATCTTTCGCTGTACGGCAACTCCTCCAGCCCCTTAACCATTTTAGTTGCTCTTCTCTGGATCCTTTCGAGTAGTACCGTGTCCTTCTTAAAGTACCAGTGCTGGACGCAGTACTCCAGGTGAGGGCGTACCATGGCCCGGTACAGCAGCATGATAACCTTCTCTGTCTCTTCAGTCCAGCATCTGCCCCTTCCATTCACTGTCTGTCTTTCCCTGCCATCTCTCCTCCTGCCCCCCCCCCACCCCCCAATTTGGTCTAGCATCCATCATCTTCCTTCTGTTCCCCTCATGGTCTGGCATCTCTATCCTTCCCTCCCCCCTGTGGTTTTTAGCATATCTCTCTTCTCATTTCCTCCACTCAGATCTGATCATTCTCTGCTCTCTCTTCCCTTTTCTTCTCTGGTCTTCCTTCTCTATTTTCTGCCTCCATCTAAATTAAATTCTTTCTTACTATTTAGTCCCGTTTCCCTCTTTTCACTGTGTCTACACACAGCTTGTCACCCCTTTCCCTCACCCCTCCATTATCTTACTATTTTCTTCCCCCTTTATTTATCTCCTCCTTCCATCCAGTATGTGTTCTTTCCCCACTTCCATTCAGCATCTGCTCTCCCTTCTCAACTGACATCCATCTGCCTTCTGCTCTCTCTCCCTTCTTCTCACTTCCATCATCTGTCCCCTTCTCTCTCTCTCTCATCTCCTCCATTCCATCATCTGCCCCTTCTCTCTCTCTCTCCCCCCCCCCAACTTCCATCATCTGCCCCCCTTCCCCTCACCTTTGTGGGTCACTTTCTTTCCCCTGAGGGTGGCTCATGTCACAGGGGAAGCTTTGGCCGAGCAGAACCGCTTGATTGACAGTGGAACTTACTTGATTGATGTCGATGCTGGGGCCCGTTGCCGTTTGAAGGAAAAAAAAAAAAGGTGGAAAAAAGGAACCTGTAAAGGCGAGAGGAAGGGAAACCTCCAGGACAGCTGCTTTTTGCCCTCCTTCAGCGGCCCAAGAGTTCAGACCAGCAGCGGCAGCTCTGTATGCTTTTAACTTCGGCACAGAGCTGCCCCTAATCAATAGTTTAGCGCGGTTTCATGAGGCAGCCTCGGGGCCTTTGATAGCCGGCCCGCTTCGATGATGCGATGTGGGCCGGCCTAGCAAAGGCCCCGAGGCTGCCTTATGAAACCGCGCTAAACTATTGATTAGGGGCAGCTCTGTGCCGAAGTTAAAAGCATACACAGCTGCCGCTGCTGGTCTGGAGGTGCGGAGACAAGGCAGGAGGCAAACGCGGTGGAAGGCAGGAGTCCCGGCGAAGGCAGGAGTCCCGGCACAGCGACTGCAACAGGAAGTTGCAAGTCAGCTGACGCCGGCCTTTCGTTGCGGCGGGGACCGAATCCTTCGCGGACCGGCAAGATTTTGTTTGCGGACCGGCGGTTGAAGAACTGTGCTCTACACTGTGTGCGCTGTGACGAGAAACTTGTGCGCTGCGAGGTAATATTTTGTGCGTCAGCGCACCCCAGCGCAGCTTAGCGGGAACACTGTGGCTCCACGGGCATCTTGCGCCTGAACCGGAAGCCTTCTCTCTGACATTGCAAAGTCAGAGGGAAGGTTTCCAGATGAGGCAAGGGACGTGCAAGGTGCAATTAGTACTATTATGGGGGCGGGGTCTGGGGTGGAGATTGGGTAGAGAGGGTCAGGGTCTGGCCCACAACTTAGCCCAGTGTTCTTCAATCGCTGGTCCACGGACCGATGCCGGTCCACAGAATAATTCTTTTATTTCTGCCGGTCCATAGGTGTAAAAAGGTTGAAAAACACTGATATAAACTTCACTTCCCTGTCCTGCTTTATTATTATTATTCCTGCCAAGAATCCAAAGTGGATACAAACCATTCAGCAAGGAAATTACAAATCAAAGGCTAAACAAGCAAAATACAATCCAAATGCAACAGATACATGTTATACCAATCTAAAGGAACAATACAAAAAATGCTTTAATGCAGGGGTGCCCACACTTTTTGGGCTTGCGAACTACTTTTTAAAATGACCAAGTCAAAATGATCTACCAACAATAAAATTAAAAAAAACACAAAGCACACTCTACGCAGAGAAAGTGTTAATTATCATTTATATTCCAGGTTATTTTTCAAAGAGATCAAGGCAGATGACTTTATGCAATGTCACTTCAGTAAAAACTATACAAAAATAGACAAATATACCCCCTTCCCTTTTTTACTAAACCGCGATAGTGGTTTTTAGCGCAGGGAGCTGCTCTCGAAGCTCATAGGCTCCTTGCGCTAAAAAACACTATTGCGGTTTAGTAAAAGGGAGCCATAGTGCAAAATATAGACAGCAGAAACAAATTCTCAAAACGGCCAAATTGAAAATAAAATCATTTTTCCTACCTTTGTTTGGTCATTATTCAAATATTGTTGGTCCTAGGCTCTGGTTGTCTTCTGATAACTTGTTTGCCAGGGTCTCCTTCTTTCTCCATGCTAACAATCCATCTTCTATCTCTATCTTCCCCTTCTGTTTCCCTTCCCTCCCCTGGAAGTCTGGCATCTTTCCTTTTTTTCATTTCCATCCACAGATCCACCTTTTCTCAACTACCCTTTCATCCAGCATCTCTCCCTCCTTCCTCACCACCCCAGGGTCCACCATCTCTCCCTTTCTTTTCCCAACTACCCTCCTATCCAGTATCTCTACCCCCCCCATCTACATCATACCTTGTGTCCAACTTTCCCTTTCTGTTCCTTCCCTCCCTAAATCCCATTGTCCACCATGTCTCTCCCACTCCTGTTTTTAGACCCATTATTTCTTCCCCTCAAAGTCCGGCATATGCACATCTCTTTGAACCCCCCTACCCTCCCTCCCTTCCTTCTACACCAGGGCCCTCCTCCCTCGAAGGCCTGTCCCCACCTGAAGGCCTGCACTGTCCCCCTGAAGGCCTGCACCTCATCCCTGAAGAACTGCCTGTCCCCCCTGAAGGCCTGCATACCACCCCTGAAGTCCTGCCTGTCCCCTCTGAAGTCCTGCATACCACCCCTGAAGGCCTGCCTGTCCCCCGCCAAAGGCCTACACCACCACCTCTAAAGGCCTGCCCCCCCCCAAAAGGATTATCCCTTCCGGAAGGCCTGCGTGTTCCTCCCTGACCTCCCGCACATCCATTTACCTAATTTTAGCAGGGAGCAGCCTGCAGAGAGGATCGCCAGTACTTTAGCAATCCTTAAAGATTGCCATAGGCCTCAGGAGCTGCCTTCCTTCTGCCGCGGTCCCGCCCCTCCTCTGAGTCAGAGGCAGGATCGCAGCAGAGGGAAGACAGCTCCTGAGGCCTATGGCAACCTGCAAGGATCGCTAAAGTACTGGCGATCCTCTCTGCAGGCTGCTCCCTGCTAAAATTAGGTAAAGGGATGCGCGGGAGGCCAGGGAGAAAGCCGGACAACTGGCACTTCCCGACTGACCCTCGCTCTCTAAAGCAGGAGCGGTGGCGGCAGCCGGCCAGCAAGAGGCAGTGCTGCCGATCCTGCTTTAGGGGGCGAAGGGGGAAGGTCAATCACTGAACTGGGAGGCCGATTTTTGGGGTTTTTAAAAAAAATCGTATCGATTCATCGGATGTGAATCAATTTGAATTGGGCAGCAGTAAGTCCTTGGCTCTTACCACAACAGGTGCTTCTGTCTTCTGTAGTACGCTAAGCTCCATCCCCCACCGACCTTCTAATCCCGCCCTGCCAGCATTCTGATTGGCCGGCGTTCTTCAAGAGGCGGATTAATTGGACGCCAGTCAGGAGGGGAAAAAAAGAGAAGGGAAACCGCATGGCTCAGTGATTGACTGGGGTTGCCTGAGCGATCGACCGGTCGATCGCGATCGACTTATTGGGCACCCCTGCTTTAATGGGTCAGAGTCGGCATGGGTTCAGCCAAGGGAAGTCTTGTCTCACCAACTTGTAGACAGCGTAATGACATTTTCTCCGTTACAACCCCCCAACTCTGGAACTCCTTACTAGAGAATGACACGGGGACTGTTTACCATGGTAAACCATGGTCTCCGCAGTAAATCCGCAGGAATGGAGAAATTTGCAACTGGTTTACCGCGGGAATGGGGACAAGACCTTTCACCGTCCCGCAAGAATGGGGACAAGATCTTTCAGCACCTCGTGGGAATGGAGACAAGACCTCTTACCGCCCTGTGGGAGCAGTGAAAAGTCTTGCTTCTGTAGTAAAAAAAATTGTGCCTGTGTCAGACTTGGCATCTCCTCCCAAGCTCCTCTTGCACCTATTTTACTTCAGGAGCCAGCCATGCCACAATGAAGACAGAAGGAACCCAAAACCAAAGCCTTAGACTAATGTGATTTGAAGAATAAAATTACCAGACAACAAAAGGTAGAAAAAAAAAATTAATTTATTTTATACTAGTGTTTAAGCCCGTTACAATAACGGGTGCTAGAGTAGATGTCTTTATGTCTGGGTTTTTAAAAAAAAATTATTTGTCTCTCTCTCTCCCTGGACGCTGTCTGTCATTCTTTGTGTCTGTGTCTTTCCCTGGTCCCCTGTCTGTGCGTCTTTCTTTCTGTCTGTCTCCCTGGCCCCCCTGCTTGCCAAAGCAGCCCCCTTTCTCTCTCCCCCTGGCCCCCGGTTGTGCCATGCCTGCCTTCTCCATGGCCCCCTTCTGTTCCCCCCATGATTGCTGTCTGCCCCCAGCACAACCATCCCCCCAAAGCAGCCCCCTTTCCCTCTTCCCCTGTTGTGCAATGCCTGCCTGCTTCGTGGCCCCTCTTTTGTTCCTCCCCCCCGATTGCTGTCTGCCCCCAGCACAACCATTCCCCCAAAGCAGCCCCCTTTCCTTCTCCCCCTGTTGTGCAATGCCTGCCTGCTTTGTGGTCCCCTTCTGTTCCTCCCCCCCCCCGATTGCTGTATGCCTCCATCATACCCCTGCCCCCAAAGCAGCCCCCTTTTGCTCTCCCTCTGGCCCCCTGTTGTGCCATGCCTGCCTGCTCCGTTGCCCCTTTTCTGTTTCCCCCATCCGCCATGATTGCTGTCTGCACTCAGCACAACCCTCCCACCAAAACAGCCCCCTTTCCTGCCTGCTCCATAGCCTTTCTTTTTTCGCTTCCCCTCCCGTTCTTCCCCTCCCTCCATCCATCCATGGTTCCTGCCGCTGCTGCCACTCCTGTTCCTGTTCAAAGCGGCCTGCTTAGGTTCATGGCCGGCTGTAGCGAACTTCGAAGGCCGCTTTCCATATGATAGCATGTTCCCTCTGATGCGATTGCGTCAGAGGGAACGTGCTCCATGTGGAGAGTGGCCTGCGAGGTTCGCTACAGCCGGCCACGAACCTCAGCAGGCCGCTTTAAACAGGAGTGACAGCAGTTGGTGCGGGAGGGGGGAGTCATCAACATGTTCCCTTCTAGACACTGCCGCCGCCAGCGCTGCTCCGCACCGCCTTCATCCTTCCATCTGATGTGCCAAGCCGGCGCATGCGCTGAAGCCGCCGGCCACGGACGGACACAGCACATATCAGGTCCCCACATCCTTCTAAATGCGCATGCGCGCTTAGAGGATTATTATTATAAGATTTTGTGATTAGAATATTTCATATTTGAAATATGTATCCTGCTAGAGTTTGTATTAGACATAACTGGGGACCGCAAAACCCAGGCTGTGCTTCTATAGCTTCCAGCTGGCTTAGGGATCTCTCTTTGACCAGGGAGCAGTTGCCCTAGTTGCACTCAGAACAGTGGTCAGCATCGGAGAACACAAAAACTGAAACTCAGTGGAATATCCTCCTGCCGGAATCCCTGGCTGTAGTGATGAGACCTTAGTGTATTGCACTGGGTCAGAGGGCCTGGACATTTATGTGATCTGCCACTGGTTCTGCTGTTTGTCTCTCTCCTCTAAACTGTGTTCAGATGCTGGATCATATAGCTAGCCAGTTCTTCTACTGAGGAAGGCATCATTTGGAGGGACTGTTTACTGTTATTCTATCTTGGAGATGTGTACTTGTTGTTTCTGGGGGTTGGAGGAGACGGGGTGGCTCGGGAGGTCTGTCCACTGTGATCTGGGCCTGGCAGAGTGTCCAGGACTCTATTTTTCTTTTTGGTGTTGGGTAATGGACACGGGGTGGGGAGTGGTGTTCCAGGGAGGGTGAGCGATGGTTAAGGGTGTGTGTCGGGCGGTACTGAGTTGGGGATATGGGGGTGTGATTGTGGGGGAGTGCATGGTGTCTTGGGTGCTTGGTTGGTGAGTCTTGGGATGGGTACTCTTTCTGATTTTTGTTTTTCTTGTTCATTTTCTTAACTTTTTTCTAGCATTGTTTGGGAGGAGCCAGAAGCCAGGACGGCTCTTTCCTGTTATTATTTTCTACCTTGAATTCTCTTTGCTATTGGCTCTGAGTCCCTATGGTGCTTAAGTTTGCATCATGGAATGTAAATGGTATTGTTTCTCCAGTTAAGAGGCAGAAAATCTTGCGGGCATTGAATCGCCAGCAGATTGATGTTGCCTTCTTGCAGGAGACCCATTTGCCTGCTGTAGAACATCTGAAACTTAAACGATGGTGGATGGGGGACATTTTGGAAGCCCCGGCATATCACAGGAAAGTTTTTTTTTTTTAGTTTATTAGGATTTTTATATACCGCCTATCAAGGTTATCTAAGCAGTTTTACAATCAGGTACTCAAGCATTTTCCCTCTCTATCCCGGTGGGCTCACAATCTAGCTAATGTACCTGGTATGGTATGGTGATCCTCTACCGGAAGGGGTTTAATGTCATTACTTATAAAGTGTGGTCGGACCCGCAGGGTCGTTACTTAATAGCTCGAGTGACCCTTCATAGACAGGAGTTATTGTTATGCAATCCCTATGCTCCTAATACTTGGGACGAGGCATTTATCTAATTACTCACACGTCTATTACATCAGAATTTCCCTATCGTGCTGGGGGGGGGGGGACTTCAATCAACCTTTTGATCCTACTATTGACAAGTCTCGAGCCCTTCCTCAGGATAGATATGTTCCAGAAAGAGGACTTCCTTTGTTTGCTTCTTCTTTATCTCTGCTGGATATCTGGAGGACCTTACATTTGGGGGATCAGGAATACACTCATACATCTCGGGACCATGCAAAGCAGTGCCATATTGATTACTGGCTATTATCCAACTCACTGTTCCCACAGGTTCACTCGGTGGAGATAGGGGGCTATGATGTCTCTGATCATGCTATGATTTTGCTTGCTCTTGATTTTCCAGGAGATGTTCAGAAGAGGTACCATTTGCGGTTCCCTCTCTATCTTCATTTTGATCAGGAGTTTCATTCCTACTTGATTGCTAAATGGAGGGAATACGCTACTCATAATGCAGAGCATGTGGGGGATCCCATATTGTATTGGGAGGCAGCCAAAGCGGTCTTACGGGGGGGAGACCCTGGCTTACTCCAGCAGAAAGAAGAGACAGAAGGACCATCAGTTGCTGCATTTGGAGCATCAGGTTCGGGAAGACCGACATCACTATGGGCTTCGTCCCACTAGTATCAATAGAGCCTTGTTGATGGCATCCCAGCAGGCTCTGCAAGAACTTCTTCACAAACGCATTCTTAAATCTATGGCGTACTATAAGTATCAATTATTTTTGCATGGCAACAAGAGTGGGAAGTTGCTGGCCAATTTAGTTAGACGGGCGAAGGGGTTCTCCCCTATCATTCAATTGCGGGTGGCTTGCGGGAGGCTCGTCCGTCAGGATGATGAGATTTCTGCAGTTTTTCAACAATATTATCAATCTCTATGCTGCTCCACAGGATTCGCCTTTGGCAGGAGATCTGTATTTGGATTAGGTGGACCTTCCGGTAGTGGACCCGGACCGGGCTGTCCCGTTGCAATGTCTTTTTTCAGAGGAGGAATTGGCATATGTTATCGGGCAGACTCCTCTTGACAAGGCTGCTGGGCTTGATGGTTTTCGGAACGAGTTCTATCGGCTGTTACAACCTGATATTACGTCGATGTTGGTATGTATCTTCAATCGGGACCAGCCACAGGCGACAGTGCTCGTTAATGGAGTTCAATCCTCGGTCTTTCCTATTCGGCGGGGGACGCGGCAAGGCTGCCCTCTTTTGCCCCTCCTTTTTGTGCTATTTTTAGACCCTTTGGTACGAGAAATTATTTTGAATCCAGCGGTCCGGGGGGTGCGAATCAGGGGCCATGAATTGAAAATCTCATCCTTTGCCGATGATTTACTTGTTCATTTAACTTATGCTTAAAACTAGTAGGGGATCTTTAACAATTGTGTCTTTAGGCATTTAAGGAAGATTGTAGCCCAGTACCTCCTAATATAATTATCGGATAAGACAATGACTCTGTTATGGACAACAAATGTGAATTTTTATTTTTTTTTAACTGATTAAGTCAATATTCAGCACTAACTGGTTAAGTTATGAGAAGCTGCTGAAAAGTTCTCAGCCCAACCAACAAAGTCGGGGCAGTCTCTATCAAGGGCTATATACTTAGTCCAGCAATTTTCCACTTTTTTCATTCCATATTGAAATCACTGGCTAAGTGTATAGCCCTCGATGGAGACTGCCCCAGCTTTGTTGGTTGGGCTGAGAACTTTTCATTGTGCCCTCATATAATGGCTAAAACTAGGACTACTATTTAGGCAGTCTGATTTGCCTGTTAAACTTAGTTGGCCAGCGCTGAATATTGCTATTTATTGCACAATATAACCAATCAACGTTTGGTTGCTAACCATGAATATTCAGCTGGGATATTTGGTTATCTCATGCTGAATATTTGCATTTAGCTGGTCAAACACTATTTAATTGGCCAGCGGCCATTTCTGGCCAGTTAAATAGCTTTGAATATCGGAGGAATGTAACTAAAGAGAAAGGTAACAAGTATGGAGTGGACAGATCTGAAGAAGCAGAAAACGGAACGAGAAGAAAGTGTCTCTTTCTTTTACCTCAGTCCAACGATTTGCCCCATGAGTTTTCCTATTGTCATAAAAAATGGGGCTAATAGAGATGGTAAAGCCATGTAGATTTTGGGTGCAATTTCCCTGAGGTACAGTGCCTGAATGCTAAGCCCCAAGTTTCAAGTTTTTATTTTGGTTTGATGAATCGCTTATTTAATTTACTAAGCGAATTACAAATTTTAAAAAGTATAAGCATATACTAATTAAATTATTAAATATAATAGGTTAAACTAACAGACTTACAGACTAACAGATACATAAGGTAAGAAGGATAGAACTACAATTCAATTTTTTAGAATATAGAAGAAAACATAAATGGGAAAAACATAAGGGAGGGGAAAGTGAAAAGTGAGAAAAAGCTAAAATAAAACTTTGAGCATATTTAAAGATTAAAGGCTTCTTTGAATAAGATGAAAAGCAGAATTTAGTAACATCCCATCCTTGGTTTCATCAATTAAAGCTACAAAGCATCTTTCTTGTTCGGAGGTGGGATGATTCCTGTGAAAGCCATACACAATTCCACTAGAAACTGAGAGAGAATACAGTAAGTGAAACAAAATTAAAATTAAATACTAGGATCACTTCTACAAAAGCACCCGAACATATCAGAGCCAAGGGTTGGGCAGTGGGCACTCTTCTCCCCCTTTCAGATTCCAGAACCTCTACCAGAAAGTATATGCCTCTGTTTTCCCACAACTTCCCTCCTTTAATCCCAGAACATCCCTTCTTTCCACTGTCCCTCCCTCTCTTTCCTTTATTTTAAATCTTTCTTTCCTACCTTCCTCCTTTTCTCCAGTTCTAGAACTTTCCTCTCATTCCTGGTCCTTGTTCTTAATCATAATAGAGACTTGAAGTCCTTAAAAAGTGCTGTAGAATGGGAGTCGCTGGAACACTATCAGGCAACAAATTAGAAGAGCAGACCCGCATTAAAATCAAAGAAGAAACATCCAGCCATAATCATTGCAAAGAATTCGGCCAGCCTGCTGAGGCCACAGAGCAGAGCAGCTTCCACTGGGATGAGACTGTTCCACAGTTGACATTTCGTCCTGTAATGGCAAAAAGATACTTGAAAGACTGTTTAAATGTTTTCATGTTTCCTATGAGAAATATGTTTTACTGGGCTAGAACTTCAATACCTCAGAATTGGTCTATCATCTTATCTTTTATAGAGGAAAATAATTTCTTCTACAGTATATTGAATTGTATCCAAAATATGAAAGAGAGTAGTGATAGTAAGTGATGGCAAGAAGGCCTGAAGGTAAAGATACACAGTAGAATCCCAGTTAACCGGTATTCAACTAACTGATACTCTCAACCAACTGGCAAAAAAAAAATTGCTGGCAAAAAAATTGTCTTCTGTGCTCCTCAGACAACATCCAAAGTCGTTGACCCAACAACCCTCCCTCCAGCCCCAGAAGCATCAGCATCAGCCACAAATCTCCCTCCCTCCAACTCCCCTGAAGCATCCATGGCAGCCACAAATCTCCCTACATCCCTCCCTCCAGCCCTCAAATCAGTAGGCAGCTGGTCCTGATAACTCCTCTCCCTTCCTCACCTGAAGCAGCAGTTGGTCCTGACAACCCCCTCTCCCTCACTTACCCAAAGCAGCAGAGCTGATCCTGACAATCCTCCCTCCTTCCCTTACCCAAAGCAGCAGAGCTGGTCCTGACAACCCCCTCCCTCCTTTCCTCCCTTACCTTTTAAGGGGGAGCTTCGGGTCTGTTTCGGGTGATGTCAGGGGGTGGGCGGAGCTACCTCTCACCGCAGCCCCTCACCCTCTGCCTCCTCTTTGCTCCCTTCTGGCTCCTTAGTTCGATTCCTCCTCTCTCCCTCCTCGGCCCGACTTCTCCTGCCTGCCCCGAACTCAGGCAAGCTGGATCAGCTGAACCTCAGGCTATGCTATTTATTTACTCAGGTTTCCTTTTCTAATATTACATTTTGCTAAGTTCAGAAACCATTCAGTGTGACACACAATGCAGTGAGCAGAAGAAGCACCGTAAACAGGCTGCTACTGGCCAGTCCCGGGATGGCCTTTCCTCTACCGCCACATCTTAAGTGGCGTGGCAGAGGAAAGGCCCTGCTATGGCTAGCTGGAAGCAGCATGTTTATGGTGCTGGACCCATAAGTGGGAGAAGAAAGGGGGAGAGAAAGTGATCCAGAAAGAAGGGAAGAACAGATGCTGGACCTACAAGCTGGGGTGGGGGGATGATAGAATGAGGTAGGAATGGAGACAAAACTATTTTTACAGTAGCTCTCTAGCAACCAGAAACTACAGCTATCTGGTATCTACCAATCCCCATGGGTGCCAGATAACAGAGTCTACAGTAGATCTATTTTATTTTAAAAATGTATATACTGCCTAAACCTAGGTGGTTTACAAATAACCATATATTAGGTAAGATTTAGATTCACATAACATTAAAAGTGGAATCAATGATGATTGCTTCCAATAAGAGTTATATTACCCTGTCAGCACTTTTTTTTTTAAATTCAAATATTTTTATTGGTTACTGTTATATTAGTTTTTGCTGACGCTATATCGTACTTATATGTAATGTATTTGTCTAGAATCCATTTTACTCTATTCTTCTCGGTTTACCGTCAGCACTTTGAAGATTTCTGAAGACTTCAGATGTTACTTTAGGTATATATTGGCCTACATGTAGTTTTAAAACAGCCGCAATTCTATAAATGGCGCCAATGTGTGATTGACGGCTGTTTTTAGGCGGCCACCAATACCGATACCATTTATAGAATTTGGGCCAGAGTGTTTAAAACAAAGCATTCTAGAAACAATTCTATTCAGGTTCCCTGAGGCCAAATGGTTGAGGCCTATTCTATAACGAAGCCCGGACAACTAGTATGCTAGTGTAACTTGATATTGACACCAGGGCCGGCATTAGGGGGTGGCAACAGGGCATGTGCTCCAAACCTCAGTAAGCTCCAAACCTGCTTCAAGCTGAAGGAAGCATAGCTCCTCTCCTCGGTTTCTGCCCTGGGCCCCAATATGTCTAACACCAACCCTAAAGCTGACGGTACACCTTCAATAGCACACAGGATAATTGCATCCCGACAATTCTGCTCCATCAAATGTGCGCACCGACAAGTGCGTGCATGAAGGGAGCGGTATTTTCGGAGCACAATTGTAAGTGTAGTGGGGGGGGGGGGGGGGGGTTGCGGCAATCTTCAAATTGAGACCACGTCGGCATCCCCCAAATGAGAGTGCGATTTTTGGTGGCGGGGGAGGGGGGGTGTCCCCCAACCCCCTCTCAGAGCAGAAGAGCTGGGCTTCGGGAGGAGAGTGTGAGTTTTAAGTGTATTGGGGGTTCCCCCCAGCCCCTCAACGGGAACGCGAGGAGTTGTAAGTATAATGGGGGTTTCCCCCACACACCCCCTCAGAACGCAAATGGGAAGGGCTCAGAGTGTTCAAGGCAGCTGACATTGTCCTGTGTGCAAATGTTGGGGCGTGATTGTCGGCATGTCAATGTCTGGCGCGCTTTTGACGGGTCACCAAAGCTGACAGCTGTACATGTGCTTAAGTGTAGGGTTACCAGACATCCAGGTAAATCCAGACATGCCCTCATTTTAGAGGACTGTCCAGGTGCCCAGACAGAATTTCCAAAACTCGGCATGATGGAGGCCTTCCAGGCGCATGATGGAGGCTAGAAGACAAGGCTTTTGGGGCCGGGGCTGGAGGCCAACTGGGGCGGGACTGGAGGCAGAATTGGGTGAGGTTGGAGGCAGAACAAGGTGGGACTGGGGGAGGAGTGGGACAGGGCCATGCATCTGGGTTTGTCCATCGTTAAATATGGTAGCCCTACCTAAGTGAAGAAAGGACATGTATAGCTTACAGTATTCTGTATGTTATACACATAAATGGAAGCCCTGTTTAAGCTCCACCCACTTGCAACAGCCTCAAGGAAAGCAAACAAAATGTTGGGTATCATTAAGAAGGGTATCATGACCAGGACGAAGGAAGTCATCCTGCCACTGTATCGTGCTATGGTGTGCCTGCACCTGGAGTACTGTATTCAATTCTGGTCGCCGTACCTCAAGAAGGACATGGAGGTACTTGAGAGAGTCCAAAGAAGAGCAACTAAGCTAATAAAGGACATGGAGGACCTCTCATATACTGACAGACTGAAAAAGCTAGGGCTTTTCTCCCTGGAAAAGCGGAGACTTAGAGGAGACATGATAGAAACCTTCAAGATCATGAAGGGCATAGAAAAAATAGACAGGGACAGATTATTCAAATTAAGGGGACAAATAAGTACAAGGGGGCACTCAGAGAAATTGAAAGGGGAGAGGTTTAGAACAAACGCCAGGAAGTTCTTTTTCACACAGAGGGTGGTGGATACATGGAACGCGCTACCGGAGGATGTGATAAACAGGAGCACGCTACAGGGGTTCAAAGAAGCCTTGGATAGGTACTTGGAGGACAAAGGGATTGAGGGGTACAGATAAGAGTAGAGGTAGATTATAGGGATAGGATTAGAGGTAAGTTACAAAATTAATCAGGGTCCACTGTTCGGGCACTGGGCCTGATGGGCCGCCGCGGGAGCGGACCGCTGAGCGAGACTGACCTCTGGTCTGACTCAGCGGGGGCAACTTCTTATGTTCTTATGTTCTCATGCTCTGCCCGTTTAGGCCCCCTTTCAAATAAGTGCTAGCAGTAGCGTACCGGGGTGAGTGGCACCCCTTTCCTGTCCTCTTCCCCGCTCCCCCCTGCCACGTGCACGTACACCTCTTCCCCATACCTTTTTATCTTCGGCATGAGCAGGCATGAAGTTGAGCGGGTCCTGGAAGTGATATCAGAGAGCACCAAAGCCAACGCGAGTAGTGACTTTATGGCTGCTCATGTCGAAGATAAAAAGTAATGGGGGGAGGGGGGGTGAAAGGGGAGCGGAGAGCTGGAGGGGTGCCAGCACTCCGAGGAAGACTTTTTATTTTTTAGGAGTCCACTTGTATTGGACTTATTTGTTTTTAACCCCTCCCTTATGTTTATACCTTTATATTTTACTTTTCTTTAATCATTGCAGTTCTACCCTTTCTTCCCACTCATAACTGTTTGTCTAGTCCAGTATGTTATAGTTTTGTCGAGCATGTTTTTTTTTGTTAAAGTTATGTTAATTTGTATTAATTGTTTTTACCCTATTTTAAAATGTATAACCACCTTGAAATAAATTGAGAAGGTGGTATATCAAATTTTTATTAAACTTGAAACTTGCACCCCTCCGCACTCTCCTTACTACGCCACTGAGTGCTAGTTAAGTTAAGTGGATATTTGCAAAATAGTACTTATGCAGGTTTGTACAAACGGAGACAGGCTGGGCATGTAAATGTCAGGGCCCAGTTTATAGAATTGCTCTTTAAGTGACCATTTGTCCTGAACGCTTTCCAGAAATGATGCCCATTTTCACATATTGCTGCATCCAATTACCCTAAGGCCACTATCTGGACCAAATATAAGAAGAACTGAAGGAGCAAAGGAAGTGGCTGTCAGAGGACTTGGGATGAAGAAACATCATGATACTCTAACCCAAAATGTAGAGAGGCCACCCTCCCTCTCACCAGCAGTTCCTTTCCTACCCTCTCCCCTCACCAAAAAGCCTCAGCGAGCTCAAAGTCTGAGTACTCACCAGGTCTTAGAGTAGACTAGGCTTAAAAAGTCGAATGTCAGTGCCTTTTCTCCACAATAGTCACTGCTCATGGGAGACTCTGTGTCAGTGCTGTACCTTCTCTCACAGCTCTCTTCTTTCACCGCCTTGATTTCTTGCTCAGGGAGATTGCAAAGATGGAACTGAGGTTAATTTTCTGTAATGCATCATTGGATTCGAGTGGCCAAGAGTTCAGGTATTTAGATTAGCTATTCTAATAAGGGCAGCAAGACTTGTCAAACCTGGGTTTTCTACAGGTGATGATTTGTGGGCACTAAGGATTAATGTAGATTGCATCATACAAGCCTGGCAAACTCTAGCCATGTCGCCAGCTCATAACAAACCCTGTGCGTTGTCAGTTTGACTTCTGGGCCAGAAAAGGGGAGGAGAGGATAATAGATGGCTAGACTAGATATCACATTATAGAACTGTTGATGGGGTGGTTTACAAGAAAATAAATTATTATTATTATTTATGGTCTGTTTTTCTATGGAGTAAAAGGTCTCAGCCAGTCCCCCTAGTAGCAAGACAAATGAAAGCAGTTTGTAGAAAGTAGAGAATGACACGGGGACAAATTTTTCCCCGTCGCCATGGGAACTCATTTTCCCATCCCATCCCAGTGAGTTCTTTTCCTGGCCTTGCCCCATTCCTGCAGATTCTATTCTCATCTGCACAAGCCTCAAACTCTTTAAAATCATAAGTGTTCGAGGCTTGTGTGGTTAAGGCAGAGCTTACAGGCATGGGGCAGGGATAGCGACACAACTCGTGGGGACGGGATAGGGAAATTGAGTTCTGCCGGGGATGGGAACAAATTTGTCCCTTTGTCATTTCTAGTAGAAGGATCTATAATTTATGATTCTGGCTGATGATTGTTAATGCACTAGCTGGGTTGCTGAGCTCAGTGATGGATTGATAAGTGAGAGAAGGGGAGCAGATGAAGCAGTTACTCAGGGCCAAAGCCTAGAAAGGAGACACAATCACATAGGTTGGACTAAAGCTGAGATTGAAAGGTTCAAGAAAAAGGTGAAATCATACTAAGGGGTGTTAGGGCACTATTGCTGTGCGCGCTAGACCTTAACACCAGCATTGAGCTGGCGTTAGTTCTAGCCGCTTAGCGCACAGTAATATCCCGCGTGCGCTAAAAACGCTAGCGCACCTTAGTAAAAGGAGCCCCAAATGTTTTCCAACAGATCTTGCGTTCAGCATACTTTTCAGCATTGTCCCAAGATTTTGCTGATTATTTATGTTGCTCTGCTCTGTTTTATTTTTATTTTTTGTTACCTTCTTATTTCAATATTGCTTATGTTTTAGTATGATTCACTCATGACCATAGATGTGCAAGATGTAAATGTTTTAAATGAATAAATGAATAAATAAAACGGTCACTCGCATGAGAAAAACATTCAGCATAAGAGGATCCTACACATGCTCATCTTCCAATGTAGTGTAAATTATTCAATGCAAAAAAAAAAGGGGGCTGCTGAAAAGTTCTCAGCCCAACCAATAAAGCTGGGGCAGTCTCCATCGATGGATATACACTAACCCCCTCTTTTACTAAGGTGTGCTAACCGATTAGCGCGCGCTAATTGAATTAGCATACGCTAACGCGCCCATAGACTAACATGCACGTGTTAGCGGTTAGTGCACCTTAGTAAAAGAGGGCCCAAGTCCAGCTTTTTTTGTTCCGTATTTTTCCGATGGAATGACAAAAGTGGAAAATCACTGGACTAAGTGAATAGCCCTCGATGGAGACTGCCCTAACTTTGTTGTTTGGGCGAGGACTTTTCAGTGGCCCCTCGTATATAGGAGAGAAAGGCCAAGTGCTTAAGACTAGGCTCAATAAACAGTAGAGTGCTAACCATGGTGACACCTCTGTGGGACAACATTTTGCTGGACCAGATCCCTGCAGGAATGATTTTATGGTGAAAATATTAAAAGCAAAATTTTAAACCAGGAATATAAAACCTTTGAAGTTACCATGATGGAATATTTTGATACCCACCAGACTGGACTTAACAAAGGGCTCCTCTTATCAAGGCGCGCTACGGAGGTTAGCGCGTCAGACATTTCATCATGCGCTAACCCCCGCGGCGAGCCTAAAAACTAACGCCTCATCAATGGAGGTGTTAGCGGCTAGCGCGGCAGGCGGTTGAATGTGCGGTATTCCGCGCGTTAACCGCCTACCGCACCTTGATAAAAGGAGCCCAAAGATTTGAGTTTCCTATCACATTATAAACCATAAAACTATGCTCCTTGATCTCCCTCTGTTCATCCATCCATCTCTCCCTTTTCTCTTCTCCCCCATTACTCCTAGCCTTCCCTATGAGACTGTCACTGGAATTCTTTTATGTTTCACACATATTCTGATATATGTCCTCATTTGCTCAATTCTGATCTGAAGAAAGCGCCATAAAAATGTATTTGGTCCAATAGAAAAGATATCAACTTTATTTTCTTTGTTTTGCTTTATTGCTATTTATTATATCTGAATAGAGATATATGAATGGCTTTTCACCGTTCTTCATTCTACAAGTGGGTGCTGAAAAGTTCTCAGCCCAACCAAAACGAGAATGACGCGGATATGAACATAGAACATAAGAACATAAGAAGTTGCCTCCGCTGAGGAAGACCATAGGTCCATCCTGCCCAGCGGTCCGCTCCCGCGGCGGCCCATCAGGCCCATTGCCTGAGTAGTGGCCTATACCTATCTATACCCTTCAATCCCCTTTTCTTCTAGGAATCTATCCAAACCTTCTTTGAAACCATTTAGTGTTTTCTTGTCTACAACAGCCTCTGGAAGCGCGTTCCATGTATCCACCACCCTCTGAGTGAAAAAGAACTTCCTAGCGTTTGTTCTAAACCTATGGTTCAATTAATGATCTGAAACAATGTCAAAGCATAGAATTTCATTTCTGCAAATGGCACTTAACAAAATAAGATAACACTCTTTTCAGCTACAGTGGCAAAATAAAGCTTAGAATTTAAGAAGTTGGTTGGTTGGGCTGAGATTTTTTCAGCACCCCCTCATACCGTTATAAATCAATTAATGCTACTCTATCCTTTGTTTCATGTCATCACCTTCTTTAGTTTCAAGCCCTAGGAGCTTGGAATGACTTTTCTGCTTATAATAAATCAAGGAAAAACATCACCCATCCTATATAGTAAAGGCAGGTATAAACAATGGACAAGGGGGTTCAACAAGGAATCCATAAATAGTATAACCCATCACCCCTTTCGGTAGAATCTCTCACTGCCACCTTCTCCCTGTAGTTGTGCAGTAACTGAGGGTTTTCAGTGAGATTCCTCTGAAAGAGCAGATCGGGTGAACATCGCTATATACTTCACCCAAATAATTATTTGGCTGGGTGACACAAAACTTAAATTTTAAAGATCAGACAAAATCTGAAAGTGCAAAAAACTTTATTGCACCAATAAATGTGTAACACCAATGAAGTGAAAATCCCTATTTTCATTGAATAGTGATAACAAAATGACTACTTTAAGGGCTCCTTTTACAAAGGTGCGCTAGCGTTTTTAGCGCACGCACCAGATTAATGCGCGCTACCCAAAAAACTACTGCCTGCTCAAGAGGAGGCGAAAGTGGCTAGCGCGCACTATTCCGCGCGTTAAGGCCCTAACACACCTTTGTAAAAGGAGCCCTAAATATCTAACAATTATAAGAAAATATACCGTTTAGATTATCACCATGAATTTCAGCACAGAATGATCAGATAAGTAAATGTTATTTAATCTTTCTAATTAAATCTTTCCAGTATAAATTTAAGCAATTGGTTAATTTACGAATTTAATTCTTTCTGTACATGTTCTGTCTTACAGGTATTTCAGATGGTGTACTGGACTTCAGCTCAGCCGATACAGGTAAGTATGTGTAGAACTTTCTTGAATCTCTTCTTTTTTTTTCCATTCTTGCGTTGGGTACCAGCACTTTTGATTGCAGATTCCAACGAAGACACCTACTAGCCTAACTGAAAGCAAACTTTACCCAAATATAATTAATTACTATTTGTAGCTAACTACCCGAAAAGAACAGATAATTCAGATTACCCTCAACTAAAACCCTCCCACACAGTTCAGAACAGAAAAGAAAATCCTCTCATTTTTAAATTTATACCTCTTAAATAAATAGCAATATTATTTAAATATTAGTCTACGAAGGTCAAACTACAAGGCTCCAAGGTTAATAAGTTTTCAGCCACCTTAAGCCACTAAGATAAATTGTTTGCAAAAGCAGTCAAGCAGATTCTACAACTCAGCCTAACAGTAGGTTATTTTCAGAAAATACCAGAGGAGCAGTAATAAAATACGTTAAATTAGAAAACCCCAGAAGGAACTGCTGTCACAGCACTCACAGCATTAATCTAGTATATATTGAAAGAAACCACTTTAAATAAAACCAATCATTTCTCACCTTTTAAAGGTAACAAACTAGACAGCACACGCTTCACGTGCATACACTTAGGGCTAAAATTTACCGTGGACCCTTAGTTAACTAACCCAAGCACTCTTTTCAAAATTTTACCATCCAAAACAATTCTCACAAGGACAACCAACAACACGCCACTGCCTTGTCCGTGAATTCTCTCCCAACTGCCAAAATGGCAGTTTTAGAATTTTACTAACAACTACTGACTTCTGCTACAAGGGTTCACGTGCCTGTGACAGAAATAAAGTTTCTGTCACCTAAACATGTACACACTTTAAAATTAACTTCTGTCTAAAATAAATTTAAATACCATATTCCCTACCTTTGGGAGTCTTTTTCCTCTCTTCAAGATTTTAGCATTCGTTGTGAACTCATCGTGAGACCAGGAAGCCCCCATGCGCTAGTTGCACAGCTCTGCCCTCGAGCATCTCCAGGGCAATGCTGACATCTCCGACGCTTCTCGTACCCCCACAGTCCTATACTGTGCATGCTCTTCAGGATTTGTGGGCTAATAATCTTTGAGGTGTTCTCCAGAGTCTCCCCATTCTCTCCAGTACCTTCCTTGGCTTCTTCTTATCTCCCTCCCTGAAAAACCCTTTTCTTCAGCCCTGAAAAGACCTGACCGGACCCCAGTACTCTCCATGCATATGCAGCTCGATTACATCACCATCGTGCATACACAATGATGTAATCGAGCATGCACCGCGCCACAACCAGCAAGCACCACAACGACCTACCACCCTGTAACACAGCGCAACCCATATTTTCTTACTGTTGCCCTCCGGGCTTTACTTTCTTTCCCCGAGCCTTCCTTCTGGGCCATGTTCAGCCTACCATGCATGCATGACATCATCATGAATGTATGCGCAATGACATCACATGCATGTGCTAGGATTGGGCCTCCCTGTACCTCTGGTGAATAGGACCCAGCTTCCCCCACTCTTACCAAGCCTCAGGAAATGCTCAGAGAGCGTTTAAGTGGCCCAACTCACTCCTCCTGGCCCTCCTAATCTTCTCATGCAGCCCAGAATAGCCATGATACTTCCTGGATCCGGCATGAATGCCAGATCTATTGCTGGACCAGGATAGTCACCTGGGTGCTTCTCCAGAACCCCACCCAGGTATTTTAACCTTGGTTACAATAGGAACGGCTTGATCTCAAAAAATTGAATTGGTAAAAGCAAACATCCACAATCAAGGTTTTCCTTTTCCCTACCATTTGTGGGTTTTTTCCCTATGGCATTCCAATGAAGGGCTCAGGAAGAATAAAATGTTAATAGGATGCCAGATCAAATATTTATATTTTATTTATATTTCTATCCCGTTCTCCCAGAAGCTCAGAATGGGTTACAAGTAGACATTCACAATCATTTGAAAACAGACTAATCATGTCAACAAATAGGTTACAGTAGACAATAACAGAGCTTATTCTAGAGACCAGACTGGTCATAGCGAAGAGTACTAGGAGAAGTATATTGAGGAGGCAGTTTTTAATGGCCCGATTGGCGGAAGAGGAAGGTCTTTACTGCTCTGCGGAAGGTCATTAGTGAGTCTAGCAACCTGATCTGTGTGGGTGGTTGGTTCCATAGCTGAGGTAGGAAATAGTTGTAGGATCATTTGTATGCCGTACTTATTCGGAGGGATCTCCCTGCAGGAATGCTGAGTCTTTGTTCTGCTTTGGAGCGGAGGGGGCGGTTAAGGGTGTATAGGCATAGCTTGGATGCTATGTAGGCTGTTTGTTTTTTTTTGTAGAATCTCTTGTGTGTCATGACCAGGGCTTTGAAGATGCATTGCCTTTTGACTGGTAACCAGTGAGCTGCATAGAGCACTGGAGTAATGGGGTCATGGTAGCTGAGGTTGTATAGGAGTTGAATTGCTGAGTTCTGGACTTTTGGAGGTGTTTTAGATCTCTTGCAGCGATGCCATTAAATAGGGAGTTGCAGTAGTCTAGTCTTTAGAGTACATAGGCATATAGCAGTTGGGCTAAGTCTGTTTCTGGGAGGTAGGGTTTGATCCTTCGCAGTTGGAATAGGTAGTAAAAAGATGTGGGTGGAGAGGGATAGGTAGCCATCCAGTATAATTCCAAGACTTCGTACCTGGTCTTTTGCTGTTAAGGGGGTGGATTCCCAGGATAGTATCGGATGGGTGAAAGTAGTGTTCTTTTTCCTGATCCAGAGTAGTTCAGTCTTTGAGGCATTCAGCTGGAGTTTATTGGCTGTCATCCAGTTTTTCATATCAGAGAGGCAGTGTAGGAGGTTAGTGAGTTAGGTTGGCCGATCGTCACCTAGGAGGAGCAATAGTTGAAGATCATCAGCATAGGAGTGAATCTTAATGTTGTATTTGTGTGCAATGTCAATGATTGGCCTGATATACAGATTGAATAGGAGAAGGGATAGCAAGGCACCATGGGGAACTCTGTATTTAATTGATTTGGGATTTGATATAGCTGTCCTTAGTAGCACATTTAAGTTCTGAGTAGCAGACCAACTATATATTTATTAGGATATATTTACCTTCTTTTGAAGTAATTCACTCAAAGCAGTATACAGCCAATATAATCCAGAAAGAAGTAAAAATATACCCCCCCCTTCATTGCAGGGGGCTTCTGACAGAACTGAAAAATAAACAGTCTTTATACCTAATTTGGTTTTAAACCGGTATTTATCTGTTTTGAACTGAAACTGAATGGGAACAGTTATGACTGCCACCTGTTGGGGACATAGGGAACTGCATCCAGCCCACCTAGGTTATGCAACAGAGGTGGATGATGTAACCATGCAAATGAGGCACTGAAGGACAAAAACAATGACATTTTTGAGAGATGTGGCTTGTTTAAAAGTTGCTTTGGGGTGGAAAAAAAGCTTGTGGATTCAGACAAGTGGGAGGTTATAAACCAAAAAATGCTGAATCAAAAATAGGGGAGATGGAAATTTACTCACCCCAAGTCTAAAGGACTGGAAGAGCGTCACCAGTGGGGTGCCGCAGGGCTCGGTGCTTGGACCCGTGCTCTTTAACATCTTTATAAATGATCTGGACATAGGTACGACGAGCGAGGTGATTAAATTTGCGGATGTTACAAAGTTATTCAGAGTAGTAAAGACGCAGGGGGATTGCGAAGATCTGCAATGTGACATAATCAAGCTTGAGGAATGGGCATCGACATGACAGTTGAGGTTCAACGTGGATAAGTGTAAAGTGATGCATGTCGGTAACAAAAATCTCATGCACGAATACAGGATGTCCGGGGCAGTACTTGGAGAGACCTCCCAGGAAAGGGACTTGGGAGTTCTGATCGACAAGTCGATGAAGCCGTCCACACAATGTGCGGCGGCAGCAAAAAGGGCAAACAGAATGCTAGGAATGATAAAGAAGGGGATCATGAACAGATCAGAGAAGGTTATCATGCTGCTGTACCGGGCCATGGTACGCCCTCACCTGGAGTACTGTGTCCAGCACTGGTCGCCATACCTGAAGAAGGACACGGTACTACTCGAAAGGGTCCAGAGAAGAGCGACTAAGATGGTTAAGGGGCTGGAGGAGCTGCCGTACAGCGAAAGATTAGAGAAACTGGGCCTCTTCTCTCTCGAACAGAGGAGATTGAGAGGGGACATGATCGAAACATTCAAGGTACTGAAGGGGATAGACTTAGTAGATAAGGACAGGTTGTTCACCCTCTCCAAGGTAGGGAGAACAAGAAGGCACTCTCTAAAGTTGAAAGGGGATAGATTCCGTACAAACGTAAGGAAGTTCTTCTTCACCCAGAGAGTGGTAGAAAGCTGGAACGCCCTTCCAGAGGTTGTTATAGGGGAAAACACCCTCCAAGGATTCAAGACAA
The DNA here is from genome assembly GCF_902459505.1 of Geotrypetes seraphini. NCBI lineage: Eukaryota > Metazoa > Chordata > Amphibia > Gymnophiona > Dermophiidae > Geotrypetes > Geotrypetes seraphini. Next base: position 132,720,644 of record NC_047091.1, read on the forward strand.
AGTTAGACAAGTTTCTGTTGAACAAGAACGTGCGCTGGTAGGGCTAGTCTCAGTTAGGGTGCTGGTCTTAGACCAGAGGGCCGCCGCGTGAGCGGACTGCTGGGCATGATGGACCACTGGTCTGACTCAGCAGTAGCAATTCTTATGTTCTTATGTTCTTAAGAACTAGTTGGGCATGATGGACTCACCAAGCTGAATTGTTCAAGCAAAGGAGCTAGAAAGATCTTGAATCTATGTGAAGCATTGGCTATATTCATATCTACATTTTGGGAGATGACTCTCTAGGTAGGAAGTTTTGTTATCAGCTAACACAGAGATCTTCTCAGAGGTGAAACACTAGGGATGCTCTTGAGGAGTTGGGCCAATAGCCCAAGCTGTTGGGATGTGGACCTGTTAGTAGCCCAATGGGGTGAGAACGATCCCCACCAGTAGAAAGAAAGGGTAGATTCTAAGAAGGATCAAGGGCCCCAGGTGATTACTTTAACACCAGACCCACAGGCTTGGGAGACCAGCTATCATTTATTGAGAATGCATGCCACATATATAAATATATGGAGAAAAAGGATCTCAAAAATCCAAACCATAGACTGCATTGCTGTCTATTGGTTATTCTGGATTTAATTTTTTCATTGATCCAAAAAAACCCTCCAGTTACATACAAAGATCCTTTTTTTCTATTTATTTACTTTCTTTTTGTATAAGTATCTTTGAAGAACTTTTGTATGTATCTGGAAATCCTTTTCCTCCATATATTTATATACAGAATGTGGCATGCAAACACAATAAATAGACCCCTGGGTGATTGTGATTGGATTTTTTTTGGTCTACAGTATTTCCATTTTTTGTTTTGATATATTTTGAGACCAGCCACTAACCACCCCTGACAGCTTCCACGGATCGGGTGAGAACTTGGGAGCTAGGTAAAGGGAGAGCTTGGCAGGAAGGAGGAAAGAGTTAATTGCATAACTACACCCACCTAGTGCCCAAGCTAAATCAGAAGCCTGGGCCACTGGCGAACTACATGCATGGTGGTTAGGCTGTGTACATATGTGTGTATATCTGAACCACTGAAAATTGTTCATGACTAGGCCTGTGTATATTTTGTTCACAGACTTTGAGGGGGAGGGGTTCTTGGGGGGGGGAGAGAGAAGAAAGTGAGCCCACCCATCCCGAACGAGTGAGGGACCAATGGAGACTGCTTTTGGGGGACTCCATAAACAAAAGAACTGTAGAATGGAATGTACAAGGTTCAGGAATAAAAACGCAATCCAAAATAGTGACTCTGAAACACATGGAGTACGGACCCAATACGGTCTGTGTTTCAGAGAAACACTCCTTCCTCAGGGGTTTGAAATGTCCAATGTGTCACGAGTAAAGAGTCATATGGCAGACAACATGATTGTTAAAAACCACTAAAAATGATTGAGTCAAAGGCAAAACTTCTTCCGGGCAAATGCACTGTATGAGTTCCAAAAGTAAAAATCCAGCTAGGTTAGGCGTTGGACTCAGGGCCACCCCAAAGAGGGTGTTATACTTATAAACCATAGTATATAATTTGGCATAGTGTACTACTTACAATATCAACACAATACACACTACATCTTAATAGACAGAATAGGGTATAAGAGGGGGTATGAGAGAAAACCAGGAGTTAGAAAACTCTACTTGACATTAGAATAGGTGCATGAAAATGACCTCAGATAGGATAGAACTAGGATGGGTTCAGGCCTACATTGTTCCCTGTGACCCTGAGCAGGCCACTCGGTACCCCATTGCTCAGGTACATTAGACAGATTGTGGGCCCATTGGGACAGCTAGGGAAAAATGCTTAAGTACCTGAATAAATTCATGTAAACCATTCTGAGCTCCCCTGGAAAATTGAATGGATAAATAAATAAAATAAGCAAGTCCTATAGTTAATTCCATTAAAGACTTGGGAGAAGAGCCGGGCCTTCACCTACTTCCTGAAGTGGAGTTAGTCTTGTGCTGAGTGAAGTCTTTCAGGGAGAGCATTCCAGAGAGTAAGGGCCACTCCAGATTGTGGAGGATACTCTGGAGAAGGCTCACTGGTGGGTGTCACAAAACGTACTTTCCTTTGGAGAGGGTGTAATTAGAGATATTCCTTGGGAGGACCTTGGTTATCTTGGAGGTGTGTCGAGGGAGATCCTGCTCTTCAAGTACTCTGGACCATTTCCATTAAGGGCCTTGAACATCAGATGTAGTTTTAAATGTATTATACTGATAGCTAGTGAAGATTTTGCAGAAATAGTGTGATGTGATCATGTTATTTGTAACCTTCTTTCATTCTGCAGTATTCTGAATCAACAGGAGAGGGTGCAATCATTTGTAGTCAGACACATGTAGACTGCATTACAGTAACCCAGCCTTGATGTTATCAGGGTGTGAACCACTGTGACACGACTTGCTTTCTTGATATATGAAGAGAGGTTAGATTTGGGAGGGATCAGCATAAATGTTGAATGTAACGGTACCCCAAAGTTCCTGACCTGCAATTTAAGTGAGCATTCATAGCTCTCAAAGGGGATTTTGATACCAAGAATGGGACCACTGGTGTTAGGGACCCAGAGGAGCTCAGTTTTATTTAGATTTAGATAGTTTGTTTTTAACTTTTTCTGAACTTGCAGCTTATTCAGGGCTAACAGTAACTTTGGTTCAACAAGTAAGAATAGCTACATGTCATCTGCGTAGATTAGGGGTGTAGCAGAAGTCCATTTTGAGGGAGGGACCAGGGGTGTACTAAAGGGGCCTCGTATTTCCTTTCAGCTCCCCCCTTCCCCCACATTTAAACCTTACCTTTGCTGCCTGCGCAGTGGAAGTTGGTGTGCTTCAGATGTTGATGCCAGCACTCCCAGGCATGTTCAATTTAGCCACTGAACTAAGCATGTGTGAGAATGCCAGTGTTGGTGGCTGAAGCATGCCACCAACTGAAGCACTGCTCAAGCACTAGGGCTGGGGACTCAGGCAGTGGGCCTATTCGGTTGGTGGGGCTTGGGCATTCCCACCAACCATTAAACCAGTGCCACAATTTTGGAGGGGGCTTGAGCCCAAAGTGGGGAGGGGGCCCAGGCACCACCTGTGGCTAAGCCCCTGATATAGATACAGAACTAAACGTATCAGTCGACTGAATCAGTTCAGCTAGTGGCATGAGGTTGGTATTATTGATGTTTGTGGTATCCCATAGGTCAGTGCCAACAGCTATAAGTACTGTCTATCTGATAGATAAGATTTGAACCAGCCAAGTACTGTGTCACTGAAACCTGTTTGTGCCAGTTGTGCTAGCATGATTCCATGATCCACAATGTCAAAATCTGCTAAGAAATCCAACAGAACTAACACCAAAGTGAATCCCCAGTCTTTGGTTTTTGAGAAGATTAATCAGCAGGAATACGAGGAACAACTCTATTCCATAATTAGGTCTGAATCTAGATTGAAATGGATCTAGCTGAACATAGACTGTTTTATAAGTTTTCCTAGAAATAGAATGTTAGATATTGGCTGAAATGTTTTAGCTTACCCTGGTCAAGGTCAGTGGCGTAGCGAGGGGAGGAGGCACTCAGAGCGGTGGTGCCCTCCCACTAGGGCCGGATTTTCCTATAGGCTAACTAGGCTTCAGCCTAGGGCCTCAAGATCAAGAGGGGCCTACATTCAAATTGTTAGCAAAATTAAAATTACACTATTCTAAAAACAGTAAACACTAAAACACTGAACCGAAAATAAGGAGAAATTCTACGCTTCGGGATCGGAACCGGCTCCGGCTGCAACGGGGCGCCAACTCGGCTTCTCCCTTTCTTTTTCTCACCCTGGGAGGAGGATTGGGGAGGGAAAGACGTCAGTCCGGAAACAGCTGGGAATAGCCCAGCCCCGCGGGGAGAGAGGCAAAACGTGGATCTGTCAGGACAGGGCGGCCCAGACTGGCATCGGGGGGTAGGGTGGGGTGGGAGGTTTCAGTGGAAGGGGGATGGGAGGCAGGCAGGCTGGCATCGGAGGGGGGGTGGGGGGATTTAATGGAAGGCAGGCAGGCAGGATGGCATGGGGGGTGTTCAATGGAAGGGGGATGGGAGGCAGGCGGGCATCGGAGGGGGGTGAGGTGAGGAAGGACGCACTGGGGGCACTATGGACATAGGAAGGGGCAATGTTGTGTGTTATGTTTGATTAGTTATTGTTACAAGTACTATATATGGTACTGAGAATAAATGTCCAAATAAGTGTTCTCGACTTTTTTTTATTTATTGTCCGTGTCACATTTTTTATAAAAGTTAGTACCAATAACAACATGTTTCATTTAACATATTGATATATATCACAGTAATGATGTATTTTATTATCTCTCATGTAATTTACAAACTTAAAAATGGGAGGTGAAAGGGCCTCATAAGTGGAATAGCCTAGGGCCTCTTTTCATCTAAATCCGGCAATGCCTCCCACCCTGCGCCCTCCTCTCTGCCCCGGCTCCTTATACCACCCTGCTCCATCCCCCACCCCCTGCTGTCACACTTGCACCCCCCTTTCCCCTTACCTCTCTAAATCTTCACCTGTGTGAGAAGCTTCTCCAGCCCCGTGGCCAGGAAGTGATTTCAGAGGGGGTCCAGACCAGCATGAGCAGCAGGACAGAGAAGTTGCCTGTGCTGGTGAAGATTTAAAGAGGTAACAGGGGAAAGGGAGGGCATGGGTATAATTTGGGGGGATGAAGATGTAACAGCGCCCCTACCAAGATGGTGCCCGGGGTGGTCCACCCCCCTCCCCTCTTACTATGCCTCTGGTCAAGGTTGTTCTTTTAAATGCTGTTGGCAGTTGCCCATTAGAAAATTATGAGTTCATGATTTTTGTGGCCCTCTCTATGAGGCTCTTGCTTACTTTCTGTGTTATCTTTCATGGGCAGAGGGTGAGGGAGCAGGTGGTTGGTTGGAGGACTCTCATGATTTTATCAAGCTTCTCTTCTGTTATTGAGTTAAGAGTCCCATATGTCTGTGTGCTATACCTTTGTTAAAAAGTTACCCCTCAAAAAAGAAACAACATGTCATAATTGTCCCCTCAATATAAACAGATGTAAAGAAAACAGAAAAGAGCATGCTCTATTGAGTAACCTCCATCCAACCATAGCCGGTGCATTCACTGGGAGAGGGTCACATTACATTACATTTATATTTCTAGACCGCAAAACCTTACGGATTGATGCGGTTCACAAAAGATACAAACTGGACATTCCCAGTGATCTACAAAACTTGTCATAAGATTGTATTAGTGCTCTAGAAATTTTGTAAATAATATTGATTTTAGTAGTTTTCTAAAACGTAAGTAAGAACAAGACTTTGTGAATAAAGAGCGTAACTCCCTGTTCCAGCTCACTGCCAGATAAGCAAGCAGACGGAGTCAGCATGGGTTCAGCCGAGGGAGATCTTGCCTCACCAATTTGCTTGACTTCTTTGAAGGTGTGAATAAACACGTGGATAAAGGTGAGCCGGTTGATGTAGTGTATCTAGATTGTCATAAAGCTTTTGATAAAGTTCCTCACGAGAGGCTCCTGAGAAAATTAAAGTGTCATGGGATAGGTGGCAAAGTTCAGCTGTGGATTAGGAATTGGTTATTGGATAGAAAACAGAAGGTAGGGTTAAATGGTCATTTTTCTCAATGGAGGAGAGTAAACAGTGGAGTGCCGCAGGGGTCTGTACTGGGACCGGTGCTATTTAACTTATTTATAAATGATCTGGAAATTGGAACGACAAGTGAGGTGACTAAATTTGCAGAAGACACTAAACTGTTCAAAGTTGTTAAAACGCATGCGGATTCTGAAAAATTGCAGGCGGACCTTAGGAAATTGGAAGACTGGGCGTCCAAATGGCAGATGAAATTTAATGTGGACAAATGCAAAGTGATGCACATTGGGAAGAATAACCTGAATCACAGTTACCGGATGCTAGGATCCACCTTGGGGGTTAGCGCCCAAGAAAAGGATCTGGGTATCATCATAGACAATACGATGAAACCTTCCACCTAATGTGAGGTGGCGACCAAAAAAGCAAACAGAATGCTAGGAATTATTTTAAAAAGGGATGGTTAACAAGACTAAGAACGTTATAATGCCCCTGCATCGCTCCATGGTGCGACCTCATCTGGAGTACTGCGTTCAATTCTGGTCTCCTTATCTCAAGAAAGATATAGTGGAACTAGAAAAGGTTCAAGAAGAGCGACCAAGATGGTAAAGGGGATGGAACTCCTCTTGTATGAGGAAAGACTAAAATGGGTAGGGCTCTTCAGCTTGGAAAAGAGACTGCTGAGGGGAGATATGATTGAAGTCTACAAAATCCTGAGTGAGTAGACGGGTTTTCACTCCGTCAAAAATTTCAAAGACTAGGGGACACTCGATGAAGTTACAGGGAAATACTTTTAAAACCAATAGGAGGAAATATTTTTTTCACTCAGAGATTAGTTAAGCTCTGGAATGCATTACCAGAGGTTGTGGTAAGAGCGGATAGCATAGCTGGTTTTAAGAAAGGTTTGGACAAGTTCCTGGAGAAAAAGTCTTTAGTCTGTTATTGAGAAAGACATGGGAGAAGCCACTGTTTGCCCTGAATCGGTAGCATGGAATATTGCTACTCCTTGGGTTTTGACAAGGTATTTGTGACCTGGATTGGCCACCATGAGAACAGGCTACTGGGCTTGATGGCCAATTGGTCTGACCCAGTAAGGCTATACTTAAGTTCTTATGAATCTCTTTTGAGCTGGGGGGAAGACAAATAATGTAGAGTTGCGTAAAGTACAGTTTAGTGTAAGCAAAGTAAATAATTCTAGTGCATACTCCGGCGCCTGGCCGTGCAAGATTTTATAACAGAGAGTGCCCAGTTGAAATAACACACGAGCCTCAAACAGAAGCCAATGAAGTTCTCTGTAGTAAAATGTAATATGATCTGATTTTTCAAGTCAAAGATCAAGTGTTCTGCGACATTTTTAACTCTTTTAAGTCTAAGTATATTTGTTTGATGTCTCGCAATATGAACTGAATTACAGTAATCTAAAGTACTAAGTATCAGGGACTGGACAAGGAGTCTGAATGCCATAGGTTCGAAATAAGATTTTATGGTACGCAACTTTCACAGGATGAAGAAGCATTTTTTTCACCAACGCTGAGGTGAATGCTTTCATAGTTAAATTTCTGTCTCAGTATACTCCCAGGATTTTGATTTCAGATTCAATGGGATAAGTGGTTCCACCCAACATGAGCTCTTTACCTACCATCTTATTTGAAAGACAGGCTAAAAAGCACCTAGTTTTTTCTGAGTTTTTCAGTTTGTAATCTTTCATCCAAGTATTCATGATGGACATAATCTCTTGAATTGTGTTTAACGAAGCAGTCTTAGACTTTCTCCTGAGTCATAGCAAGTCATCAGTTCCACCCTCTAGTTACAGATTAACCAGCTGTCCTAACTAACATTACTACATGCTGTTAACCTTAAAAGAAAACTCGCTGATCAGGCAGCTCTTTCTTTTTCCTGATGATTAGAATGAGAGCAGTTGATCAAGTTTTCATAAATTTGTTTTTTGGTTAATCTTTGAAGAATGGTATTGAACTAATAGGTGAAAGGTATGAAGGATGGAAATGGGTTCAGAGAAGGTGGGACTTTAATGATAGCCAGGATCAGATGTGTGTTATGTCAGAGGGCATGATTCAGCATCAGCCGTTCTAACATCTGGCAGAAGAAAGTACCTTAGAAGCATTTCACATAGACACACGCCCCCGGATTCTATAAAGGGTGTGGATCCAGGTTGACACCCAAAATAATTAGTTAATGGGCTCTAATTATTTAATTATTGATTTTAACAAACACTTAATTGGCGCTAATTATGATTTGGGTGCCAATCTGGCTGTACGCTCTTCTGTAACAATGGGTGCCTACCTTGTATTGCATGTAATTCATAAGAGTGTGTGGCCATGAGAGGGCACGGATGGGTCAGAGGTATTCAAAAAAGATGCACTCAGTGTTATAGAACAGTTGGGTTCCATGCCCAACTTGCCTGCCAGGAGTTACACCAGGTTTCGACTGGCATGGGTCTTTGTGCCCACTGTGAGTGTAGAATTTGGCCCTCAATGTTGTTCTATAAGGGGGAGAAGGGAAAGGCAGGGAGAGGAATGGGGACTTGTATGTTGCCTTTTTGTGACTTTGGCATTTCAAACCCAACATTCAAGGTGGTGGGCACTAGAGGATTAGGTTCACAAGGAGAAGCACTGGAATTTGATCTCACAGTCTCTGGGTGCAGGGGCAGCAAATCTACCAGTGAGCCACACCTTCCCCCAACCCCCCTCATCCTGGAGCATTCTTTATAGAATAATGTTTGTTGAGTGCTAGTTTTTATTGAGACCCAATTTTCATCACCGTTTATAGAATTTCTCCCACTTTGTAGTTTAGTACTTTCACATATTCCTATTTTTAATTGTTGTTAACAAGATTTGATATATTGCTCTTCAATCTAATATCAAAGCAATTTAGAAAAACTAGAATTTGATCAGAAGTTAACAAGACTGTAATTTTTAACATTGAAAGACAAGACATGCCACCGAAGGAGGAATGCAACAACAACAAAAAAATCAACAACAATAAAATCTGGTAACCCTAAGACAGGGAAGATTCAGTGCAGTCATTTATTCAGAAAAATGAGCCAGCCCAAAGATCAAACATGTCAATGGAATGTTAGCCAGAAATATTTATCTCAGTGTCCAAATTTGATATGTCAGGAAAAAGAAAAATAGGATCCTGATCTGAGGAAGGAGGTTTAGGCCTTTAAAAGCTAGTCAGAATGTGTATCTAGTCCAGTGGTCTCAAACTCGCGGCCCGGGAGCCACATGCAGCCCGCGAGGTACTTTTTTGAGGCCCTCGGTATGTTTATCATAATCACAAAAGTAAAATAAAACAATTTCTTGATCATATGTCTCTTTAGCTACACATTATAATATTATTATTAAAACTTAGCCAAAAGTTAAGATTTATAAACTATAAAGAGTTTTACCTCATGCAAAATTGTCATTTTTTAAAATAAGACATTAACTATTTTTTTCTGAGGTCCTCCAAGTACCTACAAATCCAAAATGTGGCCCTGCAAAGGGTTTGAGTTTGAGACCACTGATCTAATCCAATAAAAAGGTATCACTATTTTCCTTTTTTTGTTTTATTTTTATTTATTAATTTTTAATTCAGTGAGGGGGCTGTCAGTTTTTGAAATCTGCTATCTTCACATTTTGCACAGTTCAAGATGACATATATCACGGAAACAAATCTGATTGAATTTTTTGACAGGGTGAGCAGAGAATTGGATCGAGGAAGTGCGCTAGATGTAATTTACTTAGATTTTGGCAAAGCCTTTGACACAGTTCATCTAAGGAGACTCTTGAAGCTAGACGGGCTGAAGTTAAGACCCAATGTGGTGAACTGGATTAGAAACTGGCTGACGGACAGACGCCAGAGTGGTGGAATTTGCTCGGAGGAAGAAAAAGTGAGTAGTGGAGTGCCTCAAGAATCGGTGCTGGATTCGACTCTGTTCAATATACTTGTGAGCGACATTGCCAAAGGGTTAGAAGATAAGTTTTGCCTTTTTGCAGATGATACCAAGAATGGTAACAGAGTGGACACCCTGGAGGGAGTAGAAAACATGAATAAGGATCTGCAAACATTAGTAGAATAGTCTAATGTTTGGCAACCAAAATTCAATGCAAAGAAGTGTAGAGTGATGGATTGGGGAGTAGAAATTTGAGGGAGTCATATGTGCTGGGTGAGAGGCTGATATGCATGGATGAGGAGAGGGACCTTGGGGTGATAGTGTCTGTGGATCTGAAGGTGACGAAACAGAATGGCAAGGCAGTGGCTGTAGACAAAAGGATGCTAGGCGTAAACAGCAGAGGCGTAAACAGCAGAAGGAAGGTGTTGATGCCCCTTTACAGGTTGTTGGTGAGACTCCACTCGGAGTATTGTGTTCAGTTTTGGAGGCCGTATCTGGCTAAGGATAAACAATAAGAAGACTTAGGGCTTCTTTTACTAAGGTGCACTAGCGTTTTTAGCGCATGTTGATGATTAGCGCACGTAAACCACCCGCTATATAGAAAATACTAATGCAAACTCTAGCATCTAGCATGCGCGTGCTAAAATTGCTAGCGCACCTTAGTAAAAGGAGCCCTTAAAGTGGTCCAGAGAAAGTCGACAAAAATGGTAGGGAGTTTGCACCAAAAGACGTATGAGAAGAGAATTATATCCCCCCAAAATTAAAATAATTCACCAAAAGGCCGATGCTCAGACCTCCTATGCCGTTCTGTACAGCGCAGGAGAGTACTGTGGGACCAATGCAAAAAACTAATTTCCTAATGTTCAGCACTAATAGCATGCAAATCATATAGGAAATTTTTCAGAACCTGCCTTGCTCATGTGCACAAGAGCGGGCTCAGGCAGGAATCAGAATTTCACTCTTTTTGATTTCTCAACCCAATGTGCTCCAGCAAAAAGAAAAACAAGTTGCGTGGGGGGGGGGGATTAGGGAGGGTGAGCAGAGCTGATTTCAGGGCGGTTCCCCCTTTGACGCCATGAGTGAGTTTAGTATGTCTATCTAATATAATATAACGCTAGGCCGCGCATGTGCACTCCCATCGCGTGGGTCCATTTTCCATGAGCTGTAGCGACCCATAGGAAGTGCACATGTGCGGCTTACGGTTCTTTGAAAGACGCAGCGGTGGCTCCTCTCACGATCCCCGCCTGCGTCGGACTTTCGACGCAGGTGGGGATCATGAGAGGAGCCACCGCCGCATCTTTCAACTAAAAAAAAAAATATGGCAAGGCGGATGTCAGCTGCGGCGGCTGTCGGCGGCTGCAGGCCGCGGCAACTGTAGCCCACCGTGGCCGAGCACGGAGACGGGCCGAAGTTTTTTTAAACTTCTCAAAGACGCTGCAGCGGCTTCTTTCAAGAGCAGCTCCTGCGTCGGAGAAGGCGGCGATCGTTAGAGGAGCCGCCGGGAAGTTACACTGTTGGCTCGGGCTGTTAGGTCCGTGCAGGCTCCTGTCAAGGTAAATACAGGGAGAGGGAATGCTGCGGCTGCTGGACAGGGAAGTAGGGAAGGAGATAGGAAGAAAGACACAGGGACAGGGGTGGGGAGAGAGACAGAAAGACAGACAGACAAAGGAGGCCAGGGAGGGAGAGAGACAGAAAGAAAGACAGCGGGAGGAAGAGAGACAGAAAGAAAAAGACAGGGGTATGGAGAGAAACAGAAAGAAAGACAGACATATATTCTACCACCAGGGGGAGGAAGGGAGACAGAAAGAAAAGAAGAAAGACACAGGGACAGGGAGAGACACAGAAAGACAGACAGACAAAGGGGGCCAGGGAGAGAAACAGACAGAAAAAGACAGCAGGACAGAGAGAGAGAGAGACGGAAATAAAGACAGACACACAGACATATATTCTAGCACCCGTTAATGTAACGGGCTAAAATACTAGTTACTATCCATAACAGAGGTACTAAGGGGAGACAGCTGGTGCAGCTGTACCAGAGTAACACAGTAAAGGGGTCCTTCCCTGCTGTGTTCAAAATTGCTCCCATTGTCCGTCTATTGCTGACAAAGATGTTACCCTCCACCCTGAAGATTTTAATTTGCTTTGACACATCCCATCCCTCCCCATTTTAACCTCCCCCAACATCTAAGTCACTATTTTCTTATGCTACAGCCCAAGAGAAGACATGTCATTCTGTCAGCACCATCTGAATGAAGGAGCCAGAGGAAAATACTGGGCCACAACGGAAAAGCACAAACCTGGAGTTATGGCATGACAGTGATACAAGATGTTTGCGCTAACAATCCATTTTGATTAGAGTCACCAGTCCTGTCAGTATCTTTAAAGACTGACCTCGCCAAGCTCAGAGCACGGAGCATTTCTCATTAGCCTCTTGAGGATTTTCTGAAGCAGAATGGGTATACGCTGAGCCAAAGTTTAACTTGTTGAATTCCATCATGATATCCATGCTTGATTTGCCCTTGGTCTCCGGGAGAAACAGGAAGTTGAAAATCCATGAAGACACAATGAAGCCCAAAAAGATAAGGAAGCAGTACTGACCCATGCTGTCCTGGTGGAGGGGATAGAGAGTAGTGGGGAGAGAGAGAAAGAGAGAGATTTACATCATTTGCTGCTTGACACCTAGAATACCTCTGAGCAGTGCATTTTTGTCTGGCAAAAAAGATGCTGGTACTCAAATACCAGGCTACTCTTCAGGAATGGGATGACCAGTGGCATAGCGAGGATGAGGCGCCTCTCTCCGCCCTCTTCTCTGCCCTCTCCTGCTGTTCCCTTCCCCTGTACTTCTGTAATGTTCCTGGCGCGAGCAGCAACCCCTAAGTTACTGTCAAGCCAGCGTCGGCTCTTCCTCTTCTGTCACTTCCTAGGTGCGGGTCCAGAAAGTGACATCAGAGGAAGAGCCGAGCTGGGCCAACATCAGGTTGAGAGTTGCTGCTCGCACCCTCGGCAGACTACCCCCCCATCTCCCCCACCCCTTACTATGCCACTGGGGATGACCAGTGAAGGACCCACCCTACAGTAGTCAGGCCCCCTGCAGCCAGCCACAGAATTCAAAAAGAAGCAGTACTGACTGTGCAGAACCTGAGCTCTTTTATTAATATTTGGGGAACATGGGTCATTTTTATCAAGCAATGGAAAAAATTCCAGTACTCAGTATCCCTGAGTTCCACCTCAAAAAAGCCCTTCCCTGAAAGATTTTCTCTTTTGATCCATATTCCATAATGCTTACAACCATTCAATCTGAAATGACTGCTCTCCACACAAAAAGAGAAAATCATTCTTTATTGACAATGAAATGCACATACGGAAGAGCAATGAGATTTAATTTTGCATCAGGGGAAGAAGCAAGTGTCTACAGTAAAAATGCCTTACCTTAGTACTTTACAAAAGCAAAGGAACGGTGTAATGAACAGTGGAGGGAAGAGATTTTAAAGCACTGTAAAAGCCCAGGCCTGTCACTCTTTAGTACGAGAACCGTAGAGATCCCCTCAGTACAGGGCTAAAGTGACATTCATTGTATCGTAACCCACCAGAATCAAAGAGACAAATGCTTTGATCATGAGACCTGAGAGGTCTTACCTCTCAGACCTGGTGCCATACATCCCAGATCAAAGCCAATAACAGAATTCCATGCCCCACCTCAAGATCCTTACTAGAGAATGACACAGGGACAAATTTGTCCCCATCCCCGCAGGAACTCAATTTCCTCATCCCATCCCCATGAGTTTTGTTGCTGTCCTTGTCCCTGCCCCATTCCTGTAAGCTCTGCCTTAACCACACAAGCCTCGAACACAGGGCCGGATTAATGAATAGGCCCAGTAGGCACGTGCTTAGGGCCCGAAGTTGTCAGAGGGGCCCGATGAAACAGAGGACTCAGGTGTTTTGGGGGGATTTCCATGGCAACACGGGCCACCTGGGAAAGATCGGCAGTGCTGGGCCCCCCCGGGATAGATCAGCAGCGCTGGCGCTCCCCCCCCCCAGGAGATCGACAACGCCGCCCTCCCCCCGGCATCGACATCAACGAACCAGAATAAGTGACGTTGGAGGGGGTAGACCGGTAGATGTAAGGAGTTGCTGCAAGGTCCCGCGATGACTGCGTCTGCCAGTCCAACCCCTCCGATGTCACTTACTTCTTCCCTGAGCAGAGCCGGCAGACACAATCATTGCGGGACCTTGCAGCAATTCCTTGCATCTGTCGGTCCACTCCCTCCGACGTCACTTATTCTGGTTCGCTGATGTCGATGCCGGGGGAGGGCGACATTGTCGATCTCCCCGGGGGGAAGGTGTTGACGATCTTCCAGGGGGGGCCCAGCACTGCCGATCTTTCTCAGGGGCCTGCGTTGCCAAAGAAAAAAACAAACAAACACCTGAGTTCTCTGTTTCTTCAGCGGTTCCCCTCTGACCTAGAAGGGTGGTGGAGGAAGAGAAAGGGGGCAGGTTGGTATGGAAGGGTGGTGGAAGGAGAGAAAGGGACAGATGCTGATGGAGTTGATGTGCAGGGAAAGGGGAGAGATACAAGGGGAAGGATACTGGATGGAATTGGGTTGGAGGGAAAGAAAAGAGGCAGATGCTAATGGAATTATGGTGCAGGGAAAGGATATAGAGACATAAGGGTGAAGGATACTGGATGGAATTGGGTTGGAGAGAAAGAAAGGGGGCAGATGCTGATGGAAGTGGTAAGTGTTGCTGTTTGCAGCCGGCAAAGATTTGAAGAGGTATGGGGAGAGGGCTGTGGGAATGGGTGCATGTAGGGTTACCTGACATCCAAGAAAACCCAGACATGTCCTATTTTTAGAGGACTATCCTGGTTCCCAGACAGACTTTCCAAACCCTAGCAGTTTGTCCGGATTTTGGAAACCCCCGATGAGCTCTGGCTACATCTGCAGGGCCTCTGAGCATGCGTGGATGATGTCATACATATCCACGCATGCTCAAGGCCCTCCATACGTGGCCAGAGCTTGTAGGGGAAGAAGATGAGGCTATGAGGGGGTGGGGTTGGGGTGGAACAGGGCGGGACTTGAGGCGGAACTGGACAGGGCTGGAGGTGGAACAAGGCGAAGTTGGGGGCAGAATGGAGCGGGACCATGCATCCGGGTTTGTGAGGCTCCAAATATGGTAACCCTAGGTGCACGGCACAGTGATGCTAGGCACCTCCGCCTGGGGTGCATACTTCAATTGCTACACCACTGGATTTAGAGCTGAAAGGAGGGAGATAGAAAAATGACTAACTTTGCTGATATCTCAAGGTGTCAGCCAGCTGTCTAGAGCTGTGGTCTCTAACTCAAACCCTTTGCAGGGCCACATTTTGGATTTTTAGGTTCTTGGAGGGCCGCAGAAAAAAATAGTTAATGGCTTATTAAAGAAATGACAACTTTGCATGAGGTAAAACTCGTTATAGTTTATAAATCTTTCCTTAATTGCTTCTGATAATTTCAGCTATGCACAGCTGAAAGCAGTGCAACATGCAGAAAGTGAAAAACTATCAAAGTATCAACTGCAAGAGACAAGATTTTGGACCAACTATTTTGAGGCCCTTGGCATTATAATGAATGATTTTTAATGGAAAACTTGTGCCTTAAGTGTCCAGTGGTCGCGTCCACAACCGCCTTCAGCTCTCACCTCCTCCAGCACTGGACACACGCACAAGATGCACTGCCTCCAATGGTTACCTTACGTTCTGGAACGTTGCCCGCCTGACTGCTGTAACCTCACGCAAGTGCTTTCCTGTGTCTGCACGAGATTGAGAGGTGGAGTGGAGAGGACAATCGCGTACAGACGCTGGAAAGCACTTGCGTGAGGTTACAGCAGTCAGGCGGGCAACATTCCAGAATGTGACCGCCGGACACTTAAAGCACAAGTTTTCCATAAAGAATCATTCTTTATAATACCAAGGGCCTCAAAATAGTACCTGGCGGGCCACATGTGGCCCCCCAAACCGTGAGTTTGAGACCAATGGTCTAGAGCAGGGGTAGAGAACTCCGGTCCTCAAGAGCCGTATTTTTAGGATTTCCCCAATGAATATGCATGAGATCTATTTGCATTCATTGCTTTCAATGCATATTCATTGGGGAAATCCTGAAAACCCGACTGGAATACGGCTCTCGAGGACCGGAGTGCCCTACCCCTGGTCTAGAGTGATGTGGAAAAGAAAAGCCCATCCAGTCAAAGGAGTTGAGCTGAGCTGAGATCTAAGTATCAGGGGGCTGAAGCAGTAAACTGCTCCATGCTTTACCGTAACAGTATACTGCAGATTTTCCTGCGCTAGTCTCACCCCTGATGCAGAAAGTCATCTAGTAAGGAAAACTTCAAGTAAAATCACTGCTCTATGGAATGCAAAAGGTTTAAATACGGAAAATTGGATTTAGTTTCAGCTGCATGTGAAAAGGTGTAGCTCAGGCCTTTTTCAATTGTAGCTCAAGGTGAGATACATTTAAGCACAGCAGGTATTTTCCTTGTGTGACAGGGGCCACTGGACCACCAAGAAGCACTGCCACATCTATGGGCTTTTCTGGCACATGGCAGTGTACATAGGTCTCGGGGCTAATTTAAGAGGCAAGACCAAAATCACTTACTACAATGAAGGGGAAGATCACTGAAATCACGTAGATCCCCGCCCAGTTCAGACTTCCAATAATCACAAAGGCTGCAGCTCGGGAGGACTGGGTGAAGATTTCAGACATGATGGACAAGCTGACTCCTGTTGGAGAAAGCAAAATAAAAGAGCAAGTCAGATGATGACATTTATTTTTTCATTTTTAATATTTGTAAACTACTTATAGCCTAAGTGGTTTACATTCAGGTACTCAAGCATTTTCCCCTGTCTGTCTTAGACTCACACTCTACCTAATGTAACTGGGGCAATGGGGGAACCACTGTACTAGATTGATCAGGGGTCCCCAAAGTCTCTCCTTGAGGACCGAATCCAGTCGGGTTTTCAGGATTTCCCCAATGAATATGCATGAGATCTATGGACCCTTGAGATTGATACTTTAGAGAGGAAGTCTGCTTGTCTGGTCCCAAGAATGAAGAGTTCCTACACATTTGATGTTCGTGCATCAGTTCTCAAAGATATTCAGAGTTTGCTATCAAGTGAAAAAATATTAGATCAATAACAGACAATTCCAGTTTTGTGAAAGCCTTATCTGTAATTGGCCAGCATGATTATGATAGCAAATATGAAGATGATAATGCAAGTGATGAATTAGACCAGTGGTTCCCAACCCTGTCCTGGAGGACTTTCAGGCCAGTTAGGTTTTCAGGATAGCCCTAATGAATATGCATGAGAGAGATCTGCATATAATGGAGGTGCCAGGCATGCAAATCTGCTCCATGCATATTCATTAGGGCTATCCTGAAAACCTGACTGGCCCAGTGGTCCTCCAAAACAAGGTTGGGAACTACTGAATTAGACCATACTGTTTCCAATGATGATGATGGGTTTTTTTTTTTTTTTTTGCTATACAGAAGTCAAGTGTTTCTGATAATAGGTCTGCACAGGAACGGGGATCGCAGGAGTCCCGCGAGTCCCGCGTGAATCCCCCACTAACCCACGGGACTCCCACGGGGACCCCCCTCTAGCCAACGGGACTCCCACGGGGATGGAAGACTTTGGAAGCAGGGTTCGTCCATATAATATAATGGACACATCAGCCTTAGTAAAAGAGGGGGTTTATAAGTTAATTACCTGAACAAAAACCAAAAAAAGGGTTCCACCAAAGAGATTCCACAAGGAAAACAGCAGTGCAAACAAAAAAAGAAACTGTGGAATTGATGATCCTGTCAGAAGTAATTGTTGCTTTTTATGGGGACGGGCGGGGATGGAGGTAATTCCTTGCGGGGATGGGTGGGGACAGAGAGGATTCTGGCGGGGACGGGCAGGGATGGGTTGGATTTCTGTCCCCGCACAACTCTCTATTTCTGATAGATTCCCTTGATGAGTATCTGCAGACCCAATCGAGTCATCAGTAATATTGTAGCCTAGCTTGATTTGAAGAAACTTTTTTACTCAGACTGAGCAAACCACTTTCTGCCATTCTAGTTGCTGAACACCTTTTTAAGTGTGCTGGTTCCCCCCCCAACCCCTTTTACAAAACTGTAGCACAGTTTTTAGCACCAACCATAGCAGTAACAGCTCTAATGCTTATGGAATTCCTATAAGCGTCAGATCTGTTACCACCGTTGTTGGCACTATGTTGTTGTTTTTTAAGCGGGGGGTGGGGGGTTAATAATTATGCATATTATGTGTGTTAACCTGTAACCCGTTCTGAGTTCTTTGGGGAGAATGGGATAGAAAACAAGTAAAAAAATCATGACTCACTAGCACGCTTGCATAAATGATGGTTAGTTTCAAAATGTAGTTTTACTAAAAGCAAAGTGGACTGAATTGTAGAGCAATAACCCCTTCCTTTACAAAGCCGTGTTAGCGTTTTTAGCACCGGAGGGGGTAAAATTGTTGGGATAAAAACATTAACAATAGTTGCATTCATTGAAGTTACAATACTTTTACTTTTTACTCAAAATTATTATATTGGGCATAACCTTTTTACTTTTACTTAAGTAAGATCTCCTTTTACTAAGTCGCACAGCCAAGTGCCAAATTCTCCAATGCCTGTTCAATTCCTATGGGTGTCGGAGCATTTACCGTGCAAGCCTACACTGTTGGGCTTAGCAAAAAGGGGAATAAATTTTTTAATGTGTTCTTCACTGTACTTTTACTTAGAAACATAGAAGATGACGGCAGATAAGGGCCATAGCCCATCAGGTCTGCCCACTCTACTGACCCACCCCAAGCCTACTATCCTAGGGATCCCACTCCTGGTGGCAGGCTCCCTTGGCTTAACCTCTAAGGGATCCCACTGGGCATCCCATTTGCTCTTAAATTCTTGCACACTGTTTGCCTCGATCACCTGCACTGGGAGCTCGTTCCAAGGATCAACTACTCTCTTGGTGAAGAAATATTTCCTGGTGTCGCCATGAAATTTCCCGCCCCTGAGTTTGAGTGGATGCCCTCTTGTGGCTGAGGGTTCTTTGAGAAAGAGAATCTCTTCTTCCATGTCGATATTGCCGGTAATATACTTAAACGTCTCGATCATGTCTCCTCTCTCCCTACGTTCCTTGAGTGAGTACAGCCGCAAATGTTTCAGCCTTTCCTCGTACGATAGATCCTTGAGCCCCGAGACCATCCTGGTGGCCATCCGTTGCACCGATTCTACTCTCAGCACATCTTTTCGGTAGTGTGGCCTCCAGAATTGCACACAGTATTCCACAGTATTAAAAGATACATGTATTTTTACTTTTGGTTAAGTACTTTGAACATCACTGCCCTTAGGTGGCCCTTTCTTGTATGGATAATCGTACTCACCTAGTGAAACCTGGTGTGCATTTCTATCCACCCTATAGGTGACAATCTCATCTAGGGAAATCTAACCAGGCAACATCTTAGGTACTGGATATGACCCTTTGTAAACTATCTTCTAGGTGTGTAAAGCCAAGAGAAAGGTTCTTACCTGCACCCACCCCAAAGAAGAGAATGTAGAGGAAGATCAGCCCAAGACTACAGTAGGGCACCCAACTGTAATAATCCTATGAAACAGAAAGTAAATGAATGGATCAGCCTAAGACTGCAGTAGAGAACCCAACTGTCATGATCCTAAGAGACAGAAAATAAATGAATGACCTCACTCAAAGATTCCAGCAGTCTGGTTTAACAAGGAATCCAGCGAACAATTTCCTTACCTTCAAGGAGAGAGTAACTGTGAGGAGTCCCAGCGAGAAAGCCATGAGTCCATAGCCACTCAACAGCAGCTTCTTCCTCCCCATCCGCTCAATAACAAAACACTTAGATAGAAAATGCAAAGGCATCATTGGTGTAAAACCCCGAACCCAACATATTTCCTCTTCATTTTCTTTTCCATATCACTGAATGACAATTCCTGAGCAGAACTGCCAAGCAATCCTGCAGTACAGGGACTTAAACACAGAGGACTGAGTTCAAATCTTGCCTTTCAGTGTGTGTCAGTTTCCAGATCTGCCTGAGGCAACATTTTGTGATCAGTTTTCCAACTGCTCACCTAGGTGCAAATCTGGAGCTACTTTGTACTCCCAAACCTTACACCTAATTTTCAAAAGGGCATGTCTAAGTTCCTTTAGAAAACTGGCAGAGATATAAAGTACCCATGAACTTTCCACTTACTTTTTTTGTGTAGATAAAATTTCATTGGCAAATATTACATGGGGATTTAAAATATTATTTACCAACCCTGTCCAAAATGTGTCCCAGACAGCTTCTCTGCTCAATTGAGCTAAGGACATCAACTTTAATTAGATTGTATGAGGGAAATTTTCAGATAGCCAGTCAACTGAATAAATCATTCTGTTTCACCTCAGTGAAATTCACTTCCTGCTCCCCTGTGATAGATTTTGCTCTAATTCTTTGTATTATATCTAGTAGTCTGGAATTTTGAGCAGTAGCAGAAATTCAACGAAGGGCCTCCACAGCATGGTATTATTTTGTAGTCATGATTTCTGGGGATTTTTTTGTATGTTTATTTTATCATGTCTCTGTTTTAAAATTATGTATGTAAATTATGAAAACTGTTTAGTTTTAAATGGTATAGAAATTTTTTAAATAAATAAATACATAGGGTCCCCTGCACTCCAGGAGCAGCTTGAATGGAAATATGTGAAGTTGGGCCCTTCTCTAACAGACCTAAATTAAGCCTTCTTTATAGGGATCTCCATCTTGGCCTATGTTTTGTAGCTCCTAGAGGAGGGCACTATAATGTTTATCTTCTACTGAAGATAAATGACAGCTCCCTATTAAGAGCCAGATGAGAGGTACTGCAGGTGAAAATGACATATCCCAATGAAAATAATAATAGAGACTGTGCACTCATATATAATATGAAAATAAGAAAGCCTGGATTTATAATCTGTTCTCTGCTAATTTCTGTCTATATCAGTGGTTCCCAAACCTGTCCTGGGGGACCCCCAGCCAGTCAGGTTTTCAAGATATACCTAATGAATATGCATAAGAGAGATTTGCATATAATGGAAGTGACAGGTATGCAAATCTTTCTTATGCATATTCATTAGGGATATCTTGAAAACCTGACTGGCTGGGGGTCCCCCAGGACAGGTTTGGGAACCACTGGTCTATATGCTTGACTGAACTGGGTTCCTGTCCACTGACCCCCTGCTGTAAAATATTCATGGCTAGTGACCCATCGGCTTCATTTTCATAACACAGAGAATGTGATAAAAACAGTTAGCTTAGGAGGGTCTAAAAAAGGGTTGGAATAAAAAAGAAAAAAGTCCATAAACCATTATTATGATGGACTTGAGAAAATACATTGCTTATTTCTAGAGTAAGCACCATAAAATCTGTTTTACCCTTTTGGGATCTTGCCATAAGTATATAAGAATAGCCTTACTGGGTCAGACCAATGGTCCATCAAACCCAGTAGCCCGTTCTCACATTGGCCCATCCAGGTAACTAGTACCTGGCCAAAACCCAAGGAGTAGCAACATTCCATGCTACCGATCCAGGGCAAGCAGTGACTTGCCGCATGTCTTTCTCAATAACAGACTATGGACTTTTCTTCCAGGAAATTGGCCAAACCCTTCTTAAAACCAGCTACAATATCCGCTCTTACCACAACCTCTGGTAATGCATTCCAGAGCTTAACTATTCTGAGCTTGATGGACCTTCAATATGTCACAGTATACAATGCTTACTGTATGTTCTTAACCCAAACACATCCAATGACCTCTGCCTATCCTGTGTCCACACAGCAGACTCACACCTATGAACATTTTATCAGAGAAATTGTTACAGTAGATGCAAGAAGAGCAAGTTATTATTCCTTCCATCCCCTCCTCTTGCCCCCAGACTTTCTTTCCCAAACAGTTTACCATGACATACACACAGCACAGTGGCAATAGCTTCTGAGGCCCCAATTCCCAGTGTTAGATAAGGGATTTCTTCAAGCGAGAACCCTGCTGTGCGGAACACATCATAGGAGTAGAAGTAAATCTGGAGGGAAAAAAAACCCAAGGAAAACATTCTCAACAGGTTGCAATAGAAAATTGTTCTTTGCAACTGGGAATTAATATCACCTTTAATCAAGATATAATTCCAAAATATGATCTCACTATCCAAAAAATATCTGCATCATTTGTAACTGGGTGATATTGGTTATATATTGTTAGCAATGCTTTGGTTATAACATATATTGTCCCAAGATACCATCATATTTATCTGCTTATATGTGGTTGGCATGATGGCAAATTGCCAACCAGTGTTTAAGCATGACTGACTGCTGTATAACCTTCAAAGAATAGTGGGTCCAGTTCTGGCCATCTTGTTGGCATGGCAGATAAATACCATGTTACTATATATATTTTGGTCCCTGATAACTTCAGCTCTACTTAACACTGCTTGGTTTGGGTATCCCACAGAACAGCAAAGTCACAGTAACCATGTTCTGCCTCCAGCAGCCTTACCCTGGTTGGGTCAGGGCTCTATGATAAGCCTTATGTAATTCAGTAATTTCTAAGAACTTTATTGCTGTAGCTACTTTTGCCAGGATATGTGAACTAGGCATTGTAGGCAATGTAGTTCTATACATGATGTAGCCACTCTTGCTTGCCTATAAAAGCTTCTCTGCCAGTGGTCTTTCTCCTAAGACAACCTCCCTTTTTTCTCTCATCTAAACTTGAATCCTTTGTCTTACTTCTCACTTCCTGGTCATTTATATACTTTTGCCCTGACAAGTTCAGCAAGATGTGACCTTCTGCTTCCTGGTGCTCTGTTCCTATTGGTCTTTCTCTTGGACCCCCTCTCCTTGCCTTGGGTGCTCCTTTCTGTCCCTTTGTTCAGAATCACTAGTGCTCTAGACTGCAATAGCTCCTCATGGCTGAAACCCCCTTGATTATAGGATCGTCTTTTCAACATGAATAAGCATCTAACCTCATGTAAGAATAATTCTGCATTTGTTCCCTGGCATCTGGAATTCCTCACTATCCTGCCTTTTTTTCATTCCTGCTTTCCAAACCTTCACCTAGTTCTACATCATATTATAACCAAGAAACCTGTGCTCAGAGGTGGCCATCCTCTGAGAAAATCTGATAATTGTGAGTACAAATGCTATATCAAAAAATTATAAGGACTTTCTGTGTGTGTATTAGCATGCTGATGGTTTAGCTTTCTGATAAGTATATCCTTATGTCTGGGACATGGTTGTACAAGATTAGTAAAAAAAAAAAAAAATCCAAAAACTTATAGAATGTCTGCAATCTCTGTTCTGGAATGACTGAGTTCAGAGTCAGGCAGTAGATCTGAGCAACAGTGAGTGAGAAACAAAGTAGCATTCAGATGCAGGAAGAAGGAGCCTTTGAGTAGCTCCATGACCATAACAAGCCAGATCAAGTGTTTTTCTGAGTGTTGGACTGAAGGAAGCATTCAGAATGGTCAGAAAGTGATGAAGTGAAAGGAGCATAAATACTTGGAAGTAGAGAATGACATGGGGACAAATTTGTCCCCATCCCCGCAGGATCTATCTTCAAAAGTTCTGTCCCTGTCTCTGCCCCATCCCTGCAAGCTCTGTCTTCATCTGCACAAGCCTCAGACATGGGGATGGGGACAAATTTGTCCCCATGTCTTTCTCTACTTAGAAGCATTCCATTAAACGATTATATTGAGGGTCTGCCAGTACCTTTGGGACTAAGGAGAAGCATGATGCCCTGGATCCCCTCAGAGGCCAGAGCTATTGCTATTCTTCTTCCAACCCCTTCATGATACTTTGCAAAGCAACAGAAAAGTAACAAAAGTCAGGTCATCTTCAGAAGCTGAAGTTGCAGAAATGAGGGTCAAGATATTAGAACTAATTACATTAGAGCATAAGAACACAAGCATTGCTTGTAAGTCTGGAACTTTCAGCATGGATGAAGCTCCAAGGCTTGAAACAATGAAAACACTCAACTGCATTTACTCCTGAGAACTGAAATGAAAGCACCAGGAAAACCAAGAAGTACCGCTGCCATCGTAGGGACCGGTCTCGCAGAAGATGCAGAGGAGTCATTTGGTTCTTAGTCTTTCTCAGTGCTTGTTCTTTTAATAAATCAGCAAGTTCTCCTTGGTGGTCCTTGTTCCCCCAGAGCTGTTGCATGACTAGAAATGACAGGAACAATTCATAGCAAGCTCACAACTCACTCCCCAATAAACAATCCATCCCACACAACATAAAATCCAGCCTTCTAGCATACATCCCAGCCACCCAGGAAGCATACAGCCCTAATATGTACATTTTTCTGGGAGAGGGGTTAATGAATTCATATAGGATAACAATATAGGGAATTGGATAGGATTTATTCTCTCAGATGCAGGACATTAATATGAGGTACCCAGGGAAAGAATAACAAGGCCAGAGGCAAGTCATGATAGGATGGGAAGAATCATCAGATTGCCTCAAGCCAATGGAGTGGCCTAATAGTAGAGCTGCTGCTGAGGTTGTGGGATTCATTCCCAGCGCTGCTCCTTGTGACTTGGGCAAGTCACTTAATCCTCCATTGCCCCAGGTGCAAAATAAAACTTGTATAAATGTAAACTGCTTTGAATGTGCAGCTACAAAAAAGCAGTATACAAGTCTCATTCCTTTCCCTTCCCCAGTGGTATTCAGCCTGGGGCATGATAGCCTCATATGGAGATGTTTACATGGGCACTCTTATCTAAATGTCCAGGTATAAGGAGGCCCTGAGGGAACAGCTGGGGGAAAAGGCCTAACTGAATGAGAAGGGGCCAAGGGGAAGTGACAGGCAGACTTCAAACCAGGCAAGCACAGGAAGAAGCACAATCCAAAGCAAGCAGTTAATTCTCCCTATCTGTTCTTCCCTAAGCCCACAAAGCAGGCCAGGGTTTCCCCCTCCTGATCACTCCACAGCCAGTCAAGTTTTCAGGAACCCCACAGTGAACACACATGCATGAATGCAATTTCATGCTTATATATTCTGAAAACCTGAGTGGCTGCAGGGCTGTTTGGGGAAGCCCTGCCATTAACAATGGGATCTGAAGCATCCAACAGTAAGGTAGAGAGTGCTGTTACCTTTCTTACAGCCCTCTATGTCTTCCTTTTGAATGAGAATATATGGTGGTGTCTCAGGAAAACATGGCAGGGTGACGAACTGGATTAATGCTGTGATGCAGGTGCAGGCCAAGAGTAAAGGCCACCAGAATTTGGTTCCTAAAATTTCCCTAAGAAATAAAAGGTAAAAATATAAATTCAAAATCTTCAATTATGTTCATTTTTCATAAAGGTTTAATAGCTATAAAGCTCAATAAAGAATTTGTAATGAGTAGGGTTACCAGATTTCCTCTTTAAAAAAAGAGGACACCTGGCCCCACCCCATTCTGCTCTGTTCTGCTCCTAGACCTAGGGTTGCCAGATTTTCCAATTGGAAAATCCAGACCCCTAGACCCGCCCCCAGGCCAGCCCAGTTCTACCCATCCCCACCCTGTAACGCCCTAATTCCGCCCCCTACTGCCTGCTCTTGGGCAGGGAGGAAGTCTGCGCATGTGCGGACTTCCTCCCTGCCTGATGTGATTTGAGGAGGCTTTTCAAAACCCGGACAAAGTGTCAGGTTTTGAAAAGCCATCCGGACATGTCCAGGGAAATCCGGACGTCTGGTAACCCTAGCCTGACCCGCCCCCACACGAACCTCATGTCTCCTTCCTCGAGCTTGGGGCCGAGTCTGGAGGACTTCTGTGCAATGACATCACACATCACATCGATGTCTGCACATTCCCACAGGCCCTCCAGATGCAGACCTGGGCTCGGGACCTTCCAAAACCTGGACAAATTGCTGGGATTTGGAAATCCCTCTGGGCATCCGGACAGTCCTCTGAAAAGAGGACATGTCCAGATTTTCCCAGATGTCTGGTAACTCTAGTCACGAGACTTTTTCATTTGGCTTCTGAATCCAATCCTTGGGACACAACTCAGCCAGTTGAGTTTTCAGGATACCCACAATGAGCAGATATGAAAGAAATTTGCTTGCACAGCATCCGTTCTGTGCAAATTTAAAAGTATTTCCCTGTAACTTCATCGAGTGTCCCCTAGTCTTGATAATTTTTGATGGGGTGAAAAATTGAAAATGGGTACAAGTGGATCGATTTTTCACTCCATCATAAATTACAAGGACTAGGGGGACATTCGATGAAGTTATAGGGAAATACTTTTAAAGCCAATAGGAGGAAATTTTTTTTCACTCAGAGAATAGTTAAGCTCTGGAACGCATTGCCAGAGGTTGTGGTAAGTGGTTTTAAGAAAGGTTTGAACAAGTTCCTGGAGGAAAAGTCCATAGTCTTATTGACAAAGACATGGGGGAAGCCACTGCTTGCCTTGGATCGGTAGCATGGAATATTGCTACTCCTTGGGTTTTGGCCAGGTACTAGTTACCTGGATTGGCCACCGTGAGAACGGGCTACTGGGCTTGAAGGACCACTGGTCTGACCCAGTAAGGCTATTCTTATGTTCTTAATATTCTGAAAACCAGACTGGCTTGGGGTATCACGAGAACACTGGAATAACTCATTACATCTGTGACTACAGTTATCGATGTATTTAGTGAAGCATACCGGTATTTTCAAATCCCAATCCAGGTTCACTGAATATTACCCAGCATGAATTCTTGGAGGATCTTAAAGAGAGTCTAGTCCAGATAGAACAAAAGATGGATGCTATTGAAGCCTGCAATGCAACTCTGATTAGGGAGAAAAAACCAGTGAACACAAAATGGAGGCCCTTGAAAACCAGTTCAAATGCTAAAGTGGTACTTCCAGGAGGTCTGGCAGGTTCTGATGAACCTATGCTACCACTTTCTTTTTTTTTCCCTTTCTTTTTAATATTAATTTTACTACTCAAGCAGTAACTCCTTATATTACTTTGTTTCCCTGAAAATAAGCCCTAGCATGATTTTTAAAGATGCTCTTAATATAAGCCTTACCCCAAAAATAAGCCCTAGTTAAGATTGACCCCCAAATGTCCCTGACACTAGTGCTGCCTGATTTGCAGAAAAAATTGGACTTGTTGATTCAGTGACTCCCATCCCGGTGAGACCTGACATACCTCCACTCCGAAGCCTCCTAAAGCAGCAGTGCTCTGAATGGACTGCTTCGCGGTCTTCCCCGCTGGGGCCTTCCCTCTGCCACATCACTGATACTGCCTTGTCATTGATGACATCATCAGTGATACGGCAGAGGGAAGGCCCCGGCGGAGAAGGCCACAAAGCAGCCTGTTCAGAGTGCTGCCGCCGCTGCTGTTTTTGGAGGCCTCGGAGGTACAATATGTCAGTCTCACAGTGGGAGGATCAGTGGGGTTCTGCTGGGAGATGGGAGGGAAGGATAGAAAGATGCTGCACAAGGGTATGGGTGAGAGGGGTGGTAAGATGCTGCACATGGCGGGGGGGGGGGGGGAAGAAAGGAAAGAGGAAGAATTGGGATGGAGGAGAGGAAGGGAGAGATGATTATTGTACATGAAAAAAATAAGACATCCCCCCAAATAAGCCCTAATCCATTTTTTGGAGCAAAAATTAATATAAGACCCTGTCTTATTTTCGGAGAAACATGGTATTAAAGCACATTTAGCAATATTAAGAAGAAAATATATCTGTATAAGGAAAATGGAGAGGAAAAAGTGCTTAACAGTCCAGTTTAGGAGATCCAAAAGCAAATTTAAACCTTGAAGCCAGGTCATCCTTAGGAAATCATCTACATATAGTGCCTTAAAGACAGGCAAGCATGCAAGCATTTAAACCTGTTGAAGTCTGTCCTTACTAGTTACTACAGTTGGTTCAGTCTTCTTTGCGTCAATAAATTTTTTTAGCTGATGAGGGTCAAAGAAAACATATTTATGTGTTGCAAAATTATACAACACTTACAAGGAATTACAGGCCAGTAAGTCTGACTTCTTTGGTAAACAAATTAATGGAAACGCTTTTAAAACAGAGAATGGTGACGTTTCTGGAATCCGATGGATTACAGGACCAGAGGCAACATGGATTCACTAGAGGTAGGTCTTGTCATCTAATCAATTTCTTTGACTGGGTGACCAGAGAATTGGATAGAGGGAGTGTGCTAGATGTGGTATATTTAGATTTTAGCAAAGTCTTTGACAGTGTTTCACACAGACTTCTAATAAATAAACTGAGTGCCCTCGGGATGGGCCCCAAAGTGACGGGCTGAATCAAGTACTGGTTGAGTGGAAGACAACAGAGGGTAGTGGCCAATAGATATTGCTCTGTAGTGTGCCTCAAGGTTCTGTTCTTGGGCCTGTTCTTTTTAACATTTTTATAAGTGATATCGCTGAAGGGTTGTCAGGTAAGATTTACCTCTTTGAGGATGATACCAAAATTGCATTAGAGTAGACACCCCAGATGGTGTGAATGAAGAAGAGCCTGAGCTTCCTGAAGAAGAAGGGGAAGTTGCGACAAATTTGAAGGACACTCTCTTGGAGGGCGATCTAGAGGCACCTGAAGAAAGTGAAGTGAGTATCCCTCCCAAAGGATGGTGAGAACCCAGAGATCCCAGAGAGAACCCAGAGATGGTGAGAACCCAGAGAGTGGGTGATCATCTTCCACTGGTGACAAAAATGGTGAAGACGACCTCCTATTAGCAGAAGAGAAGTCTGATGACGGGAGGTTGGTATGCTCAGACTGGGAATGTCAAAAAGACTGAGCTGGTTTAGTTGCAGCAGGAGTCTGAGCTTTCTGCTGTCGTTGTTGTTGTGGAGGCCTTCTAGGTGGAGGCCTGGAGAAAGCTGGCCCATCATTTTTTGACATGACCTCCCCATCTGTATGAAAAACATGATTTTTAGTAACAATCCACACGTCACACAAGAGTGTACCTAGGAAAAGGCAGCATCTTACATACTGCAGTGAGCAGTATGTCAGTAAACCTATTGTAAAACTAAACAAGCCAAACTAGTACAGATCAATCCTACACAGTCAATCCTAACAGAAAACCATGTCTTTTCGAACACACAGAAAACACCTTCGCCTAGTATGTAATCACAAACTAAACCCCTCCCCCTTTTACAAAACTGTAGTGTGGTTTTTAGCCATGGTGGTAACTGCTCAGATGCCAACGCAAAAAAACACTCTACAGTTTTGTAAATGGGGAGATAGAATAAAAATATGTAGACAAAGATTAAACTGAAGCACCAAGAAGCTGGACTCTGCATACAATGCAACACCACAGAAACAGCAATGCATCTCCCCTAAAGCAAAAAAATAATAATAAATATAATTTTTTTCTACCTTGTATTCTCTGGTTTCTGCTTTCCTCATCTTCTTGTCACTCTCCTCCTTTCATCTACTGTCTACCCTCTCTGCCCCTTCTTTATGGCATCTTCTCTCCTTCTATTCACCTTCCAGAAACTTTATGCCTCCCCCTTCCATCTCTCCCACACCCCCATGGTCTGGCATTTCACTCTCTCCTCTCCCTTCCCCCCACTTCCATCAGTATCTGCCCCCTTTCTCACCCTTCACCACGCTTCCATACCACCCTGACCCACTTTCTCACCTTTCACTATGCTTCCATACCACCCTGACCCTCTTTCTTACCCTTCACTATGCTTCCATACCACCTTGACCCCCCTCTTACCCTCTACACACTTCCTTACCACCCTGACCCCCTTTCTCACCCTTCACGCTTCCATACCACCCTGACCCCCTTTCTCACCCTTCATCACGCTTCCATACCACCCTGACCTCCTTTCTCACCCTTCATCACGCTTCCATACCACCCTGACCTCCTTTCTCACCCTTCACACTTCCATACCATCCTGACCCCCTTTCTCACCCTTCACCACACTTCCATACCACCCTGACCCCCCTCTTACCCTTCACTACGCTTCCATACCACCCTGACCCCCTTTCTCACTCCACTACGCTTCCATACCACCCTGACCCCCTTTCTCACCCTTCACCATGCTTCCATACCACCCTGACCCCCTTTCTCACCCTTCACACTTCCATACCACCCTGACCTCCTTTCTCACCCTTCACTATGCTTCCATACCACCCTGACCCCCCCCTCTCACTCTCTACACCCTTCCTTACCACCCTGACCCCTCTCACCCTCTACACCCTTCCTTACCACCCTGACCCCCTTTCTCACCCTTCACGCTTCCATATCACCCTGACCCCTTTCTCACCCTCCACACTCTTCCATACCACCCTGACCCCCTTTCTCACCCTTCACCACACTTCCATACGACTCTGACCCCCCTCTCACCCTCCACACCCTTCCTTACCACCCTGACCCCCTTTCTCACCCTTCACGCTTCCATACCACCCTGACCCCCTTTCTCACCCTTCACCACGTTTCCATACCACCCTGACCCCCTTTCTCACCCTTCACCATGCTTCCATACCACCCTGACCCTCTTTATCGCCTTCCACCACCCTACTATGCTTCTTTCTCTCTCCATCGAAATCAGTAAGGTCCCGCGATGACGACTACTGCTGCCTCTGTTCTGGAAGAGGTAAATGATGTCGTAGGGGGGCTGGGCCGGCAGACGCAGGGAGTTGCATCAAGGTCCCGCGATGACTGCGGCTGCTGGTCCACCCCCCTCCGACGTCACGTATCTCTTCCGAAGCAACGGCAGCAGTAGTCATCATCGTGGGACCTTTGTGCACTTCAGCTCTGGAATAAATATGGCAGCCACACTGAGGTGCCATTTTCAGCAGCGAGCTTCCGGACCCAACCGGCTGTGCACCCTTTTGGAGCGTGCACCCGGGGCGGACCTCCCCCCTCCCCCCACTACCCCTTTGGTATGCCACTGGTCTGGAAATATCCAAATCTTTTGACCCATAAAAGCTTTTGTAGAAAATGAAAAAATAGCCTCAAAATATGTTCATGATCTTGAGGAAATACAAAGGTTGCCAAGAGTCTATGCTACCTCTTTCTTAGGTGTTCTTTGTTACGTTTGGCTCTCAAATTGTGCAGCATGGATTTATTTAAAAATATTTCTATTCTGCGTAGCTCACACTTGGATTACAATTTTAACATACATAATCAGATCATGAAGGGTATGGAGAAGGTAGAGAGGGACATATTCTTCAGACTAGCGGGGGCGACAAAAAAAAGAGGGCATTCGCAAAAATTGAAAGAAGACAGATTCAAAACAAATGCTAGGAAGTTCTTCTTCACTCAGAGGGTGGTGGACACCTGGAATGCGCTACCAGAGGAGGTGGTAGGGCAGAGTACGATTTTGGGTTTCAAAATGGGATTAGATGATTTCCTGAAGGAAAAGGGGATTGAAGGGTACAGTTAGAGGGTTACCATACAGGATATTAAAGGATTAAGGAATAGAATGTTTTAGGTATAAGATCACGGACCTGGGGGGGCCGCCGCGGGAGCGGAATGCTGGGCATGATGGACCCATGGTCTGACTCGGCAGAGGCCATGCTTATGTTCTTAAGTTACAAATATCTACCATCTAATCAAAATATAAAACTAAAGCAAAACTAACAAGTAACTCAAAATAGATCTCAAATCACATTACAAATATAAAGTGATCATTGTAGACAGTCTTGACCTAACTGCAGGGCCATCTCAAGATTAACTGACACTCTAGGCAAAATTTCAGCCATGTGCCTATCCCTCTAACAAGGGCTGCTCAAGGTCCTCCCCCTTATGCCTAGCATCTCCTCTTCCCTTCCCTACCCCTCTGTAGGCCAGTATCATAAGAACATAAGAATAGCCTTGCTGGGCTAGGGTCAGACCAATGGTCCTTCTAGCCAAGTATCCCATCTTCATGGTGGCCAATCCAGGTCACAAGTACCTGGCAAAATCCCAAAGAGTAGCAACATTCCATGCTACCGATCCCGGGCAAGTAGTGGCTTCCCTCATGTCTGTCTCAATAGCAAACTATGAACTTTTCCTCCAGGAACTTGTCCAAACCTTTCTTAAAACCAGCTAGGCAATGCGTTCCAGAGTTTAACTATTCTCTGAGTGAAAAAAATTTCCTCCTATTGGCTTTAAAA
Source organism: Geotrypetes seraphini (assembly GCF_902459505.1). Lineage (NCBI taxonomy): Eukaryota > Metazoa > Chordata > Amphibia > Gymnophiona > Dermophiidae > Geotrypetes > Geotrypetes seraphini. The sequence goes on from NC_047091.1 coordinate 132,752,252, forward strand.
GTATTTCCCTGTAACTTCATCGAGTGTCCCCTAGTCTTTGTAATTTTTGATGGAGTAAAAAAAATCGATCCACTTGTATGCATTCTACACCACTCAGGATTTTGTAGACTTTAATCATAGTGTTAAGACTAAATTTTTTAAATATATTTTTCTTTAAGAATTTTGGGATAATAGATGTTTATTTGTTTATTTTTATTTTTAGTATTTATATATCACTTATAACCTAAGTGGTGTACATTCAGGTACTCAAGCATTTTTCCCTAGCTGTCCTGGTGGATTCACACTCTGTCTAACATACCTGGGGCAATGGGGGATTAAAGAGCATCATGGGATTTGAACCCACAACCGCAGGGTGCTAAGCCTATAGCTTTAATGTTAATTATAAAATGGAAAACAGGGGAGCTGTCTCTTTCTGAGATGGCTGAAAGGCCTGCATGGCAAGTCTGCAGTCACCTTTGATTGTTATTCATTTATGTTTCCATATCACACTATTTGACATGGAATCTCATTCAGTACTCGTATATGTTCAAGAAGAACCGAGGGATAGCCAACGGAAGATACATGTTGCAGGGTTGACATAACACCCAGATAACTAATAAATTCTGGGAAAGGGCTGATGGCCTGCTTGAGCTAGACCAATAAGATACTCGAAGAATAGGGAGATTGCAGGGGTAGAGCCAATCTAGGCCAATGAGAAAGGGCCAGGTGTAAGGGTTCTCTTCCTCCTCCTCCCCCCCTGGGAAGAATGCATCATCTGCTTGCCTTAGTACACCTGAACATGACATTTTGTGGACTTTCCATTCAAACAGATGTGTTCCTCCTTGTCTTTGCCACCGCGAAGTGGCGGCGCGCCGGACTTCGCCCCCAACAGGTCAGCCCATGTTAAAGCCTCCCAAACTCTCTGCGGCGCACTTTACAACTTACAGCACTCCAGCACTGCTGCACCACCCTTCTTAGGCACTTTTACAGCTAATTTTAAGTTATTTTATATATTTTATTAGTTTTATTTACCTGCTTGTTATTTTATTTTGTAGCCTTTGTTGTTCCTCCTTGTCTTTGCCGCCGCAAAGCGGTGGTGCGGCGGACTCCGCCCCCAACAGGTCAGCCCATGTTAAAGCCTCCCAAACTCTCTGCGACGCATGCCGCGGAGGCGCGCACCTTTGGCGCACGCCGAAGGAGCATGCCAAAGGAGCAGTTCATGCTCATTAGTGCGCTCTTTCGTGCGCAAACTGAGGGCGCCAAATTTTTTATTCCCCTATTTTGCACTATTTTCTTACTTGGTTTATTACTTTTCTCTAATATTTTTTCTTTTCACCACATTTTAAATTCACAATCAGTAATCATCTTTAATCCTAGCATCTTAAAGGCTAATATGCCTTCAATCAATAATAATATCCCAGTTCATTGGGGTCACCGTCCTCTTTCTAAAAATGTTACTTTGACTCGCTCAAAAACAACTATTGAAATCTCTACCTCCCTTAAACCTCCTAACCCAATTTCATCTAATCCCTTTTCTTTAAACCTTAATAATCCCAACAGAAATAATACAAATTTAACAATTGGCTTAATTAATACTAGATCTATCAAAAATAAACATCATCTTTTAAAAGATACAATTCTAGCTCAGGGATTTCATATCCTTTGCATCATAGAAACTTGGCTTACTGAAGGAGAGGAAGTCTATTTAACCTATTGTTGCCCTCCAAATTACAGCTATCTTTGGAATCACCGCCACAACCGTAAGGGCGGTGGGTTAGCCATCATTTTTCAAAACGGTCTGATCGAGTCGTGCGATCAATCAGTAGGTAATGTCCCTATCAAATTTTTACATGTTAAAATAAATTCCTACTTCAAACTTGACCTTCTTTTACTTTACGCTCCTCCTTCTATAGGACAAAATAATATTTCTACAATGCAAAATTTAATACTTGACCATTGCACAGCCTCTACCCATCCCCTGATCTTAGGTGACTTTAATATTCATTTTGAAGATCAAACAAATTCAATTACAAAGGACATGCTTACCTTTATTAACTCTATTAACTTATCCATAATTATTCACCAACCAACTCATACTGCCAAGCACACTCTTGATATGATATTTGTACCCAAAATCTCATCTTTTAAATATTCTGAGCCTCTAATTCATCCAATACCCTGGTCTGACCACTATCTTATATCATGTAACTTTACATTTCAACAAATTATTTCGGACCTTTTACCTAAAACTCCTAAAATAATTTCATACAGAGACTTCTCTAAAATTGAATTGAACGACGTAACCACCATCTTTAATTCTATTAGTACAACATTCTATTCTTCTTCTTTCGACGAACAATTACGAATTTGGGATTCCACACTAAAAGATCTAGTTGATACTAAAGCTCCTTTACTATCTAAAACTATTTCATATCGCAAACTATTTTACCCTTGGTATAACGAAGAACTTTCGCTTTTGAAACTACAGCTGAGATCACTGGAAAGAAAATGGAGAAAAGATAAATCTACCAGAAACCTACATCAATACAAAGAACACGCATCATTTTACAAACAAAAAATTAATCAAGCCAAAAATAATTACTATAATTAAAAAATTATTGAAGCAAAAAATCCATCAGCTTTATACTCTTTAGTGAAGTCAGTTTCCCACTTAACAAAAAATAATACTACTCAAAAATGTTCTCTTTCAGCTCAAGAAATTGCAGATTATTTTTCCACTAAACTAAATCTTGTTCGAAATACATTTCAATCAGGCACCTCCTTTCAACCTTTAGATAACAATAATGCTTTATCTATTCCTACATCCAAATGTTCCAAATTCAAAATCCCAACAATAAATGATATTGAACTCAGTCTACGTAAAATTAATCTAAAGGGTACTCGTGATGAAATAATACCGCCATTCTATTTTAAAATTTTTTTTTCGTGTTTGGTTTCTTTCATCCTATCTTTAATACAAAACAGTTTACTTACGGCCTCTCTTCCCCAGAAATGGAAAAAATCCATAACTTTTCCAATTTTGAAAGATCCTAAAGTTACTCCAGATGAAATTTCCAATTATCGTCCTATTGCAAACATTCCTTTTATGGCAAAACTTACTGAGAGACTGGTATTCGAACAACTCTCAGATTTCATCGAAACAACCAACGTCCTTCACCCACACCAAACTGGATTTCGAAAGTTCCACAGTACAGAATACACCATGATAGGTTTGACCAATAACATCCACTACTTTCTCGATCACCATTAATCGGTAATTTTAATTTCCCTAGATCTAACTGCCGCCTTCGACACCATAAACCATGATCTATTATTAGATCGACTAGATTCAATTGGAATTAAAGACCAAGTTTTGGCTTGGTTCTCTTCTTTTCTTTCAAATCGCTCTTCTGTCATCAGCTTTAATGATAACACTTCCAAAATTTATTCTTCAAATTACGGCATCCCACAAGGTTCAATACTATCCCCCCTTCTTTTCAATATATTCCTTTCTCCACTTCTAAATTTAACTCAGTCTCTAGGTTTTACAACTTTTGCATACGCTGATGACATACAACTTATTCATCCTTTAGACCCTGAAAACTTGGATGATATTACATGTATCAATAATAAACTAGTCTCAATAAAAAATTGGCTTTTCACAAACAAATTGGCTTTAAATCTCAAAAAAACAAAAACAATGCTCTTTTCCTGGAAAAGAGATACAAAATTAACTTCTCCAATTACCATTAATAATACTGTATTAGAATTGGTTACTTCTATAAAAATTTTAGGCGTTTTGATAGATGATAAACTTACTTATCATGACCATATCTGTAACACTGTTAAAACATGCTTTTATAAATTACGTTTAATTCGCTCACTTTCCAAGTTCCTACAACCTGAATCTATTAATATTCTAATCCATTCCTTAATAATCTCCAAAATAGACTACTGTAACTCTCTCCTTATTAATATTACACAAAAAGAAAAAAGAAGGCTGCAATTAATACAGAATACTGCTGTGAAATTAATTTACAATGCAAAAAAATATGATCACGTCACCCCCCCCCCCCCCTGTTAATTAAATCTCATTGGCTCCCGGTAAGCCACCGCATTACTTTTAAATTATTACTCTTAGTTTTTAAAGCCATAAATTTTAATGAGCCACAATTTATCAATAGGTGGCTAATCCCCTACAACACTACACGATCACTCCGCTCAACCTCTTCTAACCTTCTTTCGGTTCCCTCGTTGAAAGTTATAGGAATCAGATGACACGACATGTTTTCAATTATGGCCCTCAGTCATGGAATCTCTTACCTCAATATATTAGAGAATTAAAAGATTTAGCTGTATTTAAAAAAATACTAAAAGCATTTTTTTTTAAAGATGCTTATGATTCTTAATATTTTAATAATTGTTTTTTAACAGATAAACTAGACTTCCCTCCTATGTGTTCTTCCCTTTTATGTTTCTCTCTCTTTCCTGTCTAAAGATTGTAATTTCTCCCCTATTTGTCCTCACCACTCTTGTATGTTTTCACCCATAACTAATATTTTCTTATATGTATGTATTTTTGTATGATAATTTTTATCGCATAACAAAAGTTAGTTTATATGTTGACACCAGTGTTTTATTTGTATTTTTTATGGTATTGTACATCGCTTAGTAATTTAAAATAGGCGATTCATTAAGAACAAATAAACTTGAAACTTGAACTTGATTTAAGATATATAAAGCCCTGTGATAGGGGAGAGGGGAAACTGCAGCTTGAGAGAGACATTGGGCAATATATTTTTCTTTCTAATTTAATTCTACATTTTCAAAGTTACTGAGTATAAAATCTGAGGAACTTGTGGATTTTTTTTTTTAAATATAGGAACACATAAGAACATAAGAAGTTGCCTCCGCTGAGTCAGACCATAGGTCCATCCTGCCCAGCGGTCCGCTCCCGCGGCGGCCCATCAAGCCCATTGCCTGAGCAGTGGACTATATCTATCTATACCCCTCAATCCCTTTTTCTTCTAGGAATCTATCCAAACCTTCTTTGAAACCATTTAATGTGTTCCTGTCTACCACAGCCTCTGGAAGCGCGTTCCATGTATCCACCACCCTCTGAGTGAAGAAGAACTTCCTAGCGTTTGTTCTAAACCTGTCCCCTTTCAATTTCTCCGAGTGCCCCCTTGTACTTGTGTTGCCCCATAATTTGAAAAATCTGAAACATCTTAATAGAGTAATAGAGCAGTAGAAAGAAAGAGAGCCTAGCAGAAAATTAGTCTGTTTTGAAATATATCTTTTGCCATCCAGTTATATGTTAACCAGTTGTACCATATTTCTCCTCTGTAATTTATGAATGTAATTCTTACAAAACCACTTTAATTTTAAGCTGCATTTCTGTTTCTTTTTGTCACCTCTGGGAGAACATAGCTTAGAAGGGGAGGTTTTTAACAGAGATAAGGACAGAAACCCTAACTTTTTTTTGGTAACAGGGACGGTTTATGAGGTATATGCAGTTAAACTGAATCTCTTCTAACATTCCTCAGCCTTCTCTTTTCCAATCTGAAGAGCCCTAACCTCTTTTTTCCTCATTCGCGAGGAGTTCCATCTGTCTTATCATCTTGGTTGCTCTTCTTTGAACCTTTTCTAGTTCCGCTATACTCAAGGTGAGGTCACACCGTTGAGCAATACAGAGGCATTATAACAGTTTATTGGAAAAATTACAGATCATAACACCACCTAACAATTAGAACATAATAAGACTATCAGAGTCCAGGTTTGGGTTCTTATAACCCAGACTTGGCCAAACATCTACCCCACTGGAAATCCTCCCCACTCCCACCCTTACCCACAGTAACCCCCCAACCCACCCTCAAACAACAGGCAACACAGGTTAATAATTGGTTTTTTTGGCTGCCACCGTGCATTAGGTGAAAAGTTTCAGCGTATTGTCTACAAACAGGGGTGTCAAACTCAATCACATAAGGGGCCGAAATCTAAAACACAGGCTAAATCACAGGCTTAATTTTTAATAAGATACTTAGAGCTCCTTTTACTAAGCTGCGCTAGCGGTTTTAACGCGTGCTTAGCGTGCGCTGCATTGCTGCGTGTGCTAGACGCTAACACCAGCATTGATCTGGCGTTAGTTCTTTGCACATAGCGCAGGGTTAGCGCGCGGGGCAATGCAGCGTGCTAAAAACGCTAGCACACCTTAGTAAAAGGAGCCCTTAGTCTTAGTAGAAGTATAGATCTTTCCTTACTCTGAGAAACCATTCCAGCAATCCACCTGGTTATTTTCATTTCATAGATGTTACCATACTTAATCCCAACTTTATTCAAATAGTCATTCTAGGCGTAGGTAGCGGAACAACTTTTTTGTTTGGAGGGGGCCCTGAAAGCTCCGCCCCAGACCCCGCCCCCCATAATAGTATTAATTGTAATACCATTTTTTCTATTCATTTTTCATATATACACACAATATAATCATATTAACAACACATAATGGTTAATTACAAAATTAAACTACACAAAGCACACTGTATGCTTCTCAACATTCATTCTTAGCAGAACACCTGGCCTTGGCCACATATACAGAACACAGATAGCCCCTATGCAAATACGGGACCACAAACTAAAAGTACTAATATATACAAATTAAACCCTAAGATGCAAGACTCTACATGCAGTACAACACCAGAGAAATAGAAACAAATGCATTTCTTCATGAACAGGGCAAAATATAGACAGCAGATGTAAATTCTCAAAACTGACACAATTCAATCACAAAACTGAAAATAAAATCAATTCCCCTACCTTTGTTGTCTGGTGATTTTGGTTTTCAAACCATCTTTTTCCTCCTTTTGAGAACATGTCTGGGGTCCCGGACAGCTTTTCAAAACCCGACACTTTGACCGGGTTTTGAAAAACTTTCCCCGAAATTGTGTCGGGCAAGAGGGCATCTGGGCATGCACGAATGCCCTCCTGCTTGACCAGAGCAAGCAGTGGGGATGGGGCTAGGGCAGAGCAAGGCTGGGATTAGGGGCAGGACTGAGGCGTAACGGGGCAGGGATGGGTGGGTCTGGGGGGTGGGGCTAGGGGGGTAAAATGTAAAATCTGGCAACCCTAATACAATATAGCAGTCAACAGGAAGTTCAGAGGGGGTAGGATCCAGGAAACCTTAAGCATGCATAGATACTCAAGGCCCCATGCCTGTTGTAATGATTCTTTCATAGACTTGCTGATTACCATATCAGGTGACCCCCAAATTGTGCCATCGTGCCTGGTGGTCAGGCTGGCCCTCCCTGATTGGGTTTTTAGGGACAGAAAGCCAGCTTGATCACTACATTTGCTTTTAAACTACAACATAATTCAGGGATCTCAAAGTCCCTCCTTGAGGGCCACAATCCAGTCGGGTTTTCAGGATTTCCCCAATGAATATGCATTGAAAGCAGTGCTTGCACATAGATCTCATGCATATTCATTGGGGAAATCCTGAAAACCCGACTGGATTGCAGCCCTCAAGGAAGGACTTTGAGACCCCTGAGTCATAATTGAATTCTGCAATCAGATATTGTTACTTTTGTATCATTTCCAACTTAGGAGTATACTGTATCTTTAGTTAGGTTAAAAATAATTTTACTGCTCCTATTACAACAAAAACAATTTTCAATAAAGATACTAACATTGAAAAAAAAAAAATAGATTTGATGTGGTGAAATACCTGAGACCTAAGATTTGACCAGTGAGTTTCCCAACTGTGCCGAAGATCGCAGCAGTGGTATTTGTGAGTCCACGCAGTCTCTTTGGGGCAATTTCTGCAAGGTACTGCAGATGTATGCTCAAACCAAGACCTTATACAAGAAAGAAGAGGAAGCACTGAATAGCAGATAAGGGACAGTTCATGACTTTCCTAAAGGCCATACCATGAAACTACTGTAGAATGCTCTAAATTTCTATCTAGTGAAATGGAGATTGGCATGAACATAGAACAATAGCCCCGCAAAGGCTCTCTAATGTGCAACTAGGTTAAAAAGTAAATGATGGACAAGTCATATTTTCCACTTTGTGATGTCATAAGATTATCCCCAGGGAGGATAAATGTGCAAAAGCTTGCCTAATGTATGCAGCCAATATGCTCATAAGTTACATCAATTTTAAGAAAAGAAAGTACAGTAAAACCTTGGATTGCAAGTAACTTGGTTTGCAAGTGTTTTGAAAGACAAGCAAAACATTTTATTAAATTTTAACTTGATATACAAGCAATGTCTTGCAATACAAGTACATACAGTATACACACATCACAACTGAGCCAATGGTTCTTCTCTCTCTGACACTGCAGGAGTGTAGTGACCAGTGTTCCCGCTAAGCTGCGCTGGCGTGCGCTGGCGCACAAACTATTACATCGCAGCGCACAAGTTTCACGTCACAGCGCACACTCGAGCGGAGGTGAGAGGAAGCGGCGGCGGTCTGCCCTGATCGCCTAAGATGCAGCAGCGGCGGCATCCCCGTAATTTACGGGGATCATGAAAGGAGCCGCCGCTGCTGCATCTTAGGCGATCAGGGCAGACCGCCGCCGCTTCCTCTCACCTCCGCTCGAGTGTGCGCTGTGACGTGAAACTTGTGCGCTGCGATGTAATAGTTTGTGCGCCAGCGCAGCTTAGCGGGAACACTGGTAGTGACTGTTCTAAATGAGCGAGATCTTGCAATACAGGTACGTATTTTGTATTAAAGTTTTGGGGTTGTGGAACGAATCGTCTGAGTTTCCATTATTTCCTATGGGGAAATTCGCTTTGATATACGAGTGCTTTGGATTACAAGCATGCATCTGAAATGAATTATGCTCGCAAACCAAGGTTTTACTGTATATTCATATTTTCTTTTTCAAAATTATCTCACTGAAACCTCTGCACAAAGCTGCACCTTACTACTTAATAAAGACAAACTTTTCAGAATCCAAAAGCACGCATGGAGGTGCAGACCATGTCTTAGTTCTGATATGAGAATGCCTCTACTCACTGCAGGTTAAAGAATGTGTGATTTGGCCTGTTTAAAGTCCAGGCAATTTTAAAACAAGCCATTTTCTTAGTGATTTGCTGTACCACTTTACATAGCAAAATAAGGCAGTTTACGGAATAAAATCACACGAAGGCCAGAACAAAGGAACTACAACAGTTGGTAGAACGAGGCAGAATAGATAAAGGAGGTTAAAGAATGCACAAAAATCTGGACATCTTGCGAGGCGTTCTACCCGCTCTGTGCCCAAGACTAAAGGGGGCATGTTGGAGACTTGTGTTCTATGCAGGCTTTGAACTGGTTTAGACTTGGAAGTCTTGCACTAATAATCCAACCTTTCCTAAGATATCCTGAACGGAAGTTAGATGTTATGAGATAGACCTGTTTTAAAAGCGCCTAAGTGCCATAAAGGTACCCAAACTGATTAGATGACCACTGGAGGGATTAAGTAATTACCCCCCTACACACACACACACACACATACTCCCACAGTGGTCAGTGATCTTCTTCCATCCCCACAAAACCTGAATGAAACAGTGCATTGAATGCAATACTCCAGGTGAGGCAATATAGAGGCATTATAAGAGTCTTGTTAACCATCCCTTTTTAAATAATTCTTAGCATCTTGTTTGCTTTTTTGGCCACTGCCACACATTGGGCAGAAGCTTTCATCGTATTGTCTACAATGACACCAAGATCTTTTTCTTGGATACTAACTCCCAAGGTGGACCCTAGCATCTGGTAACTCTGATTTGGGTTATTCTTCCCAATGTGCATCTCTTTGCATTTGTCCACATTAAATTTCATCTGCCATTTGGATGCCCAGTCTTCCAATTTCCTAAGATCTGCCTGCAATTTTTCACAATCCATATACGTTTTAACAACTTTGAACAGTTTAGTGTCATCTGCAAATTTAATCACCTCACTCATCATTCCAATTTCCAGATCATTTATAAATAAGTTAAATAGCACCAGTCCTAGTACAGATCCCTGTGGCACTCCACTGTTTACTCTCCTCCATTGAGAAAAATGACCATTTAACCCTACCCTCTGTTTTCTATCCAATAATCAATTCCTAATCCACAACTGAACTTTGCCGCCTATTCCATGACTCTTTAATTTTATCAGGAGCCTCTCATGAAGATCTTTGTCAACAGCTTTCTGAAAATCATAATACACTACATCAACTGGCTCACCTTTATCCATATGTTTAGTCACACCTTCAAAGAAGTGAAGCAAATTGGTGAGGCAAGATCTCCCTCAGCTGAACCCATGCTAACTCTGTCTCATTAAATCATGTTTGTCAACGTGTTCCATAATTTTATCTTTTATAATTGGTTCTATCATTTTGCCCAGCACTGAAGTCAGGCTTACCGGTCTGTAATTTCCCAGATCATCCCTGGAAACCTTTTAAAAAATCAGTGTAACATTGGCTACCCTCCAATCTTCAGGTACTACAGATGATTTTAGTCACATGTTACAGATCATGAACAGCATGCCAGCAATTTCATGTTTGAGTTCTTTTATTAACCTGAGATGTGTACCATCTGGTCCGGGTGATTTATCACTTTTTAACTTGTCAATTTGGCTTAGTACATCTTCCAGATTCACCGAGATTTCTTTCAGTTCCTCCACATCATCACCCTTGAAAACTACTATGCTGTTTTAGTGACCTGCTTGCTCTGTAGTCTCAGGTTCAGGTCACTGAAACAACCTGAGTGGAGAAAAATGGATGCAGGGGTGCTTCTCCCTGTCAAGAATTATGAAACTCCAAGTTTTTATTAATAATAGTAATTTTTATTTTACTCTTTTCATTGTGAAGTATATAATAATAATAATAATGCTTCCACATTTTGGGGAAATACGAATTAATAAGCTAGAATACTTGTTAACAATAGAATAATATAAGAATAGACATAGAAAAAATTGCTTCTTACAGCTAAAATGATATCAAATCAATACAGGTCTGACCAATTAAAGCAACGTGTTTAACAGTGTCCAACTTGTTCAAAGAAGAATTTTCTTTCTGCCTGACCCTTAAATAGTTTATTTCTCTTAGCCTGGCACTATTCACCGAGTATTTTCTCAAAGTATTAGTAATTACTCAGTCTTCAGCACATTCCATTCCATGAGGTACCAAATAGCCTTTACTATTTCTGGGAGATTTCAGACCTATTGATAGACTACAGTACTATGTAGCACTATTTCATAACTTAGGGGAGGGTACCCTTCTTTAGCAGGGAACATAGGCCCAGCAAATCTATATCTCCTTACTGCAATCATAAGATTGGGACACACATGTTTTAAAAAAAAACAAAAAACAAACAATTGCAAACCACAGTAACCTTAAACATCACCTTGCAATGTTTTTCAACATAATACATCAACTCTTGCAATTATTAGCAGAGAATGTGGTGACTGCATTTAGCATAGCAGCCAGTAACATCAATTAGGCTGATAATGTCTTACCACATATATCCATATGTCTTGTTGAAATGCACTTGGTAAAGTCCACAGAATATAGGAAGCATTGGCCTCATAATGTCCTTTTCAGTCATTGGCATGTTGCCAGCTACTGGTGAGCTGGACTGGCCACAGCTGGAAACAATCTGGCTAGTCTCTTAATTAGATTATTTGAATAGCTGTAGCAGCTACTACAAGACCACCAGTATTTGGTCCAGGATCAGATTATGTCCCTGCAACTCCTTCAGCACTTGCTGCAGGAGCTGCATATGGGGATTGGGGAGGCCCTGTAGGGGGCACTGGCACATCTGCAGAGCCTTGTGGCTGGGTAGATGGGCCCTGAGGCACCGCCGCCTCCTCTTCCTCCCCCTCCTGGATGGCATGTCTTCCCAGGGATCCTCTTCCACCTCTGGAGTGGCACCTTCCAGACCCCCTGGTCCACCTCCACCTCCTGGGGTACCTCCTCTACCTCCTGATTCTCCTGGGCCACATCCTGCTGCTGCTAGGCCACTTCATTCTCTTCCCAGCCCTCCAGACCCTCAGCCTTCTGGCCCTCTTCCTCTGCCTGATGACATTGGTAAAGACATAGAGTTAGGGTGACCACATCATATATGGGTCACATAGTAGTGCTGCTGAGGGTCAGGAGGCAGGGAATGGCACAGGTATGTGTTTTTTTTTAATAGCACCAGGGAGTCAGGTCTGAGGGGTGGCACCAATGAGATGACATAGCACAGAACCCTGAAGGGTGACCTGGCAGTGTGTGACAGAGGGTGGGTTGGTCCAGCGATGATGCATGGATGGGACCATTGTGTGTAGACAGGGATGTGGGAGCAGGTGTGTTGGAAATCATATATATTCCAATGCAGACTGAAGCCCATCAGGGGAGCATTGCCCGAACTGTGAAGGCCCCCCTCAAAGATGACATAGTTGTGGTTTGAGGGTAGGGGATGTGACCTTTGGGTACCAGTCTGTGTGTGAGAGTCATGCTAACAGTTGGCAATGTAGGCCCTTACTGATAAAGAATCTTTGGGGGTGCAAGGAGAGGGGAGGAACACATATGGATATAGGTGGTGTTTTGTGTGGTAGGGGGAGGAAGAGAGAGAATGGTTTTAGTGGAGGCCCTGTGCTGTGAATAGGTTTTGGGCTGCTCGGTCTTGCAAGAGAGCACCCTAACCTGTGGAGCTGACTGTAGTGTATGCAATGAGTGTGGTTTGGGGTATGTGAGGGGTTATCAGTTTGAGGGGCCAGGGCTATAGTGAGGGCCCACTGACATTGTACTGTCCTTCATCCCTTTCCCTTCTGTTAGCTGATTGTGTGGCATGGTGGTTTGGGTTAAGGTGTTGCAGTGCCAAAGTTTGGGGGTTCAATACCCACTGTTGGTGTGTGTGGTGACTGTGTTTATTTTTTTCCCCCAACTGCAGCAATGAACATTATATGAATGTGTGGGAAAATGTATCTTTTGGAACTGATGGGTACTGGTGGATATATACCTTTCCCCCCTTCCTTGATCCTTCCTATGTCATCTTATTGAGGTCCTGGGGGTTGCAGTTAGGGTTACCAGACGTCTGGATTTAAAACATCCTGATGTGTTCACTTTTTAGAGGACTGTCTAGTTGTCCAGACATCTTTCTAAATTTGAAGAGTTTGTCAAGGTTTTCCTCACCTACTTCCTCCACTGAATATTTAATCTTCAGGCCAGCTGGCAGCAACAGCAAGGTGAGCCTGCTGCCATCAGCCTGCTTTGGAAGCCTTCATTCTGCAGTTGTTCCGCCTACTTGGGAACAGGATTTTGTTGTAGAATGAAGGCTTCTGGGGCAGACTGACAGCAGCAGGCTAACCTTGCCGCTGCTGACAGCTGACTCAAAGAGCCTGTGCCATTGGATCCTGCTGGGGAGGAAAGAAAGAAGCACCCCTGGGAGGCTGGAAAAAAGGAAACAGAAACATCCATGGGGGAGTGGGGTTGGAAGGGAGAGAGAAAGAAGCACCCACATGGGAGGGGTGTTGGAGGGAGAGAGAAGCACTAAAATGGTACAGAGAATATGAAGGGGGACTAAGAGGTGAAAGTTGGGGGTGGGCAGGGGCAATAATGGTGGGAGGTAGGGCTGGGGCAGGGCTAGTGGTGGGGTGAGGACGGGGCAGGGCTGGTGAGGTGGGTAGGGGCATGGTCGTGTGTCCTCTGTTTTCACTTCACAAATATGGTAACCCTAGTTGCAAGTGCAGAAAAGAGGTAGGCACATCACATCTAGGACATGATGGGGACCAGAGAGGTTGTAGGGTTACTGTATAAGGGGTGCTTACTTCAAGCTCTGAGGTGCCATCTCAGATGCCGGATAAGGCACCCGCCTATACTGGCGACTCAGGAACTCCAGACCCCTGTGGATCCCAAAGTGCCTGAAAGACACAAATTGATGAAGAATGGGGTAAGGTGAGGGGTCTTCTTGGCTTCACATACATGATTGTTACTTATGACTTGCTGGGCAATACTCCACACATGGCCTTGGACAAATAGCGCCAGGCTGCTTTTAGGGAAGGTTGGAGGGGGCTAGTGGGGGCTGACATGATTGGGGCCTCTCATATTAGGAGGCCATAGGTGTTATGTGGCCCCCTGACAGCTCCTGAGGCCCTATGGAGCTCTGGCTGCCTGTGTCTAGCGCTTAGATAGTGGAGGCCATTAGCAGACACTCACCTGTGGAGGATGGTCTGGACAAATAGCCAGGCCCTCAGGAAGACATTGCGGGGGGGGGGGGGGGGGAAGGGGAGCTGCGGTCGTTGTACTTAAAGAGGTGCCTATTATAATGGAGGCACAGCTCCACAAGAGCCTCCATCTTCCATGGGGAGTAATTTGGCCCCCACCTTTCCCCCATCACAACCTCTTTCACTCACACAGTCACTCACTCACACACACACTCACTCTCTTGCTCACACACTCTGGGGGTCTCTCTCTCTATATCACATCCTATCTCACCCTCTGTCTCTCACAATCTCTCTAGCTGTCACATACATACTAGCACTCTCTCAGTCTCTCTTTCTCTCACAATCTCTCTAGCTGTCACTCTCACACTCTCTCTGTCTCTTTCTCACACACTAGCACTCTCTCAGTTTCTGTCTTTTTTTCACTATCTAACCACTTCTCCTCTCTCCAACACATCTCCTCATTACACCCACAAAGAATCGTCATTCCATGTGTAGAGCTATATATAGATGTGTAGGATGTTGACAATGTCCTATTACTGCTGCGGTAACGTTTTGACATCATCAGGAACATTTTAAAGGAGCTTCTGCTTTGGACAGCTTATGAGCCATATATGGAAACTTATGGGATAACTTAGACATTCTAGGGATGGTATAATCCAGTGGTTTCCAACCTTGTCCTGGAGGACCACCAGGCCAATCGGGTTTTCAGGCTAGCCCTAATGAATATGCATGGAGCAGATTTGCATGCCTGTCACATAAGAACATAAGAACTGCCTTATCCGGATCAGACCTTCGGTCCATCAAGTCCGGCGATCCGCACACGCGGAGGCCCTGCCAGGTGTACACCTGGCTTAATTTATAGTCCCTATGCAAAAAGCAAGCTGAATATCTTCAAATTTCTAACCACTCAAGATGATATTCACACAAACGTGCTATCAGAAATAAAGTGCTCAACTTATACCAATAATGAAAACGGTATAGACCTCAGTGTTTCCCAAGATAAATCTTGTGAAACAATCTATGTCAGTATTAATACTAACATAGGAAATACATCCTTGGTCTAGTCATTTACCGTTCCTTCTTATTTCCAGATTTTTAATAATATAGTTTTCAAAATTTTATAGAAAAGTGAGCACTTATCTTATTTTCTTCTATAAGTGCTCACTTTTCTATAAAATTTTGAAAACTATATTATTAAAAATCTGGAAATAAGAAGGAACGGTAAATGACTAGACCAAGGATGTATTTCCTATGTTAGTATTAATACTGACATAGATTGTTTCACAAGATTTATCTTGGGAAACACTGAGGTCTATACCGTTTTCATTATTGGTATAAGTTGAGCACTTTATTTCTGATAGCACGTTTGTGTTAATTTATAGTCCACCATATCCTTATATGCCTCTCTTAAGGAGATATGCATCTAATTTGCTCTTGAAGCCTAGGACGGTCGATTCCGTCATAATCTCCTCTGGGAGGGCATTCCAGGTGTCAACCACTCTCTATATAGCTCTACACATGGAATGACGATTCTTTGTGGGTGTAATGAGGAGATGTGTTGGAGAGAGGAGAAGTGGTTAGATAGTGAAAAAAAAGACAGAAACAGAGAGAGAGAGAGAGACTGAGAGAGTGCTAGTGTGTGAGAGAGAGACAGAGAGTGTGTGAGAGTGACAGCTAGAGAGATTGTGAGAGACAGAGGGTGAGATAGGATGTGATATAGCGAGAGAGACCCCCAGAGTGTGTGAGCAGAGAGTGTGTGTGGAGTGCATATTCATTAGGGCTAGCCTGAAAATCCGACTGCAAGTTCAATTCAATTCAATTCCATTCATATCCTCAAATTTTCAAAATGATTTAGGTCTCCTTTTACTAAGCTGCGCTAGCGGTTTTAGTGCAAGCTTAGGCGCGCTGCAATGCTGTGCGCGCTAGACACTAATGCCTCCACTGAGCTGGTGTTAGTTTTTCCGCATAGTGCAGGGGGCAGCGTGCGCTAATCTGTAGCGCACACTAAAAACGCTACCGCAACTTAGTAAAAGGAGCCCTTTCATTTTCATATGCTGAAAAATATGTACATGGGGCATACAATGTAACTAGTAGGTAGCAGATTTAAAAGAAACCGGAGAAAATATTTCTTCACTTATTGGGTAATTAAACTCTGGACTTCATTGGCAGAGACTGTATTGAAAACGGTTAGCTTAGCAGGGTTTAAAAAAGGTTTGGATAATTTCCCCCAAAAAGAAGTCCATAAGCCATTATTAAGATAGCTTGGGGAAATCCATTGCTTATTCTTGAGATAAGCAGCATAAAATCTGGTTTTCTCCTTGGGATCTTGCCAGGTACTTGTGACCTCAGTATTATACGAGTTTTCAGTTTTGTTTTCCATACTTTATTTATAACCTTTTACAATTATCATCAAGCATTACAATATTGAAAAAGATCGGTCCTGGCAGAGACAAAACACATTTTCAATACCATTGAACATTCTACCTACAAGCTAAGTAGTTTGACTTTTCTGACACCATTTTGAAACATTTACTGTGTCTGCTGTAGGTAGGAAGGGGGTCAAGAGCCGGTGAAGATCTTTTCCCTTTCTAGTGCAGTAATTGACATTATTATGCACGGGGTTCTGAGGCTCTCCCCTTATTCAGATGTGATGTGCATGAAACTTTCAATGAAATTGTGGTGTAAGTAAATCATTGCTTGAATATAAGTGAGAAAGTTATAGGAGTTGGATTTGATTTTCTTTCTCATTCCTGTATAGAAGATTTTTTCAAGTCACTTAATCTCCCATTGCTCCAGGTACATTGGATAGAGTGTGAGCCCACTAAGACAGATAGGAAAAAATGCTTGAGTACCTGAATGTAAACCACTTAGGCTATAAGTGGTATATAAATGCTAAAATAAATAAATAGCAATACTGATGGAATATGAAGCATGCAGCAGAGTTCTGAACAGATTGAAGGAGAAAGAGATAGGATACCTGCACTGAAACCAAAAAGGAGACGGCCAAACAAAATCATCTCAAAGGAGCCAGCCATTGTGCAGAAGCCCATGAGCAATGACCCTCCTAGCACCACTATGTTATTCCACATTTGACATTTCATCCTGTAAGAACAATAGAGAGACCTTTAATAGTAAAATTTATTCATGAAGCTGCACCCCCTTTTCCCTCTTCTGTCCTCTTACTAATAAAGCTATACGGTGGCATAGTAAGGGGGGCAGGGGGATGGACTACCCCAGGTGCTGCCTTGGTGGGGGCCCCCATACCACGCTCATGCCCCATCCCCACCCCCGGTACCTCTTTAACTCTTTGCCAGCATGAACAACTTCTCTGGCCTGCTGCTCGCGCTGGCCTAGCTACCCTCTGAAATCACTTCTGGGTCTCAGGGCCAGGAAGTGACATCAGAAGGAAAGCCAACGCTGGTGCAAGCAGCAGGCCGGAGAAGCTGTTCACACTGGTGAAGATTTAAAGAGATAAAGGGGGAAGGGAGATGTGAGTGTGGCATTAAGGGTAGAGAAGGAGCGGGGAGGAAGTGAAAGGGGGCAGAGAGGTGAGTGCAGAGGTGCCATTGCCCTGGGCACTTCCTATATTCACTAAGCCACTGATGCTATAGAAATGATAAGTAGTGATAGTAGTACTAATAAACTTGTAAATTATGATCAAAATAGAAACATGGCTTCGAGGTACATGCATTACTTAATATCCCTGAAAATAAAGGCAGCTTTTACTTTTTACCCTTGCTGGTAGCCTTTTGATTTTCGATACCCCAGTTCTTGAGTCTTCTTGTGCATACCTTCATGGGGACCTCTCTCCTTTTTGTTTGCTTCTATATGCGCTCAAAATGGCATCAAGAATGCATCTGCATGAAACTCAAAGAGAACACACACCGCCCGATATTCAGCAGTTCTTAACTGGCCAGGAACAGCTCCTGGACGGTTAATAGCTTGCTAAACGCTAATATTCAGAATAAAGATGGCTGCTGAATATTAGTGCTTAGTGGCTAGCCTAGGGCTACCAAATGTCTGGGGAAACCTGGACATGTCCTCTTTTTAGAGGGCTGTCCAGGTGCCCAGAGGGATTTCAGAAACCCGACAGTTTGTCCAGGTTTTGGAAGGTCCTGAGCTCGGGGCCACGTCTGGAGGGCCTCTGCGCATGCGTCGACATTGATGTAATGATGTCACACACCTACACACTGCGCATGATGTCATCATGTTTACGTCCACCCATGCGCAGAGGCTCTCTGGACATGGTCTAGAGCTCAGTGAAGGAGACGCGAGGTTTGTGTGGGGGCAGGGCTAAGGGCAGAAAGGGGTGGGGCTGGTGATGCAATGGGGTGGGGCCACATGTCCTTTTTTTTAGTGTAAAGCAATTTTTTATTGAAGCATAAAGAACACTGTAAAAATACAATCATGTGAAAAGAGTAACAACAAATCTTCCCCCTCCCCCCACCCCAAACCCTACTCCCCCCCAACCCACCCCCAACCAACACCATCCAAGCGGGAGAAAGAAGAAGCACGAAATGCCAGCCCAGAACCAGCAGCAACCCAACCCCGTGCTACTAGGGAGGCTCAAGCAGCAAAGGCCACAACATTATGCAAACAGAGCTCTGTACTCTGATGAGCCCTGAGAGGAACCCTAGCCCTCCTACCTCCACTCCCATGAAAACACGGAAAAACAAAAATTAAAGAAATAAAACGAAAAATAAAATAATAAATAAAGAAATTGAAAAGAACAACCATGGCCGGGGAGGGGCAGTCCTTTTTTTTAAAAGAGGAAATTTGGTAAGCCTAGGCTAGCCCAGTCACTGGCCACATCACACAACATAGCCAGCGACAATATGCATTGGTTGACCATCTAAGTTTAGCAGCCAGATATACCCACATAAATAGCAGATCTATCCTTGGCTGCTGTAACATAGGTGGCTAGCCGATGAATATCGACTTAACTGGCTAGATTTCTAGCAGCAAAGAAACCCCCCAGGAAACTCAATGCCAGTCGCCAGAAATGGCCCAGCATTGGATTTCCGGATTCTCTGCCGACTACAGGAGACAGCCGGGCTGCCTTCTGCAGTCTGAATACCGCAGAGACCACCACTCCTGCTGCCTCCATCCGCAGAGATCCTCCACCAAAGCCACATGTATTAGCAGCACTGATAGCTTGATATACATACTTGCCATATTTTCCAGTTAGGTATTCCATCATTAGAGATCCCAAGAAACCCCCCACACTGAACATAGACACGACTGAAGACCATAACACCTTGAGGGTTTTCTCATTCACAGTAGAGTTGTATCGATTCTGCCAGGTCTCATTGATGAAACTTTTAATGTACTAGACAAGAAACAACAGGGAAAATGATGTTCAAGTGCTGTCAGCACATAGATTTCCACAGGGTAGGGGAGAGCCTAGAGGGAAGGGGGTTACTAAAAGATCTACACTTTCAGTATGGGAATAACTTCACTTCCTCATTGGTATGAGTTTATATGAGAGTGAAGCAATGAATTTCAAACGGAAAATTAGATATTAAATAGAGATGTGCCAATATTCAAATTAAGTTATAAATTCTCTGGCGGCCAGTGAACATACAACTCCATTATGTGGATTATCAGACACGTGGAGGGGCATAATTGAAAGGAACATCTAAGTCCGTTTTCGTCTAAGTTGCAAGTTGTCCAAAGTAAAAAACAGCCTAGGACATGTTTTCGAAAAATACTTCAAGATTTTTTTTCATTTCGAAAATCATCTAAGTATACGTCCTGCCGATATGATCGTCCAAGTCGCTAAATCGTCCATCTTTATACTACATTTTCGTCCAACTTTTTGTCCAAGTCAAAAACGCCTAGAACAAGCCCTGTTGGACATGGAAGGGGTCTGCCAAGTGATGGACTGAACACCCAAATAAGGCACCTAAATAGTGAGGTACCTTACAGGGCACTGCTGTGAACTTCACAAAAAGGGTGTCATGTCTTCATCTCACTACAGCTCCCTTATAGGTCACGGTGAACCCCCCAAACCACCTCCAGAATCCCCTAAACCCACTTATTTACCACCCCAATAGCCCTTATGGCTGCAGGAGCCACTTATATGCCAGTACAAAAGGGTTTTGGGGGTGTATAAGGAAGTGCACATGTTTCAATATCAATGCAGTGATTACAGGGGCTTATGAGAATGGATCTACCTTTCTATGGGTCCCTAACCCACCCCAAGACGGTTTAAGATGCACGACTAGACTTTCCTATGCCAGGCTGCCTGGTGATAATGTTCTGGAGGCACAATTTTCAAGTTGTGATTAATATTTTTATTGGGGGAGGTCGGTGATCACTGGGATAGTGTGTGGGGGTCTGTATTATGTGTTTGCAGTGCTTATCTGGTCACTTTAGGTGGGTTTTTGTGACTATTCCATGTTTTAAATGGTCTAAGTCAGTGGTTCCCAACCCTGTCCTGGAGGACCACCAGGCCAATCGGGTTTTCAGGCTAGCCCTAATGAATATGCATGGAGCAGATTTGCATGCCTGTCACTTCCATTATATGCAAATCTCTCTCATGCATATTTATTAAGGCTAGCTTGAAAATCCGATTGGCCTAGTGGTCCTCCAGGACAGGGTTGGGAACCACTAGTCTAAGTCACATAGTCCAAGTTCCATCGATCCTGTACTGTATAACTTTCGGTTATTCATGCAGGACGACTAAGTCTAAGCCTGCCCATGTCCCGCCCAAATCCCGCCCTCGACACTCCTCCTGACATGCCCCGTTTAGCTATGGTTGTTCAGTGGCACTATGAGGCTGGCTGTACGCGGCAACATGCAGGGACTCCGGGAGATATTTCTCTACCGGGCCGAGTGCAGGCGGGGGGAATTAGCTGAGCCAGGGCATCCTGGAGGCTCCGTGCCACTGTAGCTTGTGGATCCCCCGCTGCTGCATTCCGATGAGGATGGCTGCTGGAGGAAGATTCTCGGGCTGCGGAGGCTGGCTGTAAGCAGCAACATGCAGGAACTCCTGGAGAGATCTCTCGGTCTGGTGAGACTCCTATCGGCTTCCTGCAGGGGGTGGCGGCTAGCGACAGCATGCAGGACCTCCGGGAGAGATTTCTCGACCGGGCAAGTTGCAGTCGGGGGAGTTGACTGAACCAGGATGTCCTGGAGGCTCCTCACCGGATTCGTCTGTGGATCCCCCGCTGCTACGCTCCGATGAGGATGGCTGCTGGAGGAAGATTCTCGGGCCTCACTTCTCTTCATGAAGTCTCTCAGTGCCCTCTTTCTTAGCTTGCGTGCACGTGGTGACGTGCGCACAATGCAAGCCACACGGAAACCTCGAGCGCCGGATCCAATCAGTGGGCACACAATTCATGAGGATCCAGTGTTTTCATCCTCCTCCTGCATCCCAGTTGTTTCTTTAGATGATTCAGGCATCTTCAAGGTGATGAGTAGAAAAGTTGTAATGGAGAGCTGTAGAAAATCCGACCGATGGGAACGGGCGGAAACTAAAGACTGGGGATTAGGGGGAAGCAGGGGGAAATGGGTAGGGCTCGGGCATGTCCAGTGGGGCCCGGGCACTGCACGTGCTCAGAGAAAAAAAAAAAAAATCTCTCTGAGCTATTGGAGAGCTTATCCGCAAATTGGGAGCTGTTGGGACAACACCCATATGTGGCTGACTCATCCTGCTTGTCCTAGGAGAACTTTCGGTTATTCATGCAGGACGACTAAGTCTAAGCCTGCCCACGTCCCACCCAAATCCCGCCCTCAACACTCCTCCTGACATGCCCCATTTAGCTATGGTTGTTCAGTGGCACTATGAAGGTCTAGGTCGTTTATAAATACGTCCAAAACCTGGTTTGATTATCAGCACATGGACGTTTTTGACTGATGATCATCCAAGTGCCTACTTAGGCCGTTTTTTGGACGTTTTTCTCTTTCGATTATGAGCCCCTATTTGTTTGGTATGGGGCTGAAAATTGCACTAACTGACCCTTCTACTAGCCAGGAAGTGACGGCAGAGAGAAAGCCAATGCCGGCACAAGCAGCGGGCTGGAGAAGCTGCCCGCGCTGACAAAGATTTAAAGAGGTATGGGGGAAGGGAAAACACTAGTGTGGGGCAGGCGAGTGTGGAGCATGCATGGATGCCCTCCCGACTGAAATGAGCAGGCTGAGGGGAACAGGGCTAGGGTCAAGGCTGGGGCATGGCATTGGCATAATGGGGTGGGGGTGGATAGAACTGGGCGGGCAGGTCTATGGGTTCAGATTTTACATCTGTAAAATTTGGTGGTAAACCTATGTATACTTCCTTTTTGTGGTTACACATTCAAAGTGGTTTACATATATACAGGTACATATTTTATACCCAGAGCAATGGAGGATTGAGTGACTTGCCCAGGATCACAAGGAGTAGTGCTGGGATTTGATCCTACAACCTCAGGGTGTTGAGGCAGGGGCTCAACCATTATGCCATTCTTCTCTTCAAGAATGACTCCCTTTAATCCGTCATGTAAAGCCTGGGGTAA
Organism: Geotrypetes seraphini; assembly: GCF_902459505.1. NCBI lineage: Eukaryota > Metazoa > Chordata > Amphibia > Gymnophiona > Dermophiidae > Geotrypetes > Geotrypetes seraphini. Next base: position 132,774,895 of record NC_047091.1, read on the forward strand.
AACACTTTTTACACATCTGTGTCTGCCTCTGAGCTGGTGCAAAACCCAGTTGGAAATTTTATCCCATACACATGTATTCTCTTTGTAAAATGGGGAATACGTGTGTGGATTTTAGTCCACAGCCCTGGACTGGATGGTTTTCTTTCGTCACGACGATTATCTGAGTTCGATTTAACTCCAACTAAGGCATCATCCTTATCTTACATCCACCTTTGTCTCTCATTTATGAACACAGATTCCTCCGGACTCCTGAGGAAGATGTTTTAATCGAAACACGGACCGTGTTGGGCCCCTACTCACTATAAGCATATGTGGATTATTTACATATGTACACCATTACATTGTGTTCTATTATATCAGTGTTCCGCAAACTTTGTCGAGCCGCAGCACACTAAACCTTGAGGGTCCTCGAGGCACAAAGAAGTGCATGGATGTCATCATGATGATGTCACGCGCATGAGTGACATCATCACTTCGATGTCTGCACATGCACGAAGGCCCTCCAGATGGACCCTGAGCCACCAGTGGAGGGTTCTAGCAGGGAAAAGGGCTAGAGAAAGGGAGATGCCCCAGCGCTGGCTGATTGCCTACAGGACGTGTCTCTCGCAAGAGAGGCACATCCTGTAGGCCAGTGTTCTTCAACCACCGGTCCATGGACCACAGGGCCAGCACGTGCATCAGGCCTAAAACAGTGTTCTTCAACCGCCGGTCCACGGTGCAATTGATGTGGCGTTATCTTCGAGCCAGTTCCCTCTTCCTAACTGATTCAGTGCACAAAGCCAAGGGCAGTGACTCCTACGGGCATCCTGCTCCTGAACCGGAAGCCTTCTCTCTGACATTGCAATGTCAGAGGCAAGGCTTCAGATGAGGCACGGGACGTGCAAGGTGCAATTAGTACTATCATGGGGGTGGGGTCTGGGGTGGAGATTGGGTAGAGATGGGCAGGGTCTGGCCCACGACTTAGCCCAGTGTTCTTCAACCGCAGGTCCACGGACCTATGCCGGTCAACAAAATAATTCTTTTATTTCTGCCGGTCCATAGGTGTAAAAAGGTTGAAAAACACTGCTGTAGGCAGTCAGCTGACGCCGGTGCCTCTCTTCCTCCTCAGTGTGTCATGGCACAGCTGAAATCTCAAGAGGCACACTGGTCTGCCGTGGCACACAGTTTGCGATTCACTGTATTAATTGAATAAAAGCCTGTTTCATGTACATCTTTTCCGCAGTCTCCCTCCCCCCCCCTTTTTGTGCTGTTGGTTTTCTTTTGATTGCAAGCTATACTGAACCATGCCCCCTCAAAATCTCTGCATGATGTGGATCTTCATGTGTACATAGCAGCGTTCTGAAATCAGTATCATACATATGTATGTATGCACGTATTTATTTAAAAATGATACTACTAAAGAATTGGCTAACGCACTTAATCCCTTGGATAAAAAGTCTGACTTAAAGAAAAAATTGGAAAGAAATAAGAAAAAAACTTCTATGAATAATGGACATCAGTATGAGCCCTTGGTGGATAAACGGGAACTTATGGCTCATAGGTGACCAGCACCAGACCGCAGTCTAAATGAGAACTGCCTCATACATCAAATAGTCCATTGTGAAATAAACGTGAATAAAATCACACTCCCAAAGAAAGAAAAAGACAAAGGTGACAAAGGCACAATAAATATATATACTCCCCAAAACATTTAGACAAGAGGGGGAGTGTGTGGCGCAGTGGTTAAAGCTACAGCCTCAGCACCCTGGGGTTGTGGGTTCAAACCCATGCTGCTCCTTGTGACCCTGGGCAAGTCACTTAATCCCCCCAGGTACATTAGGTAGATTGTGAGCCCGCCAGGACAGACAGGGAAAAATGCTTGAGTACCTGAATAAATTCATGTAAACTGTTCTGAACTCCCCTGTGAGAACGGTATAGAAAAATTAAATAAATTAAATTAAAATGAAATGTTGATGGAGCGATGTTGTTGCTTTTTGTGATGAATTGTATGATTATTGTGCTGGGATTCCATATACAAAATGTTTTTTGTATTGCACAGTTGACAGTCCTGTTTGCGTTGTTCGTCTCTGTATTGGTTAATAAACATGATTTAAAGATAAAAAAAATATTTAGAACCTGCATTATCTGCAATCCTAAGTGGTAACAGTAAAAACATGCAAAATTTAGGAAATAAAAACACCAAATAACAGTCATAAGAAAATAAAATATACAAAAAATCTCAAGAAAGATGCAGGCTTTATTTAAAAGTACAATTTAATAATCCACATAAAATATATCTAGGACCCAAAATGTTGAGAGTTATGGACTAATCATGGTCCATGTTTCGACAATGCTGTCTTCCTCAGGGGTTCCTAAAGATCCAGATATAAAAGCTTGTGGATTAATAACTAAAAGCAAAACTGAGTCGTGACTCTGCGCAGGTGAGGATTCCTCAAGAGCTGAATATTGACCACCAGGTTTCTAATCTTTGGTGATCGTGGGATGAGGTAATGGCAACTTGAATGTGCTACCACTATACAAACCAAGGGGTTTTTCATCGACTGACCAAACAATATACATGATAGAGTTTTGTACCATGTTGCATATTGATTTTATTATGTACCTCTATCCCGCTCAGGATTGTAGATAACGTGAGTCATAAATCTTTTTTGAATATACAGTATAAAGTAAATAGATCTTTGGGTTATACTTGTCAATGTTTGCAAGCTGTTAAAAGGAAAACATTGCAACCTTCAGCTTCACTGCAGGAGAGGGAGGTGCTTTCTATCAGGGACAAGGTGTAATTATAATCTGTTCCCTATAAAGCAGTGGTCTCAAACTTGCAGCACGGGGGCTTCATGCGGCCCTCCAGGTACTATTTTGAGGTCCTCAGTATGTTTATCATAAGCACAAAAATAAAATAAAACAGTTCTTGATCATATATCTCTTTAGCTATAAATTACAATATTATTATTAAGACTTAGCCAAAAGGAAAGATTTATAAACTATAAAGAGTTTTTTTTACCTCATGCAAAATTGTCATTTCTTTAATAAGACATTAGCTATTTTTTCTGAGGCCCTCCAAGTACCTACAAATCCAAAAAGTGGCCCTGCAAACGGTTTGAGCTTGAGACCACTGCTATAAAGGAAACTATAAATTTATGTTGGTTGTTTGTACTGAATTGCTATCAGGGACTGCACCCTATTCCTGAGAAGCTCCCATGAAAAATTGTTGGACTGTTGCATCTGGTTTTCTTTTTTTTCTTTCCAGTTCAATCTTTATTCAACTTTTAGCATCTTATAAAACGGTTCAAAATTACAAATAATCAGTAACAGTTTGGCTACTCGCAGTAATTACATCATGAAGAAAAGAGAGGAAAAAACACACAACCCTTCACAATATACAGGATCTTATCAACCATTCCCTCCCTTACCCAAGCCCCTCTCCCTACCCCCCCCCCTCCCATTTTGTCTGGCAGGCCAACCATATTCACACATATTGCTTAACAAAGCCCTCAAAAGAGCCCCACCCATCTACAAAAGAAGCCATATTCCCAGATGTTTCTGCCAAATAAGATTCGTAGTAAAGACGTGCTGTTTCCCACCAAAAATGAAAATTCAGGAGTGACGCTTTTCCAATTTGTAGTGCCATTCCATTCAATATTAGAAACAGTTTATCTTTGTTAACTGTTAATAGGGTTAGAGAAGCAATACATGTTCCACATATTTATTTATTTAGATTTCTATCTTGTCCTCCCAACAGCTCAGAACGGGTTACAAAAGAGGAAACCGGTGACAGAGTTCAAAAAAGCGTGGGATGAACACAGAAGATCTAGAATCAGAAAATAATAGTAAATATTGAAGAACTAAGACCAGTACTGGGCGGACTTGCACGGTCTATGTCTGTATATGGCCGTTTGGTGGAGGATGGGCTGGGTAGGGCTTCGATGGCTGGGAGGGTGTAGATCAGGGGTGCCCACACTTTTTGGGCTTGCGAGCTACTTTTTAAATGACCAAGTCAAAATGATCTACCAACAATAAAATTTTAAAAAAACACAAAGCACACTGTATGCATAGAAAATGTTAATCATCATTCCTATTCCAGGGTTTTTCAAAGAGGTCAAAGCAGATGACTCTATGCACTATCACCTCAGTAACAACCATACAAAAATAGACAAATATACCCCCTCCCTTTTTACTAAACCACGATAGCAGTTTTTAGCGCAGGGAGCTGCGCTGAATGCCCAGCGCTGCTCTCGACACTCATAGGCTCCCTGCGCTAAAAACCTCTATTGCGGTTTAGTAAAAGGGGACCTTAGTGTAAAATATAGACAGCAGATATAAATTCAGACACATTTTGATCACTAAATTTAAAATAAAATCATTTTCCCTACCTTGTCTGGTGTCATGAGTCTCTGGTTGCACTTTCTTCTTCTGACTGTGCATACAATCTTTCTTCCCTTCTTTTAGCCTGTATGCTTCTTCTCCTCCAGACCTCATTCCTTCCCCCCAACTTTTCCTTCTTCTTCCCTGCCCTTTCTTTCTCTCTGCCTCCCTTTCATTTTTTTCTGTTTCTCTTCTTTCCTTCTGTCTCCCTGCCTGCCCTTTTTCTTTCTTTCTCCCTGCCCTCCCCCAAGCCACTGCCACTGCCATTACTATCGGGGACCAGGACCCAAACGCCACCAATAACAGGCCCCAAGCTCTCCCTGCTTCGGCCAACCAGCATTCCTCTCCCCGACGTCAATTCTGCCGTCGGGAAGAGGAAGGCTGATCAGCCCAAGATCGTGATCAACCTATTGGGGGAAATGCTGCCGGGTCCTGCCTTCGCGGAAACAGAAAGTAGGCAGGACCCGACAGGAACAAGAACAAATGCTTCACTAACCTGTCTCCCGCATTAGCCCGTAGCGAACGCTTGCTTCAGGGCTCTCAACATGTGCGTGCAGGCTTCCCTTCTCCCCCCCCTCCCCGGACATAACTTCCGGTTTCGGAGGGAAGAGAAGAGAAGCCTGTACGCACACGTTAGAGCCCGGAGCATAAGTTCGCTAGGGGCTGAAATCTCCAAGCCGGGTTTTTTTTTTTGGGGGGGGGGGGTTTAATGTTCAGCAGCGGCAGATGACAGCTGGGCGGACCGCCCAGCTAAAAGGCCCTAGGGAGAACACTGGAGAGGAAGGCTGATCGGCCCGTAGATCAGGACGGCAACACGAGTGCGATCGACTCGAGTTGCCTTCCTGAGCTACTGGTCGATCGCGATCGACGCGTTGGGCACCCCTGGTGTAGATGGATTGAAGTGAGCTTTCATGGTAGTTGGAACCTAAGTAGTTGGAACCTAAGAACAGTACCGGGCAGAGCTTTAGATTCTTGCCCAGAAATAGCTAAGGAGAAGAAGAAATAAAACCCCCAACAACAAACTTTTAGATTGAATCAGGTTGGGCAGACCAGATGGACCATTTGGGTCTTTATCTGCCGTCATCTACTATGTTACTCAGAGAATAGTTAAGCTCTGGAATGCGTTGCCAGAGGATGTGGTAAGAGCGGATAGCGTAGCTGGTTTTAAGAAAGGTTTGGACAAGTTCCTGGAGGAAAAGTCCATAGTCTGTTATTGAGAAAGACATGGGGAAAGCCACTGCATGCCCTGTATTGGTAACATAGAATATTGCTACACCTTGGATTTTGGCCAGGTACTAGTGACCTGGATTGGCCACCATGAGAACGGGCTACTGGGCTTGATGGACCATTGGTCTGACCCAGTAAGGCTATTTTTATGTTCTTAATCTGGCAGCTCTCCCTCTGTCTCAAGTCCTCCCTCCCCAACCCCCCCCCTAATACCTGTACAGGATCCCCAAAGAGGCCAGGAGGCCTGAGAGAACCTCATATGGAGGCATTTCTTGTGATTATAGTGAGAACTATCATATTGATGTACACTCTAACATTATTTCCCATAACCATGTATCTCTCTGTTATCATAGCCCCAGTGTGTACTTCTATCAATACCTGTGTGTCACATGTCCTACCTGTTCCTACTTACTGCCTTCTCAATTCCCATCACCCTCCTGACTCTGCCCCCACCCCCACCCCCGTTGTTATGCCCTTGTACACCACAACAGCTAATAATAAAGGGGACTAAAATCCAGGATCCCAATCTGGCACTTCTCGTTCTCTCCGCCTGCGGGAGGGGGGGGGAGGGGGGAGAGAGAGAAGACAGAGGGAAATATACTGGACCAGGAGTTTGGTGCCCTGGGACAGTGCCTCAACTGGTCCAAAGGTTGAGCTGGCCTTGAATATCATTATGACTTAACAGCTTTTCTGTGTACCAGAAGCATTCTGCTTACCAGGGAGGGGGCATTAATCACTGCAATATGGAAGCCATGATGGAAGCTTCCTCCAATGCCCAGCACAAAGATCAGTAGTATCAGCAGCCGGTACTGCACCTACAAAGAAAAGACAACCTTAGGCCAGTCTTAAGCACATTAAGCTCGTCCTTCCTCTCAGCAAAATAGTTCTACAACTAAGCTAAGCATCCTGCTTATACAGTCCTTTGCTGATCTGATATAATAATAATAACAGTTTATATACCGCAGGACCGTGAAGTTCTATGCGGTTTACAAAGATTAGAAATGTTACAGATTGAATGGAATAAACCAAGTACAGACTTAGTGATTGATAGTTCTAGCGAGGACTAAGATTGTATAGGTTGGTTTCCTAAGTATTTCAGGAACAGATGTGTTGATATAATGATCCTCCATGAAACAAATTGATCCTAGGCAACATTATTTATTAATGTTATGTTTTATAGTTCACTAGCTGACCACCCGGCGTTGCCTGGATATTTATTTATCCCAATTTATCAATAATTTGTACATGTCACCCCTTCCCAACCTCACAGTATTTTTCCTCAGATAGTAAGTGATATGTATACCAAGTTTGGTTGAAATCTGTCCATGCGTTTCAGAGTTATGCTGGAACATACACACACACACACAGATACATCCGATTTTAAATATATAGACAGATTAATCCAAAAGCATAATTTTCCAAAGAAGACTGCAATCAACATACAAAACTGAATGACATGCAGCCCAAATGATTCTCGAGGCTCCCTCTTACCTCGACTTCAGAAAAACACTCAAAACTTCAACAAACAAGCCCCATAACGCCCCCTTTCCGGAATTACCAGGCCACACGTTCGACCCTTTCCCCCCCTTTATTGATCGCTGTCTTCCTGCTCTCCTACCCACCTCCTTCTTCATCAGCCAAGTTCGGCTAAAGTTGTTGTAAATCCAATAAACTGTGGTAATTCGGCCCGTTCGGCCCTTCCTCCCCCCCTCTATTGACCGCTTTCCTCCTTCTCTCCTTCCCACTTCCGCTTCCTCAGCCATGTTCGGCTGAAGGTGTTGTAAATCCAATACATTGTTTGTAAATCGGCATGTCAATGCGGATCTTAATGTAATTGTTGTGAACCGACTAGAACTCGATGGGCATGGCGGTATATAAGAATAAAATTATTATTATTATTATAAGACCTTTAAAAGCAGAATGAAAGAGCAGAAAAACTAATCAAGGGTTTTCACTTAGGGAAAACTGTTCTCCTTCTTTAAAGACCAATCCAAGAGAATGGTGGAAGTGGGGCCTTTTTCTTTAGAGAATACCGCTTATATAATAATAATAATTTTATTTCTTATATACCGCTATACCATAAGTTCAAAGCGGTTTACAACAAGTTACATACAATGAGAGTAAGAGATATATACAACAAGAAGTAAGAGATGTTTACAACAAGATACATACAATGAGTGTATGAGATGTAAGGGGAACAGAAAAAGCATTTTTTGGGATACAAATTGCAAATGGAAGAGAATCAAGATGGTTTGAATCAAAAGGAAGCATCTTGTTAGAGATTGGGGTGCAGGGGAAAACAATGAACTATTGACCAAAAATCTGGAATATCTAAAATGCTTATACTGTTAAAGGCAGGACAATCTGGGAGGTATATCTTCTTCTTAGCTGGAGAACTACATGTCCCAGAAGACAGTGATGCTTTTCAGCTCAGCTGAGATGAGCAGGCGTGGCTGTGGGGAAGAAGCAGTATGGCTGCATCGTCCACAGCTGAAAATAATTAACAGTGGTGCATGCTGCTAGGGATAAGAGGATAAAACGTGACCTGTTGAGTGAAAAGGTGCCAACAGAGGGGTATATGTAACTTATTTTTACCACATGACAGAGGGAAATCAACTGCATAATCCTGCAAAGTTTCATCCTCAGGTATGGACTAATTACATTAAAAAAACAAACCAAGAAACATATACCAACGAAAAAGTAATTAACCCTAGAAATCACATATTCCACCTTGGGTATCTGCACTTTATAGGCTGTAGAACATGAAAACTCCAAAATTATGAAAAATAAATTGTGTGGTACACAAAATTGTCAAAAATAAATGTCGCCCCTTCAAACTGTTATGGCCTTTATCTATGTTAGTTGTATCCCACTTTTGATACCTTTTTACTTAGCGGATCACAGTAGATAGGGAGCCCTGAAACAGAAAGGAGGAAAGCCCAGTAAAGAAAGGGGAGAGAAGCCCAAGACAAGAGCAGACTTAATGAGGAGTTAGTTCGGAGGAACTCCCTGAATAAATGACAGGACTCAGTGGCAGACTGTATGGCAGTGAGGGAGCAGTTTTAAGACTAGAGAATGACATGGGGACAAGTTTTTGCCTTTCCCCTTGGGAGCTCATTTTCTCGTCCCAGCGAGTTCTTTTCCTGTTCCTGCCCCCATTCCTGCAAGCTCTGTCCTCATCTGCACAAGCCTCAAACACTTTAAAATCATAAGTGGTTAAGGCAGAGCTTACCGGAATGTGACAGGGATAGTGACAAAACTTGCAGAGACGGGATGGAGAAATTGAGTTCCTGCGGGATGGGGACAAATTTGTTCTCGTGTCAGGATCAAATGTGTTCCCCTCATCTTTATGAAGAACAAAATGTCAATATATCAGATACTGTCAAAGATTAACTCTCTTCTCCATTGTTTAAATAATACGAATGACCTATGTTCTGATTCATCTATTTGTTTTGCTCATAGAAATGTACCCGGCCTCACCTACCAATCATTGCAGTGTTCAAAAAGGATTTTAAATTTCAAGTACCTTTAAATATGCTAGCTAAAAAGCTATGCTGAGAATATAAATGCTTCCATGAGTTTTATAGTTATGAAAAAAAGACTTAGCTTTGAATAGTGACTGGTTCCAGTCACTATTCAAAGCTAAGTCTTTTTTTCATAACTATAAAACTCAAGGTACTTGAAATTTAAAATCCTTTTTGAACACTGCAATGATTGGTAGGTGAGGCCGAGTTTTCAGCCTTCATGTCTCTGAGCAGAGTTCTAAATAAAAATACAAATTAGTTCTTTAAGTTTATTGATGAACTAGTGGTGACTTTATTTTTGTTCAATTGACCTCTTGAGTCACTCGATAGTAATTTTGATTTGAATAAGTTACCCCTGCATATCTTTTTTGACATAGAAATGTACCGGCAAACTCCCTGAAGAGTTGAATATCCGAGTACCACTGTTCTTTGCATGTCTGTTCCCAGCTCATCTCAAATTTCGTAATTCTGTAATTTGTTCTCTTGCTTGAGATTATGAAGGTTGTAAAGTTTTATGAGCTGATGTGCTGAAGTTTTCCCCTTCATATGTGAATACTTCTGTATCCATTTCTTCAATCCATTTAAAGTGGCATATTAGAGATGACATACAAAGCAGAACTGACCATCCACGTAGTTATGATTAGCTTTCGAAGGGGTCAGCTTCGCAAGCTAATCATAAACTACATTACGTAAGTCCAATTAAAAAGGTATTATTTGTTTCCTTGTGGTTTTGTTTTAGTTCTACATATTACATAGGCTAAAGAAATGAAAATGATCAAAAACTTTACTTTAATGCTCAATGTGACTCCAACTCATATCGTTCTATGCCATTGCTTCTCTCCCAACGAAGGCGCGCATTTCACAGTGCTGCTTCAAGGAAATCACAGGTGTAAACTGCTAGAAATCTAGGTTCAGATTCTCAAAACTATAATGTCCCTTTAACGTGCTCGCTAAACTGGTTCCAGCCAGTTTAGCGAGCATGAATTTCAGGAGCGGATCATTAAAATGGCTTACCATGGTCTCTTCCAAGTTTTCTAGCAGTCTCCGATACTGCCATGCAAATGTAGTAAAAGGGGGTCATTAATATTAAAATGAGCACTCTGAGCGATTCTCTACAATCGCCGAGTGATTCCCTAACCTCGTTGTGTCACATTTGCAGCCAAAATTTGTTGGCAGGTCTGAGCCATCATTGCCTTACTTTCTGGCACTGACAGGAAAGTAAGGCTTAACAGCTCAGACCTGTCAGAAAATTTTGCTGCCATCAAGCAACACCCTGACACCCCTCCCCCCAGCAGCAGGATAGATGCCCACTCCCTCCTGCCTTAAATAACCTGGATCACTTAGAGCCTTAGGCCCCTCCCTGGTGAATCCCAAGATATGCCAGGGAGGGGAAAGCCTGCCATTTTGAAGAGGTGGGTCTGTTGACCAGAGCAAGTAGGCATCCCTCTGGCCAGCCATTGTAAACAAGGTAAGGGGGAGAGGGTGGGTGGTCATCGGAGATATGGGGATGTGTCGGGGGGTTACGTGGCAGCAGGAGGGAATGGGCATCTCTACCACTCCTGGAGGGGGTGGCGGGGGATGTTGCTTGGTGGCGGGAGGCAGTGGACATCCTTCCTGCCCATATTCGATTTGTGGTTTGTTTGTTTTTGTGCGTTTATTCTGCACATGTGCTGATCGCTATCACCAGCGATGGGCACATGGAAATTTAATGAACCTTCGCTACCCTCTGCCAACCTCATTTGGAGAATGACTCTCCTTTTTGAAATCGCTACAATAACGGCTGCGACAGCAGCCCATCGGTTTTTACCATGAAGTTTTGAGAATCAAGCCCCTAGTTCACTGCTCAGGAGCGCCCAGTACTAGCAATTCACACCTGTGATTTCCCTGAAGCAGCGGTCTAAGCATTGTGAGATGCGGGCCTTCGTTGGGATAGAAGCAGCAGCGTAGAATAATATCAGTTGGAGCCACATTGAGCACTAAAGTTTTTGATAATTTTCCTTTCTTTAGCATATGCAATATGTTCAGAGGAAGGTTTTTATGCTAATGATTGAAAGCTTTATCAAGCATGGAATGATGTTTTTCTAGCTTCTGAGGTTTTTCTTCCTAGACATCTTTATAATGTAATTTTTTAAATTACTATTGTGAAGAGGATTGTTTGATCTCTTTTGAGGAACACATTTTGGTGAAGTATGAGGTATTTGTATATTTATAACTTTATGTCTCACTGTCTACAAAGCAGAACTGAAATATCCAGGTCAGGACATCGCAAGTTCCACTAGTATTTTAGAATAGAATTTACTAACATAAAATCTGGTCTAAAACACATCTAGAAACATCTAGTGAGCACCCCTGGCTCTTGGAGCAGAGGTACTGGAGAGGAAATTACTAGCAGTAGAAATGTTTGCATCAGTTATGTGTAACTGGAAAATCCATTCGACATGCATCAATATCAACCATATCAATGGGCACAATATGGCAATGCAAACATGTATGTGCTGGTATTTGAGAACATACATGTGCATGTTAGCCACTTTAGAAACATTTTTTTGACTGATATCAGTTTTTCAGGGGGAGGAATACATGGGTTTTAAGGGGACCAAAAGAATGCAGAAAAAGGAGGATGGATTGTGACATCCGGGATATACTTCCATTGATGGAATAAAACCCGGATGTCTTAATCCATCCTCCTTTTTCTGGAGCCATATAGTAACCCTAACTTTTCTAAAACCTAGAATCCCTGGGAGCAGGTGTAAATCCCAGTGTTACAGTGTTTGGACATAGATGTTTGTCTCCCTTCTGATATGGTACATGCGTCTTGCTTTTTGGTAAACTATTGATAACACTTTATGTTCTAACATTTTTATTGAAGGAAGAAAGTAAATATACAGTTATATAATACAAATAAATATTCATTACACTTTATACTGTCTTTGTTTTATGGGAAACCAGTGCGATTGATTTAAAATAGGCATTATATGTCTGAACATGAAACACCAGTAATTAACCTAGCTGCAGAGTCAGCAAGGTCTGACTCTTTGTATTAGCTACGCCAAGAAATAGGCCATTACAGTAATCCAATCTAGCCAATTGGGATTACATTGTTAAAAAAAATCAATGTGGCCTACAATGTAGGCATCTGACTCGCGGTTACGGAAGTACCTATGCACACCTACAGACATCTAAGGCTGGCGTAGGCATGGCTTATGCCGGAATTGGCCTTAGGCATCCATAGGCATGCCTAGGTGCTTCCGTAGGTGCAAATCAGACACCTTAAATGTAGGCCTGTAAAACACTGGCCTACATTTAAGGTGTCTGTACAAAAATTTGACACGGTACCTACTGGTGATTGACACACAGTAGGCACCTGTTTTGCAGGTGCCTACCACAGCTGGCACCGTTTCCAGAAGCAGGCCCCATGTGCTTGACGAAAACCAAATTGATAGGGATCCAAGCAACCCACCTGTCGAACATAATCATTCAATCGATGCAGCAGTGTGGTGTGTGTATGTGTGTATGATTATTTCTAGAAATGTGTGAGCTGTACTTTTAATGAAGTTCTTTTCCACTTTTTGTATTATTGTATTATATTATATATTGTATTATATTATATATTATTGTATTGTATTATTGTATTATAATTGAAACAAAATCCAAAAAGTAGGGATGAAGCCACAAAATGCAACTGGGGTAGCGTGTAAGAAAAACTAAGATCAATGAATGTTGTCCCAAAAAGTTTTATTTGGAAAATCCGACACGGTCTGTGTTTCAGCTCAATAGTGCCTGTATCAGGGGTTGTATGCACAATATCATATAGAAAAAGTGCAAGCACAAATTGTCGATTGCTAATTGGGTTTGCCCTTTGCATAAAACGACTATGAGGCTGAACTATTGTTCAAATCGCTGAAATGTGGCTGTGCCACAATTTGGCAATTTATCAAATTTTTAAAATAACGATAATGATATATCCCAGGTTATAAAATTGGGATTTAGCTGTGTATGCAACACAGCTAAATATTGGTTTATACATGTTGAAAGTGTGCATAGAGCTTTCAAAATAAGCACCTTAGTGTGTTTACGCACAGGGAGGGCAATAACGAAATCCCCTGATGTATGTGAGCAACGTTTCAAAAGGAAACAACCTATGGAGGTTTCTTTGCTAATTTGGACGGTGCTCACATGACAGCAACCAAAGATTTTTTTGCAGCACATGCACCCACTTTGAAACACAGCTATCTCCTATACCCTGAAGTATGTTCTTAGCAGTTCCCATAACTCAAGGTTCAAGTTTATTAGGTGTTTATATACGGCCTATCAAGGTTTATCGCAGTGGTTTTTACAATCAGGTACTCAAGTATTTTCCCTATCTGTCCCATGGGCTCACAATCTATCTAACGTATCTATCTAACTCCTGTTAGAGTCTTTTGCAAAGGCATTGTCCACATCCCTCTGATTCCTTTCTCTCCCTCCTGTAAGGTACTCACCAGGTCTGAGAGCAGGCTGCCCATCTCCACTGCTTAGCACGAGTCCTGAATTCTTTACCCTTCTCATCCATATAGCCCTCCAGGAGGCTGGAAGCTTTCAAACTCCACTTTGTACTGTTTGCTTTAGACTGGGTTGAACCTTCACCCTTGCTGACGGTGATCTGGGACACTTGAGGTCACGGTGAAACTCCGAGAAAGCTTCAATGGTGCTTTTTTTTTTGCAAAATTTTGTGTCTGCAGTTTTTTGGTCCAAAATGTATCATTTCTGCGAAAATTAAAATGAGGGCAAAAGCCAAACTATTGTAATTCTGCATAAGATTCTTGTGTGCAAGGTTCAAGCTATTTTTATGCTATGGAAATATATACAAATTAGGGCTGTGCATTGATTACAATTTTTAATCGCACAATTAATCGCATGATCCAAATGAAAAAGAGGTGAAATATGTTTAGCATGTACAGTCCAAAGCGAGCTTTTACAAAGCAGTGCATGTTAAATGCCAAGCTGCCAATAGGAATAGAAGGGGCAGCTCAGCATTTGGCTTTGTAGAAGAACCTGAAAATCTGGTGATTTTTATAATCATCTCCATTCCTCTTCTCTCCTCTGCATTCCATGGGCACCATCTCTTCTCATCTCCCTTCCCTTCCCGCCTTGCCACTCCCCTCCCCTGGGCACCATCTCTCCTTTCCTCGGGCACCATCTCATCTCTCCCCTCTCCTCCATGGATACCATCTCTCTTCAGGCACCATCTCCTATTTCTCTCCCTTTCCCTTTTCTTTCTTCCCAATCCCTCCCTCCCTGGTAGCCCAATCTCTGCCTCTCTACTCCACTTCAGGATAAATCTCTGGAGAACACCCCCCATCCTCATTTTTCCCTCTCTCTTCTTTTTTCTGCCAGCACCTCTTGCCTCCCCCACACTCCCCCCCCCCAGGCACGAGTATTCTTTCCTCCTCTCTCCCCCGGGAGGGAGGTGGGGGTGGGTTAGAGTCAACCCTATAATTATTGGCAATTTTTTGGTAATCGCGGGCCGGCTTTGCCCCTAATCCCCGCAAATATAGAGGGAGATGTGTGCTAATTAAGAGGTGTTGGGTGCTGATTATCAATGCCAATTTAGCCTTTTAATCAATTCAAGTTAGGTGCCCTGATGTAGGTGCTTAACTTTAGGTGGACTTTATTAAATTTAGGGGTAAACTCCCAAACATGTAACTTTCCAAATTACTTGGAACTCTAGCTATTACTGTGGAAATTTGTAGCACAGTGCTTCCCAATCTTTTTATGCCTGTGACCCCATGATTGCAGCCAAATAAAACTGTGTGACCTGACCCCCATCCAAGGAGCCCAGGGTGGTGGCATCCTCCCTGCACCCTCCCGCTCTTTAGACACCAATCCCCCCCTGCTCCTTCCACACCTCTCTGCCACATTCGCGCCCTCCCTTCCCACCCCGTACCTTTTTAAATCTTCGCCAGTGTGAGCCGCTTCTTCAGCATGTTGCTCATGCTGGCTTTCTCTCTGATGTCACGTCCTGACCCCGTGACCCAGAAGTGATTTCAGATGGAGCCAGACCAGCATATGCAGCAAGCTAGAGTACTTGCTCACCCTGGTGAAGATTTTAAAGAGGCATGGGGGTTTGGAAGGAAGAGTGCGAACATGGCATAGGGGGACAGAAAGGTGCTGGCAAGATGGTGCCTGGTGGGATCTGCCCTCCCTTACTTTACCACTGGGTGCTGAATAATGATGCATCTACAGAAAGCCCACCTAGGTCATGACCCCAAAAGCAGGTTTTGTGACCCCCATTTGGGGTTTTGACCTACAGTGTGGGAAGCTCTGGTGTACATTAACTCTACAGTGCTGTTTCTTCCCTCCAGACATCTGGGAAAACCTGGACATGTCTTCTTTTAAGAGGATTGTCTGGGCTGCCGGACGGACTTTCCAAAACCCGGCATTTGTCCGGGTTTTGGAAAGCCCCGAGGAGCTCCGGCTGCATCTGAAGGGTCTTTGAGCATGCACTGATGATGTCACACACCTCTGCACATGCTCCAGACCCTCCAGACGCAGCCAGAGCTCCTCAGGGAACAGAAGAGGCTTTGTGAGGGTGAGGCTGGAGGCAGAACTGTGTGGGTCTGGGGCAGAATGGGGCGTGCTGGGGACAGAATAGGGCAGGGCTGGAGGCAGGATGGGGCGGGATCATGTGACCAGAGTTTTACAGCTGGAAATCTGGTAACTTTAACAATACATATATGTACAAACACACACACATCACATGGATGCATGTCACATGCACACAATATAGACACATATTTCATGCACAAACTCACAGACCTGTCACATACATGGGGGTAAGGGGGGACATGTACAATTACAAATCTTAATGAAAAGAACCAGCTATATAATGCACACAATATCTTTTCTTAATTTCTCTTGTTTACTAATGAATACATTTTCATTTAAATAATGACTATACATACAATATTTATACCCAAAGACTTAGGGCACGATATTCAATGTAATTTTGCTGGCCAGGAACAGCTAATTTCTGCGGCCAGATAGGCCCACCTAAAAAACAGGTCTATCTTTTGCCGCTTAGTCCACAACTCAAAAATTCAGCCTCTCCAGCAGATCTAATAAAACCCCAACATGAGATGCATTTAATAAGCAGTTGACAGAAGGTAGTACTGAAATAATAATAAAAAAAATACAGGAACTATTCATCATCCACATTTGCCATCAGTTTTATGTCCTTTTGCAAGGTCAACATGAAAAATCAGACCAATATCTGATGTATAGAAACAGTAATACCTAATGTGGGGAACAGTTTATATATCAGCCCATGGGACAAAACGTAACTGACCAGATTTTAGCTGTCTGTTGGATTTGTAAAGAGAAAGAGAGAGAGGAGCCAAAGTTGACCCCCAAGGCAGGGCCAGTGAAATGGTATTAGGTGCCATAAACAAACCTTCAACCTTGCACCCTTGCTAGGGTTACCAGATTTTGCATCTGGTAAAGGAGGACATGTGGCTCTGTCCTGTTCCGCCCTCGGCTCCGCCCTGTTCCGCCCCTAGGTCCACCCCATTCCCACCCAGCCCCGCCCTGTCCCGCCTCCCAACCCCAGCCCCATGCAAACCTCGTCTATTCAGGCCGGGTCTGGAATGCATCTGTGCATGTGCAGATGTGACGTGATCTTGTGCAATCATGAAATCTGAGAACGTGTTCACTACTCAGGTTTTCAGCCGAGGGTGGCATTTTGCCGAGTAATCACCAAGTCTCAAGAAAGAGGTCCTTCTGGGGTTTTATACCCTGATGCTCACAAAAATGCAGCACCATAGATTATTCCCAATAAATGTGCCCCTCTAGTTCTCCATAGTCCTGCATTAAAAATGTGATAAGTTAGTTCTGAGCAGAGCTAAAAAAAAATAAATAAAAAATGAAGGGCCATAACCAATAAGGGCTCCAGTGCCAGTAATTCTCCTTCTGCACCACAGATCAAGAGTTAAACACCGCCAGTCACATGAAAAAAAGTAGTGCATCGCTTGGATCTTAATGAGTGCTCATCCCAACTGCTCAGTCTGTCCTTCAGATATTTCCATTTAGAATCTGGTAACAAAGATCACATTGCTGTCTGTCTGTTTGTCAGTCTTTTTCTTGATCCCTCCAAAGTTCAAACGCTGAAACTCTTCCATGATCTCCAGTATGCTCTTGCCTTTGGTTTCTGGCACAAACAGGAAAACCAAAATAGCCATAACGAGGCAATACACCAAAAAGAAGATGAAGCAGAACGAGCCAAGGCCTTGCTGGAAAAAAAAAAGCAGTGAGAAGTTACAGTGAGAGGAGATATTTCATAGCCAACTTTCACCCCAACCCCACCCAAACCCTGTCTCTTCGGGGCCATGTCTGGAGGGCATCTGCTCGTGCGCAGATGTGACATGATGTCACACGCATGTGCGTGATGTCATCGTGCCACATCTGCACATGCACTTATACCGTCCAAATGCGGTCCTGAGCTCAATGTTTTTCTAAACCCGGACAAAGTGCCAGGTTTTGAAAACCCGTCCCAATACCTGGACAGTCCTCTAAAAAGAGGACATGTCCGGGTAAATCCTGACGTCTAAGCTAGTGCATGCCTACAGTAATTCCATTACATCTTTTTTACCCTTTAACATTACTTTTCCAACTGTACCTGCCATTCCCAATTCTATTGTAAACCATAACATTACTTCTCAGCGTGGGCTGAAATTATTCTCCCAGTTCCCCGAGTCCATGAGACAGAGGCTACATTTCTTTACAAGCAACAAAACTGTACATTATTTTTCTCCTTGTTCTGAGTTACTACCTCAAGAAAGATTTGCTTAAGAATCGAGAGTCCATTCTGATAATGTTTTATACTTATAGTACTGGGTTTAAACTTCGTGCTAATCACTCAGGGAGGGAGGTAACGGAACAGTGATAAGGCTTCTGAAACATGTTACCTGCCCTGTGCCTTATTCTATAACATGGAAATCTAAATTTCAAAGGGTATAACTCCAAAAGGAGTGTGGCCATGGGAGGGGCATAGATGGGCCACACCTTATGGCCATCAGTTGGGCATGAGCACTTACATCAACCTTTGCTAGATGTTCAAGTTTCAAGTTTCAAGTTTATTATTATTTCTTGATTAATCGCTTTCTCTAATTCAAAGCGATGTACAAATCAAATTTAATTAAAAGAAAACAAACAAACAAACAAAACAAACTGTTGGGAATCATAATGCTTACAAAGGTTAAAACTTATTATACTACATTGGGTAAAAATAGGGTTATAAAATACATTCGTTATATAAAAGATTAAACATAGGAAAACACATTAGGAGAAACAATAAATAAAAAATCAAGAGTTAAAAGCGTCATTAAAAAGAAATGTTTTTAATAGTGATTTAAATTTTACCAAATCTTGATCGTTCCGTATAAAAATTGGAAGAGCATTCCAGGTTTGAGGGGCTGTTACGGAAAATATAAATTGCCGTCTAGTATTAATCAATTTCAATGAAGGTACTGTTAATAGGTTTTGATCAATTGATCTTAATGTTCTAATTGGATGGTAAGGTATTAAAAGTTTATGAATAAAAGCAGGTGTCTTATATAGTAGTGTTTTAAATGTAAGTAAACAGATTTTATAAGTTATTCTATGGATGACAGGGAGCCAATGTGCCTTTTCTAGTAGGGGAGTGACATGATCAAATTTTTTAGATTTAGTAATAAGTTTTATAGAGACATTCTGTATAATTTGTAAACGTTTAATTTCATTTAATGCAATACCTCTAAAAAGAGAATTACAATAATCTATTTTTGATATGACTAATGAGTGGATAAGGATATTTAAAGATTGTGCATTCAGAATGCTCACACCCCAAAGTTAGGCGTGAAATGCGTGCTGTTCGTTTTCCACAGAGGTCATTCTGTTCAAGTTTCAAGTTTCAAGTTTAATAAGTTTTTGATTAATCGCTTCATCTAAATTCGAAGCGATGTACAATATAATAAAATACAATGTTAAAACAGAGTCATAGAGGATGATACTAACAAGGTTAAAAAAACAAATTTGACGAAACAGGAGACAAGAGGAAAGTATGGGGAAAAAGTTACATTTTAAATAAAAAGGATAAACATAAAGGGAAAGCACATAAGGGAGGGATAATGATAATAATTAAAAAAGATAAAATTTAGTAGGAGAATAAAATTGAAAATGAGACTTGAGAGAAAGCTTTATGAAATTCTCGTGATTATTTTAAAAAAAAAAAACCACGTTAGAAGCATAGTTAGTTTAAGAATGCATCATTAAACAGGAATGTTTTAAGTTTACATTTAAATTTCCCTAAATTAGATTCTTCCCTTATAAAGCTCGGTAGAGAATTCCATGTCTGGGGTGCAGTGACTGAAAAGATAAATTGACGACGCGTATTTATTATTTTTAGCGATGGAATCGTTAGAAGATGCTGTGCGGCAGATCTTAAAGTTCTATTAGCTGTATAAGGGATAAGCAGTTTGTGAATGAAAGCCGGTGTTTTATAGAGGAGTGATTTAAAGGTGAGCAAGCAAAGTTTATATATTATTCGATGACCCACCGGAAGCCAATGGGCTTCCTTAAGGAGCGGCGTTACGTGATCGAATTTTTTTGCTTTAAAGATAAGTTTGATGGAGGTATTTTGTATTATCTGTAAGCGTTTTATTTCCTTTTGTGCTATACCTTTGAAGAGGGCATTACAGTAATCTATCTTTGAAATGACAAGTGAATGAATGAGGATATTAAGAGAGTTGGCATTAAGGAACTGTGATACAGAGCGGATTTGTCGAAGCCTGAAGAATGAGGACTTTATAACATTACTAATATGGTCATGGAAGGAGAGAGAATGATCAAAAGTGACTCCGAGTATTTTAATATTGTTTACCTCTTGTAAAGGATGACCCTTAATAGAAATTGGGAGGCTTAGTTTGGGGTTATCCTTCCAGGGAAAAAGTAGTACATTAGATTTTGAAATGTTCAATGCAAGTTTATTATTGTTTAACCAATTATGTATTTGTTCTAATTTTGTATTGATTACTGATATGTCAGAAGGATTATTGGTATCAATGGGGTGCAGAAGTTGGATATCGTCGGCATAAGCGAAGACATTAAAGCCGATAGATTGACATAAAGTTAACAAAGGAGCAAGAAATATGTTAAATAGAAGAGGAGAAAGTATAGAACCTTGAGGGACACCGTTTGAAGAGGGGAAAGTATTGGAAGTTGAATTATTGAAAAAAACAGATGAAGAACGATCAGAAAAGTAAGAGTGAAACCAAGATAGAACTTGGTCTGTGATACCAATTGACTGGAGCCGATACAGAATGCTAGCAATGTGGATCATCCTGTTGCACTTTGGGCGCCATTTATTGAAATTCCTCCAAATGGACTATACTGTCCAAATACATTGTAAAAAAAACCTCTCTCGATCACAAGGGCTTCGATCTAAAGGAGTTAGTGAAATCTGCAGATGGCTTACTATATTGTTGGCTACAGGCTTTTATTATTATACTGTATGTGTCATAATCCAAGAAAAGGGACCAAGTCTTAGAAATTGAGTTATTCAGCTGGGTAAGTAATCAAGAAGATGCTGATTCAAATGCAACAAACCGCATCTTTCTATCATTTCATTTGCCTGAGATATACCATTTCAATGAACAATATAATTCAACAAATAAATAGAACCCAAGCGACATTGTTGCTTCGTTTCTTCAGTGAACATGCACTTGATACCTTTTCTTAGATTGCGACACATAATAGTGACTAGTAGTAGCAAATAAAGACCAAAATGGCCCAACCAGTCTGTCCGGTAGTTTGGGTGCAATTACTGCTCCATGCAGTTTAAACCCCACCCCTCCACCATGCCTCTGTATATGATTCCATTTAATTCTCCACAAAAGAAACCAATCCATCCCCACTGGCAGTGTCGGCACTCCCTCATATTATAGTAAGGGACTCATATTCTGTACTCCTTCCATGCTCATGAAGTCAATGGCGCTGACCTCTGAGCCGGCCCTTCTTTCACTTTCTACCGAAAAAACAACTTACCACCATGAAGGGGAAAACAAATCCTAAAACGATAAGACCAAGCCAGTTCATAACGCCGCAGAGGACAAAAGCTGCAGGTCTGTAGGACTGATTAAAGATCTCTGTTACCAATAGGCAGCACACACCAGCTGCAAAAACAGAAATGGGAGAAATTCAAACAATGATATTGTGAGAATCAGCTTTATATTTGTTATTGACCAATTGTTACTTAAGAAGTAATGTTACATCACTGTAATCTCCCATGTGAGGTGTGTGGAGTGTCCAGAACAACCTAAAGTTGGAAAAATTGTACGAATTGAACTTTTTCCCATGTATTTGATTGTGCTTGATCAGAAAATAATTTTTTAACATTTTAAAGCCCATTCTGGGGTCGCTCAAAGCCACTGATTACATAAAGCTCTGTTTTTCTTAAAATCTGCTATTATTTTTGCTTAATGGAGCAAATTTCTTGGTAATATAGCTATAATTTTTGTTTTCACACTCGGCAATGATACATTGATAACAAGACATTTTTTATGCAAAATATCTAGCAGTATTTTATTAAATAAAGCTTCAATATGTGCACTTTATTGTGTAAAATAACAGAAATATAACATACTTCACCAATAGTTAAACACATAGGGCTCCTTTTATCAAGCCGCGCTAGCGGGGTTAACGCGCGTGACATTTCATCATGCACTAACCCTTGCGCTGGCCAAAAACTACTGCCTGCTCAAGAGGAGGCGGTAGAGGCTAGCACGGCCGGTGGTTTAACGTGCGCTATTACGAGTGTTAAACCGTTAGTGTGGCTTGATAAAAGGAGCCCATACGCTTTGGTGTAGTCATCTACCAATAGCATTCCAAACAGTCAAGCATTCAATGTCTTTTTGAGATAGTCAGGATAAAGCTTGCTAGGCTGTTCAGCTCCCTACAACAAAGTCTCACACTGCACTGGGTCTATGGTGATGCCAGGGGCAAAGTTAGTTATCAGTTTAACATCTCACTCGGCTGTGTTGTTAACCATCTTTACTGTGTTGACAAACTGTTCAGTGTTATGGAAGTTTGGATCTTGTCCACTGGCTTTGCCAACAGAAAATGTGATTCATGTCTACCAAAGTCTCCCAGTGACTTCAAGAAGACATTGAATGCTTGAGTGTTTGGAACGCCATTGGTAGATGACTACACCAAAGTGTACGTGTTTAGCTATTAGTGAAGTGTGTTAAATTGCTGTTATTTTCCACAATAAAGTGCAGATATGGAAGGTTCATTTAGTAGAATACTGCTAGATTAGCTATAATACTAAGACATTTGCTCCATTAAGCAAAAAATAATAGTAAATTTAAGAAAACTGAGCTTTATGTAATCAGTGACTTTGAGAAACCCAATCAAATTCATGGGAAAAACTTCAATTCACACAGTTTTTCCAACTTTAGTTTTTTTGGACAACCCTAGTGGAGTGTGGTAGAAATTTGGGAGAAGGTAGGTAGAAGGGGAGGTGCCGTCTCCTAGAGCAGTGGTTCCCAACCTTGTCCTGGAGGACCATCAGGCCAATCGGGTTTTCAGGCTAGCCCTATTGAATATGCATGAAGCAGATTTGCATGCCTGTCACTTCCATTATATGCAAATCTCTCTCATGCATATTCATTAGAGCTAGCCTGAAAACCCGATTGGCCTGGTGGTCCTCCAGGACAGGGTTGGGAACCACCGTCCTAGAGCCTCAGGTTTTCTGAGAAAAAATATTTTCTTGGAACCATAGTCAGAAAAATGGTTAATGTTCTGCTAAGTCCATTACTTTCACTAAGAGTATGGTATACATTACTTTTTAAAACCAACATATCTTTTCTTAATCAAACAATTTAAAAAATGAAAAGACTTTCAGATACTAACCTGGGCCTATCCCATAGCTCAGGAGAAGGATGAAGATAAGTATGGTAGAGAAGTATGGCATCCAAGAGTAGACACTCTGTGGAAAAAGATTTCCAGTAAAATTAGCTGCTCTTGACAGAGAAGGAAGAATCTTATTCTGCTCCTTGAGTCATAGATTCAGTTCTGGATTCCAAAAATTTCTGCAGGGGCACATTGTCACATCTCCTGTCCTTCTCAGCCCTGAATTAGAAATCTAGGAACTGCACTGCTGCCTGATTGCAGATTGTGGGTTCTTAGATCAGTATAAATCTATATCTAGAAGTGATGTTGCACAAGAGCTACTGGGAACATATCAGTACCTCCCTCAGTTTTGGAATGGGACATGGGCTTCTGGCAATGAAAGGTGTATATATGCCCACATTCTCTTTAGGAAGTCTAGCAAACACATGTATCAGGAGGGAACTTTTCTGCTTTTGTATAGAATCAATCATGGAAAAGATCACTGTCAGGTTTGTTAGTGGCCCCCACAATATATGGTTGGTGGGGTCACTTGAGAGGCGCCCTTACAAACGCCAGGTCCCAGGTTCAGTTCCCTCACAAATGACTCACCAGGAAGTAGAATCAAAGAGGCACAGCCAGAGGTGATTGCATAAAGAAAATATTATAGAAATAGGCTTACAGAAAAGTAGTATTCATAGGCATTACAATTAAGTAGAGAGCAAAGCAGTTTCCCTGCCTTACATAGTTCAGAGGAAAAGAGAGACATAGAAGCTTGCAGTTCTAGGGAGAGCCAGACAGAGAGAGAGAGAGAGAAAGGGGGATGGGGTGATAGTCTAAGTTTCGGGTTTCAGAGATCGGCCAGAGAGAGAGAGAGAAAGAAAGAAAGAACAAGAGAGCCAAGACCAAGAGCCAAGAGATAGATAGATAGATTGATAGATTTTTGTGTGTTGCAGAGAGGAGGCTTTTATAGCTTGGAATCTTATTCTGTGTATAGAAACTATTGTATGTCCCAGTATCTTTCTGTTTAGAATTTGTAAACTGTTTGAAACAATGGTTTAAGGAGGGTGTGATACTTGTAGGCATGGTAGATGGGATTAGTCTCTGGCTTCTTTGTCCCATTCAAGCAGCCTATCTTCTTGATCTGTGCACCTGGACCCATTGTCCTAAGCACCCTCTTAATCAGACATTAACACCTTTTAGCTAATCATGATTCAATCAGGGCTACTTAAAACAGTCTCCCTGCCCTCAGGGTCTATCTGCATTCACATGCCAGAGTCAGATTGATATAATTTCCCATAGGCCTTCGCTGACATAAGTAATGCCAACTAAAAATGCTGAATGGTAGCGATAGCTATGCTGACAATCACGTTCAGAGCTATTTACCATGGCAGAAACTGCCATTCTCTGGCCAGCTGAAAGTATGTGAGGCTTTTCATGTATGTGCACTATTTGCCACATTGTACAGAGCCATTTTCAGAGGTGTGTTTATGTGGAGGAGGAATATAACGTAGAGAATGACACGGTGACAGAATTTATCACTGTTCCCGAACCTGTAGATAACCGCGGGAAACCATACCATATGGTTCTTTAGTGTCTATCTCAACCTCAGTCCTTCTACACAAGTATTCTTCAGTGCAAGGCTTGAGGGTCAGTGGTTGTGCTCATTCATACTCTGATTCTTATGTGAACCTAGTATAGGATAATGAACCCATTGTGACATCACTGATGAGGCTAGCTCTTAGGCATTGGTGGAATGAGGAATTATGACATCACAATATCTGCTCTGGATACCAGAGACTGTCATTCTCAACCTCAGTCCTTCTACACCATCATTCTTCAATGCAAGGCTTGAGGAACAGTGGTTGTGCCCATTCATACTCTGATTCTTCCCTCTCTCCTTTAAAAATGGCATAGGGATGGTTTCCCACCGTTATCCGCGGGGTCGGTAATAGTGATGAATTCTCTACATGTAGACCAGATTTACCCATGCACACATGATGATCTCCCTCTCACAAAGACCAGGACTGGCTGCTGTTGGAATCAGGATACTGGGCTATAAGGACCATCAGTCTAACTCAATATGTCTATTTTGTACTTATGTACACAGATGCTTTTAATCTAAGTGCAAAAAGAAAACTACCTTGCGTTTCTTTCATTTTGAAAATTAGTGTCAAGTACATTGATTAAAAGCGCCCATATACTTAAAAATGACCCTCAAGATGTCCAGTACAGCCAGTGGCATGTGACTAGTAAACCATATCTTTTACACATAGGACTTGTCCTTTGGGGATGGAGGGGCCATAATTCACCTAAGAGAATGAATCCTACCTGCAGTGAAAGGGAGACTGTGAGAGCTCCTAAAACCAAGCTGAGAATGCTGTAGCCCATCCAGAGAAGAGTCTTCCTCCCTACACGTTCAATCATGTACCCCTACAAGCCAAAAAGAAGAACAGTTAACTGAAAGAAGCTTTTCAGTGAGGCATGGAAGAGATGCACAAGCAGATCGGAAGGGCTGGTGGTACTCACACAAAGGGCTATGGTAAAGATCTCAGTTATGCCCAATCCAAGGGATACATAGCGAATCTGATCACTAGGGATTCCAGCACTGAAGAAAATATCATAAGTATAGAAATACACCTAGGAAGACAGCAAAGAGATTCTTAAGTTGCACACATTAGATCATGCAAGCACTGTTTCCTGTAAGCTGAGCGGGATTCCTCCACCTACAGTCCTGCCAGTGGGTGGCGCTGTTTCAGTATCACATTTTCAAAAATGAGGGGCAAGCAAGCTCTCCAGGACTCCAAGGAACCTGCATGTTCTTAGTGATTGATAACACTAGAGTTACCATATGTCTTTTTAGAGAACTGTCTGGGTGTTCAGATGGACTTTCCAAAACCCGGTAATTTGTCTGGGTTTTGGAAAGCTCCAACCTCCGGCCGTACCTGGAGGGCCTCTGAGCATGCGCAGATGACATCACACGCTCTCCAGACATGGCCTGGAAGTTGGAAAAGAAAGACAAGGCTTTGTGGGATTGGGGCCAGGGACATAACAGGGAAGGGCTGCAGGCAGAACAAGGCAGGGCTGGAGACGGAATGGGGTGGGGCCATGTGTCCGGGTTTCTATGTCAGAAAATCTGGTAACCCTAGATAACACAATATTGAAACACCACATCTCACTGGCAGCAGTGCAGTTGGAGAACTCCCACTGAACTTAGATGGAACAGTGCATGCAACTTGAATATTTCCTTCCCTACATGCACTGGCATAGTTCTGACATTAAATAAACTCTGTTCTTGTTTCACTAAACTCTGTCTTATTGGTATGCTCTCCAATATCAAAAACAACCATTGGAAAAATTACCACACTGATGCCAGCAAGTTGAAGACAGCCATAGACCAGTAGGAGGATGAGGAACTGCCGGCGCACAGCCCGATGGCATACTAGCTCCATGACACTTTTTGCTTTCTCCCCGTTGATAGCTGTCTTTTCCGCTAACATCTCATCCATCTCAGCTTTGTGGTCTTTGTCCCCCCAGAGCTTCTTCATGGCTAGCAGAAAATAGGAGGGTGTAGATAGATACAGAGATGAGTGATGTGCTGACCATGTCCTCCCCTGATCCTATATGGAACCCCCTTTAAGCTTGGGCCCCTGACTTAACTCCAGTTAATGCGGGGTGTTATTGTTTGCTTCTATGTATATCTTAAAAGACACTATACAAGAGGCAGTAACAGTCAATAGGTTTCCAGAGAGAACTCCGAGGGTAACCACTCGTGAGAAGAATAAATACTCAATGATTCATTAAATAATAATAAAGATAATACAGATTTTTTTTGTGAAATGGGGTATCCTCAGTGTGGGGGGTCTGCGAACGGAGGAAAAACCTCCAGCGCAGAAAACAACTAGATTGGGGCAGCAAACCCCTACCAGCACACCATCATTGGATACCTCATGTGTGCATAAATAATACAGTGAAAGCAAAAGTGAAAAATAAGTGATAAATCATTTAATTGTCACATAAGTGGAATCACACGGAGAACACTCTGAAAACCCCCAGCCAACTCCCAAAATAAACTTGAGTTTGAACTGCCTCTGTAATTAGAGTTTAAACTGCCTCTGTAATTGGAAGGCAGAAATGCAGCAAACATCTCCAGCAAACTGGATATAAGTGAGGTCAAGGATTTAATAGCCGTCAAAGGCATCACAGAAACATTTTGACTGTACAGGCAAACTGAGCAACCTAGAAGATCCACACGAGGAGATAATCTAAGACCAACTACCGGTAATCCACAGAACAGACAAAATGTGGAAGTTTAACTATTATATTTTAAATTGTAATTCACTGGAATTGACTAGTTTATATTCTTATTAATATCCACCTAGAACTGCAAGGCGGAATAGAAATAAATAAATGTAATGTATTAGGTATATGTTAAATCTTACTCTGTCTTCATTCTCAGCTTCCAGAGGTTCACAGCTCAGACATATGAAAGATACAGAAATGAGTCCTGCCTCTCCTTAGTAGGGGATACAAAGCCTTTGCTATCATATTCTCCCTCCTAAGATTCTTCCCTGGAACTAGCCAAATATCTGGAAATATTCAGCCCACATTCTCACACACACTCTTATGTGAACACTGACATACTGTGTATACACACATGTGTTTGCTCTCACACCTACAATCTCCTACTGCTTGTGCACAATGACATACACATACCACATTCTTACATGTTTTCACTCTCATACACACACACACTCACATTCTCATGTGCACACTGACATTCACTTACTCACTTACACACACACATATGAGCATTGGCACTGTTGTTTCATAGTTTCTCCTTATTTCAAGTAGAGGTTTTTCTTTGTTTCCTGACGATATCAAGTAACCACTATATTTCTTGTTGTTCAGAATTTATACTCCCTGACAGAAGGCAGAGGCCCAGCACTTTTCTCTCATTCCCTCTCTCTTTTCTGTAGCTGGTGGTGCTAATTTTTCTAGAATGGTCTCCTCACCTTTTATGCAGCCTTCCTTGTCTCCCTTGTCAATGAGGAGGTATCGTGGAGGATCCGGGAAGAACGGCAGGGTGACCAGCTGCAGCAGAGCAGGGACCGCACTGCTGGCCATGATCAAGGGCCACAAGGCTTCAGAACCCAGGAGCTCACTGGACATCGATAGAGACATAACAGACATTCAGCATTCATTAGACCAAAAAAGAAAGAATAAATGTGTGTGTGTATGTGTGTAAGTGTACTGTATAGGCGAGAGAGACAAAACAAAATGTGTGTCTATGCATGTCCATTGAACAAATGCCTTTACTTTGTGCATGATGGAATAATTTGAGATGGATTTGGAACCCCAATTACTCTGAAAAGTTGACTCCTTTGTATGAGAGGATGAAAGAGATAGATATTATGAAAGAGAGAAAAGAAAGTGTGTGTATGTGTGTGTTGTCATAATCTGGGTTTGCGGGACTACAAATTCAAAGACAGTGTGCTACCGGGTGCCATCTCAGTGGGGACGCCAACACATCTTTTTCTCTCCACCCTTTGCTCCTTCCCTCCCCCTCCCCCACTACGTACATGCACCTTCCCTCCCCCCATATCTCTAACTTTTCACCGGCATGAGCAGCATCTCTAACATGCTGCTTTGTGCTGGGGCTCTCTTTCTGATGTCATTTCCTGGTCCCATGACCAAGAAGTCATTCCAGAGGGAGAGCCAAGGCTGATGCATGCAGCAAGTTGGTGATGCTGCTCGTGCCAGTGATGTTAAAGGGGGGAAAGGAAGGGAAGGTGTACATGCGCATGACGGGGGGGGGGGGGCAGGGAAGGAGCGAGGGACATAGAGGGGTGTGCCACCACCATGGGTGCCTCCTACACTTGCTACACCACTGGTATTATATGTTAAAGATCATATTGAATCCACACAATTGCAGGATCTGCAGGGTAAGGAAGAGGCACTGTGGGTCAACCTGGAAAAAGGGAATGGAAAATGTATTTACATTGGTGTGTTATACAGGCCTACTTCACAGACAGAAGAAGTGGACAGAAATTTAATAGTAGACTTTCAGACTATAGCTGTAAAAGGGGGAGTATTACTAATAGGTGATTTTAACATGCCAGATGTTGATTGGGGTATATCTATTGCAGGGTTATTTAGAAGTAGAGAGATCCTGGATTCTCTACAAGGAGAACTGTCCTAGAAGTTGGTAATGGAACCCACATGTGACGGGGCCATACTAGACTTAGTACTTACAAATGGAAAGTATTTCTGGCATCCAGTGATCACCGCATGATGTGGTTTAATATTAAGACAGATGTAGAGAGGGGTCATTCAAAAGTAAAGTTTTCAGACTTTAAAAAAAACTATCTTTGTTAAGATGTGGAATTACATCAATGAATTATTGTCTGGATGGGAATATCTGGAAGAAGCAGGAAAGCTGTGAGCAAAACTGAAAGGAGCTTTTCTAAGGGCAACAAATCATTTTGTAAGGAAAGTAAGTAAAAGTAAGAGGAAAAGAAGGCCACTTTAGTTCTCAAAAGTAGTAGCTGATAAGGTAAGGAAAAAGAGGTTAGCTTTCATAAACTACAAAAGATTGCAGAAAGAAGAAGATAGGCTAAAATATCTGGAAAAGTTAAGAGAGGCTGGTCGAGTAGTCAGGAAAGCAAAGATTCAAATGCAAGAAAAAATAGCCGACACAGTAAAATAGGGGGGCAAGACACTTTAGATATACAGTATTAGTGATAGGAAGAAGTGCAAAAGTGGTTTTTTGAGACTTAAAAGTGAAGGGGAGAAATATATAAAAGCTGATAAAGATAAGGCTGAATTGCTTAACAAATATTTCTGTTCTGTGCTCACAGCTGAAGCACCAGGAGTGGGACAGCAGAAGACAAGCACTAATAGGGATAGAGGTGTGGTATATCATGATCAATTTTCAGAGGATTGTGTTCATGAGGAGCTAGCTAAACTAAAGGTAGACAAAGTTATGGGGCTAGATGGTGTACATCTGAGGGTATTGAAGGAACTTAGGGAAATTCTGTCGACTCCGCTTGCTAACCTTGTCAATGCTTCTCTAGAATCAGGAGTGGTACCGGAGGAAGGAAGAGCAAATGTGGTCCCTCGCCTCAAAAGTAGAAGTAAGGAAGAAATAGGAAACTACAGGCTGGTAAGTCTGACTTCTGTGGTATGTAAATTAATGGAAACACTTTTAAACAGAGAATAGTGATGTTTCTGGAATCCAGTGGATTACAGGACCCGAAGCAACATGGAATTAGTAAATGGAAGGTCTTGTCAGACAAATCTGATCAATTTCTTTGACTGGTAACTAGAGAATTGGATAGAATGTGTGACCTAGGAATGGCTTTGACAATGTTCCACACAGGAGTCCAGTGGCTTAGCAAGGGTGAGATGCACCCAGGGTGGTGGCGCCCCTCCCCTGCCCTCTTCTCCATCCCCCCACCCCATCCACTCCTTCCACGCCCCCTTCTGCCGCTCGCACGCACCCCCTTCCCTTCCTCTTTACCTCTTTAACATTCCCAGCATGAGCAGCTACCCCAAACTACTGCTCGCGCCAGTGTCGGCTCTTCCTCTTACATCACTTCCTAGGCGTGGATTCAAGAAGTGATGTCAGAGGAAGAGCCAATGCTGGTGCGAGCAGGAGGTTGGAGTTGCTGTTCGCACCACGAACATTAAAGAGGTATGGAGAAAGGGAAAGGACCCACGCATGCATGGTAGTGGAGTGGCGGGGAAGGAGTAGGGTGGTGGAGGAGGAGAACGGGTGCTGTTGTCCCTACCATGATGGCGCCCGGGGCAGACCACCCCCTCCCTTATTATGCTACTGCAGGAGTCTAATTAATAAACTGAATGTCCTTGGGATGGTCCCCAAAGTGACAGGCTGGGTCAGGAACCCGTTGAGTAGAAGGCGACAGAGGGTAGTGATCAATGGAGATCGCTCTGAGAAAAGGGGTGATACCAGTGGTGTGCCTCAGGTTCTTAGGCCTGTTCCTTTTAACATTTTTGTAAGCGATATTGCTGAAGGGCTATCAGGCAAGATTTGCCTCTTTGCAGATGATACCAAAGTCTGCAATAGAGTAAATACCCCTGATGGTGTAAGTAACATCAGGAAGGATTTAGCGAAGTTTCAAGAATGGCCTGAAATTTGGTTTTAATGCTAAGAAATGGAAGGTCATGCATTTGGGCTGCAAAAACTCAATGGAATGGTATAGTTTAGGGGGTGAAGAACTTATGTGCACAACAGAAGAGTGTGATTTGGGTGTGATTGTATGTGATGATCTTAAGGTAGCCAAACAGGTTGAAAAGTCAACGGCAAAAGCTAGATGGATGCTAGGGTGCATAGGAAGAGGTATGGCCAATAGGAAAAAGGAATATTGATGTCCCTATATAAGATTCTGTCGAGATCTCATTTAGAATATTGTGTACAATTCTGGAGACTGCACCTTCAAAAAGATATAAAAAGGATGGAGTTGGTCCAGAGGAAGGCTACTAAAATGGTGCATGGTCTTCGTCATAAGGTGTATGGGTTCAGACATAAAGATCTCAATAAGTATACTTTGGATTAAAGGTGGGAGAGGGGAGATATGATAGAGACGTTTAAATACCTACTTGGCATAAGTGTGCATGAGACAAATCTCTTTCTTTAAAAGGATGCTTCAAAATGAGAGGTCATAGGATGAAGTTAAGAAGTGATAGGCTCAGGAATAATCTAAGGAAATACTTTCTTACAGAAAGGGTGGTAGATGAATGGAATAGTCTCCCGGTAGAGGTGGTGGAGACAAAGATTATGAGTTCAAGAAGGCATGGGACATTCATGTGGGATCTCTTGGGGAGGGGAAGAGATAGTGGATGTTGTGGATGGGCAGGCAGGATGGGCCATGTTTATGTTTCTATGTAATGTATGTTCCGAATGTCTGTGTCATCAGCTGAAAAGATTAATTAAAACTAATGTAATGAATGAATATCCTGTACTGGTATAATGGGACAGTTTTATATCTTCACCTGAGGCTCAGGAGCAGTCCTACACATTTTCCAATAGCTATGAATAAGGCAGAGGTAATAGTGATCAATCCTCGCAGCTGTTGTGGGGCGCACTCCCCTGCATATATCATATGAACATTCAGTC
This sequence comes from Geotrypetes seraphini, assembly GCF_902459505.1. Lineage (NCBI taxonomy): Eukaryota > Metazoa > Chordata > Amphibia > Gymnophiona > Dermophiidae > Geotrypetes > Geotrypetes seraphini. Next base: position 132,807,049 of record NC_047091.1, read on the forward strand.
CCAAACCTGAAAGCAAGAGAACACTGATGAGACAGGAAAGCACACATCAAAACACAAAGATGCTCAGCTGTGAAAGGCTCTATCCAGGGATAGATGAAGGGGTTAGGGAGAGAGGGCTTCCAGATCCAGTCTAGCACTGACTCTATTGAGCAAGATTACCATTGTACTCATACTACTTCAGACGCTAGGCCACTATGTCAGACAATATGGACACAGCTAAGTTTAATTTAAGATTTATATACTTTGTTAGCGGCGGCGCTTCTGCAGCGGCGCTTCTGTTAGCTGTTCTAGTTGTTTTTGTGCCTTTTTTTAGGTTTCCAGGCAGAGAGGTGAGCCGGGGACGCTGAGGAGAGGAGGACTGGGGAGGCAGGCAGATCGGGGTCGCGGCGAGAGTTAGCTCCGCCCACCCCCGCGCGTCACAGGTCGCATCGGCCCGGGCTCCACTAGAAGAGGAAGGGAGCCGGGACACGAGGAGACCTGCAGCGGCGCTTCTGTTAGCTGTTCTAGTTGTTTTTTGTGCCTTTTTTTAGGTTTCCAGGCAGAGAGGTGAGCCGGGGACGCTGAGGAGAGGAGGACTGGGGAGGCAGGCAGATCGGGGTCGCGGCGAGAGTTAGCTCCGCCCACCCCCGCGCGTCACAGGTCGCATCGGCCCGGGCTCCACTAGAAGAGGAAGGGAGCCGGGACACGAGGAGACCTGCAGCGGCGCTTCTGTTAGCTGTTCTAGTTGTTTTTTGTGCCTTTTTTTAGGTTTCCAGGCAGAGAGGTGAGCCGGGGACGCTGAGGAGAGGAGGACTGGGGAGGCAGGCAGATCGGGGTCGCGGCGAGAGTTAGCTCCGCCCACCCCCGCGCGTCACAGGTCGCATCGGCCCGGGCTCCACTAGAAGAGGAAGGGAGCCGGGACACGAGGAGACCTGCAGCGGCGCTTCTGTTAGCTGTTCTAGTTGTTTTTTGTGCCTTTTTTTAGGTTTCCAGGCAGAGAGGTGAGCCGGGGACGCTGAGGAGAGGAGGACTGGGGAGGCAGGCAGATCGGGGTCGCGGCGAGAGTTAGCTCCGCCCACCCCCGCGCGTCACAGGTCGCATCGGCCCGGGCTCCACTAGAAGAGGAAGGGAGCCGGGACACGAGGAGACCTGCAGCGGCGCTTCTGTTAGCTGTTCTAGTTGTTTTTTGTGCCTTTTTTTAGGTTTCCAGGCAGAGAGGTGAGCCGGGGACGCTGAGGAGAGGAGGACTGGGGAGGCAGGCAGATCGGGGTCGCGGCGAGAGTTAGCTCCGCCCACCCCCGCGCGTCACAGGTCGCATCGGCCCGGGCTCCACTAGAAGAGGAAGGGAGCCGGGACACGAGGAGACCTGCAGCGGCGCTTCTGTTAGCTGTTCTAGTTGTTTTTTGTGCCTTTTTTTAGGTTTCCAGGCAGAGAGGTGAGCCGGGGACGCTGAGGAGAGGAGGACTGGGGAGGCAGGCAGATCGGGGTCGCGGCGAGAGTTAGCTCCGCCCACCCCCGCGCGTCACAGGTCGCATCGGCCCGGGCTCCACTAGAAGAGGAAGGGAGCCGGGACACGAGGAGACCTGCAGCGGCGCTTCTGTTAGCTGTTCTAGTTGTTTTTTGTGCCTTTTTTTAGGTTTCCAGGCAGAGAGGTGAGCCGGGGACGCTGAGGAGAGGAGGACTGGGGAGGCAGGCAGATCGGGGTCGCGGCGAGAGTTAGCTCCGCCCACCCCCGCGCGTCACAGGTCGCATCGGCCCGGGCTCCACTAGAAGAGGAAGGGAGCCAACGGCGCCCAGCCGTTCGGCGCGCGGCGAAGGCGAGCGGTAAAGGCGCTCGCCTTAGCGAGAGCGCCTTCGCGAAGGAGCCTTGAGAAGGAGCCCAGGCAGCCCAGCAGCAAACCTAACTTTAACCCAAATAAAAAAAAAAAAAAAAAAAAAAAATCTTTTTTCTCCACTTTCTTCCTTCTCTACCCTTTCGGCTTCTCACTCTTCTCTCTCTCTCTCTCTACTCTTTCAACTAGCTGCACGCCAAAAGCCACTCTCAACCACCGAGGGACCGTAGGAGCAAGGAGAAAGAAATGGAGGCTACAGGAACCCAGCAGAGCTACCCAGTTTACTGCGTTGAGTGTCATATGTATGACTACCTCCCCTCCGGGAGGCGGGCATACATATGCGGTCGGTGTCAGGAACTGGAAAGCCTGAGGATGGAGGTCGGCAGATTGAGGGTCAAGGTCCAGGAACTGGAGGGACTGGAGGGACTGCGCAACATAGAGGAGACGAGCTGGTCAACCAAGGACACAGATGGAGCAGGCCTCATTGTGGACCAGGTGAGGGACCTTGAGAGATTCATCGAGGAGGCCTATAGGAAGGCGGAAGGACAGGACCAACAGCTGCACAGACGGATGTCGGCAGACGAGACCCAGGATCCACAAGGCGACACCGGGGAAGGACCTAGCGGAGGAACCACACAAGAGGAGGAGACCGTGACTCACCGAGACCCCGAGGGTGAGACACCTCACTACACCGAGGACACGGACCTGAGACAGAGGAGGTTGCTGAGGAAAGGGAAGTCTGCTATTGTGGTGGGAGACTCGATCTTGAGAGAGGTAGATAGTCACGTAGCTGGAGGAAGGGAGGATCGGCTAGTGACTTGTCTCCCAGGGGCCAAGACACGAGACGTCACTGATAGGATTGAGAGGATCCTGGACGGAGCAGAGACAGAGGAGACTGCGGTGATAATCCACGTCGGAACAAATGACGTGAGCCGGAGGAACTTCAGCATGGCCACGATGACTGACCAGTTCAGGGTCCTGGGACGAAAACTGAAGCAGAGTAACCGGAGGATAGCATTCTCAGAGATCCTGCCAGTGCCGAGAGCAGATGCAAAAAGGCAGGCAGACCTCCAGGCTGTGAATGCATGGTTGAGGAGATGGTGCCAGGAGGAGGGCTTCCACTTTGTAAGGAACTGGACGTCCTTCTGGGGAAAGAGTAAGCTCTACCGGCGGGACGGCCTGCACCTGAGCACAGAGGGAACTAGACTACTGGCTGCCAATGTGAGGAAGGAGATCGAGAGGGCTTTAAACTGAGGAGAGGGGGAAAGCCGACAGCTGATCTGATGTTGACGCTTCGGACAACAGTATCCAGAACAGATGCTGAACGGGCTGACTGCACAGAGGAAGTAGAGAGACCAGTGGATCTCAGGATCAGACAGCAAAGGAAACAACAGGTAAAGGGAGCTTGCTGGGTGGAGACTAAGGGGCATGGAGACACAGGGGGACTGGGTGGCAATAGGGCGAAAGCTGAGGGCATTATAGGGGCTACACAAGGCGAGGGGGATCGAACAGAGGCCGGGGCCCAGGAGGGGACAAGAAAACCCAGAGGAAAAGCGGGGAATTGGGGTGGCGGAAATGTGGGGAAGCTGAAAGCTACGAGGGTAAAGGCTATGGGCAAAACAGAAGTACAGGGAACAGGAGAGGCGGCCCAGGTGAATGCAGAGGTGGAGGAAAAACGACGGGACCTGCGGTGCTTATACGCAAATGCAAGAAGCCTCATGGCCAAGATGAGTGAACTTGAGGTCGTGGCCAAGGGGGAAGACCTGGATATAATTGGAATTACAGAAACATGGTGGACAGAGGAGAATCAATGGGATGTGGCGCTGCCGGGGTACAAGCTCTACAGGAGAGACAGGACCCACAAGAAGGGGGGAGGCATAGCACTATACATAAAGGACTCTATCTACTCGGTCGGGATGGATATAGCAACGAAGGCAGAGGGGCTGGAATCGCTATGGGTCAAATTGCCGGGAAACAATGGTGCAGGCATAAAACTGGGACTGTACTATCGCCCACCTGGCACGCCGGAAGGACTCGGACACGACCTGGAAGCTGAACTGAGACAGGAGTGCAGGACTGGAAGTGTAACAGTGATGGGAGACTTCAACTACCCAGGGATAGACTGGAGTACGGGTCACTCCAACTGCACTAGGGAAACAGGATTTGTAGAAGCTGTGAGGGACTGCTTCATGGAGCAACTGGTCAGGGAACCGACGCGGGGGTGTGCTACCCTTGACCTCATCCTGAATGGATTAGGGGGGCCTGCAAGAGGGGTAGAAGTAGGAGGACCACTAGGCAACAGTGACCACAATGAAATCAGATTCACATTAGAAAGGGGGACACCCATAGTAAGGAGAACCGCAACAACTGCGCTCAACTTCAAGAAAGGGAACTATGTTGCTATGAGGGAAACGGTGGGGAGGAAGCTCAGAAACATCTTTAGGATGGAGACTGTGGAAAGCGCCTGGACCCTATTCAGGGACACCCTGCAGGAAGCACAAAAAACGTACGTCCCCAGTTTCAGGAAAGGATGCAAGAACAAGCGGACAAAGGACCCGATTTGGATCTCAGCAGAAGTAAAGAAGGCAATAAATGACAAAAAAGTGTCCTTCCGGAGATGGAAAAAGGATCCAACTGAGGAAAATCACCAGGCGCACAGGAAATGCCAAAAAGAATGCCACCGAGAGGTTAGAAAAGCAAAAGGGAAATACGAAGAGGGGCTGGCCAGGGAAGCAAAAAACTTCAAGGCATTCTTCAGTTACGTAAAGGGGAAACGACCAGCGAGAGAGGAGGTGGGGCCGTTGGACGATGGGGATAGGAAGGGAGTGATTAAGGAGGATAAAGAGGTAGCTGAGAGGTTGAACACGTTCTTCTCGTCGGTCTTCACGAGAGAAGACACATCTAATATACCGGACTCAGAGGAGCTCATGATTGGGGAACAGGCTGAAAAATTGGAGCACATAGAGGTAAGTAAGGAGGATGTCCTCAAACAGATAGACAGATTAAAATGCGGCAAATCACCGGGTCCGGACGGGATCCACCCAAGGGTTCTGAAGGAACTAAGACAAGAAATAGCGGGCACAATCCAGCATGTTTGTAACCTATCCTTGAAAACTGGAGAGGTACCAGAGGACTGGAAATTGGCGAATGTCACACCTATATTCAAGAAGGGATCGAGGGGTGACCCCGGGAACTACAGGCCGGTGAGCCTGACTTCAATTATAGGGAAGATGGTGGAAGCTATGATAAAAGACGGCATTTGTGAGCACATTGAGAGAAATGGCCTACTGAGAACAAGCCAGCACGGATTCTGTAAGGGAAGGTCGTGCCTAACGAACCTTCTGTACTTCTTTGAGGGAATAAGCAGTCGGGTGGACAATGGGGAACCCATCGACATCATTTACCTCGATTTTCAGAAGGCTTTCGACAAGGTACCACATGAAAGGCTGCTTAGGAAACTGTGGAATCACGGGGTGGGAGGGGATGTGCACAGATGGATCGAGCACTGGCTGTCGGGTAGACTGCAGAGGGTCGGAGTAAAGGGCCAATATTCTGACTGGCGGGGAGTCACGAGCGGTGTGCCACAGGGATCGGTGCTGGGGCCGTTACTCTTCAACATATTTATCAATGACCTGGAAAAAGAGGCAAAGTGCGAGGTTATAAAATTTGCAGACGATACGAAACTGTGCGGCAGAGTTAACTCCAGGGAGGAGTGTGAGGACCTGCAAAGGGACCTAGACAAGCTGGAAGACTGGGCAAACAAATGGCAAATGCGCTTTAACGTGGAAAAATGCAAAGTCATGCATATAGGGAAAAAGAACCCGTTGTTCAACTACAAATTGGGGGGGGCATTGTTGGGAGAAAGCAATCTTGAGAGAGACTTGGGTGTGCTGGTGGATGCATCACTGAAGCCATCTGCACAGTGCGCAGCGGCCTCAAAAAAAGCCAACAGGATGCTGGGCATCATAAAGAGGGGCATAACTACCAGGACGCGGGAAGTCATCATGCCACTGTATCGAGCGATGGTGCGTCCGCATCTGGAATACTGCGTTCAATATTGGTCGCCGTACCTCAAGAAAGACATGGAGGTACTTGAGAGAGTCCAAAGGAGAGCAACGAAACTGGTAAGAGGGCTGGAACACTACTCATATGCTGAGAGGTTGGATAGGCTGGGGCTCTTCTCTCTGGAAAAAAGGAGGCTCAGGGGTGATATGATAGAGACCTTCAAGATCATGAGGGGCATAGAGAGGGTGGATAGGGACAGATTCTTCAGACTGAAGGGGACAACAGGTACGAGGGGGCACTCGGAGAAACTGAAGGGAGATAGGTTCAGAACGAATGCAAGGAAGTTTTTTTTCACCCAGAGGGTCGTGGACACTTGGAATGCGCTACCGGAGGAAGTGATCAGGCAGAGTACGGTACAGGGATTCAAACAGAGACTGGATGGATTCCTGAGGGATAAAGGGATCATGGGATACTGAGAAAGCTAACCAGAAAATAAATGTAGAAACCCAACCAGGTCGTGCAGGTGCAAGACCGGAGGGCTAGGACTTTGATGGGAAGATAGGACTCAATTAGGAAACCGAGGTGGCATGGGGGCCCCTTCTGGTGATTTAGACAGGTCGTGACCTGTTTGGGCCGCCGCGGGAGCGGACTGCTGGGCAGGATGGACCTATGGTCTGACCCGGCGGAGGCACTGCTTATGTTCTTATGTTCTTATGTTAGTCGTCTTATGTTTTCTGGAATATTCTGAAGCTCATTTTCATAGCACATAGATTTACAAAATTATATGTTTCTATGGGGCTCGTTTTCAAAAGATAAAAATGTCCAAATAGTGGCATAAAAGGGTAGATGGACGTTTTTCTCTCCATACCTTCCAAATTGCTATTTTCGAAACCCAATTTGTAGATGGATTTCTATGCTGTGTTTCTGCAGTGCCTCTAAATCTCAAGGGGACATGTTGGAGTCCTGTTTTGGGTAGGATTAGGGTGGGCTTATGAGTTGGACATTTTTCTGCAATAATGGAACATTCTGAAGTGTGTCCAGGGCACAATTTGGACATTTGAGGCTAGACCTGTGTTCTTAATGAATAAGTGCCAAAAAGGTGCCCAAACTGACCAGATGACCACTGGAGGAATATAAACATAACCCACCACACTCCCCCAGTGGTAACTAAGGGTTTGAGACTCAGACAAGCTTCAGAAAGAAAAGGACACCCTCTGGGACACATTCTTAGCCAGTAGCTATAATAGAAGAGTTACTTCTTAAGCCCTAAAACTTCTGGAGAATTCAACCCATAAAAATAGCAATAACCAACAACCAATGGATAAACAACTCATGTTGCTCCCCTACACCCAAGAAATGACAGACTGCATAGGTAAATTGCTAAAGAAAAATCACATCAGAAGAACATACAGCACACCACAGGAGAAAGCATCCATACTCACATGTGTGAAGGCCCAGCTACCTTGGCTCCAATTCCCTGGAGTTTATGAAATCCCAGGTAGCTGCAGCCAATCAGACACTGGTGGATCTGGCTGTATCATAGAGGAAAGGCTACCAGAAGATTTTAGGTGGTCAAAAAGAATCAAAGAAGCAGTAGAGATAGCAAAACATCCATGTAACCTCAATGGAGACAAAGGGCTACTCTAAAACAAGGCATGGCAATCACCCATTCAAAGGACAAATATCCCTATCTCCATCCCAGAGTTTCGAAATGTGACATACAGAAATTCCTTCCCCTTCCCCCCAGAGTCACAACTGTTCCAATGAATTTTCTGCTTCATTTTCCCACAAAATTTAAATTTATCAACAAACTTTCTGTCAAAATTCAAATTTATAACCAACACACTTTCTCGCCAAAATTTCCTGTATTAAACCACCCACCTCAAACCACAACCAGTCAGGTTTGAGAACCCACTATATAAAGAACTGCAGACCTCACATCACACCCTGAAGAAAACAGCAGCACAATGGCTGAGATGTTGGAAATGTACAAACAAACAGGAGAGAGAATCCCCACATTAATATCCAAACGTACACACAAAAAGGGGGATTTCTGAAGGATCAGAGTGGCCACCAGTGAATGTATAAGTTAAGAAGCAGTCTGTATAAAAATAAAAACAAAAGAAGAAAACTCTTTCTGAAGTGATAAACAGTCTTTATTCTTAATCATAAGGTCTTCAAATGGAAGAAGACTCAACATGGCCATGCATCAGACTACACAGCTGAAACATGGCCATGTTAAGTCTCCTTCCATTTAAAGTTCTTAAGAATAAAGACTTTACCATTTCAGAAAGAATTTCTCCTTTGTTTTTCTTGAGGATAGAGACTGCCTCTTAACTCATACACTCACTGGAGGCTTCTCCAGTCCTTCAGAAACCCCACTTTTTGTATGTACTTATGAGATGTTGGGCATGGCAAGACCCAGCCAACTGCAACAATCACTACTTATCTTTCTCTTACTTTATTTTATCTAGTCAACCACTTTGTATTCTTTAGAAACCTTTAACCCATGTGAAGAATTTCTCTATTTTCTTTTCTTACGCTAAAGGATGTATTGTAAAAAGATTCCTGGACAAAACTTTAGCTTACCAGGCTAGTGTCTGGAGCAAAACTTTAACGTGCTCTATTTGTGAATTCCTGGTCTTATCAAATGTTTAGGAAACCTCTGAAATCTTATTTGTATGACAAATTTGTTTGAGAAACCTCTACTTGTGAATTCTTTTCCTTACCAAATGTGTAAGGAAGCTGTGAAATCTTATTCGTATGACAATTTTGGCTTAAGATACGCAACCATGCAAGATATATAATTCGATATGTATTCATCTGCGTCTGGCAGATTCTCTTTGTTGTAAACCGCTCTGAACTGTTAAGGTATAGCGGGTTATAAATAAATTATTATAATTACTTTATCCAAACACCTTGGGGGCAGAGAAGCAGGATGTCATGCTGTCCTTTTGAGTTTGGCTGTGAGTAGGGTTTTGAGGACATGTCCGGGGGTCCGGATGGCTTTTCAAAACCCGGCACTGACAAGAGCAGGAAGCAGGGGGTGGGGCTAGGGCAGGCTTGGGGGCAGGGATGGCAACCATAGCTTTGAGCACATAAGCCCAAAAGAGAGACAAGGTGCAGAAAGCAACCATTGGCTGGAGCATTACCCTTCCCCTGGGTGCAGTGACAGTCTCAATTTGGGCTGGTGCAGTTCCATTGGTTTTATGTACTATTCATGCTTATTTCATAAGAATTTGAAATCAATTACTTTTGAAAAAGGAAATCATTTCCTACTGTCACTCAATACATGCTTCCTATAGGGTTGGCAAAAGAAGTCTGGAAATGCTTTCAGTGGCCTTTCAAAGCCTGCACTGGAGAAATGGCTCAAATCCCACCTTTCTCATTGATGTTTCTCGTGACACTGGACAAGTCTGTTTACCCTCCACTACACCAGGTATAAACCAGGATTAGATGTACCCTCTGGACAAGGGTCTACCTTTGGTATCTGAATAATAATTAATAACTCATCTTGAGCAGAGGCCTGAAAGGAAACTAATGAAATCCAAGTCCTGGGTGGGAATTTTAATGGCAGGACAGCTCTGGGGAGGGAGGTTGGAGGTATAGGGAGAAAGATACAAAACCCCTGACTGAAGAAATGCTTCTAGGAAAAAGTCCATAGACAGATGACCTGTGACTGAGGAGATCACTGGCAGAAAAAGAACCTTATTTTATCTGAGGACTGTGAGCTGCATGTAAAAAACTGAATGTGTACCTGAGCCAACCCCATACAGGAATCGACCTAATATCACCATTTCAAAGGAGCCCAGGGTCCGACTGAAACCCAAGACAGCTGCACCCAGGAGCGCAATGATATTATTATATAAGAGGGTCTTCTTCCTGTAGTGGTGAAAAGGAGAACATATGTCAATGTATGGAATATCTATAGCCCTTTAATAATACTACTTGATGATATAGGCACATATAGAAGCACATTCATGGAGTTTGAAATGTAGCTCCCCTCTTTCTGTTCATTCATTGCAATCTTTAGTCTTTGTCTATCCTAGAAGAGATCTATCACACAGGAGCAAAGGATTGCTTTACCTGCCAAATCTGACAGAGAGGTAGGCAACATTCAGGGAACCCAGCAACCCCCCTACGTTGTAGATGGCGATGATGACAGACCATAGTAAGCTAACTTTCTCCTGATGAAGAGGAGAGCCATAGCGATCCTGCCAGGTCTGGTTGATGAACTCCTTAATATACTGGAAAGAAGCAGAAGCAGGTGAAAACGACTTGAGCATAGATTTATTATACTAAGCAATTATTCCTTTTTTATATATATATATATTATTTCTTTATTAATTTTCACAATATTCACAAGCATAAATCTTGTTCCATATAATACAGAGAAGGAAACTATTCAAATCACAAAAATTTTCCACATTGAACGGTATAAATTTTTTCCTCTTCCTCAGACCACAATGTTGAGGAGTGGTAGTCAGAATCTAGTTTAGAAAAAATAGGTATCTAACATTCAAAGAAAAGGGTTAATGGACTATCGGTTGCAATATTCACATAATTCCATTCCTTAATCAATCCTTAATGATCTTTTTCACTTTTAGAAATTCCCTCAAATGGTCTGGAGAGTAAAAAGTATATTTTATTCCCAAATACCTAGCTAGGGATCTGCTAAAAGGAACATAGCACCAAGTTTAAGAGTCTCTTGACGTAGGGAAAGAAAGTCTTTTCTTCTCTTTTGCGTAACTTTTGAGACATCCGGGTATATCCAAAGTCTTTGATCTCCAAATAATTTTTGGGAATTTTTAAAGTATAATTTCAAAATCGAATTTAAATCTTGCTCAAAAACAAAAGACACTAAAAGAGTAGCTCTTTCAGTATCTACAGACAAGGTTTGTTCCAAAAGGGCAGAAATATTCCCAAAATCAATCTGTTAGCAATTATTCCTTTTTTTTAAATTGATCATTCATGTTCTATTTCTGATCTTTTAATGGTGATGTATATAGTTTGATATCTTCACATTCTACGATTGCGCAAAGAGAGGTTAAGTGACTTGCTCAGAGTCACAGAGGATGTAAGAACATCAGATATGCCATTTTAGGTCAGACCAGATATCCACTGAGCCTGATATTATGCCTTCAACAGTGGCTACTCCAGCTCATCAAGAAGTATCCAAAGACCATGATCCTTAGTATTCATTCCCAAGGTTAAGCAATGGCTTTCTCATGTCTGGATGGCTAATAATTACGCAGCAAAATACAAAATCACAGAGAAACCAATGAACTTATCTAGAGATGCACGCAGCTGTCCATATCTCATCAAGGGGGTGCCTTGGCTGATTGCCCTACAGAATATCCTGTTTCGTAACCTTCAGAGGCAAACTCAGGAGCATGACCCACTGCTAGTAAATCATCACTTCTCTAAGCTACATGACATATGCAGGCACGCACACAACTTAGAGATGTTACGCACGTATGTCATGCACTTATGTCTCACAACTTAGAGATGTAATGATTTATCCCAGTGGTTCTTAAACCTGTCCTGGGGATCCCTAGCTAATCGGGTTTTCAAGATATCTCTAATGAATATGCATGAGAAAGATTTGCATGCCTGTCACCTCTATTATATGCAAATCTGGCTCAGGCATATTCATTAGGGATATCTTGAAAATCCAACTGGCTTGGGGTCCTCCAGGACAGGTTTAAGAACCACAGGTCTATCCAATCCAGCTACTCTCAGTTTCAAATTTTATCAAGGCACAACATATTAGCCCTTAGATCAGTGTCCCGCAAATGTTGTCGAGCCACAGCACACTAAACGTAGTGGCTGCGGCTCAAGGCATCCATCCAGATGTGTGTGAACATTAACGCGATGATGTCACGAATATGCGTGACATCATCACGTCAATGTCTGTGCATGTGCGAAGGCACACCAGATGGGCCCTGAGCTGCCAGTGGGGAGTGCCAGCAGGGAAGACACACAGAGAGGAGAAGTGCTGGCGCCGGCTGATTGCCTACAGCAGGGGTAGGGAACTCCGGTTCTCGAGAGCCGTATTCCAGTCAGATTTTCAGGATTTCCCCAATGAATATGCATTGAAAGCAGTGCATGCACATAGATCTCATGCATATTCATTGGGGAAATCCTGAAAACCCGACTGGAATACGGCTCTCGAGGACCGGAGTTCCTTACCCCTGGCCTACAGGATATGCCTCTCACTGTGAGAGGCATGTCCTGCAGGCAATCAGCCAGCGCCTTTCCTCCTTCCCGGCGTCTCACGACACACCTGAAATCTTAGGAGGCACACAGTTTGCGACACACTGCCTTAGACACTTTTGGGTGACAGTTTTTGTTGAATTAGATTGCTACATAAGCTCATTTATTTTGTCTTTTTGTTGCGTGGACAACTTAAGGACTCCTGATGCAGGCTCTGTAGCTGAAACACGATCCATTTTTTTTGTTTCACTTCCTATTTTTGTCATTAAAGTTTTAGTTTGACGGTCTGGTCTTCTCTGCTCCTATGGGGTTTTTTTCTTTTGGGTTTGGGGCAGAGTTTTAGTTTCTCCTTTTGGTTTTCCTATCCAATCTACCCATCCATCCCACAACTACTCAGCTCTACAATCCCTTCCACACCCTCCAGGATTTTATACATCTTTACCGTATTTTCTCTCTGCGTTCTCTGCTTCAGGTTGCAGAGCCTTAACCTGTTTAACCTTTTTTCATAGCAGAGTCATTCCATCTGCTTTTTTATTTTGATTGTCCTCCTCTCTACCTTTCTCAGTTCATTTTTGACAATACACCCGATACTCATGGTGTAGTGACATTATGGATCAATATGAGTGAAGAGTGGGTAAAATGATTAGCTCCAGGGTCTTCTGCCAGCCCAGGTGCTCCTCAGTTCCATGGGAGGTGTATGGTGAAAGGGCATTGGAGCCTCCAAATTCTACCTCCATCAGAAATCGAGACAGGCAGGGATTCTCAAACCTTGTTTGGCTTTCAAATTGTTCTTTTTCTATGGTATATATTGAAAGAGAGCTTTTATCGCTAAAGAGTAGTTGTGCTTACCTCTGATGGAGAGCTGATAGTGGAGATCTGTAACCCATACTGGAAAGTACCACCAATTCCAAGGACTATGCTTAGCAAAGCTAGATTCCAAGTTACCTGCTGCAGGAGAAAGGAATGATGAAACAAGGCAGATAATGTCCGCATGTGCACACAGCCTACATACACACACACATATACCGAGTGTACATGTAAGACGGAGACAACTGAAACCAGGATCTTTGGCTTCTACCAAAACCAAATCTGTGTCCAAAATTGGCCACTCAGTTTCAGTAGAAACCAAAATCAAACCGTACCTTAAGAAGGATATGGCGTTACTCGAGAGGGTTCAGAAAAGAGCAACGAGATTGATAAAAGGTATGGAAAACCTTTCATATGCTGAAAGATTAGAGAAACTGGGGTTCTTTTCCCTGGAAAATTGAAGGCTTAGAGGGGACATGATAGAGACTTACAAGATCATGAAGGGCATAGAGAAAGTGGAGGGGGACAGATTCTTCAAACTTTCAAAAACTACAAGAACGAGAGGGCATTCGGAAAAATTAAGAGGGGACATATTCAGAACCAATGCTAGGAAGCTCTTCTTCACCCAAAGGGTGGTGAAGACCTGGAATGCGCTTCCAGAGGGTGTGATAGGACAGAGTACGGTATTGGGGTTTAAGAAGGGATTAGATGATTTCCTGAAGAAAAAGGGCATAGAAGGGTATAGATAGAGGATTACTATACAGGTCCTGGATCTGATGGGCCACCACGTGAGTGGGCTGCTGGGCACGATGGACCTCTGGTCTGACCCAGCAGAGGCACTGCTTATGTTCTTATGTTCAAACCTGTCCCCCAGCAATCCCCCACTCCCTCACCTGACCAAAAATGCCCCCCTCCCAAGCACACTTTAATACACAACTCCAGTGGTGCCTCCTTCCTCCCCACCCCCGGGCCTAGATCGTTGGTGGGTAATGGATGCAGAAGAGTCCCCCCTCACTCCCGCGTGTAGCCAGTTCCAGTAGAAATAGCAACTGAGGCTGCCACGGGAGGTCTCGGCAGCCTTTTCTACTGAGCAGCAGCAAGTGATCGTGGAGGAGGGGGGAGAGTTTCGGTTTCAACTGAAAGTGCACTGGCAATTTTGGCTGAAACCTGAACCTAGATTTCAGGCCAGTTTAGGCGCTGAACATGAAACTGAAATTTGGTTGGCTTCTAATGTAAGTTATAGATTAAAGGGGTCATGGATTTGATATACCTTTTTTCCAAGGGTACAATCAAAGCAGTTTACATATACTGTACTAATATGTAGGTACTTTTTCCTGTCCCTAGTGGGTTCACAATCTGTTATGTGCTTGCATTTACATGCATAACTTCGACAGCAACATACTTAAGTGCCAATTAGCACTAGCATACAACTTGCTTAGCATGTGAATGCAAGGGGGCACGCACAGGGGGAGGAATGGGGTATGGGTGTGTCCAAAATTTACACACATGTAACTTACAGGCAACTCCATTAATTGGAACCTAAGGACAGTACTAGGTAGACTATACGGTCTATATCCCATAAATATCAAAGAAAAATGACAACTCAGAACTGTACACAATATTCTAAATAAGGTCTCGCCAGAATCTTATACAGGGACATCAATACCTCCTTTTTTCTATTGGCCATCCCTCTCCCTATGCCACCTAGCATCCTTCTAGCTTTAGCTGTCGACATTTCAACCTATTTGGCCACCTTAAGATAATCACATACTATCACACCCAAGTCCTGCTCTTCTTTCATACACAAAAGTTCTTCACCCCCTAAACTGTACCATTCCCTTGGGTTTTTGCAGCCCAAAAGCAGGATCTTGAATTTCTCAGCATTAAATCATAGCTGCAAAATTTCAGACCATTCGTCAAGCTTCACTAGGTCCTTCCTCATGTTGCTCACACCATCAGCGGTGTGTACTCTATTGCAGATTTTGATATCATCTTACCTGACAACTCTTTAGCAATATTGCTTACAAAAATATTTTTAAAAAACAGGCCCAAGAGCCAAACCTTGAGGCACACCTCTAGTAACATCCCTTTCCTCAGAGAGATCTCCATTTACCACTACCCTCTGTCACCTTCCACTCATCTCAGTGGCATAGTAAGGTATGAGGGTGGCAGTCTGCCCCGGGCGCAGTCTTCCTTGGGGTTGCCCTTCCTCTCCAGCCCCACTTCCCACTCCTCCCCCTGCACTCCTTCCCCGTACCTTTTTAACTTTGGCATGAGCAGCGATGAACTTGCTGCCCACGTCGGCTTTGGAGAGCTCTCTGACATCACTTCCAGAAATGACAT
Source organism: Geotrypetes seraphini (assembly GCF_902459505.1). Lineage (NCBI taxonomy): Eukaryota > Metazoa > Chordata > Amphibia > Gymnophiona > Dermophiidae > Geotrypetes > Geotrypetes seraphini. The sequence goes on from NC_047091.1 coordinate 132,822,231, forward strand.
CGGAGAGAGCTCCGAAGCTGATGTGGGCAGCAAGTTTATCACTGCTTGCACCAAAGTTAAAAAGGTACATGTGCGGCAGGGGGGTAGGACATGAATGAGGGAAGAAGAGGGGCATTACAACCCCGGGTTCCAGTCACCCTCGCTACGCCACTTACTCAACCAGTTCCTGACCCAATCTGTCACTTTGGGGTCCATCCCGAGAGCATTCATTTTAGTAATTAGATGCCTAAGTGGAACACTGTTAAAGGCTTTCCTAAAATATAAATACACCATATCTAGTGCACTCCCTCTATCCAGTTCTCTGTTCACCCAGTCAAAGAAATTGATCAGATATGTCTGACAAGACCTGCCTCTAGTGAATCCATGTTGCCTTCAGTCCTGTAATCCACTGGATTCCAGAAACATCACCATTCTCTGTTTTAAAAGTGTTTCCATGGAAGTTAGAATTACCAGCATGTAGTTCCCTACTTCTTCCTTACTTCCACTTTTCTGGAGAGGGACCACATCCGCCCTTCTCCAATCCTCTGGTACTACTCCTGATTCTAGAGAAGCATTGAAAAGGTCAGCAAGCAAAGTCGCCAGAACTTCCCTAAATTTCTTCAGTACCCTTGGATGTACACAAGCCGGCCCCATTGCTTTGTCCACCTTTAGTTTAGATAGCTTCCCACGAATGCAATCCTCTGAAAATTGATCAGGGTCTACCACTCCTCCATCCCTATTTGCATTTGTCTTCAGCTATGATCACAGAGCAGAAATATTTGTTAAGCAATTCAGCCTTATCTTTATCAGTTTCTACATATTTCTCCCTTTCACCGTTGAGTCTCACAATGCCATTTTTGCACTTCTTCCTATCACTAATATATTAAAAAAAAGAAAAGTCTTGTCTCCCTTTTTTATCGTGTCAGCTATTTTTTCTTCTTTGTGCATCTTTGCTTTCCTGACTATTTGACCAGCCTCTATTAACTTTTCGAGATATTTTTCCCTTTCTTCTTCTTTCTGTGATCTTTTGTAGTTTATGAAATCTATCCTTTCTTTCCTTACCTTTTCAGCTACTACTTTTGAGAACCAAAGTGGCCTTTTCCTCTTACTTTTACTTACTTTTCTTACAAAATGGTTTGTTGCCCTTACAATAACTACTTTCAGTTTTGCCCACTGCTTTCCTTCTTCTTCCAGATGTTCCCCTCCAGACAATCATGAATTTATAATGCATGTAAATAATGAGCAAACTAGATGGACCGTTCAGGTCTTTATCTGCTGTCATTTACTATGTTACTATGTTATGTTACTATAACTTGCATGGTTAAGTGCTGCATTTAAACTTGGGCATGCCTAAATGTAGACACTTTTCTGCCAATTTAGGCAAGTACCGGTATTCTATAAGAAAATATACACAAAAATATGGTGCTCAGTTATCAAGTTGCCTCACATGTCTGTACATACATCTTCATACAAAGATACAACCTGCACATGTCATACACAGCCTGTACACATTGCATATACCTGTGGTTCCCAACCCTGTCCTAGAGAACCACCTGCCAGTCAGGTTTTCAGTATATCCCTAATGAATATGAATGGATCAGATCTGCATACCCGTGACCTTCAGGACAGGGTTGGGAACCACTGGTATACACAGTGACAGATGAGTACCATACACACTTTATTCCTCACTGTGACTCCAGGGAAGTACTAGCTGTGCTGTTTGGAAAAGTGACCCAGAATAGGAAGAGAATGCATTCAAATAGGGCCACAGCTATGAGATAACAATTACTGTGGCTAATGTAGGCTGAAATGTAAGTTTAATCTCAGTGAACAGAGGAGAAATATCAGAAGTCTCTGTTTACTCTTACTCATGAAAAAGGTAACTGGCATTCCCAAAACTGTGAAGAGAGGAGGTTCCTTAGGTGTCTGAGCCAATAAGGGCCTTAGGCCCCTTCCCGTGTATCACATGGCTGTCTGTAGCCCTCCCAAGCAAGAACTCGGGTGACCTCACTAACTTTGCTATTTAATTTGAATCCTCTCTGGGCGGTGTGTTCCAGTGGCGCATGAGTTTGCTCCTTCTTTGGGCACCTCCAGATTTTCACGGGAGTTACTCCTCCTTTGGGCACCTCCAGATTTTCGCTTCCTCTCATTGTATAGCTCTATTTCCTTTCTCTGTTCCTCTCCTTATGGCTCCTATTTACTTTCTCCTTCTAATACTCACTCTCTCCAATCTTATTCCCTTTCCCCTCCACACCATAAGCCCTCAATATCCTTCTTTTCCTATTCTCTCACCAGCCATTTTGTCATCTATCTTATTAGAAACATAGAAACATAGAAAGATGACGGCAGATAAGGGCTACAGCCCATCAAGTCTGCCCACACCATTGACCCTCCCTTTTAAGTCTAATGTCCCATTTAAGTAGAATTGTAAAAATGCCATTCTACTGACCCGCTCTTTCAAGTCCTATCCTTTGGCAGATCCTCGTAGGGATCCTACATAGGTATCCCATTTATTCTTGAAGTCTGGGACGCTGTGTGCCTCTATCACCTGCATTGGAAGCTTGTTCCAATGCTCAATCACTCTCTCCGTGAAGAAGTACTTCCTGGCATCTCCACGAAACTTCCCTCCCCTGAGTTTGAGCGGATGACCTCTTGTGGTCGAGGGTCCCTTCAGGAGAAAGATATCATCTTCCACCTCAACCCGTCCCGTGATGTACTTAAATGTCTCAATCATGTCTCCCCTCTCCCTACGCTCCTCGAGAGAGTAGAGCTGTAACTTGCTCAGTCTTTCCTCGTACGGGAGACCCTTTAGCCCCGAGACCATCCTGGTGGCCATCCGCTGAACCGATTCAACTCTGAGCACATCTTTACAGTAGTGTGGCCTCCAAAATTGCACACAGTATTCCAGATGAGGTCTCACCATGGCTCTGTACAATGGCATCATGACTTCAGGCTTCCTGCTGACGAAGCTTCTCCTGATACAACCTATCATCTGCCGTGCTTTAGATGAAGCCTTCTCCACTTGAGTGGCAGCTTTCATATCAGCACTGATGATTACTCCTAAGTCTCGTTCTGCCGTAGTTCTGGTTAAAGTTTCTCCATTCAGGGTGTAAGTTCTGCAAGGATTTCTGTTTCCAAGATGCATGACCTTACATTTCTTGGCGTTGAAGCCCAGCTGCCAGATCGAGGACCAGCTTTCTAAAGTACGCAGGTCTTGCTCCATAGCATCCTTTAGATTATAGTCGTTTACTATATTGCATAGTTTGGCATCATCAGCGAATAAGGTTACCTTGCCTTGAAGCCCTTGAGTCAGATCCCTAATGAATATGTTGAAGAGGAGAGGGCCCAGGACTGAACCCTGTGGCACTCCGCTAGTCACTTCCGACATTTTAGAGAGAGTACCATTAACCACTACCCTCTGAAGTCTGCCACTAAGCCAATCTTTGACCCATGTAGTTAGAGTTTCTCCCAACCCCATTGATTTCATCTTGTTCAGCAGCCTGCGGTGTGGGACGCTATCAAACGCTTTGCTGAAGTCCAGGTACACGACGTCCAAGGACTCGCCTGAGTCCAGTCTTTTTGTTACCCAGTCAAAGAAGCTGATAAGATTGGACTGGCATGACCTACCCTTGGTGAATCCATGTTGACTGGGATCCCGGAGATTTTCCTCGTTTAGGATCGTATCCAATCTATACTTAACCAGTGTCTCCATGAGTTTACACACTATTGAGGTGAGGCTTACCGGTCTATAGTTCGCAGCCTCAGCCTTGCAACCCTTTTTATGTAGAGGAACGACGTTGGCAGTTTTCCAGTCCAACGGTACTTTCCCCGTACTTAGTGAAAGATTGAAGAGCACTGCCAACGGTTTTGCCAGAACATCTCTCAATTCTCTGAGCACTCTTGGGTGTAGATTGTCCGGTCCCATGGATTTGCTCACCTTGAGTCTTGCCAGTTCGTTGTAGACGTCCCCAGGTGTGAACTCAAAATTCTGAAACGGGTCATCCACGTCTTGTTTCTCTTTCAACTGTGGTCCATGTCCTGGTGCCTCGCAGGTGAAGACTGAGCAGAAATATTCATTTAGTAGTTCTGCTTTCTTGGAGTCCGCCACTGCGTAGTTTCCGTCCGGTTGTCTAAGGCGTACTATACCGTCTGTGTTCCTTTTCCTATCACTGATATACCTAAAGAAGGATTTGTCCTTATTCACTGCACTCAAGCTCAAGCATTCTCTCTCTTCCATTCATCCATCTCCTTTCTCTTTGAGCCCCTCCCATCTTCGTCATTGCCGTTATTATTCCCCTTTGCTTCGACACACTCTCTTACTCCTTCTTCTGCTCTCTGCTGGGGATGTGAATCCAAACCCTGGCTCCCCACATGTGTAACCGCCCTACCCTTATACCTATTATTCTCCTTCAGTCCTCCTCTCTTCCTTTCTCATGTGCCTTATAGAATGCTTATTCTGCCTCCAACAAACTGCCCTACATTCATGACCTCCTTATCTTCTGGTCCCTCCACCTGCTTGCTCTAACTGAAACATGGACCTGCCCTGAGGACTCTACTGCAGCTGTTGCCCTCTCCCATGGTGTCTACCATTTCTCCCATACACCTCTCCCTACCAGTCGAGGCGGAGGTGTTGGGTTTCTTCTCTCTCCTTTTTGCAGATTCCAACTTCTTCACCCTTTATCCCATAGCCTTTCCTCAATTGAAGTCCACTCTGTCTGCCTATTCACTCCTTTACCTCTGCAGATAGCGGTCATTTATCGCCCCCCCCTCCTAACAAGTCCCCTTCCTCCTTTCTCACTGAATTTGACTCCTGGCTTTCTTGAGTCATCTTCTCCTTCCCTCATTCTTGGGGACTTTAACTTTCACCCTGATGATCCCACTGACAAGTTTGTTGCTAAATTTCTTGCCTTAACCTCCTCATTTGATCTCCAACTTTGGTCCACAACCCCTACTCACCAGGATGGCCACTGCCTTGACCTTGTCTTTTCTTCCAACTGCTCTCTCTCTCTAACTGCTCTACTTCACTGCTCCCCATCTCTGATCACCATCTGATATCCTTCACCATTACTCCCCCTCCGCCACGCCCAGTCACCTCCAAGAGGTTTCAAAATCTTCAAGCCCTCGATCCTCCCATGCTCTCATCCACTGTTTCACCTCTCCTTGTCTCCACTATGTTATCTAAGTCTGTCCATGAGGCTGTCTTGTCACACAATTCTATTCTCTGCTCTGGACACCCTTGCTCCCCCTGTTTCTCACTCTGTCAGGCGTACCAAACCTCAACCTTGGCTCACTCCCGGTGTCCGTTACTTACATTCCTGCACCCGCTGTGCCATCATTTTCTTCTGCGCATTGTGAGGAAATATTTACCAACCTGATTAATATCCATTTAAATATATTTCAATACAATTTGTGGTGATTTTTAGTGCACGTTATCAACCACACTGGAGACAATCCATTTTTGTACCTGGGGCAATGGAGCATTAAGGTCCCTTTTTATCAAGCTGTGGTAGAGCGTTTTAATGCGGTACGGTGAGGTAAATGTTCCGACGCTCATTCAAGTCCTATGAGTGTTAGAGCATATACCTCGCCGGCTCGTACTAAAATACTCTACTGCAGCTTGATAATAGGGGGCCTAAGTGACTTACCCAGGATCACAAGGAGCTGTAGTAGGAATTGAACCCAGTTCTCTGGAATCAAAATCTACTGCACTAACTATTAGGCTACTTTTTTTACTTTCTTTAATTCCACTGTGCTGCTTTCCTCCACCTTTCTTCTGGGTTTTTTTTTTTGTTTTCTGTAATCTCATCCCATCTCTTCTGCTTTTACTTTCTTTAAACTCACCGTGCTTCTTACCCTACATCAGGGGTGTCAAAGTCCCACCTCGAGGGCCACAATCCAGTCAGGTTTTCAGGATTTCCCCAATGAATATGCATGAGATCTATTTGTATGCACTGCTTTCATTATATGCTAATAGACCTCATGCATATTCATTGGGGAAATCCTGAAAACCCGACTGGATTGCAGCCCTTGAGGAGTGTCTTTGATACCCCTGCCCTACATTAATTGTGCTTCTACTTTTTTTTATCTCTTTTTTCTATTCCAAAGAATAGCAGAATCTCTAAATAGCAGAGAAGGACTGGGAAGATATACTGATATTATTTGACCCCCCAAACTCCTCTCTGTCCCATGTTTTGTGTAGTCCTATGTATCTTAAGAACTATTAAGAAGTGTAATCAGTATTCCATTCAGTTGCATCTTGAAATTGTTATTGGGGTAATCCCTAAATACTTCTTAAAAATATTTTCCTATCCTTGTCATCTAAATTCAACTACTAATCTTTCACCTAACTCCTCTGGGATCACTTTTTTTCATATCGAAAATTAATTTCTGCATTCTTTGCTTATTCTAGCTTGTCTGAGGACAATTGATATCATTTATCTGCCATCATTTGCTATGTAAAGATGTTATAGATATTACATTATTGCCCATGAAGACATTTCTGACGTCAACTGACATGATCAGCCAATCTCCGGCCAAGGAAACATTTAGAGGCACTTACATAATGAGATTTAAGATGTGAAACTGATGCTGTGGATGGCTGGAATCAGACCTAGAGAATGACACAGGGGCAAATTTGTCCCCGTCCCGTCCCCACGAGTTCTGTCCCTGTCCCATTCCTGCAAACTCTGCCTTAACCACACAAGCCTCGAACACTTATGATTTTAAAGTGTTCGAGGCTTGTGCAGATGAGGACAGAGCTTGTACGATTGGGGCAGAGCTCACAGTGATGGGATGTGAATAGAGAGATCCCCTCTAGTATTCTGTTGAGGTACAACTTCTGGGATTTCTCCTTCTACGTGTGTCTACATGAAAACAACTAGTCAAGTCTCTTTTGTAAAATCAGAACCTAGCAGGGTAAGTTTGGATGCCGGGAGAGCCCCTCACTCATTATTGCATTCAAGACATTGAAATAGAGCAGAGCAGGAAAAGAAACAATGGAAATAAAAAGAAAACATACCGGTTTGGGAGACATCTCTGGACTTTGGACGTTCTGTCTTGCTGCGCCGTATGCCAGGATCAAACAGCCTGAATCCCTACTGTGGGCTCCGTCTCTAGCAGTGTTCAAGTCCAAGTTAAAAGCTCACCTCTTTGAGACTGCTTTCAACTCCTAAATCTTCTCACCTTGGATTCTGCATCTCCAACCCTCTATGTCTGTCCAAGTTAGATTGTAAGCCCTTTCGATAAGGACTGTCTATTTAATCTCAAAATGTACAGCGCTATGTACACCCTTCAGCACTATAGACGTGTTGAATAGTAGTAGTAGTAATATAGATGAAACTCCAGATGAAATATCACCATTGGATTCTTACATCCGCATGTGTATGTACACACAGGCCTACAGATATAAGTGACTAACCCAAACTATCCATCAACCCTCAACCCCTCTGGTTGTTGGCACTGCAGTTCCCGATGGGTCAGGCTGATTATTCTGTGTAGGATTAGAGATGATCTGATTTTATTCCAGCAGAGCAGAGAAGATTGGGTGTTGCTGAGGATTATTAGGGTCAGTGATTTTAATGATGACAGAAATTACTGTAATGCAGACTTAATCTAAAACAGGCTGGTTAAAACTCAGACAGAAACATTTCTGAAGCTTGTGGGGTTAGTTGGAACTTTAAAGTGTAATTTGGAAATAAATCAACACATTTTCTTAATAACTAACATTTGGTTCAGCCTGTTAGGAAGGACTGGGGCATAGGTAGCTCCAAGGGTCACCTAGACAAAGGACATTGTATTTATGCATCTATATACTGTATATGTATTCTGTTTTTATTTATATAAATAAATCTTGTTATCTCCAAGGTTGATGTGTACTGTCCTGCTCCCAACTTGGTTTCTTTCTCAGTTTTGTTCTGTGTGGGGTAGTTTCACCTAGTTTTTTGTGCTTTGCATAGGAAGCTTGCCCACAAGCAGACAGTATGCAGAAGACAAGTCCAATTTTGGTCCAGGTTCAGATCACAGTTGAAAACTCTGGTCCAGGGTCAGTATCTAGTAGTAAAATTAAGTGCCAGCCACATTCTTCTGGCAGTTCCTCCTCCTCTCTGTTTTCAAAGTTGCACACAGAGGAAGAGAGGATGGTGAGTGGACTTGAATCCCCAGGCAGCTGCACCTTTACCCCAGTGCACTGGGAAAGGGACCAGAACCAAGCTGTTGATTTTTTTTTTTTTTTGACAGAGATCCTTATCTGAGTATTTCTGTCACTGTGGTTGGAAGTACCAAAGGAGAAGAGGCAGAGTGGATGCCTACTGCTAAGATGCAGGAAAGCACTGCCCTTTGGATGAAACAGTGGTTGTGAAAATGCCGCACCAAAACCCATTAGGAATTAATGGGTTTCAGTGCCATTGTCACACAGCTTTGTAAAAGAGGGTGTATGTTATTTGCATGTGATGTTCTGAGGGCTGTACCTGATTGAAATTGGTTTGGTTTATTTGCTGACTTTTTTTTTGTTACTTGGAAATGGACATTATGCCGTTTGGTTTGTCTTCACACTGAGAAAAGCACTAAGCCATGAGCTATTGGTTTGCTTTTACACTGGAAAAAAAGCACTAAGTTGTTTTTTTTTTGTTTAAGAGACTTATAGTCCGCCTAAAAACTAACCCCTTCTTCTACAAAGCTGCGCAGTAACAGCCCCGAAGTCCATAGAGATTTAAAGGGCTTCGGGGCTGTTGCGGCTTTGTAGAAGAGGGGGTAAGCGGATTACAACCATCTATATATATAATATTAAATAAACATAGGGCTCCTTTTACTAAGGTGCGCTAGCGGTTTTAGTGCACGCTACAATGCTGCGTGCGCTAAACGTTAATGCCTCCATACAGCTTGCATTAGTATTTTTTGGTTAATCTTTAGCGCATGCTAAAAACACTAGCGCACCTTAGTTTAAGGAGCCCATAGTATTTGTGTGTGATAGTCTGAGGTCTGTTCTTGATATATTTTGCACATGAATAATTAGAACTAAAATTATTGTCTACTCTGGACTAAACTATCTCTAGTATTGAGCTGTTTGGCTTCCTGTGTGCAGTGCAGAACCCAGCATGCTTCACAAGTTGTACATTTATTATGTTCTTTCAATAAAACTAAAAGTTAGAAATAACTCCCCTACTACAGGCTTAAAATGTTTGTTTGCATTGCCTCAGGCCCATAAAATTGCATAAAATAATCTTTATGCTTTGAGCAGAGAGATGCAGGGAAGAAAATTATGACTGCAGGGATGGTGAGGGGTCGAGGATGAAAAATGCACTTCACTGTGGGGACGGTGAGGGAACAGAGATGAAAATGTGGGGACAGGGATGAATCATTGTTCCCCTTGTCATTTTATTCAGGCCATGGGAGTCAGCAGGCTGACTCCTGCATTCAGCATTGAGTCCAGATACTCAATGCCAAGCCATTTCCAGTGACTGGCATTGACTGGCTAGTTCAGGGATCTCAAAGTCCCTCCTTGAGGGCCGCAATCCAGTCGGGTTTTCAGGATTTCCCCAATGAATATGCATTGAAAGCAGTGCATGCACATAGGATCTCATGCATATTCATTAGGGAAATCCTGAAAACCCGACTGGATTGCGGCTCTCAAGGAGGGACTTTGAGACCCCTGGTCTAGTTTATTTTTGACAAGTCAATTCCAAATTAGAACCCCGGCTACTGTCCACCACACATCCAGTGCTTATAACCACATTCACATACTTGTTAGCAGCACAGATCGTATATGTTAGGTATAGGGATCCTCAGATTGCCACCCAGATAGCATAACCCAGGCTGGCTGCAATCCTCATTGATCCCTGTTAATAACTGCTAAGCTGTTCTTCTTGCTTTAAATTCTTATTTTTCGCTATAATCTTCTATTACTCGTGATTCAATTCCTACTTTTAACCAACTGATTTTCAACTTTTAACATATAGATTGAGAAGTAACGCACTTATCTTGCAGCACCACCTCATCCTCCGACGTGAGCCCCGTTTCAATCCTTTTATCGGGGAGTGAGGTGCTGTTATACCGTTGGGCTGCAAAAAAGGAAAATCATTATCATCTCATCCTAACGATCTGTGCTGCTAACAAGTGTGTGAATGTAGTTTAGTTTTGGACACTATAAACTTACCCTCCCCCCCTTTCACTAAACCGTGTTAGTGGATTTAAGTGCAGGGAGCCATGTTGAATGCTCCACGCTGCTCCCGACGCTCATAGAGTTCCAATGAGCGTCAGAAGGGGGGTGGGGTGTTAGCCAGCTAAGTCGATATTCAGCGCTGCCTGACTAAATTTAAAGTGACCAAAGAGAGACCAGCTATTTCTGTGGCTCAATTAGGCCACTAAACCTAGCTGGCTAGCATATTAAATGTTGCAGATAGCCAGTTAAATTGCTCAACATAGCTAGCTGGCTGATAAGCACTAATATTCAGCAGCTATCTCACACTGAATATTAGTGCTTAGCCAGCTAAATATTATTTAACCATCCAGAAGCTGTTTCTGGTTGGTTAAATAACACTGAATATTGGCCAGTAAGTACATAATTATTGCTGTACTGAGACAGACTAATGGTCAATGAAGCCCAGATCCTGTTTCCAGCAGTGGCCAATCTAGGTCACGAGGACCTGGCAGGATCCCAAAAGAGAGCCTATTCTGGGCTGACAACCAAAGAAGCCAGAGTTCAAATCCCACTGCAGTTCCTTGTGGTCTCGGGCAAGTCACTAAGGACCCCTTTTACAAAGTCGCAGGAGCGATGCTGACACGGTAAATGCACCAAAGCCTATAGCAGTGGTCTCAAACTTGTGGCCCAGGGGCCACATGCGGCTCACCAAGTACTATTTTGAGGCCCTCGGTATAATACAGAATGGTTCTGTATGGAAAATGTGTGCCTTAAGTTTCCGGCGGTCGCATTCTGGAACGTTGCCCGCCTCACTGCTGTAACCTCACGCAAGCGCTTTCCTGCGTCTATGAGCGATTGTCCTCTCCACTTCACCTCACAAACGCAGGAAAGCAGCTTGTGCGTGTGTCCAGTGCTGGAGGAGGTGAGAGCTGAATGCGGTTGCGGACGTGACCGCTGGACACTTAAGGCACAAGTTTTCCATAAAGAATCATTCTTTATAATACCGAGGGCCTCAAAATAGTTGGTCCAAAATCTTGTCTCTTGCAGTTGATACTTTGATAGTTTTTCATTTTCTGCATGTTGCACTGCTTTCGGCTGTGTATAACTGAAATTATCAGATAATCCACATTTTGGATTTATAGGTACTTACCTCATGCAAAGTTGTCATTTCTTTAATAAGACATTAACTATGTTTTCTACAACTCTTCAAGTACCTACAAATCCAAAATGTGGCCCTGCAAAGGTTTTGAGTTTGAGACTACTGGCCTATAGGAATAGAATGAGCTTCGGTGCATTTACCACTGCAGCAAAACCCTCTATTCTGATTATGAGTTCTCCAGGGACAGGAAAATACCTATGGAGTATCGGAGTGTACTGAAATATATATCGGGGTAAGAATAGGTACAATATCGAAACCAAAAAACAAGCACTATACTCTCTTCCAGAGGGAGTGAAAAATCAGTTGCTCAGACACCTTAATAAATACCCGCGGAGTGACATTCTCTTGGAAGACTTCCCCTGAAGATGCGCTTGGCGAAACAGGGTACTCCTGTAAGGACTGGATTTGAGGTGCAGTGTTAAATAATAAAGAAGACGGCTGAAGCTGGGCAACTTGGAGTTAAGGTACTTTGCTGACTGCAACAGTGTGAATTGGAGAAAACTGGACAAAATTTCCTAGAGCTGAGAGAGAAACTGGGCCATGGTACGCCCTCACCTGGAATACTGTGTCCAGCACTGGTCGCCGTACATGAAGAAGGACACGGTACTACTCGAAAGGGTCCAGAGAAGAGCCACTAAAATGGTTACGGGCTGGAGAGGTTACCGTACAGTGAGAGATTAGAGAAGCTGGGCCTATTCTCCCTGGAAAAGAAGAGACTGAGAGGGGACATGATCGAAACATTCAAGATAATGAAGGGAATAGACTTAGTAGATAAAGATAGGTTGTTCACCCTCTCCAAGATAGAGAGAACGAGAGGGCACTCTCTAAAATTAAAAGGGGATAGATTCCGTACAAACGTAAGGAAATTCTTCTTCACCCAGAGAGTGGTGGAAAACTGGAATGCTCTTCTGGAGGCTGTTATAGGGGAAAACACCCTCCAGGGTTTCAAGACAAAGTTAGACAAGTTCCTACTGAACTAGAATGTACGCAGGTAAGACTGGTCTCGGTTAGGGCACTGATCCTTGACCTGGGGGCTGCCATTTGAGCAGACTGCTGGGCGCGATGGACCACAGGCCTGATCCAGCAGCGACAAATTCTTATGTTCTTATGTTCTACTATGACTATAATTGATAAGTGGTCGGGGGGGGGGGGGCAGGGAGCTGTCCGCCCCAGGCGCTGTCTCGCTCAGGGCGATGGCACCCCTCCTCCTCTCCGTCCCCCTTTCCCACTCTTCCCCCTGCTGCGCATGTGCCTCTCCCCTCCTACCTTTTTTAACTTCGGCATGAGCAGCCACCAACTTGCTGCCTGCGTCAGCATCGGCGATCTCTCTGTTGTCACTTCTGGGAGCCGCACCTAGGAAGTGATGGCAGAGAGAGCGCTGAAGCCGACGAGGGCAGCAAGTTTGGTGGCTGCTTGCGCCGAAGTTAAAAAGGTACGGGGAGAGGGGGGGGCGGGAGGGGGCACCACCACCCGGGCGCTGCTCACTCACGCTACGCCACTGAGTGGAGTGTTTTTTATGACCAGTGTTTAAGGTGTGCCTACTATGGGCTTCTTTTATCAAGTCGCACTACAGGTTTAACGCACATAAACCACCGGCCACGCTAGCCGCTACCGCCTCCTCTTGAGCAGGCGGTAGTTTTTGGCCAGCACGGGGGTGAAAAGTCACACGCGTTAACCCCACTAGCGCAGTTTGATAAAAGGAGCCTTATATGTCTGAGCAGACACCAAAAGTAGCAGCGCGCTATGTACACTGAGGTCTTTTACCTCCACTTTTTCGAGGTTGTGCAGCTGATTTCTCACATTCTGGAAGAGAGTATTGCTTGTTTTTGGCTTTGGTACTGGAATGTACACCACTTTTTTTTAAAATTATTTATTGAAGTTGACATTATTTACCAAGCATACAACTTGAACAGAAAGTTAATAAGCCAAATTAAATAAATACACAAAGATAATTTTTCTTTATAGAAAAAACACACACACACACACACACAAAAAAAAAGGCTTAAATCAACTCAAGTCCTCTAATTGGGAAATCCAAGATATAAATCTAGCGGGAAAAAATGTATAGGAAAACAAAAACTGTGGCACTCAGAAGAGATATCTCATTCCAATCCAAAGAGCTCATGTTCCTTCTTTCTCCAGATGTTTCAGGACTAGAAAAGTTGTTAGTTGAAAGGGCTCAAACAATACATATTTAAGTGTGCGATAATTCACTATGCATTTGCAGGGGTGTCTAAGATAAAGAGAGCGCTAGCGTTTTTAATGCATGCTCCTGATTAGCACGCGCTATAGCACGCGCTAGCCGAAAAACTACCACCTGCTCAAGAGGAGGCGGTAGCAGCTAGTGCGCACGGCATTTTATTGCGCACTATTCCACGCGTTAAGGCCCTAACGCGCCTTCGTACAAGTGTTCCCCCCAATGAGGTAACTCCAGACTTCAAAAGAAGAAATTAATGTCTCCGCTTCTGCGTTTCAGGTGACAAGTCAGGAAACATTTGTATTTTAAATCCACAAAATTCCTTTTCTCCTTTCTTAAAAAAACCAAATTTTGAAAATCCATCCTTTATCTGGTGAAAGCGCCACCGTGAGTACCAACGTTGCAGGTCTTGCTACCTCTTTATCAGATATTTCCAGTAAAGTCGATATATTCTGTTGTTCAATGTACACCACTTTAATGGCTTGTAGGCAGTATATAAAAGTAGATTCAGTGCTGCTCATTCCAAGAACAAAGGTATTTTTCCTCCAGAAACTTGTCCAAACCTTTTTTAAAACTCAGCTATTCTAACCACTGTTACAATATCCTCTGGCAACGAATTCCAGAGCTGGTTTTAAGAAACATTTGGACAATTTCCCAAAAGAAAAGTCCATAGTCTGTTATTCAGAAAGACATGGGGGAAGCCACTGCCATATAGGTGCTACCTGTTATGCGCCATGTCTAGTGTGCATATCTAAAAGGAGGTGTGGTCAGGAGAGGATTGTGGGTGTTCTTTTGAGTTATGCGCAAGTTTATTTTGCCTAAGCACCGATGTGCACACAACTTAGGTGCAAGCATTTAGGCCAAGTCTTCCTTCACTTAAAATGGATGCGCCTAAAAGTTTTGATGAATCCTGGCCAGTAGCATAGCAAGGGTGAGTGGCACCCGGGGCGGTGTTGCTCCTCCCATGCCCTCTTCTCCACCCCCCCTGCCATGCATGCGCCTGCCTTCCCTTCCCCATACCTCTTTAATTTTCCTGGTACGAGCAGCATCACGAACTTGCTCTCCTTCTGATGTCACTTCCTAGATGCGGGACACGGAAGTGACGTCAGAGAGAGCCGACACCGATGTGGGCAGCAAGTTTGTGATGCTGCTCATGCCGGGAAAATTAAAGAGGTATGAGGGAAGGGGCTCACGCGCATGGCGGGGGGGATCAGGAAGGAGTGGGGCAGAGAGGACATGGACCTGCGCCCCCACGAAGACGGCACCTGGGGCGTACCCCCCCTTTACCATTATGCGCCACTGATCCTGACGCATAATGGTGCTAAATGTGATTCTATAAGGTGCGCATAACTTTTATAGAACTGCATTTAGCACCGCACTAGTCAGAATCGATTTTTTAGGCGAGATATATAGAATCAGGCGAGAGGAGAGATAAGAAGCATGTCTCTTACTGTCCTATCACTTAAAAACTACAACTGATCTTTCAGCAAGAGAAGAAATAAGACACCTGAGGAATAATACAGTATAAGACAACTGGTTTGTTATCAAGAGGACAGCAATAGATGTATTTTCTAGCAGAAGAGAGATAAGAGACATGTGGGGAGAGAGTGGCGCAGTGGTTAAAGCACTGAATCATAAGCCAAAACTGGCTAGAGCTTCAGCCTCAGCACCCTGGGCAAGTCACTTAATCCCCCACCCCCCCTTTCCTCAGGTGCATTAGACAGATTGGGCTAGATTCACTAACCCTCTGATCCGTGTGCGATTGGAGGCAGGCCGACCGATTCACCAACCATCTGCATGCAAATGGGGGCGATCAGAGGCACGCCCCCAACCGAATGCACGGATCGCTAGAGCCCTGACAGTAGTGACAGGAGAAGCAGCCTCCTGTCACTGCTGTCAGGGCTCCTGCCGGCTTAAAAAAATTTTTTTTAAATCGGGCAGATATTTTCCGTGTTGTACACACACAAATATCACAATTTAAAAAAAAATTACACCCCCCTCCCTCTCCAGATAAGTGCCCCTTCCCCTCCCTCCCTGAACCAAAAAAATCGACGCCGCTTCTAAAATTATGGCAGGAGAGTCCCTGTCATCTCTATTTCCCCCACCCCCAAAAACAAATGGCAGAAGGGATCCCGATGTCCTCCTGCCACCCAAGGGATGTCCTCTCCCGGTCGAACCCATCCCCCTCCCCATACCTTTCAAAACGTTGGGAGTAAGAGGGGTGCCCAGTCCCTCCTGCTCCTTAGGCCTCCAGTTATCTTCGGGAGCAGGAGGAAGCACAAAGTCCTCTTGCTCCTGCTGCTCTGCTGGGCTGTGACGCAATACCGGCCTTAGGCCACGCCCTAGTGCATCATGTGATGCATGAGGAGGGGCCTAAGGCCCTGATTGGCTTCCTTAGGGAGGAGTTTATGGCCAATCAGGGACTTCCTTAGACTCATCCCTAAGGAAGTCCCTGATTGGCTGAGGCGCACCAGGCCCCTCCCAAGGAAGGAGCCTGAGGCGCCTCAGCCAATCAGAGTCTTAGGCCCCTCCCTGTGCATCACATGATGCACCGGGGTGTGGCCTAAGGCCGGTATTGCATTGTGGCCCGGCAGAGCAGCAGGAGCAAGAGGACTTTGCGCTTCCTCCTGCTCCCGAAGATAACTGGAGGCATAAGGAGCAAGAGGGACTGGGCACCCCTCCTGCTCCCAACATTTTGAAAGGTATGGGTAGGTCGGGGATCCGATTGGCCCGACCAGGGGTGGGCCAGTCGGGAGGGGGGGGGTTGGCCGTGTCGGTGGCAGGAGGGAGGCCTACGGAGCAGGAGGGACTGAGCACCCGTCCTGCTCCCAACTTTTACACTAGTGTCCAGCCGGGCTGGGGAGTGGGCAATTTTTGACTCTCTGCCATCCTTCCCCGCAGTGCAGCCCCACTTTAAAACCACGGACTCGCACTGTGGGGAAGGGCGTCAGAGAGCAGGAGAGTTGGGGGAGCCAGATAGTCAGGAGAGCAGGAAGAGTCGGGGGAGCTAGAGAGAGTTGGTGCAGGCAGAAAGCAGGAGAGTCAGAGGAGGCAGAGAGAGCAGGGGAGCCAGAGAGAAGAGTCGTGGCAGAGGAGTTTTTTACACAAGCGACTGGTCCTCACCAGTCGCTTGTTCGTGATTGGCCAGCCAGTCGGTGTGTAGGGAAAAAAGTGTTGTGAATCGCATCCTTCTTGCTTTGCATGCCGATTCCCCTCATTTGCATGCACGGATCGGGATGGGATCATTACACAGGTTAGTGAATCGGGTCGCAAAGGGCTTGCAAACCATCGGTTTGCTTAGTGAATCTAGCCCATTGTGAGCCCACTGGGACAGACAGGGAAAAATGCTTGAGTACCTGAATAAATTAATGTAAACTATTCTGAGCTCCCCTGGGGGAAAGGTATAGAAAATTAAATAAATAAATTATAAGAGACTTCCGGTCTACCTCTAGTTGACCTGCTCCATCAGCAAGAGGATTGTTCTTTAACCAAAGGACAATAAAAGATTTCTGGTTCAACCAGTAAAGGACAGGTAAGAGACATTTGATCTGCCAGCACAGGAACCAGTGATAGGGCCATTGAGAGACATCTGAAGACAATAAAAACTTAAAAAGTGGTAGCCAAGTGAGTCTGATGTAATAAAATTAACAGAGGTGGATGGCACTTAATAGACTAACCAAGTTTTGGACTTTGGAGGATCAAAGTCCACTTCCTCAGACATGAACTCCAGTGCTCAAAAGTTCGTGCCTCAATAAACTGGTTAGTCTATAAGGGACCACCTGCCCCTCAATTCTGAGGATAGTAAGAGACACCTGATTCATCAGCAAATTTAGTCTTAGAAACAGCTGTAAGTCTGGTCCATGGAGCTTGTTTGTTCCCGAGTAGAGTGGAGCCGAGGTTCTGCAGTAAATAATGGGATACTTAAATCTCAGTGCTGAGATATTAACTTATATTTCACGATAATCACTAGAGGCAGTCCAAAGAAGTCAGAGCCCCAGAGCCAGTGCCAGCCCCAGTCAGAATACACGTACACCTCTTCGAGTGAAGTTAAGTGGATGAAATGATGCACAAGTAAGCTGCAGATTACACTGGAGCGCACATCATGGTCACATGGCCCTATCCAATAGGTAACACCAGATTTGACATGAACAATTATTACCTTGGAAAAGCAGCAGACCACAACCATAAGGCACTTCACATCCCTCTCTCCACTCACTCCAAAAGAACACCTCAACATCCCTCCTTACTATTATTTATTATTTCTATAGAACTACCAGTGGCATGCGGTCAGGGCCTTCAGGGGATTTACCCCACCCCTTAAAGGCCCTGAGGGCATTGCTCTGAATTTGATTGATCGAGCAGACAACCGGCAGAGATGCTGCTCAGCCAAATTCAGATCAGCACTGTTAGGGCCTTCAAACGGTTTGGAGAATCCCCAGCCCAAGAGCCCTGCTTTTTTTTTTATTTTTTTTTTTGGGGGGGGTTACTTTTTGTTTGATGCAGTTTACTTGTTAAACAGGCTGCCTGCTCAACAAATTAAACTGCATCAAGCAAAAAATTAAAATTAAAAAAGCAGGGCTGTAGAGCTGGAAATTCACTGAATCCCCTGAAAGCCCTCACCGCACGCCTCTGAGCACTACCAGATGCACGCAGCGCTGTACATTAAACATGCAAGAGACGGTCCCTGCTTGAAAGAGCTTACAATCTAATTATGACAAACACACAGGCTACAGGGTAGATCAATATATACATTCACTCTAAAACAAGACTTCATCATCTCTCCCTCCAGTTATTCTGACAAAACACTTCATATTGCTCCCCCCCCCCCCCCAACTCACTCCATAAAAAAACACCTCACATCTCTCTCTATGACAAGAAGCCCTGAGATTCACCCCTGGCCCATGGATCCTGGTTTACTATTTACTTACAGGTAGTTGATATACCACCTTTGAAACCTAAAAGCGGTTCTCTGATGGTGACCGTTGCCTCCAACTTTACATAAGTGTCAAAGTTACATAAGTGTTATTACTTTGGGGACCGAATGCTTTTCCAGGAGGTTTTTTGTTTTTTTTTTAAACATTTTGAAGACACCAGAATTGCATAGCACATTCTCTTCAGAAGAGAAGGTATGTGAACCCCATTGCTACCAGCCCAAAGTCTTTCCTCATCAGGGACTTGAGTATACCTACTGCTTTGTTACTCCCTGCAGATTCTATTGAGCTGATATTCAAAACCGGAAATTCAATGCCAGTGCTGTACCCAGCGACTGGCACTGAATTTCCAGTTTACATCTGAGGCTGAGATAGGTGTGACTAAGCTGATATTCATTGGCTGGCTGGCTAAGTTCTAGCGGCCAAAGATAGACCTATTTTTTTAGGCAGGTCTATCTGGCTGCTGAACTTAGCCAGCTGCTGAATATTGGAAGTTATCAGCTATGTTGCTAGTGGTGTTGTGAGGGAGGTTTTTGCCCAGGGTGGTGAAGCCCGGCATCACCGTGCCATGTACCCCCTCTCTGCTTGGGCGCTTTCCCACTCTTCCACTTCGTTTGAGCGTCCCCCCCCCCCTGCGTACCTTTTGAAACGTTTGCTGGCACAAGCAACACCTTCAACCAACTGCTCATGCCCACCTCGGCTTCCTTCTGATGTCACGTCCTGGTCCTGTGGCTGGGAAGTGACATCATAAGGGAGCCGACGCTGGCACGAGCAGGAAGTGCTGCTTGCTCCAGTGAACATTTAAAGAGGTATGCAGGGGCAAAGAAGAGGAGAGGCACCAGTGCCCCCCCCCCACTCTCCCCTTACTATGCCACTGTATGTTGCGCTTTCAGACAGCACTGGTTTGTATATAATATTGTAATGAGAACTTTTAAATCAGCTATTTCAGCAATGGAGCAAGTCGTTCTCTTGTTCCACCCACTATTCTCATTTACGTTTCTTATAGATGGAAACTTGAACTTGTAGGGGTGTTTTCTTATTTGCACCTGAAGGTTAGGTCTCTATGACATCATCAAGCCTGAACCATCATTTAAGCCTGAACCATTGTCTGCAAGAAATGTAAGAAGAGAAAGAAGAATACATCTTTGCTGTTTCTGCCTGATGCATTCAGGGTATGTGCCAGAATGGTATTCTAGTCAAGGACATCCATCTATGCCTTCATGCTTAGAATGTGTGATTCTTGGGGAAGTGATACTCCTATGCTGTGCTTATCTCTCAAACGGCGCCTGTGTCTTCCAGCCTGTATGAGATCGTTACACAGAAAGGCTGTTCATCTAAGTTCTGTTTCTGGATTGGTCCGAGAAATCATCTGACGAGGTCCAAGTGAAAAGTTGCTAATTATAATTAGTCTGTGCCGGGATGGAAGTGAACTGACATCTCATCACAGGTGTTCTGCACGCATCTTTTTCATAATAATTAAGACCTGAACAGTTACCTCGTGTGACTCTCTGCCTGAGAGAAAGTGAATTGGACCTTAAACAGATCTGAATTCCATCACTTCAAGGAAACTTTTGCTGCCAAAAATTACAGCTTTACCAGTGGCTGACGAACACTTGTTCCTGTAACGAAAGTATTTTCTACATCTGCTAAGCTGAAGAGACGTTTTCCATTTCACCTAATTTTGTGCTGAGGCCTAATTAGATGGTGAGATAAGGAACTTATTATCTTTAAGCTGGGGTTAGATAAGTGCAT
This sequence comes from Geotrypetes seraphini, assembly GCF_902459505.1. Classification (NCBI taxonomy): domain Eukaryota; kingdom Metazoa; phylum Chordata; class Amphibia; order Gymnophiona; family Dermophiidae; genus Geotrypetes; species Geotrypetes seraphini. The sequence goes on from NC_047091.1 coordinate 132,842,384, forward strand.
CCGATTGTGATATAGGATAAGACTTGTAAAGCTACTCTCGGTGATAATCTGTAATAATTTGCTGCTAATCAGGAATAAATATTATTATAAGGAATTGTTTAGTGTGTGTAAGAAGTAATTTTACTTAGTTATCTAGCAAGTGTGTTGTGATAATTATGTACTGAATTTCATATATGTAATCGGATATTTTGTGAACAATATTTAGATATTGCTGCTGGCTTGTGAATTATATTTTTCTATTTTCATAATAAAAATATTTCTCATTAGCCTGGGTCTTGTGTCGTGTAAATAGGCAAAGAAAGCTGAACCTGGATGAGATTATGGTCTTCCCTAGAAAAAAAACTAACAGGCACGTATTTGTTTATGTAACTGATTAGTGGACTGTAAATCTTTCTACAAACTCGTGGTCAAAATGGATAACGTGTAGTTGAGAAAGGGGGTTACAGCCTTGACAAAACCGTTTGGTGAAACATGTTGGCTAAGATACCCTTCAACAGAGGACCACAATAAGATAAGTTATTAGTCACCTTAAAGAACGATAAATAAATTGTTTATATTACATAATAAAGAGAGCTAGGCTTTTATATATGCCCCGATGAGGAGACAGCACTTAAATCCTAAAGACAATGAATGGAATGAGTCTTAGGTGGTGTTTCTGAGGGTCTTTAAAAGCTGAGCATTCCATCTATAAGAAATGTAAATGAGAATAGTGGATGGAACAAGAGAACGACTTGCTCCATTGCTGAAATAACTGTATGTTGCGTGACATAGCTGGTCAGTGGCCAATCTGCTGATCTGGTTATTCAGCAGAAGGTAGCCGATGATCATCTGCTGCATACTGACGGATAGCCGACTATGTGCTATTTAGTGGTCCGAGAGCCATTCCCGGCTAGCTAAACAGCGCTGCATATCAGCCCCTATAAGTCTGCAGTACAATTTAAGACCCCCCTTTGTAACAATTACTTTTATTACACATGATGGGGAAATGTTCAACGTGCATGCGTTATTCAGATCTTCAAAAAAAAAAAGAAAAATACCAGGCTTAGCCTCTCTTTCAAAAGCAGTGTAAGGCTGTACCTGTACTACTGAAATGCTAATTCTCTCCTGTGACTTAAACCCAGCTTCTCGTAGCCTGGCTAACAGCAGGCTTACTATGGAAGCCCACACCTTTTGTTTCTGCAGTAGGGATAGGGCAGGGGACATGCTAAGCTGTAAGTAAGCTGCCATTGTCCTGCACTGCCCCAGGACTTTGCTGCTGTTTCACTCTGTGATCCTCCAGAACTTGCTGTAGGTCACAGCTTGGTGATTTTGATTTCAGCAGGCCCATTCCAGGATCGGCGGGCAGGGGCTTTGAGATTGCGCTGATTGAATTCCTCAGTGATTTCCATGAGACTCTTGCCCTTGGTTTCCGGGAGGAAGAAGCCAACATAGACAGCACTACAGACACAGACAGTGAAGAAGGGGACAAAGCAGAAGTGCCCCAGCCCTTCCTGGAGAAATAAAATGGTTATATTATTTAATGGAAAATATTTTCTGACCTACAAGAATATGGTAAAAGTATCAAACAATCACAGTATACTAATCCCAGCCCTCCCAGTAGGATGCACTTGTAGGATATGGTGCAAGAGTGCCAGTTGTGGGGGGAGTTCACAGCTCCTGCGATTCCAACCTCTTCCAGTAGGAAGTGCCATACAGAGTGGTGCAGGGGTGCTATGGGACAGCTCCTAGAATCCCTGTTTCATTCAGCAGAGTGCAGTAGAGTACAGTTTAGGAATGCTGGCTGTGGGGGTGTTCACAGCTCCTGCAGTCCCAGCCTCTTCCAGCAGGAAGTGCAGGAGTAGTATTTTAATCTTGATATACCACCGTTATTGCAATTTAAATCAAAGTAGCATACAAATTAAATATCAAAACAGAAAAGAAACTTCTTATTTCGGACAGGAAAAAACTCAAACATCCAGGTATGCTAGCTGTAGGGGAGTTTACAATTCCTGCAGTCTCATCCTCTCCTAGTTGGAGGTTCTGAATGGAGTGGTGCAGTAATGCTGAGTGTGGGACAACTCGCAGCTCCTACAGTCCCAGCCTCAGTCAGCAGCAGGTACTCTACAGAATAGAAACATGATGGCAGATAAAGGCCAAATGGCCCATCTAGTCTGCCCATCCGCAGTAACCATTATCTCTTTCTCTCTCCGAGAGATCCCACGTGCCTATCCCAGGCCTTTTTTGAATTCATACACAGTCTCTGTCTCCACTACCTCTTCCAGGAGACTGTTACACACATCTACCACCATTTCTGTAAAAAAGGTATTTCCTTAGATTACTCCTATGCCCTCTCATTGCAGTTTCCTTTCAAATGAAAGAAACTCGACTTATGCGCACAGGGCCGGATTTAGATGAAAAGAGGCCCTAGGCTATTCCCCTTATGAGGCCCTTTCACCTCCCATTTTTAAGTTTGTAAATTACATGAGAGATAATAAAATACATCATTACTGTGATATATATCAATATGTTAAATGAAACATGTTGTTATTGGTACTAACCTTTATAAAAAATGTGACACGGATCTTGAGGCCCTAGGCTGAAGCCTAGTTAGCCTATAGGAAAATCCGGCCCTGCATACGCATTTACATTAGTGCAGGAGATGCTATAGGGCAGTTATACCCAATAGCGTAGTAAGGGGGTGAGGCGGATCACCCCGGGCACCGTCTTGGTGGGTGCTCTCACCCTCCCCCCCCCCAATCTTCACCAGCGCAAGCAACCACTCTAGCCTGCTGCACGTGATGGCTTGGCTCCCTCTGAAATCACTTCCGGGTCACAGGGCCAGGCAGTGACATCAGAGGGAAAGCCAGCATGAGCAGCAGGCCGGAGAAGCTGGTGGCGCTGGTGAAGATGTAAAGAGATACGGGGTGAAAAGGAAGGGCATGAGCGGGGGAATGGGTTGGAATGGAAGAAGCAGGGGGGTGGAGAGGAGGGTACGGGGAGCATAGAAGGAACAGGGGGGACCACCACCCCGGGTGTCTACTACCCTCACCATGCCACTGGTGGTACCCAACCCTGTCCTGGAGGACCACCAGCCAGTCAGGTTTTCAGGATAGCCTCATGAATATGGATAGGGCAGATCTGCATGTCTGCCACCTCATTATATGCATATCTTTCTCATGCATATTCATGAGGACTATCCCATAAACCCAACAGGACATGGTTGGGGACCACTGATATAGGGAGTAGTAGAGCAGTGCTGAGTGGTGGGGCAGTTAACAGCTTTTCCATTCCCAGCCTTCCCCAGCAGGGGATGCTGTAGGATATGGTGCAAGAGAACTGTCTGTGGGGTAGCTCACTACTTCTGCAGTCCCAGTCTCTCCCTTCAGACTGTGTTGTAGTGAATAATGCAGGAGACTTAGCTATGGGGGGCAGGGTAGCTTACTTAGGGTCACCAGACATCCAAGAAAACCCAGACATGTCCTCTTTTTAGAGGACTGTCCGGGTGCCTGGAGGGATTTCCAAAACCCAGCAATTTGTCCGGGTTTTGGAAATCTCCGAGTTCAGGGGCACATCTAGAGGTCCTCTATGCATGTGCGGATGTCAACACGATGACATCATATGCATGCGCACATGCATGTGATGTCGTTGCATCGATATCTGTGCATGTGCAGAGGACCTCTAGACCTTGGGGAAGGAGACAGAAAGTTTGTGTTGGGACGGGGCTAGGTGTAGGGTTACCAGACGTCTGGATTTCTCCAGACATGTCCTCCGTTTCGAGGAAATGTCCAGGGGTCCAGACGGCTTTTCAAAACCCGGCACTTTGTCAGGGAATGGAAAAGCTTCCACCTAGCAGCGACGTCGGGACAGCATCTGTGCATGTGTGGATACAATGCGGTGACATCACATGCATGCAAGTGCATCATCGTGCCACACCAGCACATGCGCAGATGCCGTCCTGACAAGTGACTCATGCAGAATGGGGCAGGGCCAAGGGTCTGTATTTTTGTTCCCGAAAATCTGGTAACCCTAGCTAGCGGCGGAATGAGGCAGAACTGGAGGTGGAATGGGGCTTGGCTGGGGGGGAGCAGAACCAGGTGTCCTCTTGTTTTTTTAAGAGGAAATCTGGCAACCCTAAGCTTACTGCCTAGAGTAGTGAACTGAGAAGCAAGGAAGCCAGAGTTCAAATCCCACAAATGCTCCTTTGGACCATGGCAAGTCACTTCATTCTCCATTACCACATGTTAAAAAAAAAACGACCCCACAACTTATAGCCTCATTCATCAGCATGTGTTAAGGTAATGCAAATAAGCCCCATTATTCACAAAGAGGCCTATTTACTAAGCAAGCACATAACATTCAATAGGGTTACCATATTTAAAGAAAGAGAAACCCGGACGCATGGCCCCACCCCATTCTGCCCCCAGCCTTGCCTTGTTCTGCCTCCAACCTGCCTTGTCTGCTTCCAGCCCCGACCCCCAAAGCCTCATCTCTTCTTTCCCCTGACTTCCAGGCCGCGTCTGGAGAGCCTCCAGCATGCCCGGATGCATGTGACGTCATCCACGCATGCTTGTTGAAGGCCCTCCAGACGCTGCCGGAACTCGGGGCTTTCCAAAACCTGGACAAACTGCTGAGTTTTGGAAAGTCTGTCCAGGAACCCGGACATTCCTCTAAAAAGAAGACATGTCCGGGTTTTCCCGGGCATCTGGTAACCCTAACATTCATTAACTCAGGTTACTAAACGAGGCCTACAGACAGTAAGTCCTCATGTTAGGAATCTGAATTTGTAACTAACTTTGAGCTGAAATTTAATCCAACGTTAACCTACAGCACTTAATTCTCCAGGAAAGCTCTAGATGGATGTGTTCAAAAACGTACCAAAATAAATGGGAACAGTAAGCCAATCAGAGAGAGCATCAGCCAAATGAGGGAGCCACAGATCATGTATGCTGCAGGCCGGGACATCTGATCAAAAAGCTCTGTGGGCAAGATTCCTGTCACCCCCGCTGGAAGAAAATTCAGAAGAAAACTTATAGGTGTGGGAAAGCCAGCTTAGAGAATGCATGGTTCCTCTTCTCAGCTATCTTCAATATGAACCCTCTAGTTGACCTGGCTAGCCAGTAAGCTCTATCAAGCAGGAACTGTCTTGCCTATGAATCTGTACAGTGATGCATATGTCCAGCACAGCTACAGAAATAGCCACTAGTGGTAACAGTATTCCTGACCAGTGGAGAGAAAGGTTATGTAGGTGCCTCGCAGGTCAAGAAGGGATTACAAATTCTTACTTTAAGTTATCCCAGGACAAGCAGGCAGCATATTCTCACATGTGGGTGATGTCATCCACAGAGTCCCAGTACAGATAATGAAAGAGTGCATTGTCACTTTAAAATCCCTGAGGTTGTCTGCACTGTGCATGTCAATGCATTCATAACTAACCTCAATCCGTAGGATATTCAGGTTTTTTCATTTCCACGGAGTAAAGAAGCTAAAAAGAAAAAACAAACAGTGCGTCCATTATCTGCACATTTGCATGTTCTTTTTTTTTGTTGTTTCAGTTTTTTGCGACTTGCTATCGGGCCTTTGGGCCCCTATCAGCTGGCTGCTCAAGCCGGGTGTGTCAGTGGGCGTTCCTTGGATATTTGTAGTCTAGTTTCTTCAAAATACTTTCAGCCACACTCCCTCACGTTGATGTTCAGGGCACCCAGTCTGCTTTGCCCCGCCTAGCAAGAACAGTCGCTTACAGCCAGGAAGTCATGAAACTCCAGTCGCTTACAGCCAGGAAGGGTGAAACTCCAGCTTCTGGAAGAATTCAACTATGCCAGGAACCCCCAACACTAATGTTTATCATCTTCCCCCAACAAGATCAGGGTCATTAGCATCTGCTTCATCGGGATTGCCTCATAAGAGGTCTAACAAGCAAAAGCATATTTCCCCCTCTACATCTGCACTGGCATTGTCTCAGTCTTCTCCAGTGCAACGCTCCAAGCACTGGCATACTGAGACGGGATCATCATCATTTCAGTCGGTGTCATCCCTGAAGCGTGGGGTCACCAGCGCTTTGACAACCAACATAGCCTGCGTCCATGGCACCTTTGCTGTTCTGCTATCAGCCATCCTTGAAGCCTCTAGGAAGCCTTCCACATAATGCTCCTATCGTTTCAAATGGAGTCGTTTCATAGTGTGGTGAAATGCCTGCTTGTTGGACCCCACCACCTGCCCTGTTCCATCTATCCTGGACTACCTCCTCCACCTATCCAACTCTGGCCTGAAAACTACCTCCATCAGAGTTCATCTGAGTGCCATCAGCGCCTTCTATATTCCACTGGATGGTGGACACCTGGAATGCGCTTCCAGAGGGCATAATAGGGCAGAGTATGGTACTGGGGTTCAAGAAAGGATTGGAAAATTTCCTGCTGGAAAAGGGGATAGAGGGGTATAGATAGAGGATTACTGCACAGGTCCTGGACCTGTTGGGCCGCCGCGTGAGCAGACTGCTGGGCACGATGGACCTCAGGTCTGACCCAGCGGAGGCATTGCTTATGTGCTTATGTTCATACATCCTTTAATTTTGAAATTCATGAAATGCCACTTTGCCTTGGGATCTCAATGTAGCTCTTTCTGCACTAATGAAGCCTCCTTTCAAGCCACTCTAAACTTCATCTCTCAAGTACCTTACCTGGAAAGTGACCTTTCTTGTATCTCTCACATTTGCACTTTGGGTCAGTGAACTTCCAGCCCTGGTATAAGATCCTCCCTTTACAATGTTTTACCATGACAAGGTAGATCGTCACACTCATCCCAAATTCCTACTGATATTTGTCTTGGAGTTTGTTTCATCTAAACCAGTCATTGTGCTCCCAGTCTTCTTCCCTAAGTCCCACTCTCACCTTGGGAAAGCAGTGCTCCATATCTTGGACTGAAAGTGGGCTCTTACCTACTACCTGGTTTGCACTAGACCTCACAGAACCTCCACTCAACTCTTCCTGTCCTTTGATCCCAACTGCCTGGGAGCTCCTGTCACCAAGAGAACCATCTCAACATGGTTAGCGGACTGTATCTCCTTCTGCTATGCCCAATCTGGGCTGACACTTGAGGGCCGTGTCACAGCCCACAAAATTCAAGCAATAACGACTACTGTAGCTCATCTATGCTCCACTCCCATTGAGGACATTTGCAAGGTGGCCACCTGGTCCTTCATTCATACCTTAACATCCCATTATTGTTTGGAGAGCCATTTCAAAGAAAACAGTCAATTCGGCCAGGCTGTCCTCCAAAATTATTATCCACTTAGAAGCCAATTTCCCTTCAAACTGCTTGGAGTTGCGAGGCTCAAGGTGACTGGCAATAACCCTCATCTCAGTGGCATGATCCTGGTAGCTAATGAGTCCCACATGTGTGAATATGCTTCCTGGGATAAAGCACAGTTACTTACCTAAAACGGATGCTATCCAAGGACAGCAGGCAGATATTCTCGCAATCCTGGCCACCTCCCCTATTTGGCTTCTCAGCTTTGTTACCCAACTGAATGTCCTAAGGACTGAGGGCAATGATGCATGCTATGTGCGATTGACCTCAAGGACTTTAAAGTGACAGCACTCTTTTTCATTATCTGCACCAGGGCTCTGTGGATGACGTCACCCACATGTGAGAATATCTACTTGCTATCCTCGGATAACACCCGTAACAGGTAAGTAACTGTGCTGATCTCATTAATTCAATAACTGCTTTCTCTCCAAGTGCTGCTCTCTGTCTGTGCCTACCACAGTTTTAAGTATTGTCTTTCATTAGGCATTAAACACATAGGGAGGCACAGAGAGAGCAAGAGTCCAGAGCTGTGCTGACAATCTCTCTAGGGCATCTCTGTCAGGTGCAGCGCAGAGGACTCGCAGCATTGATAAAGATCCTCAGGGGCTGCTGGACTTTGTTGTCTTGGGTTTAGCCTTGGCCAGTGCACAGAAGGGAGGGAGGTGGTTCAAAACAGGTTAGAATGAAAAAGGGAGGAGGTGGCTGACCTGGTCCAATTCCAAAGCTCAAAATATAGGCAAAGATGCAAGCCATGCTGAGGTAGGGAATCCAGCTAATACGATCCTGCAGGCAAAAAGGAGAAGCAGCTCAGAGCTGTAAAATTTTTACCTACAGTCAGAATACAGATTACTGAAATTGTACATTTATTCTAACTGCTCATCCCCCCCACACACTTCAAGCCCTGCTGCTGATAGCAGGACATAATGAGGCTTGGGCCCTCACCCCTTGGTCGACAGTTATACAGAGACTAAAGACTCTGGGATCCTGATATATCACTGCAATGTAGGGTTACAAGATGTTCGGATTTACTGTCCAGGCATCCAGATGGGTTGTCAAAACCACTGTTTGGAAGATATCTGCGCATTAGATGCTCTCCAAATGTGGCCCGGAAGAGATGGGGTTTGTGTGGGGCTGGAGTTAGGGGACAGAACGGAGTGAGGCCATACATCCTCTATTTTTGAGGACAAAATCTGGCAACCCTACTGCAGTGCACTGTGAGAGAGCTGGGTCAACAATGACCTCTGAACTCCCACTGCATTTTTAAAATGATGTCCCTCTGTCATTCAGTCTTTCTCCCTCCCTATGAAAACATGTAAGAAGAAAGACCACAGGGTGATTCAGCCTGAAAAGCATGAGCTAAATCCAAATTCCCCCTTCCAGCTCTCCCACAGAAACAAAAGGAGAACCACTTTGATGGAGTAATATCTTTTCAAAATGTCAGCAAACTCCTTAGGAAAAGTAAAAATAATCCAGTCAATATTCAGTTTGCAGTAGTGAGTGACTTGCAAGCAGTCATTTGCAGACCGACTTAACACTGGATATTCAATGCCGGGGCATGAGAAGCTCCCAGTACTGAATATCCAGGTCCTAACTTTATATGTTACTTAGGCGGTTAGTGGACTGAAAATCACTATTAACTGGCTAAGTTTCCACTCATCACCAAGACGTCCAGAAAAATCTGGACATGTCCTCTTTTTAGAGACCTGTCCGGATGCTCAGAGGGATTTCCAAAACCCAGTAGTTTGTCCGGGTTTTGGAAGTCCCCAACCTCAAGGCCAGGTCTGGAGAGCTTCTGAACATGAACGTATGTCAACGCAATGATGTCATATGCATGCAGGTATGCGTGTGACATCATCACATCGACATCCACGCATGTGCAGACGCCCTCCAGACGCAGTCCTGAGCTTGGGGAGGTTTGTATGGGAATGGGACTGGGGGCGGAACAGGGCAGGTTTGGGGGCAGGACCAGGTGTTCTTTTTTTTATATACAGGAAATATGGCAACCCTAACCCAGACTACCTGAAAAGTAATTGGTTTTGGAACAGGCAGTTAGAAGGGGTACTATCTGGTTAAATGCCACCGAGTATCCCTGGAAAGCCCTGCACGAGTGATTTGAACAGCTAGGAGCCTCTCCCTGTCATTTAAATTGCTTTGAATATCACCCAATTATATTATATTGTATCTTTAAATGCTGTTGGACCACATGGAAAAAGTATTGTGTAAGCCCCTCAGTATGTCCTACATGGTATGTTCTAATATGGCCCCAGGTTGTCATTTTATCAAGACAGACTCAAATAAACTTTGAAAGAAGGCCACATGTCACAATCTGCCTAACCAAGTTAAAAAGCCTTTAAATACCTGTTGGGATAAAGCAACCATGAATACGATAGCCCAGACTGACATGAGGCTGTATCCACCAAGAACTAGTGCTTTCCGCCCAACGCGTTCAATGAACAGGCTCTGAAACAAAACATTATGAGATACAGCAGGGTTAGGACATCATCAGAGCTTTGCAGACATCCATTCTAGGCCCTGCTTGACTCCTAGCCCACAAAATACCTCTTTTCTCAGTTGACTTTAATATTTTGACTATTGATGCTTTTGAGACCTTTTCAAAAGCAATCTTCCAACACAACTGAGTAAATCTAGCTCTGGATTCTCTTCTGGCAGCTGGTAGGGATAGAAACAGGTACCTAATATCTGAGGCACAAGAGCTCCATTTAGTGGACAAGCACTAAAGATGAGGCACTGCTGCTGTGTTCCCCAATGTTCGTTACAGTGTCAAATGATGAGCAGAAATCTGCCATCATCACAGCAGGCCCCTTTGTGAACCCTCCAGTGTTAAATATAGTGGAGGATTTTAATTTTTTAAGTGTTGGGGTGAGAATATAACTTGGGGGAGGAGTTTAAAGAGGGTCATAGAGGTGTGGCTGCAGTTAGAATGGATTTTAGTCAAAAGGTGTGGGAATCTGAACTCTATCTCCATCATTATTAATGAAGGCCAGTGTGGGGGAAAACAAGTGTATCTGAAATCCCTTTGGCTGACTCCCATTTTTAGGGGTGTATATTCCAGGTTCACTATTGGCGCTATAAATGTTATGATGGAGCTTTTGAATATAAGATCAGCAAAGAAAGAGGAAGATGGGTAAAGTTTACCTTAATCTACCCTATGAAGTATCAGATAATCCTCTAGGGAAATACTGAAGATTCTGAGGTAGCTATGAGATCAGGAATTCTTTATATTGCTCTGGTGGGTTTGGAAATTGATAGAGAACTAGTACAGTATTTTATTGTTACTGTGTAACTATGTGAGTTGTTCTTTTCCTTGAAAGGATAGCATTTAAAATTTTTTTAGAAAGGATCACTTTTCTTCTTTGCTCCTCATCTTCTGCATAACAAGACAATGCTGACATCTACAGGCACAAGATGTGCATAACAACAGTAAGAATGTAGCCTAGTAATAGCAATGGGGCTGAGAACCTGGGGAGCCAGAGTTCAATTCCCACTTCTGCCACTGCACCTCCTTGTGATTTCTGGCATGTCACTATCTTCCATTGTAACCCCCTAATTCTATAAATCTGAGTGCATGATTTTTGTGCTTAGCACAGAAAGTTGCACAGGCAAGGTATAGAAAAGTGTTGGGCATATAACAATGTAATAATTAGCTGCTAATAGACTTTAACACCCAATTATTAGCTATAATTTGGTGTTAATTGGTTCTAATTGGTACTAATTTGTAATTATGCTCATAAGTACAATTAGTTCAGAATGCAGCAGCACAATTGTTTGTTGGGGCTACTAAGGGCTAGATTCTGTGTCCGATCTGTGGCAGGCCGACAAATTCTTAACACGTCCTCATGAAAATGGGGGCGATCGTAGGCATGCCCCAAATCGACTGCATGGATCGCTCTCCAGTGATCCTGATGCATGCGCAGACCATCTCCTTTCCCTGTAGATGGTCTGTGCATGCTCACCGTGAAGATAGAGCTTGAAACTTTTTTTTTTTTTTAAATCACGGAGCTGGAAACTTTCACGAGCCTGTGGTTTTAACCTGCGGGTGAAAGCGGGGCTGCACCGCGGGTTAAAACCACGGAATCGGGGCAGAGAGCAGGAGAATCAGAATCGGGACAGAAAGCAGGAGAAGCAGAATCGGGGCAGAGAGCAGGGGTTTTTAAACAAGCAACTGGTCCTCAGCAGTTGCGTGTTTTTTGATCGGGCAGCCCAGTCGGTGTTGCTGAAATTGTTTTGTGAATCGCGTCCTTCCTACTTTGCAGGCCGTTCCTCCTTATTGGCATGCACAGATTGGATCGATCGGAGGATGATCGGCACAGAGGTTAGTGAATCGGGTCGGAGGAAAATCTGGTCGGTACACGATCAGTGGGCTTAGTGAATCTAGCCCTAAGTTTGATCATATTACCCCAATTCTATGTCAGTTGCATTGGTTACCTGTCCAAGCTCGAGTTGAATTTAAGGTGCTTTGTTTGATTTACAAAGTAACTCATGCAAAATTGCCAATAGTAATCAGTTGTTTTTTCAATGGGTATCAACCAACTAGGAAGTTGCGCTCTGAGAAACAACACTGTTTGGGGACGTCTTCATTAAAACAGGTGAAATCAGGGAGTTGTAAACATTCCATGATTGCAGTAGAAGGCTCAGTGTGTTGGATACTTTATTTATACATTTTTCTATACCGTTCTCCCACGAGAGCTCAGAACGGTTTACATGAATTTATTCAGGTACTCAAGCATTTTTCTCTGTCTGTCCTGGTGGGCTCACAATCTTTCTAATGTACCTGGGGCAATGGGGGGCTTAGGGTCACAGGGAGCAGCGTGGGTTTGAACCCACAACCCCAGGGTGCTGAGGCTGTAGCTTTAACCACTGTGCCACACTCTTATTAAGTTTTAGGGAAATTACATAAAACTGAACTGTTTTGGCGATATTTTTCAGTATGATTTTCTTTTTACAAGAATGTGGTAGCAAACAGTTGATTTGTCTGATTTGTTATACTGTATGCAGAAAAATTTCTATTGTTTGTATTTTAATTATGAATGTATTTCTGTAACTCGCACAGAACTATAGGATATAGGTGTCCTTTCACTAAGGCGCGCTAGCCGTTTTAGCGCAAACACTAACGCGTCCATAGACTATAATGGACGCATTAGCATTTAGCGCGCGCTAAAACGGCTAGTGTGCCTTAGTAAAAGGACCCCATAATGCAGACATGGGCAACTCCGGTCCTCGAGGGCCAGAATCCAATCGGGTTTTCAGGATTTCCCCAATAAATATAAGAACATAAGAACTTAAGAATTGCCACCGCTGGGTCAGACCAGTGGTCCATTACGCCCAGCAGTCCGCTCATGCGGCGGCCCCCAGGTCAAAGACCTGTGTCCTAACCGAGACCAGCCCCACCTGCATTCGTTCTGATTCAGCAGGAACTTGTCCAACCTTGTCATGAATCCCTAGAGGGTGTTTTCCCTTATAACAGCCTCCGGAAGAGCGTTCCAGTTTTCTACCACTCTCTGGGTGAAAAAGAACTTCCTTACGTTTGTACGGAATCTATCCCCTTTCAACTTTAGAGAGTGCCCTCTCGTTCTCTCTACCTTGGAGAGGGTGAACAACCTGTCTCTATCCACTAAGTCTATTCCCTTCATTATCTTGAATGTTTCGATCATGTCTCCTCTCAGTCTCCTCTTTTCAAGGGAGAATAGGCCCAGCTTCCCTAATCTCTCAATGTACGGCAACTCCTCCAACCCCTTAACCATTTCAGTCGCTCTTCTCTGGACCCTTTCGAGTAGTACCGTGTTCTTCTTCATGTACGGCGACCAGTGCTGGACGCAGTATTCCAAATGAGTATTCCATGGCCCGGTACAGCGGCATGATAACCTTCTCCGATCTGTTCGTGATCCCCTTCTTAATCATTTCTAGCATTCTGTTTGCCCTTTTCACCGCCGCCGCACATTGCGAAAAGGGTGAACAGAATGCTAGGAATGATTGAGAAGAGGATCACGAACAGATCTATTTGCATGCACTGCTTTCAATGCCTATTCATTGGGGAAATTCTGAAAACCCGATTGGATTCCGGCCCTCGAGGACCAGAGATGCCCATGTCTGCCATAGTGAGTAACAAATTTTTACATAAATAAATATCCCTTAGTCAGGATGCTAGAAATTAAGCATGCAAAATCCACAGTTCTTCGAGTTAGGTGCCAGTATTTACACCAGCCATTGAGCTCATGCCTACAATTACCGTAGATGAGTAACTGTGGATTTATGCTAGCATTCTATAACAGTAATTGCTCATGTAATTATTGATACAGAATTTGTGTTTAGTGCACAGCATTCTGATGCCTAACTCTGGGTGACCAGCAAAGAATTACCCCTATACTCTTTTGCATAGGAACATATTGTACCTAAATACTAATCACCACCTTTTCCAACAAGGGATCTTTTCCCTTTTTACATCTCCTTCTATTCTTGCTACCGCTATTCCCTTGAGTGAATGTTGAAATTTCTAGGAGTCTATTCTTTTCAATATCATCTCTCTGCACTGGTAAGATTCCCATTTTAAGCATTATGAATCATCCATTTAGTCTAAGTGTGTAAAACATTATTTTATGGGTTCACGCCTATTATAAAATTACCTCCAACATACTGACACTTGCAGACCTGGGGAGTATATAACATGTACCCCACTTGCTAACACTTGCAGACCCAGGGTGTATATAACATGTCTCCCACTCACTGATATCTGCAGACCCAGGGTGTACATAACATTTTCCACACACAGACACCAGCAGAACCAGAGTATATATAACATGTCCCCACTCACCAGTATCTGCAGGAGTTTCTGTCAGGTACTTGTGACCCGGATTGTCCACTGTGGAAACAGGATACTGGGCTACATAAACCATTGGTCTAACCCAGTATGTTCTTTTGACCTGAGGTGTATGTAACATGTCCCCCATTCATCGATATCTGCAGACCCAAGGTGTATAAAACATGTACCCTGCATATGACACCTGTACACCCAGGGTATATATAACATGTTCCCCACTCACTGATATCTGCAGACCCAAGGTGTAAATAATCAGATATGCTTACACAGGTTACAGACGTAAGGAGTTCACAGCATCCCGTGCCAATGACTACATACTGGATTTTCTCACTTGAAATTCCAGCTTCTTGGAACACGTAGGAAGCATAGAAATACATCTGTGAAGAAAAAGGCACATGAAGCTGGAAGGGGGCTTTTTGCAGAACTATTACTATGTGAAGTTGAAGGGATGTTCTCCTGTTTTAGGCTGTGGTGCTCTGCTCCTCTTTCATCATCAAAGTAGTTTTGGGTGCAGTCCTACTTACCGAATCATTACCACAGAGCTGCATGGCACTGCTCAAGACAATGATGGTTATCAGCTGCCATCTTAATGATGGCTCCCGAAAGAGCTCCCACAGCTTTTTCGCTCTTTTCCCTTTGGTGGCAGCCTGTTCCGCTAACATCTCCTCCATCTCCCCGGTAAGGTCACTGTTGCCTCGCAGCCTCTGTAATGCTACAAGAGAAGGACATGCTATTCTCCCAGCTCGAGGCACAGTGCGCTAGCCGCGACGTGGATCCTGAGACGTCTTCCAGAGCTCACTTTCAATTGAAAGAGGCCCACCTCCTGTGCATTTATACCTTGGAGGTATTTAAGTGACTCTATCATTTTTTTCTTCCCCTGTCTTTCTTCCACAGTGCACATACTGGGCACAATTCTATAAAGAGCATTAAAAATTAGGCACCCAAAGTCTGTGCATAAGATGGTATACTGCACCCAGATTCTGTTTTAAAATAGAGTTTTATCTGGCATTTGGGCCATGTAAAAGACAAGTGGTTGCCTACGGCCTGGCTGCCCTGGGTAGGCCCACTCTTGCTATTGGAAGCTAAGCAGGGTTAGGCCTGACTAGCACCTGGATGGGGGACCACTGGGGAATACCAGGTGCCATAGACAGCAAGGGCCCCATGTTGGGCAGCAGCAACATAGTGGAGCCACACACTGCACAGGAGAAGGCAGTAACAAACCACTCCTGTACTTCACCTTGAAGCATTACAGGGAGGATTCCTCACTGTGCATGCAGTCATGGGTCGGTGGTCAATTCAAAGGCACACATACACAAAAAAGGCAGGTGTAAATGCTGACACCCAGGCACACAACAAGAAGTCTGGCATCTAACCCATTCCCTGCCTCACTCACATACCTTTTGCAGTTACGTACTAAAGCACTTAGGCCTGGATTCTCGAACCAGGGCCAATTTTCTAGGCACCGTTGGCACACATACTTCCGTTAAAAATACCATCCAAACAGCATTTCTAATTGAGATTTGAGACACATACTGGCACCTAGAAAATTAGTGCTGGAACTGCACCTAAGTAGGCTCTTTAGGCTGCCGAATGCCTAAGCAGGCAAGGCCAAGGCCAGAAGTGGCATTCGGCAGCCTATAGCGCCTATGTAGGTGTGATTCAAGTGACGTTAGGTGCTGGAAATGTAGGTCCGGAAAATCCTGGCCTACATTTCTGGTGCCTATCTTTCAGGTCGGCGCAATCCCAAAACCGGCTCCGATGCATGATTGACACGTGATCAGTTTTAAGGCGGCTGCTGATATTGGCACTGGTTTGAGAATCTGGGCCTTAGATTCTAATTTATAGAACTGTTATTTACCCCCCATCAGGGTGCCTAACTTCTGTCTGAGATGAGGCTAATTTTCAAAACACTTAAGACACAGAAAAGTACCATAGAAACCTATGATACTTTGTGGTCTGAGTCCTTTGTAAATGACCCCATAGGATTAGGGGACTGAGATTTTTAAGTCTGTCCCCATGCACTTTATGACAAAGATAACTGATGCCATCCTGTTTATACCCTTTTGAAGATATGGTCCCTAGTGTTGTACAGAATATTCTAAATGAAGTCTCACCAGAGTCTTATACAGAGGCACTTTTTCTTGCTGGCCCTTCCTTTCCCTATGCACCCAAACATCCTTTTAGCTTTTGCTGTCACCTTTCCTACCACCTTGACCATCTTAAGATAATCAGATACAATCACCCCTAAGTCCCGCTCTTCTTTTATATACAGAAGTACTTCCCTATACTGTACCGCTCACTTTGGTTTTTGTATCTCAAATGCATGCATAACCCTGCAATTTTTACCATTACATTAGCTGCCAAATTCCAGACCATTCATCAAGGTTTACTATATCCCTTCTCATGTTTTCCACCTTTTTGAAGATTTTGGCATTTTATTATATATTTATATACTGTATGCTATCCTAATTAAAATCAGAATAGCTCATCTAATTATGTAGTAGCAAAACTGTACGGTTCTGGAGATCACACCTTCATAAAGATATAAATAGGGTGGAGTCCATCCAGAGAGTGGCCACTAAAATTGTCTCTGTCGTAACTCGGATGGGGACAAACATAAACATCTTAATAAGTATACCTGCCTTTCCAGCCCTCTCAAGGGCTCAGCCGCCAAAGACCGACACCTAACTCAGTGTCACTAACTCCCGAGGGCCACGTACTATATTCCTTGACTCCCACTTGCGGCCTCCCTGATCTGATCATCTCCTCTCAAGTTCACAGATTTATTCTCTGTATCTACCCACGACTCCTATTTCAAACCTGTTACATATTTTTACCTTTAATTCCATCTTATGACCTGTTCATAGTCTCTTATACCTACACATCGCCCTCACTTAGTACAGATCTGTTCATAGTCCACCTCATCTTAAATGCTTCCAACCTCATTTTGAACTTTGATTCACAGAACTACGCTCTTCTTTCTTCCACTTCCCAGGCCTTCTGCTTCTACCTAGCTACCCCTCTCTAAGCTTCTCCCCTAGCCCTCCTCTTCCCCCAACACCCCTCAATCTCCCCCTTGCGAACCCAGTTTTGGTCTCCCCTTCACACTAGCCTCTCAGAATCTTTCTCCCCCCTCCTGACCAGGCCAACATTTCCAACATGACCAGCATCACTCATAATCTTCCCGCCTTTCTCCTCCTCTATTTGCTTAGCACAAGAGGCTGGATTACAAATGTCCTAGCATTCGAACCTATTTCAACCTACACCACTTGGACTAGAATCCCCGGTCCTGACAAATTCCTCCGCCCTCATCGACTTATACACGATTGCACAGAAGCAGGTCCTTTCCCAATTCCTGTGATCAATACCACCCACCACCCTCCTAGACCAACTCCTAAAAGAAAACGATCTCTAAAATATCTGCAACGTACGATACCCTCCTGCCCCCCACAACAATCCATTCTTCCTTGTGCCTACTTGAACATCCGCTCAGCTAGAAATAAGGCCCAGCTCATCAAAGACTGGCTGGAAGAAACTCGCTTAGACATTGTCCTCCTAACCGAAACATGGCTCATTTCCGACCAGGACCCCATCATAGGGGACATTCTCCCTCCACACTACAAAATTATCACTCTCTCAAGAAACTCAAAAAGAGGAGGTGGCCTCGCTATCATTCTCCATAATCACCTTCACTTCCATGTCCTAGACTCTAAATCAACCAAGGACCTAGAAATACTCACCTGCAAAATTTCCAAAACAGACTGTATAGATAACCTAATCGTCACGCTATTCTATATACCCCCTAATAAATGGAATCAAGCAAAAGATGATTTCTACGAGCACCTTCTTGCGAACTCGTCAGCAGGTACCTACAATCTCTTAGCAGGAGACATCAACCTACATCTAGAACAGAAAGAGAACCCAAATGTCGCAGACCTTTTCTCCTTCCTCACGACACTAGGCTTCTCCAATCCCCCCCAAACCACAACCCATAACAAAGGCCACCACCTCGACCTCATCACCTTTCTCTCCAATACCAACACCACTCCCAATATAAGTCTCTCAGACCAAACCTGGTCAAATACCCCCTGGTCTGACCACCTCCTGTGCAATTTTGAACTAGCCTGGCACAAAAAACAACCTGACAAAAAGCCTAACCCCATCCATACAAAGCAATTCATCTGGACAAGAGAACATCTTAATCCAGCAGACTTCTGGTCACACTACACTCTCATCTCCGACTCCGACATAGACCCCAACTTCCACCTAAATTGGGAAAAATTTAGCGACCAGGTTCTTAACACCACTGTCCCTCTTAAACTTCGCTCGAAAACTCTTCGCCCCTCAAACAGCTGGTTTGACGCGGACCTCCTGACCATAAAACGAGAAGTCCGGAAACATGAAAGAATCTGGCGTAAATCAGGGACTGATTTAGACAGACTTACCTGGCGACTGAAAGTCAAAGAATACAAAAAACAGATCATCGATAAGCGCAGTAAACACTACTCCCAACTAATAAACTCCCCTTCTCTAAACAGCAAAGCACTTTTTAGACTAGTTAACTCTCTATTCGACATAGACTCTCACAAACGCCCCACCTCCGACCTCCCTCCCTCCGCAATCACTCTAGCCGACCACTTCGCGAACAAAATCCACACTCTAAAACTGTCTCTTTCAGCTCACAGCCCCGATCCCCCACTCAACCTACGCGCAGCAGACACAGAAGGTTCAATAGCCGACATGTCCTGGACCTCCTTTGTAAATCCTGACTGGAATCTATTCCTCGAACTTTATTCTAAATACGCCAATTCCAACTGCCTATTAGACACTTGTCCTCCCACCATCATGAAATGCGCCCCCCCATCATTCAAAGCAGAACTCTTCAATTGGGTATCTCTATGCCTGTCCACTGGACACTTCCCGTCCGAACTTGGCCACATCCTCATTTCCCCTATCCCTAAACAACCCAAGGAGCCAATCTCTTCCATCACCAACTACAGACCCATCGCCAACATACCACTCTTCCAAAAACTCATGGAAGGTCTTGTCAACAACAACCTTACGAATTACCTCGACAAGTACAATATTCTTCATGACTCCCAGTCCGGTTTCCGCCCAAATCATAGCACCGAAACCGTCCTAGCTGCCCTGACAAATTACCTCCTCCACCTGTTCTCACTGGGTAAAAGCGCCCTGATACTTCAATTCGATTTGAGTAGTGCCTTCGACCTGGTCGACCACGACATTATGCTCAACTGCCTTGACTCCATCGGCATCTCCGGTCAGGTAATAGATTGGTTCACAGGCTTCCTAACCAACCGTACCTACCAGGTCCACAGTAATGGAGCCTTCTCCCACCACTGGCGTAACCCTTGTGGAGTCCCACAAGGCTCTCCCCTATCCCCCTCCCTATTCAATATTTACTTGACCCCTCTGGCACGAAGCCTAGCAAACTCTAACCTAAAATCGTTCATATATGCAGATGACATCACCATCATTGTTCCCATTACCTCACTCACTCTAGAAACGGAAAAACTCATCGCATCTATCCTCACCAAGTTAGAACTGTGGACCTCAAAACTCAAATTAAAATTGAACTCTGAAAAAACCAAAATCTTCCTAGCTAGTCCCAACCACAAATTAACAAACACTTCCCTCAGATTGAATGGGCTAGATTACCCTATCTTACCCACCATAAAAATCCTTGGAGTCATCCTGGACCGCACCCTAACCTTCGATGACCATACCAGTGCCCAGGTGAAAAAATGTTTCTGTACCCTCTGGAAACTGCGCACCATCAAACGTTACTTCGACCACCAAGCCTTCCGTCTACTCGTCCAATCTCTGGTATTAAGCATATTAGACTACTGCAACATTATTTACCTGGGATCCTATAAAAATACCATCAAACGTCTTAGAACAGTCCAAAATGCGGCCGTCCGCCTCATCTATGATCTCAAAAAATACGACCATGTTAGCCCCTACTACACCAAACTCCATTGGCTCCCAGTAGAGGCAAGGATCATCTTTAAGTTCGCCTGCCTCTGTTTCAAAACTCTAACAGGATCTTCCCCAATCTACTTGTCTGAGCACCTTGAAATAGCAGGCCCCTCTCGCACACGAAACGCCCACCTATTCACCTTTCCCTCCCTAAAAGGCTGCCTCTACAAGAGATTCACTGATAGAACCCTAGCATTCCAAGCGGGCAAATGGAACAATTGCCTTACCGCCCTCATCTCCAACTCTCCACCCTACCACCTGTTCAGGAAGTCACTAAAAACCTACCTCCTCGACAAATTCCGCTAACGCTGCCTTCCCCCCTTCCCTGCACCCTCCTGACCTCGACATGCCTCCATTCCCTATGACTACGCCCCCCTCCCAAGCCACTATGGCCTCTCTTTCTCAAGCTCTGTTTTATCTAATTGCCCTGCCTTTTCATAGCCTCATATTTAACATCACTGTAAATGTACCACCGCTTTAACATGGAACATCGCTGTATACGTACAGTCTCTTCTTTAGTATATGCCTTTTTATTACTGCTATTTATGTAACATCTTTGTAAATGTAATAACACTGTAATATGTATCATCGCTGTAAATGTACAGTCTCTTCTATTGTTAACCGCATTGAACTTCCATGGTATTGCGGGATACAAGAATAAAGTTATTATTATTATTATTATTATTATTACTTTGGAAGAAAGACAGGTGAGGGATGATAGAGATGTTTAAATGCTTCCATGGCATAAATGTACAGGAGGTGGGTGAGTCTCTTTCAACTGAAAAGAAGCTCTGGAATGAGAGAGGGGGGGGGGGGGCAAAGGTTGAAGGTGAAAAGGGATAGATTCTGAAGTAAACTACAGAAATATTTCTTTATAGAAAAAAAGATTGATGCAAGGAACAGCCTTCCAGTGGAGGTAGTGTAGACAAAGATTATCTAAATTCAGGATAGCATGGGAGAAATACATAGGATCTCTAAGGGAAAGGAATGTGCAGACTGCCATATGGTCTTTATCTGCCTTTTTAAGCCTCTCCCCATAGTCCTGGTGTGATATTGCTTAAGAAATTCTGAAATGAAATGAACCAAGGTGAGATCCCCTGTGACACAGCACTATCCTTTGTTCTCACCCACTTAATCAGTCTCTAAGTCAGTCAGTCATTTTTGGACTTATGCCAAGAGTGCTGTTTATTTAATAGTTGCCTATGAGAAACTGTGTTAAAAGCTTTGCTATAATTCACATCCATCATATCTAGCACTTCCCTCTGATCCAACTCTCTGGTCACCCAGTTAAAACAATTCATCAGGTTTATCTGACTTGGTAAAATCTTGAAATCTCTATTCTTTAATAAATGTACTAAAATTCATATATAAAACTTTATCTCCCTTGCCAGGCTTCCTTTTCCCTCATGAAAATGGAATTAAATTAAATAGTAACAGCAATGCGGTGACCTCAGCTCACTGATCTGGAGCTGCTACCCATAAGCTCAGCTCTTTACGTACACCAAAAATTCTGCTGGTCACCGAAGCTGCAGAACCCTCCCCAAAACCTCAGCCTCATACAACACAGTCACTTCCTAGAATCTCTGCATGTCACCCTGCCCCCCAGACCCTCAGCCCCTTTCAGCATAACCACCTCAAGGACCTCAACTCATTATTCCAGAGTCACTCCTGTAATAACTAGGAAAAGCAGGAATCAAGCCTCAGAAAATTCTCCCTCTCTCCTTTCAAAGAGACAAAGTACAAACTATCAGTGTAAGAAGTGAGATTGTCAGATAGTGGGATGGAGATGGAGTGCTTGGTCCAAAATGGAGGGAACAGGAGCAGGGAGGGTTTCTAAATGGATTCACTTCCTTCCGATCAGAGGATACAATGCTCACCACAAATGCAGGATTCCTTGTCTCCTTGGTCAATCAGCAGGAACCTCGGGCTCTCTGGGAGCCAGGGAAGGACAATGAGTTGAAGGACACCTGGCACTGCATTGCTGGCTAGGAGCAGAGGCCACATCTCTTCACTTCCCAAAATTTCTCTGCAGGGAATCGAGGAGGCAAGAAGAAGAAATAATTCAGTTTAAATTCACCATAGCCCTATCTTTACTCTACAATTCTGAGCCTTTTGGGACTGGTCTGTCAAGCTGCAACCGTGTGTCAAGGTGCCCAGCTCTAGTTCTAGGGTGCTAGGGTGCCCAGCTCCAGCCACAGCATCCCAGAGTGTTCATCTCTGGCTACAATGTGCCAAGGTGCCCAGTTCCAGTGCAGCATGCCAGGGTGCCCAGCTTCAGCTGCAGTGTTCAGGAAGCCTCACTCTGCCAGTTTTTGCTGTCACTCTATGGAAAGCTTAGAGTGGTCATGCAGGAGATGCAAGGAGGAAAGTGTGTGTCTACTGAGGGATTACAATTCCTGACTCATTAAGCATTCCTGACACTAGCTCTGAAGCAGCGAATAGCTCACGAATTCAGAAAGGGCACTAGAGGTCCTTGAGATGGGATAAGATGATGGTGCTGGAAGAAAACAGCACCATGACCTTCCAGCACACTTTCTCTTATGGACCCTGGTACAGACTCAGCATTTGGTGGCAGTGAGGAGGCTGAACACCTGAATATTATCTGTAATGATACCAGACACCTACCACATTCCTTCCTATCATAGTACCTGAGACCAATCACTTGTCCCATCACTAGTCCAAAGGCTGTGAAACATGCTGAGGTCATTGCAACTGCCCCACGCAGCTTTTTTGGAGAGCTTTCCCCAAGGTACATGGGCTGAATGTTCATACTCACACCTGACCAAAACAGACAAATACAGACCAAATTTTGTACCATCAGGATGAGAAAGAAAGAAAAATCATTGTCACATTACACATGAACTGAAAAATAGAAACATGATGGCAGATAAAGGCCAAATGGCCCATCTTGTCTGCCCATCCGAGGTAACAATTATCTCTTTCTCTCCTTGAGAGATCCCACGTGCCTATCCCAGGCTTCCTTGAATTCAAACAAAGTCGCTGTCTCCACCACCTCTTCCGGGAGACTGTTCCACACATCTATCACCTTTTCCGTAAAAAAGTATTTCCTTAGATTACTCTGGCGCCTATCACCTCTTAACTTCACCCTATGCCTTCTCACTGCAGAGTTTCTTTTCAAATGAAAGACTCGATGGAATGTCTGCCATAGCTACACAGAGTCCATGTGCTTCTGGAAGCAGTGTAGCTGGGGCAGCTAGTGGAGGAAGCAGCAAAATAAGCCCTGCCTACATCCTCTGAGGAATGAAGGAGTAGCCTAGTGATTGGAGCACCGGGCAGACAACCAAGGAAGCCCACTCAAATCCAGCCCTGTTCCTTATGGTCTTGAGTAAGTAGGGTTACATACATCAAGGAAAACCCGCATATGTTCTAAGGGCCCGGACTTTTTTTAAAATGCGGAGTCTGTCTGGGTTTAGCTGGCTCTCCTGACTTCCCCACCTACTTCCTCCTCGGCAGCTGTAATTCAATCTTCGGGCAGGTGGCACAGCAACAAGGTGAGCCTGCTGCTGCCAGCCTGCTCAGGAAGCCACCTGTCTGCAAGTCCTGCCTACACGGGAATAAGAAGTGGTGTCACTCGTATTCTAAGAGTTCATCTCCCACACAAGACCAGGGCAGCAAAAGTGCTTCCCCTTGAACACAGAACACATAAGTCTGTAGTGACTGCACCAAGGAAATTAAGAACCCACAGAGCCACAGCTAAATTCAGCATTTGCAATGGTTAATACCCTTGGGGGGAGCACCATGAATAGGGTTGCCAGATTTTCTGCTATAGAAACCTAGGGTTACCAGACGTCCGGATTTCCCCGGACATGTTCTCCAGACGGCTTTTCAAAACCTGGCACTTTGTACAGGTTTAGAAAAGCTTTCCTTCGTGCAGGAGGGCATCCGCACATGCGCAGATGTGCTGCCCGACGAAAACAGGCAGTGGGGGGCAGGGCTGGGATTTGAGGTGGGCCTGTGGCGGATTTGGGGGCAAATAGGGCGGAACCAGGGCGTGATGGGGTGGGCATGAGTGGGACTGGGCGGATTTAGAAGTTTGGATTTTCTAGATGGAAAATCTGGTAACCCTATAGAAACCCAAACACATGGCCCCCAACAGTTCCGCCCCAGCGACTTGTTCCACCCCCAGCCCTGCCTTATTCTGCCTCCAGCCCCACCCCATTGTGCCTTCCACCCCGCCCCCACAAAGCTTAGTCTTTCTTCTCTGACCTGCGTCTAGAGGGCCTCCGACCATGTGTGGATGCATGTGAGGTCATCCATGCATGTTCAGAGGTCCTCCAGATGCAGAATAAGGTCGGAGCTTTCCAAGACCCGGACAAATTACCGGGTTTTGGAAAGTCCATCCGGGCACCCAGACAGTCCTCTAAAAAGAGGACATGTCTGGGTTCTCCCGGACGTCTGGTAACCCCTTTGCCATGGCTTTAAAGGCTCCTCCCACTAAGTCATCTACATCAGTGTTCTTCAACCACCGGTCCATGGACCAGTGCCGGTCCACAGAAATTTCCTGCCGGTCCACAGGGCCAGCAAGTGCATCAGGCCCAAAACAGTGTTCTTCAACCGCCGGTCCACGGTGCAATCGATGCGGCGTTATCTTCGAGCCAGCACCCTCTTCCTAACTGATTCAGTGCACAAAGCCACGGGCAGTGGCTCCTACGGGCATCCTGCGCCTGAACCGGAAGCCTTCTCTCTGACGTTGCAATGTCAGAGGGAAAATTTCCAGATGAGGCACGGGACGTGCAAGATGCAGTTAGTACTATTATGGGGGCGGGGGCTGGGGTGGAGATTGGGTAGAGATGGGCGGAGTCTGGCCCACGACTTAGCCCCGTGTTCTTCAACCGCCGGTCCACGGACCGATGCCGGTCCACAGAATAATTATTTTATTTCTGCCGGTCCATAGGTGTAAAAAGGTTGAAAAACACTGATCTACATGACTTGCAGCTATCAAAACTGTGCTCTCATGTTATCCACTGTAAGGGCACTGCACCTACCAGAATTAATACCAGCAAAGACTCTCCCCAGCACTATCATCTCAAATGATTTAGCACTTCGACTGAATCCAGAGAGGAGTGCAGCAATCATCACAAACAGGTTATTTAGCAGCAGGGACTTCTTCCTTTAAAGGGAAAACAAAGACGCAGGATTTGCCTTCAAAAGTCCTCTGAAGCAACAATTATATCTCAGATGCAACTGTCGCTAGGTCTCAGCACAGAAATGAATGAAGGGATGAAAAAGAGGGTGATAAGTGGGCAGGAATGAGGTACAACAACAACTATAACTGCAGGAATCTAGTGTATGTTCAGTATATTATCAAGATACCCCAAGTTATTGAAATTTTACCATCAAATCCTCTCTGGTTAAAAGATGGCTTACAACAGCCTGTGGCAGTTTTACTGAGACTCTTATTTCGCTAATTTATTTCTAGGGAACAGGAAAGGGGGTAGGAATTTGATATACTTCATATCTGAGGTTACATATTATGTACAGGTACTTATTTTGCACCTGGGGAAATGGAGGGTTATATGAGTTGCTCAGAGTCACAAGGAACTGCAGTGAGAACCAACCCTAGACCTGTTTCGCAGGTCACCACAATAACCATTAGCTACTCTTTCATGAGCACTAGACACAGTTCAAACCAACAGATTCTGGAGGAGTGGCCTAATAGTTAATGCTGTGATGTGAGAACCAGGGGAACTGCAGCTCCTTGTGGCCCTGGGTAAGTCATTTAACCCTCCATTGTTCCAGGCAGCGGCGTACTAAGGATAAGAGGAGGCGGACCACCCCAGGCACCGTGTCGATGGGGGCGCTGGCACCTCTCTGCCCTGCCACGCCACACTCACGCCATCCCTCTCCCCTTCTGTAGATCTTCGCTAGCGTGAGCAACTTCTCCTGCCTGTTGCTCGTGCCAGCCTGGTTCCACCCTGAATCACTTCCGGGTCACGGGGACAGGAAATGACATCAGAGGGAAATCCAATGCTGGCGCGAGGAGCATGCTAGAGAAGCCATTCGCGCTGGCGAAGATTTAGAGGTACGGGGGGAAGGGAGAGCACAAGTGTGGAGTGAGGGGCGCAGGGGCACAGAGAGCATGGTGTGGGGGGGCGCCTTTTACCCTTACTAAGCCACTGGTACTAGGTACAATACTTAGAATGTGAGCCCACTAGGAACACAGAAAGTCTATGAAATGCACAAAGTCTCAAAAATTAATATAAATCAAACTCAAACATCTTTAACAAAACAATAACACACATACAAAAAAAGCACTTTATATACTTACAATAAAAACTAGCTATTAAATATTTAATACAAACAAGTATTATCTGAATCAATTCAATTTTAATTTTATCTCCCACAGTTCATTTCATTACAGTACTTTTACAACTTACCAATACTTAATTTATTAATAAATATTAGAATAATTTAGTCAGTGAACCTAATCCCCATCACTCACACTCACAGCTCCTGAAGATGCCAGGTGGCGAAACACAGTCTTGTGTGAGCTGAATGCTTTATGAATTGAAGCACAGGACCTTCATGAGGACAGAGAGGCCTGCCAATTGTGTTTAAGAAACTGTGATTTTCATGTGCTAGACTGTTGTGCAACTCTCAGTTTGAAGCCTCTCTGACTAAATGATCATGGACTAATGAACTCATGAACTAACCAAGATCCACTTTTGGATAAAAGTAATCACAATGACTGTAGTATGTGTGTGAAAGTTGGGAAATGAGTGATGGGGATTAGGTTAGTAGTATAATGGGTACACCTCATGTCACAATGATTGACAGCTGTCAGAGATAAGGATCGACCAATCAGTGTTCACTTCTGGGTTAAGCCCCACCCACTTTTACCCAAACCCCGCCCATGCCCCACTCACTCCACACCCACTGTTCCCTTAGCCCCGCCCATGCCCCATCCATACCCCACCCACTTTTCCCATAGCCCCACCCAGACCCCACCCACAATACTCCCCCCTCCTGCCCATTCCCCGCCCACTCTCCACCCATGTCACACCCCCTTTCATAGGAATGAATGGTGGTAGCCCCGCCCATGCCACATCACCGGAAATGCACTTTCTGATGACGTCACCAGAAATGGGGGCGTGTTTGATCCCGGAAATATGCTTTCTGATGACATCACCGGAAATGGGAGTGCCTGCCCTACCGGAAATGTACATTTTGATGATGTAGGCCACAGTTCTTCAACCGCCGGTCCGCGGACCGGTGGCGGTCCGCAGAAAATTTCTGCCAGTCCGCACAGGGCCGGCAAGATCTACAAATTAAATTTCCTGTCGGGCATCTGTTCCCCTTTCCCTTCCAGGGCCGGCGTTAAGATCAGCTGCGGTACTGCTACAAACGGCCGGCAAAAAGAAAGACAGAAGCTGCGGGACTTTTGTTCTTGCCTGCATCGCTATAGGCTCTGCCGATCTTGATCCCGCCCCCTTCTGAAGTGACTTCCTGTTTTTGAGGGGCAGGATTGAGACCGGCAGAGCTTGTAGCGAATAACAATTCAGGCAAGCGGAAAGGTCCCGCGGCTTCTGTCTTCATTCTAGCCGTCTGATTTAGCGGGACCATAATTGAAGGTAGGGGAGGGTTTGTCTTTGTTTTTGCTGCCAAATTTAGCAGGACCGGGGTCGAAGGCAGGGCTAATAGCAATCGAGTGCTGGAAGAGTGGATCGGGGCCAGCAGCCAAGGGAGGAAATAAGAGATGCTGGATTATGAGGAGAGGGAAAAATGTGATATAGGTGTTGTTGGAAGGGGATGGTAGACCCAGGAGGGGGGATTGGTGTGACAGAAGGAAGATGATGGATCCCCTTGGGGAAGGATAGTTATTGGAACTAGGTGGGAATTGGAAGAATAGGGACACAAAGATAGACGCTGGACCTTGCAGGGGGCAGAGAGACATGGAAAATGCTGAACATGAGGATGGAGTATAAAGACAAAAGTCAGATATTGGACATGGGTAGAGGGAGTAGGGAGACAGAGGGGATATGCTGGACATGGTGAAGGGGGAATAGGGAGACAAGGAGAAGATGCTGAATAAGGAATAGAGGGAGTAGGGTGATGGAAGGTATCTGCTGGATTAAGATGGGGAAAAGAGGGGAGGCACTGGGATGGGGAAAGATGGTGGGTTGGCTGGATGGCTCAGCAACGGGAAGAAAAAAAGAACACAGGAAGATGCTGGACATGGAGGTTGTAGGGTGAAGGAAAAAAGCAGACTTGACTGAGTAGGACTTGACGGAGTAGGTGGGACATGCTGGACACATGGTGGATGCAGTAAGAAGAAAAAGGAGGTTCTGGATATTGGAATAATAGAAGACAGGAAGGGACAGAAAAGTGTAGTTACTTACCTGTAACGTAGGTTCTCCGTGGACAGCAGGATAGTCAGCCACATATGGGTGTTGTCCCAACACCTCCCAATTTGCGGATAAGCTCTCCAATAGCTCAGAGAGATTTTTTTTTTTTTTTTTCTCTGAGCATGTGCAGTGCCCGGGCCCCACTGGGCATGCCCGAGCCCTACCCATTTCCCCCTGCTTCCCCCTAATCCCCAGGATGTTCCTAGCTGTGGCCGGGTCGGCCGTATGGGGAGGCGGGTGGGTTGTGTGGCTGACTATCCTGCTGTCCACGGAGAACCTACGTTACAGGTAAGTAACTACACTTTCTCCTAGGACAAGCAGGATGAGTCAGCCACATATGGGTGACTCCCTAGCCGAGGGATGTACCGACTGGACCCGCGCCTTAGCGCTTTGTGCATCCCTCGCCTGGCTGTGGAGGCCGAGCCGGGCAGGGTAATCAGGCAAAGCAGGTAAGGTTGTGGAAACAAGGTTTTAGATAAAGTGCTGTGTTAACTGAGCAATAATACTCACAGAACAGTGAACTGGTCAATGACAATCAATGAACAGTGAGAGACCAACTGGTCCAAAGTGACAATTCGTACTTGCATGTGAGAATTCATACTTGCCTATTCCACATTCAGTCTAGACAGGAGTGCTGGAAGACCTACTTAACTCACAGAACAGCGAAACTGGTCAATGACAATCAATGAACAGTGAGAAAATCAACTGGTCAACAGTGACAATTCTTAACTGGTCAACAGTGACAATTCGTACTTGCATATGAGAATTCATACTTGCCTATTCCACATTCAGACTAGACAGGAGTGCTGGAAGACCTACTTAACTCACAGAACGGCGAAAACTGGTCAATGACAATGAATGAACAGTGAGAAAACCAACTGGTCAACGGTAACAATTCATAACTGGTCAATAGTGACAATTCATACTTGCATATGAGAATTCATACTTGCCTATTCCACCTTCAGACTAGACAGGATTGCTGGAAGACCTACTTAACTCACAGAACAGTGAAATTGGTCAATGACAATCAATGAACAGTGAGAAACCAACTGGTCAACAGTGACAAATCGTACTTGCATGTGAGAATTCATACTTGCCTATTACACATTCAGTCTAGAAGGAGTGCTGGAAGACCTACTTAATCAATATCTATAACACCCTACTTGAACAGTGTTTGTCGATATTTATAACACCCTACTTGATCAGTGTTTGTCAAGGCTGTGCTAGTGGTTGCTGTCCCTCCTGGGAGGGAACCTGTGCTTGGTGAAGGTGTGCATGGAGGACCATGTGGCTGCATCGCAGATGTCCCCTATTGGTGTGTGGTGCAGATGTGCCGTTGTGTTGGCTATGGTTCTGCGCTGGTGGGCGTTGGCTCCCACCTGCGGTTGATGCTGCGCTTTTCTATAGGTGAAGGGGATGCACTCTTATATCCAGCGCGCGCGCCTGCATTTGGTGGCCGGAAGTCCCGGTCTGTTTTGGTCGTAGGAGACGAACAATTGAGGCTAGTCTAATCTGCTGCATAGTCAGGGCCCGCACACAGTCCAGGAGGTGTTGCTGAGGTGGCAGTGTGCCTCCCTGTGGGGAGATGTAGAGTGCCGGGAGGCCCGTTGAAGCCACCTTCGGCAAGAATCGGGGATGGGTACTGGGTACCACCCTGTTCTCATGAGGGAGTGTGTCGGTAGACACGATGATCAGGGTTTTCCCAGCCAGGAATACGGGATCTGCCTCCCCCAAAGGTTTGAAGGGGTCGAGGTGAGATGATGCGGCACCAAGTTGAGGTCCCATCCGGGCGGTGGTGGTCTGACCGGTGGGTGCAGATTGGACAGTCCCTTCATGAAATTTTGTGATTACTGGATGCCTCGACACTGGTTTGCTGTCTAGGCCAGCGTGGTATGCCGTGATTGCACTTAGGTGGACCTTGATGGAAGTGGTTTTTAGGTCCCCCTGAGATAAGCTCAGTATGTACTGCAGGATGTCCGGTATGGGGCAGTTGTAGGGGTCTCGCTGCGTGTCTGTGCACTGGTAGCGGAACCTTCTCCCTTTCAACCCATAGCGTTTTCTGGTTGAAGGTCTTCTGGCTGCCATAAGAGTGTGCTCCACGTCTTGTGGTAGGTTCATCCTCTCATCATCCATGCGGTCAGGGCTAAGGAACGCAGGTCGTGGTGGAGGGGGGTAATGAGAACTGCACTGATCTGGAGCGGGGAGAGGTGGGTGAACCGCTATCCCTTGCCAGAACGGGAACCATGGTTGCAGGAGCCCGATCAGGGCAATCATGATCACCATTGCTCTGTCCTGAAGAATCTTCTGCAGGACTTAGGGTGTTCAAACTCACAGACAGACCGTCGGGGCTGAGATGGCGATGGGTTGATCTCTTTGCGCAGAAGGTCGAGTATTTTGAGTTCGGTTCGGTTGCAAACAGGTCGATGCTCGGTGTGCTCCAGGTGCTGAAGATCTTCTTAATCGCCGCTGGGTTGAGACACCACTCATCGGGATCCAGCTGGTGGCTGAGTCTTTCTGCCAGGTCGTTCTGCTCCCACAGGAGGTAAGTTGCCTGGATGGTGCATTGAATGGAGTTGGAGAACTCCCACATGTGGCAAGCTTCCTTGCATAGCGAGGTTGACCCTGTCCCTCCCTGTTTGCTGATATAGTGCGAGGCCACCTGGTTTTCTGTTTGGGTGAGGACTGCCCTGCCTGTTTGAAGGTTTCGAGGGCATTCCCTAAGGCCCTGAGCTCCAGTGGGTGGGTGGTCAGAGGTTGGGTACACTGGTCTCAGTGATGTCTGAGGTGCCCTTTCAGGGATCACATGAGTAGTCTGGTGTGCTGCACAACAAAGACCGGAGCGTGCTGACGATGAGCTGCTGGCAGGGAAGCACTGGGCCAGGGATGTCATGGCGTCGATCTGGTAGTCCCGTAGGACAGCCTTGGTCTGCGTGGTGTCGATGACTGCCCAGATGAACGATATCCCCTGGGTGGGTATCAGGTTGGGCTTCATGTAGTTGATGAGGAACCCCAGTTCTTGGAGGAGGGTTATGGTGGTTAACGGGGCTGCCAGCTGTCGAGATAAGATAGGATGCGCACCCCTTGAAGGCGAGGATGTGCCACTGCCACGCACTTTGTGAACGCTCTTGGAGCCGTTGAGAGTCCAAGGGGCAGGACCTTGTACTGGAGGCGTCTGTCTTGGCTTTAGAAGCGACG
The DNA here is from genome assembly GCF_902459505.1 of Geotrypetes seraphini. NCBI lineage: Eukaryota > Metazoa > Chordata > Amphibia > Gymnophiona > Dermophiidae > Geotrypetes > Geotrypetes seraphini. Next base: position 132,874,061 of record NC_047091.1, read on the forward strand.
ATGCCTCCTGTGGGCTGGGTGCATGGGATACTAGCCAATACTCGGGCTGTAACAGGGCCAAGACTGTACCCAGAGAGTGCATCTGGACCTTGTGTATGTATCTGTTGAGCTTACAGAGATCCAGGGACGAGCGTTGTCCTTGTCCATGGTGACGCGGGGGTTCCCGGAGTAGAAACCCCTTGGTGATCTCCTCTGTTCGTCACCGCATCTATTGATTCTGCCGAAGCAGGTCCTCTCCTTGCTGCAGGAAAGTTGGGTCGTCAGATGGAGGGTGCCCCGCCCACTTGGGGGGGGGGCGGGAGTGGAGACGAATTCGGAATCCCTGCTTGATGATGCTGAGGGCCCACTGGTCGATGGTGATCCTGGGCCAAGTCTTCGCAGACAATCTGATCCTGCTGGGCCGGAGGGTGGTCAAGGTTCTATTTTTGTCTTGGGGAGAGGGCTGCCCTTGGATGCCCCTGCCCCTCGGGCGGTGCTTGTTTGCGTAGCAGTTATGTTACTGTTGCGAGTGCTGGGGCACAGACTGCTGTCAGTGTGGACTGGCTCAGTTGTGAGCTGGAGTCTCTATTTTATTTTATTTATTTATTTCCTCTCACTGGCCTCCTGATAAAGCCGCATCTGGAACTGGAGCGCAGCAATTCGTGCGCTCAGCATTGCGCCCTCGAAGGTCTTTTTCCCCGTGGAAACCAGGGTTTTTCAGGTGCTTCCCTGACGGGGGTTGGAGGGGGGGGTCATGCTGCCCTGTTTCTCTTAAGCTACCGCAATGTCCATGTATGGCTGCTGCGGGTTGTCGAATCCCTGGGCTGGAAAGATCTGGTACTTCAATCCCAGTCTCCTTGATGTTGGTTGCCCTGAGGAGGGAGTCAGCCAAATCTTGTCTCTGCAGTCCAGGAGGTTCTTGTGGACTGGAATCGCCACTGCCTGCGTGAAGTACTGGTACTGGTAGTTCAGGCCTTGTAGTACTCTGTCTTGGGTACTTGTTGTCCCCCCATGTGGATTTTTTAGTAAATATTTATTTATTTTTGTGGGTGGTGACTCGGGGCGTGGCTGGGGGCTGGTGTGTAGCTTGTTCCTCCGTTGCTTGGGTGCATGGCCTGCCGCTGAACCGCGCCATGTTGTTGTGCGTGGCTCCCTCTAAAGGGGGGCATTGTGGGGAGTGTAGCCCGCTGAGAGAGGAGTGGGTCAGCAGGAGGATTAACTGTGGCTGCTGGTCCCACCCCTGGTGGTTCGCAGGTTCATGTGCTGCTCCACTTGACTGGTTGGGTGACTCCATGTACCCCACCACCCTTCTCTGTCCTTCTTGAGAGGGGGGGAGAGCCTGCAGGATGCACCCCTTCATCTGTGCCAGTGCTCCTGGCTGCGTTTCCCACTGTGCCTGGAGGCAGAGAAAGAGGTGTGATAATGCCTCTTGAGTGGGCTTCTGCTGCTGTACTGCCTATTGTATATTAAACTGTACAGCGCTGCATATGCCTTTCAGTGCTATAGAAATCATGAATAGTACAGAGTCCCTCATGCTAGCTGGAAAAACACTCTGCCTAGGTTTTATGAAGAGCAAACAGCTTTTAGACTGAGGAGTTTCAAACCCCCACCCTTGGAGAGGCATGGTCTGACATGCCGCATCTCTGAAGATATCAGCACCCTGCTGAGAAAGGCAGACTCCTCGTTCCCAACCTGAGAGGGGGAGGGGGAGGGGTGGGAAAGGTGTGAATTGTATACTCTGCAGGACCCCAAGAGGGAAAGAAACATCGAGTTGGTTTTTTTTTTTTTTTTTCAGCATGTCCTTTATAAGCTGAACTCTGGGGCAGCATGTCTTCTACTGGGGGGAGAGGTCTGCAGGTCCCCTCTAAGGGAAAGAAGCATGGGAGATTCTTTCTCCTTAAATTCAGATTGGGAGGAGGGTGGGGCAGAGCCCTCGGGGCTGCAACAGATTATCAGAGGTTTTCCCAAACACAAGCAGATAGGACTTACCTTTGAACCCCAATCGGCTCCCTTCAGAGGCCGGCTGTAAGAGGCAGCATGCCGTCTGGAGGGTGAAAGCCCCGATCTGTTGCTTGCAGAGGCTGTGGATTTACGCAGCAGCATGCAAGACTCCTATCGGCTGCCCTGCAGAGGATGGCTGCGTGGCAACATGCAAGGATTCCTGGAGAGATCTCTCGGTCTGGCGAGACTCCTATCGGCTGCCCTGCAGAGGTTGGTTCTAAGCGGCAACATGCAGGGACTCCGGGAGATATTTCTCTACCGGGCCAAGTGCAGGCGGGGGGATTAGCTGAGCCAGGGCATCCTGGAGGCTCCTTGCCACTGTAGCATGTGGATCCCCCGCTGCTGTATTCTGATGAGGATGGCTGCTGGAGGAAGATTCTCGGGCCTCACTTCTCTTCATGCCCTGCGGAGGCTGGCTGTCAGCAGCAACATGCAAGAACTCCTGGAGAGATCTCTCAGTCTGGTGAGACTCCTATCAACTTCCTGCAGGGGCCGACGGCTAGCGACAGCATGCAGGACTTCCGGGAGAGATTTCTCGACCGGGCAAGTTGCAGTCGGGGGGGTTGACTGAGCCAGGACGTCCTGGAGGCTCCTCACCGGATTCGTCTGTGGATCCCCCGCTGCTACGCTCTGATGAGGATGGCTGCTGGAGAGAGATTCTCGGGCCTCACTTCTCTTCATGAAGTCTCTCAGTGCCCTCTTCCTTAGCTTGCGTGCAGGTGGTGACATGTGCGCACAATGCAAGCCACACGGAAACCTCGAGCGCCGGATCCAATCAGTGGGCGCACAATTCGTGAGGATCCAGTGTGTTCATCCTCCTCCTGCATCCCAGTTGTTTCTTTAGATGATTCAGGCATCTTCAAGTTGATGAGTAGAAAAGTTGTAATGGAGAGCTGTAGAAAATCCGACCGATGGGAACGGGCGGAAACTAAAGACTGGGGATTAGGGGGAAGCAGGGGGAAATGGGTAGGGCTCGGGCATGCCCAGTGGGGCCCGGGCACTGCACATGCTCAGAGAAAAAAAAAAAAAAATCTCTCTGAGCTATTGGAGAGCTTATCCGCAAATTGGGAGGTGTTGGGACAACACCCATATGTGGCTGACTCATCCTGCTTGTCCTAGGAGAAAGTGTAGTTACTTACCTGTAACGTAGGTTCTCCGTGGACAGCAGGATAGTCAGCCACATATGGGTGTTGTCCCAACAGCTCCCAATTTACGGATAAGCTCTCCAATAGCTCAGAGAGATTTTTTTTTTTTTTTTTTTTTCTCTGAGCACGTGCAGTGCCCGGGCACCACTGGGCATGCCCGAGCCCTACCCATTTCCCCCCTTCTTCCCCCTAATCCCCAGGATGTTCCTAGCTGTGGCCGGGTCGGCCATATGGGGAGGCGGGTGGGTTGTGTGGCTGACTATCCTGCTGTCCACGGAGAACCTACGTTACAGGTAAGTAACTACACTTTCTCCTAGGACAAGCAGGATGAGTCAGCCACATATGGGTGACTCCCTAGCCGAGGGATGTACCGAATGGACCTGCGATTTAGCGCTCTGTGCATCCCTCGCCTGGCTGTGGAGGCCGAGCCGGGCAGGGTAATCAGGCAAAGCAGGCTCAGTTGTGCAAACCGGTTTCTTTAATAAAGTGCTGTGTTAACTGGGCAATAATACTTGCCGAACAGTGCAACTGGTCAATAACCGTCAAGGAACAGTGAGAAAAAATAACTGGTCAACAGTAACAATTCGTAATAGCATGTAAACAGTAACAATTCGTAATTGCGTGTAACAATTAGTACCTGCATATTGAACCTCTAGTCTAGACATGTAGTACTGGCTGGCACTTAATCAGTATCTGTGCCCCCCTACTTGATCAGTGCTTGTCAAGGCAGTGGTAATGGTTGGTGTCCCTCCCGGGAGGGGAGGGCCGCTTGCAAGACTGTTTGGCCGAATGCATTCGGGGCGTGGAATGCTATGTCGAGGCAGTAGTGCTTGGTAAAGGTGTGCAAGGAGGACCAAGTGGCTGCATTGCAGATGTCCTCTATTGGTGTATGGTGTAGATGAGCCAGAGTGGTGGCTACGGCTCTGAGCTGGTGGGCGTGGGCTCCCACTGGCGGTTCACGCTGCGCTCTTCTGTAGGTGAAAGAGATGCACTGGGATATCCAGCGCGAGAGCGTGCGTTTGGTGACCGGCCGTCCTGGCCTGTTATGGTCGTAGGAGACGAACAGTTGTGAGGCTTGTCTGGTCTGTTGTGTCCTGTTAATATAGGTGGTCAGGGTCCGTACACAGTCCAAGGGGTGTCGCTGTAGTGGCTGCGAGCCCCCCTGTGGGTGAATGTAGAGTGCGGGGAGGATGATAGACTGGTTGATGTGGAACGCTGATGCCACCTTCGGCAAGAATCGGGGGTGGGTTCTGAGCACCACCCTGTCCTCGTGGATCAATGTGTAGGGGGGGTGATGGACCAGGGCCTGGATCTCGCTGATACGTCTGGCCGATGCAATGGCGGTCAGGAAGAGGGTTTTCCAAGCCAGGAATCTGGGGTCTGCCTCCCCCAAGGGTTCGAAGGGATCGAGGGTGAGCTGATGCAGCACCAAGTTCAGGTCCCATCCGGGCGGTGGTGGTCTGACCGGTGGGTGCAGATTGGACAGTCCCTTCATGAATCTTGCGAATACCGGGTGTCCCGACACCGGTGAGTTGTCCCAGCCAGCGTGGTATGCCGTGATCGCGCTTAGGTGGACCTTGATGGAAGTAGGTTTTAGGCCCATCTGAGATAGGCTTAGTAGGTACTGCAGGATGTCCGGTATGGGGCAGTTGTAAGGGTCTCGCTGTGTGTTCGTGCACCAGTGGCGGAACCTTCTCCATTTCAATCCGTAGCATTTTCGGGTTGAAGGTCTTCTGGCTGCCATGAGAATGTGCTCCACGTCTTGTGGTAGGTTCATCCTCTCAACATCCATGCGGTCAGGGCTAGGGAGCGCAGGTTGTGATGGAGGGTGGCGCTCCCGTGTTGTGTTATGAGATCTGCGCTGATCGGGAGGCGGAGAGGTGGGTGAACCGCTATCCGTTGCAGGAACGGGAACCATGGTTGCCGGGGCCAGAACGGGGCAATCATGATCACCGTTGCTCTGTCCTGGAGGATCTTCTGCAGGACTTTGGGTATGAGAGGTGTTGGTGGATAGGCGTATAAGAGTCCGTGGTTCCAATTCAGGGACAGGCCGTCGGGACTGAGACGGCGCTGGGTCGGTCTCTTTGAGCAAAAGATTGTGCATTTTGTGTTCAGTTCTGTCGCAAACAGGTCGATGCTCGGTGTGCCCCAGGTGCTGAAGATCTTCTTCGTCACTGCTGGGTTGAGAGACCACTCGTAGGGGTCCAGCTGGCGGCTGAGACTGTCGGCCAGGTCGTTCTGCTCCCCCGGGAGGTAGCTTGCCTGGATGGGGCACTGAATGGCGATGGCGAACTCCCAAATGCGGCAGGCTTCCTTGCAGAGCGAGGCTGACCCTGTGCCCCCCTGCTTGTTGATGTAGTACATGGCCACCTGGTTGTCTGTTTGGATGAGGACTGTCCTGCCTGTCACCCATTGGTTGAAGGTTTCGAGGGCATTCCCTATGGCCCTGAGCTCCAGTAGGTTGATATGGAGTGAGGACACCTGGGCAGACCATGTGTCTCCTGTGCGAAGATGGAGAAGGTGTGCCCCCCATCCATGTTTGGAGGCATCCGTGGTGACCACCAGCTGGTGGGGTGGTGGTCTGAATGGTTTCCCCTTCGCTAAATTTTCTCGGGACATCCACCACTGCAGTGTCTTGTGTATGGGTCGGCGAATGGGAATCTTGGTGGTCAGTGGTTGGGTATGCTGGTTCCAGTGACGTCTGAGGTGCCATTGCAGGGGTCTCATGTGTAGTTTGGTGTGTTGAACAACAAAGACTGCGGCCGCCATGTGGCCCAGGAGACGCAGAAAGGAGCGTGCTGATGATGAGCTGCTGGCAGAGATGCGCTGGGCCAGAGATGTCAAGGTGTCGATCCGGCCGTCCGGTAGAAAGGCCTTGGTCTGTGTGGTATCGATGACTGCCCCGATGAATGATATCCTCTGGGTGGGTATCAGGTGGGATTTCTTGTAGTTGATGAGGAATCCCAGTTCTTGGAGGAGGGTTATGGTGGTTGTCAGGGCTGCATGGACCTCCCCTGGTGAGTGGGCCACTATCAGCCAGTCGTCGAGATAGGGAAGGACGCATATTCCCTGCAGGCGAAGATGTGCCGCTGCCACGGCCACGCACTTTGTGAACACTCTTGGGGCTGTCGAGAGTCCAAAGGGTAGGGCTTTGTACTGGAAGTGTCTCTCTTTGATCTTGAAGCGAAGATACTTCCTGTGGGCTGGATGGATAGGCACATGAGTATAGGCGTCCTGTAGGTCCAGCGAGGCTAGCCAGTCGTTGGGCTGTATCAGGGGCAGGACTGTGCCCAGGGAGTGCATCCGGAAGCGTTCTTTGTGTATGCACTTGTTGAGATGACGGAGGTCCAGGATTGGGCGTTTGCCCTTGTCCTTCTTTGGCATGAGAAAATACCTGGAGTAAAACCCCATGTTGATCTCCTCTGTTGGCACTGCCTCTATTGCATCTGCCCGAAGCAGGTCCTCTGCTAGTCGCAGGAGAACAGGCTCGTCTGAAGTTGGGTGCCCCGCCCGCTGCGGTGGTTTTTCTGGAGGGCGGGAGTCGAACCGTATGCGGTATCCCCGTTTGATGATGTTCAGGACCCACTGGTCGGTGGTGATTCTGGACCAGGCACTCACAAACAATCTGATCCTGCCCCCCACTGGCCCCTGCTGGTTCGGGGGGTAGTCAAAGATTCTGCTTTTGCTTTGGGGGGGCAGTCTGCCTTTGATTGCCCCTGTCCCTTGGGCGACGCTTGTCCACGTAGGAGTTTCTATATGGCTGGGAGCGTAGGTTCCCAGACTGCTGCCAGCGTGGTGCTGCGGAGTGGCGTCTGTTGGCAGTGAAGGGCTTGCGATTCCTTTGCTGTCTTCGTGGAGGGGCCCAACGTTCTAGTCCATCAGAAGCGAGGGTTTGAAGGGTGGTGCAGTCGTTTTTAATGCTGTCGACTGTCTCTTTGACCTTGTCGCCAAACAGGTGTTCTCCTGTGCATGGGGCATCTGCAAGGGGCTCGTGGAGGTCCTCGCGGAGCGCCGATGCACGGATCCAGGCCAAGCGGCGTGCTAGGATAGCCGTTCCCCCGATGCGGCTGGATGTCTCGAAGACGTCAAAAACCGCCTTGAAGAGGTGCTTGTTGCATTCCCCTTGGTCATGGAGGAGGGATGAGAGAGAGTCCTGTACCGGCTGGGAGGCGAGCTGTAGAGCCTGTTTTATCTTTTTTTGTATGGCCTCCTGGTACAGCATCATCTGGAACTGGTGTGCGGCGATTCGTGCGTTAAGCATCGCGCCCTCGAAGGTCTTTCTCCCCATGGAATCTAGGGTTTTCAGGTCCTTCACGGGCGGGCCGTTAGAGGCCGATCGCGCCGTTTTGTGTCTCTTGAGCGCTGAGGCTACCACAATGGAGTTGTGTGGCAGCTGCGGTTTATCAAAACCTGGGACCGGGAGGACCTGGTACTTCGCGCTCAGTTTCTTAGATGTGGGAGGCCCTGAGGAGGGGGTCCGCCAAATCTTGTCTCTGCAGTCAAGGAGGTTCGTATGAACTGGGATCGCTACTGGCTGTTTGGGATAGTCCAGTGATTGCAGGAGGCCGTCATCCTCTGGCGTGGGTTCTGGTGGTCCCCCCACATGGATCCCAAGGAGGACAGCGAGTTTCTGGATAAACTTGGGATAGGCTAGGTCCTCCGGTGCTTGTGCCGGGGGCTTCGCTGTCGTCTGTGTTTGAGATGGCGCAGGGGATCGGTCCGAGTTGTAGGCGCTCAAGAAGCTGTCATCGGATTCGTCCCCCGTGTCGATGTCAGCGGCTCTGTTAACTTGTAGAGCTTGGGCGCTGCTCATCTGGGTGCTGGGCTGCTGCAGTGTCTGGGGGGTCCCCTGCTGAGCGAGAAGCTGGGTCAGAAGCTGGACCAGTTGTTGATGGTCAACCCCCTGGCCGGTCGTCTGACGCTCGACCCCCTGGCCGGTCGTCTGACACTCCAGGTGGGGCATTCCCTCCATGCAGTCCTTGCGTCGCTTAGTCAGTGGTGAGGATGCAGAAGGGCTGGAGGGAGATGGTGTGCTGTATGGTCGCCTGCTGCCTCTCCCTCTGGATCTGTGTCCTGCAGGAGAGTGGTGATTGCGCCTTCTGTCACCCCTGCTACGGCTGCGCTGGTGGTGGTGGCGGCGATAGGACTCCCCCCGCGGAGATCGGGAAGCATCCCGATGCCGAGTGTGCTGGTGGGGGGAGTGCCGATTCCTCTCCCTGCAGCGTGCCTCGTTGTGCCCCGTTCTCAGGCTGCTTGTAGCTGAGCCGGCATCCTGAGTTGATCGGGGAGGCGTGCCCCTGCAGTCTCCCTGCCTGCTGATGTCAGGAGGGGTTCCCCGACGAGTTCTCTCTTCAAGGAGGCGGGTCTGGCTGCTGGTTGGCTGGTTGTGCAGGAGGGGCGGACCTGGGCGGCGATCTTCTGCTGCTTGGAGGCATGGCCGATCGGGGATTGGCTCCTCCATTGCTAGGGGGCGTGTTAGGCCGGTAGCTGGCTGCTCCTCCATTGGTGGGAGGCGTGGCTGCATGCAGGCTGGTTTCTCCCCGGGCTCCCTTTCCATTTGCTGCTCCCTCGTTGCTGGGGGGCGTGGCTTCACGCTGGATCGGGCTGTGGAGGAGCAGGGAGATGGCTTCTCTTCCGGTCCACACGTGGGGGTAAGTGCGAGACCGGGAGGCGCCCCCAGCGATGTGCCCGTTCGGGCAGAGGCCGATGGTGTTCCCGATGACTTCGGGAGGGGGGGGCCGGATGGCGAACCCCGATCGGCTTCTTGCAGGGGCCGACGGCTAGCGACAGCATGCAAGACCTCCGGGAGAGATTTCTCGACCGGGCAAGTTGCAGTCGGGGGGGTCGACTGAGCCAGGACGTCCTGGAGGCTCCTCACTGGATTCTTCTGTGGATCCCCCGCTGCTACACTCCGATGAGGATGGCTGCTGGAGGACGATTCTCGGGCCTCACTTCTCTTCAAGAAGTCTCTCAGTGCCCTCTTCCTCAGCTTGCGTGCACGTGGAGACAGACGGACGCAGTGCATGCAACACTGTTCCTCGTGTGCTGTGCCCAAGCAGCGAACGCACAGGTCGTGAGGGTCCAGTGTGCTCATCCTTTTCTTGCAGCCCGGACATTTCTTTGATGTTTCTGGCATCTTCAGGATGGTAAGTAGAACAAGTTTTGATTGTAGAAAAATGGAGAGCTGTGGAAAAATCCGACCGATGGGAACGGGCGGAAACTAAAGACTGGGGATTAGGGGGAAGAAGGGGGGAAATGGGTAGGGCTCGGGCATGCCCAGTGGTGCCCGGGCACTGCACGTGCTCAGAGAAAAAAAAAAAAAAAAAAAATCTCTCTGAGCTATTGGAGAGCTTATCCGTAAATTGGGAGCTGTTGGGACAACACCCATATGTGGCTGACTATCCTGCTTGTCCTAGGAGAATGGCAGATAGATTGAAGACCTTGGAAATAAATTTAAGAAAAGATAGAAGAAAGCAGAACAAAATGGGCAGATAATAAAGGTAGAAAAAAATAATTTTATTTCTATTTTGTCATTAGAATATATCAGATTTGAACTATATATCCTGCTAGAGACATAACTGGGGACTGCAAAGCCCAGGCAGTGCTTCTTTAGCTTCCAGCACTCCCCTAACACTATTCCTGTCATGTGTGACTGCAGTATTCTGTTAGCATCATGTTTCTGTGTAGCATCTAATATAATAAAATGGTAGGCCGCGCATGCGCACTAAAAAAAAACGTGTTCCCTGATCCGTCGCGAAAACACGATTGCGCATGCGCGGGTTTTACGTCACCACTTACTCGCGGCGGCTTTCAAATAAAAAAAAAAAATTACACAGCTGCGGCGGCCTTCCTCACACCCGCATCTCACTGTGAATGGTACCGGCTCCTCTCTCGAACTGCACCAGGATCGAAAGAGGAGCTACAGCGCCGGCTTTCAACTTAAAACAAAAAAAAAAAAAAAAAAAACCCCAACTGGAGATCGCCGCTCTCACCCGGCTCCCACTGTGCAAACCCCCCCCAACTGGAGATCGCCGCTCTCACCCCCCTCCTCCCCCAACTGGAAATCGCCGCTCTCACCCGCTCCCACTGTGCAAACCCCTCCCCCCCCATGGGAGGATGCGCCGCAGCAAAGTGCTGCACAGGTACTGGAGGGGGAGAGACATATCGCTTCTGCACCGGTACAAACCTCCCTCCAGCGTTGGCAGTCGATGCACGTTAAACAGGCTGCTTCTGGCTTTCTCCTGCAGTTGAGTCCCTCTGTCGCATCATTGATGATGTCATCATTGACGCAACAGAGAAACTCAATGGCAGAAGAAAGCCGAAACAGCCTGTTTAACGTGCAGCGACTGCCAACGCTGGAGGGAGGTTTGATATTAAAGTCATCTTGCTAGGAGGGTCGCAGAGTCAGCGGGGTTGGGCTGGGAGGGGAGAGAAGCGTCTGCCTCGGGTGCTTCAGGCAGCAGCAGCGTTTACAATTTGCTGCTGTTGCTGGCTTCAGGCCTTCCTCTCTGGCCGGTCCTGCCTACTTCCTGTTTTCATGAAGACAGGACCGGCCAGAGAGAAAGACCTGAAGCCAGCAACAGCAATGAATTGTGAATGCTGCTGCTGACCAATGAAGTAGTTAAATGAGGAAAGGGAGCAGAGGGGGAGAGAATGGCTTGGATTGAAGGAGGAAGGTATGCCAGACCAAGACAAAAGGAAGGAGGAGATGGAGAGAGGCCATATGGGACAGAGAGAGAGAGGGGGCGGACACTGGATGGAAAGAGAAGAGAGGGCAGTGAATGGAAGGGGCAACATAGAGGGTGAACAGTATTCTAGCACCCGTTAATGTAACGGGCTTAAAGACTAGTTCTGTAATAATTTGGCTTGTTCAGTTTTCTTGATAGTGGAGGGGATATATGTGAAGGGGAGGGGAAGGGAAACAAGGGTTTTGTTGGTCCTTGCTCTGTATATTTGTATTTATAAAATGACAATTGTACAGAATATTGTTTCTTTTTATACTTTAATAAAATATGTTCAATATAAAATCATAACTGAGGCTTGTGCGGATGGGATCAGATGGTTTGTGGGGACCGAACTCGCGGAGATGGGGTGAAAATGTTTTTTTAAATTTCAGTCTTAGTAGTTTGCCGGTCCACAAAATAATTATTTTATTTCCGCCGGTCCATAGGTGTAAAAAGGTTGAAGAACACTGATGTAGGCGGAAATAGGGTAAATGAAGAGCTGGAAATGCGCTTTTCTGATGAGACGGAAATGCATTTTCTGATGATGTTACCAGAAACAGACTTAGTCAAAACCCCAGAAATGATGTGGCCAGAAAAAGAAGTGTCTTTATTTTAACAGTTTTTTAGTTAAAAGACAGGTTTTAAGAGCTCATGGTTAGAGCAATGCACAAGCAAATCACAAAACAAAAGACATTTACAAATTCTTTCCTGGACCCTTTCGAGTAGTACCGTGTCCTTCTTCATGTACGGCGGCCAGTGCTGGACGCAGTACTCCAGGTAAGGGCATACCATGGCCCGGTACAGTGGCATGATAACCTTCTTTGATCTGTTCATGATCCCCTTCTTTATCATTCCTAGCATTCTGTTTGCCCTTTTTGCTGCCGCCGCACATTGTGTGGACGGCTTCATCGACTTGTCGATCAGAACTCCCAAGTCCCTTTCCTGGGAGGTCTCTCCAAGTACCGCCCCGGACATCCTGTATTCGTGCATGAGATTTTTGTTACCGACATGCATCACTTTACATTTATCCACGTTGAACCTCTTCTGCCATATCGACGCCCATTCCTCGAGCTTGATTATGTCACGTTGCAGATCTTCGCAATCCCCCTGCGTCTTTACTACTCTGAATAACTTCGTATCATCCGCAAATTTAATCACCTCGCTCGTCGTACTATGTCCAGATCATTTACAAAGATGTTAAAGAGCACGGGTCCAAGCACCGAACCCTGCGGCACCCCACTGGTGACGCTCTTCCAGTCCGAGTATTGTCCATTTACCCCCCACTCTCTGTTTCCTATGCTCCAGCCAGTTTTTAATCCACATGAGTATTTCACCCTCAATTCCATGGCGAAATACTCACGTGGATTAAAAACTGTGGGAGATAAGATTAAAATTGAATTGATTCAGATAATACTTGTTTGTATTAAATATTTAATAGCTGGTTTTAAGAATTAGAGTTATCCAATAGGCAGCTATTTAACTAACTGAAAAAAAAAAACCCCAAGCTCAGGCTTTAGGTTAATTTACAATAAAAACTAGGCATAAAATTGTAAAGAATCATATATACCACTAGGCCACTGAGTGAGAAAGCTAAATGTGGTAGCATCTGCTAAATTTTAATGGGGATTTTGTTTCATTCTATTGGGCTGCACCAAGGATCTTTTTTTTTAGTTTATAAATCTTTATTCATTTTCTTATGTTACAACAAGTGTTCCAAATATTCTCATTATAAGCTTGAATATACACACTTGATTAACTCATATATTAACATCAAATTTAACTTTTCTTTAGAAAATTAATATTATATAAAGTTATAATATTATATAAGAAATCTAAATTTATATAATTGTTATTGAATATATTAATCCCCTACCCCTCCTTCCCTCCCAATCAATAATACATAAAATCAACTTTATTGTGAAATCATTTAAATAATAATATAGTTTGTAATTATCATAAATAAAATCCCACCCCATTCCCCTCTCTTCAATTATCTTTAAAATTTGAAAAAGTCTGGAGACCATTAACAGATTTCTATAATGAATGATTAACTTTTCCCATGCACCAAGGATCTTGCCAAAGATGGAACTGACAATTCCTGCGAGCCTTCTGATCTTAATGATCGAGCAGGTCAATAGATTTGCAATACAATAGTCATGTAATGGGAAGCATCATGTTACAATTCTTTATTGATCAATTTTGTAGCCAAGGTAAATATTTAAGTTTGGTCGAGTACGGTGCTTCTCAACCTTCCTTCTGTTGCAACACACCTGACAGACAAGGTTCATGTATGTGATACACCGAACATTAAAAGTCATAGCTGAACAAAGCATGGCTAAATATTTCATTGTTTAGCTGTAAGTTTAATATGAATTTGCCTGTCCCATTTCAAAAAGCTGTATACAATGTATCTGCCCCAGATTTCTCACTTATCACAACAAAACAAACATATATTCAAATTCTAGTGTCACTTCAGTAACAGCAACACAAAATCCCTCCACTGCCAGATACTGGCAGACTTTTACAAAGGCGCGCATTCCTAAATGGCATTTAGCTTGCATTGCTTGGCCATGCAGCTTTGTAAAAGGACCTGAGTGTAAAATAACAGAACCCTGCAAATATGCTATTCAAATTACGTAGCAAACAGCAGATCGGCAAGATGTTCAGTTGGAGCTGGAGGCAACTGTTACTATGGAGGGGTAGTGGGGAAGCAGAAATAGGGACCAGTTACAGCAGTGGTCTCAAACTCGCGGCCCGGGAACCACTATTTTAAGGCCCTCAGTATGTTTATCATAATCACAAAAGTAAAATAAAAGTTTCTTGATCATATATGTTTCTTTAGCTTTAAATGACAATATTAAGACTTAGCCAAAAGGAAAGATTTATAAACTATAAAGAGTTTTACCTCATGCAAAATTGTCATTTCTTTAATAAGACATTAACTATTTTTTTCTGAGGCCCTCTAAGCACCTACAAATCCAAAAGGTGGCCCTGCAGAGGGTTTGAGTTTGAGACTACTGAGTTACAGGGATCTCAAGAACCCGACTCTCAAGACTGCTGGTCTTCCCAGCTTGCAGATACAAAGAATTGTTAAGGAAACAAAGGCTTGCTATCTACACTCTTCCCTCCATATTCGCAGTGGTTAGGGGCGGAACATAACCGCAAATTCGCAAAAACCACGAATAACTTTTTATATGTTATTCAAGGGGTTTTTGGTAACAGCCACCATTAATATATTGAAATCGTGAATAACAAACTTTGTAGCCATGGGGGGGAGACTTGTGGGAGTGCTGTGCAAAAGCATTCTCTGTGCACGCTGGGAAGCAGCGATTTTCAGGGTGAAAGTTGGGAAGCGCCAAACTTTTTATTTGTACAGTACTTTACTCAAGATGTAATTTTTTTAGGGGGAGGAGTCAGCATGTGAAAAATCTCGAATAAGCGAAACCGCGGGTGCTGAAACCGCGAATACGGAAGGAGAAGTGAATATCAAAATTATTGTGACACACCTCCTGCCTCTTGGGGACATACCAGCAGTGACGTAGTAAGCCCCAGGTGCTGTCTTGGTGGGGGCACCGGCACCCATCCTTCTCTTTGTCCCCCCTACCGCACGCCCCTTCCCTTTCCACGTACCTCTTTAACAACCGCGGATCGCCGAACGCAGACCGACTTTTGAGTCGGACTTTTTCTTCAGCCCTTGAGGGCCACCGAAAGCCTCCCCCACCCAGCGACTTCCTAGGCAGAGGAAGGAGGAAGTTTCTGCCATCTTGTCCCTCCTTCCTCCGCCCGACGCCGTGCAAGCAGGAGGACTCTGCTCTCTATTAGAGCCCCTGCCGCTCCAGCAACCGCGGATCGCCGAACGCAGACCGACTTTTGAGTCGGACTTTTTCTTCAGCCCTTGAGGGCCACCGAAAGCCTCCCCCAGCGACTTCCTAGGCAGAGGAAGGAGGAAGTTTCTGCCATCTTGTCCCTCCTTCCTCCGCCCGACGCCGTGCAAGCAGGAGGACTCTGCTCTCTATTAGAGCCCTTGCCTCTCCAGCAACCGCGGATCGCCGAACGCAGACCGACTTTTGAGTCGGACTTTTTCTTCAGCCCTTGAGGGCCACCGAAAGCCTCCCCCACCCAGTGACTTCCTAGGCAGAGGAAGGAGGAAGTTTCTGCCATCTTGTCCCTCCTTCCTCCGCCCGACGCCGTGCAAGCAGGAGGACTCTGCTCTCTATTAGAGCCCTTGCCTCTCCAGCAACCGCGGATCGCCGAACGCAGACCGACTTTTGAGTCGGACTTTTTCTTCAGCCCTTGAGGGCCACCGAAAGCCTCCCCCACCCAGCGACTTCCTAGGCAGAGGAAGGAGGAAGTTTCTGCCATCTTGTCCCTCCTTCCTCCGCCCGACGCCGTGCAAGCAGGAGGACTCTGCTCTCTATTAGAGCCCCTGCCTCTCCAGCAACCGCGGATCGCCGAACGCAGACCGACTTTTGAGTCGGACTTTTTCTTCAGCCCTTGAGGGCCACCGAAAGCCTCCCCCACCCAGCGACTTCCTAGGCAGAGGAAGGAGGAAGTTTCTGCCATCTTGTCCCTCCTTCCTCCGCTCGACGCCGTGCAAGCAGGAGGACTCTGCTCTCTATTAGAGCCCCTGCCACTCCAGCAACCGCGGATCGCCGAACGCCGAGCCCCTGCCTCTCCAGCCACCTCTCCAGTGAACTCTGAACACAACCCATACAACCACTCTCACAACCAACTCAAATAACTACCAAACCGCAATCTTCACAAATATAAAAAAAAAAAAAAAAAAATGGCACTGCGTACACACAACCTCATTCTTGCCCTCATACTAATTGCCACATTTATAGCAAAATGGAAAACCACAGGCTACCAAATACAAACCATCCCTATACTAACAACAACACACAGACCTGTTCAACATACCAGAAAACTGCATACCACTAGAACGCTAACTCCATGCCCACTATCCAGCCAAGCCAGCATCCCCACCATCTGGGGAAAAAGACCCCCACCAAAACCTAACTCAAACACACAAAAATATCAAACCTCACAAAGAACTATCATCAATACAACCACTACACCAACCACAAAATACACTACAATTGCTTGCGCATATATGAACATCAGATCCGTCAGCCCAAAGGCAGAACTAATTAAAGATTGGCTGACCAAAGACAATCTAGGCTGTCTCTTCCTAACCGAAACATGGCTCACCTCTGAGTCAGATCCAAGCATCACAGAATTCTGCCCCAAAGGATATAAACTTGAAGTAGTATGTCGAGAAAACAGAAGAGGAGGAGGTCTAGCAATCATAACAAAAAACAATCTCAACATCGACGTACTGACCAAGCACTCCACCCCTTATCTTGATCTGCTAGCCTGCCAAATATCTGACAAATCACTCAATGGAAACCTGAACTGTCTTATTTGCTACATTACACCAGGTAAATGGAACACTTCAAAACAAGAACTTGAAGAATTCATCTTCCAGAACTCACTCTCCTCCACACATAACCTGATCCTCGGAGACTTAAATCTCCACTTAGAAGATCAAACATCCAAACAAACAACAGATATACTCTCATACCTCAACACTTTATCCTATCAAATTCTCAACCCAGAACCCACACACGAAAAAGGTCATCAACTTGATATAGCAGCTTACTCATCTCCAAATCAAAACACACAAAACATCTACATCTCAAACGGGTCCTGGCACCCTACTCTATGGTCAGACCATTTCAAATATTCATTCACCATCAATTGGGCTCAAAATAACAACAAACCCATCCCAAAGAAAACACTCATCAAATTCAGACCGAAAATCGAACCTCACACATTCTGGAACACAGTCGACCCCGAAATCGACCCCAACAACCCCAAAGAATTCATAAACAGCTGGCGGACCCTCAGTGAATCTACACTAAACGAACTTGCTCCAATAAAAAACAAAAACAAAATAGACAGACCATCTAATAAATGGTTCGACGACGAACTTCTACAACTAAAAAGAAAATGCAGACAATTAGAAAGGTCATGGAAAAAACAAAAACACAACCACATCAAAGATGAATGGAAAATCCTAATCAAACAATACAATACCAATCTGAAGGAAAAACGAAAAAACTACTACTCCAAACTCATCAGCACCGAAAAACCAGACACAAGAATACTTTTTGACATCTTAAGAAATCTCACCGATACCAAACCATTTCTCGCCACCCAAGGAAACCAAACTCCCACAGCCACCCAATTAGCGGATCACTTCAAACACAAAATCATCACAACCAGATCCACATTCAACAATTCAAGAACCAACATAGAAGAAATACGAATCAATCCCAAAACAGATGAAGCAATACCAGCAGACAGGATATGGACAAACTTCCCAAAGATACAATGGTCAGACTTGAACAGGCTTTACAAAAAATACAGCAAATCCTCATGTGACTTGAACAACTGTCCCTCATACTTACTAGCAACAGCTTCCACCAAATTTAAAGCTAGCCTCACACTATGGCTTCAAACAACACTAAGTGAAGGTCATTTCCCACCGGAATTAGGAGAAATCATAATTACACCTATCCTAAAAGATCCCAAAGGTCCTATAGATAATCCTGCAAACTATAGACCAATCGCTTCAATCCCTCTATACATTAAAATAACAGAAGGCCTTGTCGCACAACACCTCTCCAACTACCTTGAAGACCATCACATACTACATCCATCACAATCTGGATTCAGATCCAACCATAGCACAGAAACTCTACTGGTATCACTATTAGACATTGCACGACAACACCTCAGCAAAGGAAACAAGCTGCTTCTCATTCAACTCGATCTTTCTGCGGCATTCGACCTAGTTGACCATCACACACTACTCCAGATATTAGACGCAATAGGAATCTCAGGTAATGTTCACAAATGGTTCCAAAGCTTCCTCAAAACACGAACATACAAAGTCAAATCAAAAGAGCACATATCCGAACCATGGTCAAACCCATGTGGAGTACCACAAGGATCACCATTATCACCCATATTATTTAACCTCTTCATAGCATCCCTAGGCATAACCCTAGACGCCCTAAACACAGTATCATTCAGCTACGCAGATGATATAACTATCCTCCTCCCCTTTAATATTCAAGACCCCTTATCCACAAACCACCTGAAAATGATAATGGAAACGGTAGAAAAATGGATGTCAAGTCATAAACTAAAACTGAACTCGGAAAAAACTAAATTCCTACTACTGGAAAGGGAAAAAAAACCTTCTCTCACAGAACTAGAAGTAAATACAATCAAGTACCCAATGCAAAGCACACTCAAGATCCTGGGAATTCAACTAGACAGAAACTGCACAATGCAGTCTCAAATCCACAAAATCATCCAAAGAGCATTCTTCACAATACGTAACCTAAGAAAAATAAGAAAATTCTTCAACAAAGATCAATACAAGATATTAGTACAATCCCTAGTACTGAGTATTGTAGATTACTGTAACAGCCTATACCTATCATGCCCAAATTACATGATAAAACAATTACAGACAGTTCAGAACACAGCCCTCAGAATCATCTACTCACTAGGCAAATATGACCACATCACCAAAGCATACCTAGATTCACACTGGCTACCAATAAAAGCAAGATCCCAGTTCAAATTCTACTGTCTACTATACAAAGTAATACATGGAACAGCACCCAGCTACCTAAACAACAGACTACACCGTAACCTCTCACACAGATTAAGGAGAACTCAGAGCCTATTCACTCACCCCCCTCTCAAAGGAACACGACGAAAGAAACTATATGACAGCCTTTTAGCGACACAGGCAGCAAAGATCGATACTACCATCACCAATCTACTGACCAAATCAATAGACATTAAAGCATTCCGAAAAGAAATCAAAACTCATCTCTTCAAAAAACACTTCCCATCATCATAACCTCACAAAAGTATTAGAAAATGCTCTCATGACTACCCTAACACCACCACCAGCAACACCCGAATCCGGACAGTATTATCTCTATTCGTCTAAACAGCAGAATCCGGACAATATTATCTCTATTCGTCTAAACAACCTATCACTATCTAATATCTACTACCAATTTATCCTGGAAAAGTCCAGAACAACAATTGTAACTTAACGCATTCTTGATTATATGTACTGCAATGCTACTGGAAATGTCCAGTCTTCTAACTTGTAATCCGCTTAGAACCGCAAGGCACAAGCGGAATAGAAATCACTAATGTAATGTAATGTAACATTCCCGACATGAGCAGCAACCCCAAACTGCTGCTCGCGCTGGTATCGGCTCTTCCTCTGACTTCACTTCCTGGACCTGCGCCTAGGAAGGTACTTCAGAGGAAGAGCCGACTCCGGCGCGAGCAGCAGGTTGGAGTTGCTGCTCGCGCCGGGAATGCTAAAGAGGTACGTGGAAAGGGAAGGGGGTGCTCAGCAAGAGGGGAAGGAAAGAGAGGGAGGGAGGGGGCACCACTGCCCCGGGCGCCTCTCACCCACGCTACGCTACTGCATACCAGTGTGTCCGGAAACACTTGTCGAGAACCACTGGTCTAATGTGATGGTGCCGCGGCATTCCTATAAGCAATCGTCCTGTGGAATTCTTGAAAATATTCAACCACTAATGTGTGGCAAGCAGAGTATCAAACATTAGAAAACTGCTCACAACTTCAAAGCAGTATCCATTAAGTTTCTCAATATAACTCTCATACGGTTGTCAGCGGCACCACCAAGGACTCGATAAGCTTTCATAGTCCAAGGCTTTATGTGTCAGCCCTTCATCAAACTCTTTTTAATGTTATTTTAATCTTAGCTTTTTGCTTTGTGGTCTCACGTCATCACCAGCTGGCCCGCCGCAGGATATTTAAGTTGCAAAAAAACACGCCGCCGCCATCTTTCGATGATGGTTGTGGTCTAAGACAGGAAGGTAAGGATTTTAAAACTCGAACTTAAATTATTGATAAGCTAAATTATTGTAAGATAATTCACATGTTATAGGGTGCTTAGCCAAGGGATTTGGGAGAATAAAATTATGATATTTTATATTCCAGGGATTATTGCCTTGAAAAAACCATTACAGGTGAAACATGTTGGCTTAACATCCCTGAGTTCCGACCACAAAGCAAAAAGCTAAGTACTTTTTTAAAGTATAAATATATATATATATAAATTAAAATTAAAACAACATTAAAAAGGGTTCGATGAAGGGCTGACACATAAAGCCTTGGACTATGAAAGCTTATCGAGTCCTTGGTGGTGCCGCTGACAACCGTATGAGAGTTATATTGAGAAACTTAATGGATACTGCTTTGAAGTTGTGAGCAGTTTTCTAATGTTTGATGATTAGTGAGTTTCTCAACAAGTTCAGTTTTGAAGATTTAAGTGCCTTGGTAAATTTGGCAAGCAGAGTAGTCATATATCTGTCCTTGAAATAGCTCAACACATGTCGCACGTGAAGTTACTCCTGCCTCCATCACAGAACCAGATGATCTTACCGTCCCAGCTTTATAGCCATAGGTCCAGCGAGGAGAGCGCCAATGAAGCCCCCCAAGGGATAAACAGACACAATGAAGGACCATATCAATGTAACCACCTTGACCTCCAGAGACAGGCCTGTACGCTCCAGCCATGTCTGATTGACAAACTTCTGAATATGCTGCAATAGAGACCACAGAAAGAGCAGGCAGTGAGCAATGAGCTATGAATCCTCGATACCCTGTGGACTCTGAGTTCCAAATGTAAATCTTAACACATCGACAAATCTAGCTTTGGAAAACAAAGGCTTAGGGGGCTATTCTCTAACTGGGTGCCACTTTATAATGGCAATTATGCACATAATTTACTACTACTATTACTATTTATCATTTCTATAGCGCTGAAAGATGTACACAGCGCTGTACATTCTAACATTTAATATACAGCCCCCTACTCAGAAGAGCTTACAATCTAATTTGGACAAACAGACAGGACATCCAAGTTTTATTAAAAATTTGATATACCGCTTAAAAAGTCGTCTAGCAGTGTATGGAATCATGCGGAGACATAATTAAGACAAAACAGTCATAAAAAACGCATTGGAACATGGGGATAGGGGAAAAAACAGAATTTGCGATAGGTTGGGGAGTTTCTGGCAGAAAGAATGATACAATGGGTATATGTATCTGACAGTGAGTTAAGAGTTGAAAGCAGCTTCAAAAAATAGGGATTTTTAGCTTGGATTTGAATATTGCTAAGAGATGGAGCATGACATATTGACTCTTGCAGCCTGTTCCAGGCATACGGCACAGCAAGAAAGAAGGAACAGAGTCTGGAGTTGGCAGTGGAGAAGAAGGGTACAGATAGGAGGGACGGGGGGGGGGAGCCTAGGGGGAGATAAGTGAGGAGAGGTATTGAGGGGCTACAAAGTGAATGCACTTGTAAGTCAGTAAGAGGAGTTTGAACTGTATTCGGAAACACATGGGGAGCCAATGAAGTGACTTGAGGGGAGGGGCAATGTGAGTGTAGCGGCTCTTGCGGAATATTTGGAATGGATTGAAGAAGAGACCTAAGAGAAGTACATTGCAGTAGTCTAAGCGTGAGGTGATGTGAGCATGGATAACGCTTTTGGGAGTGTATTCAGAGAGGAGAGATCAGATTTTGGTAATATTATAGAGGAGGAAGCGACAGGTTTTAGCAGATCTGAGCGGAGAAGGAGAGAGAGGAGTCAAAGGTTAACCCAAGCTTCCTTATAAAATACTACTTAGCACTAATTTGCCTACATTTAGGCTGCCCAGTTACACCATGTCAATAATAGACATAAATGTGCATGCCTAAGCATGGCACTTATGTGCATAACGTACAGCAAGGGTGCCCACACTTTTTGGGCTTGCGAGCTACTTTTAAAATGACCAAGTCAAAATGATCAACCAACAAAATTTTAAAAACACAAAGCACACTGTATGCAGAGAAAATGTTAATTATCATTTATATTCTGGGGTTTTTTCAGTGCCAAGGCAGATGACTTTAAAATATGCAATGTCACCTCAGTAACAACTATACAAAAATAGACAAATATATCCCCTCCCTTTTTACTATACCGCGATAGCGTTTTTTAGCACAGGGAGCTGTGCTGAATGCCCTGCGCTGCTCTTGACACTCATAGGCTCCCTGCGCTAAAAATTGCTATTGCAGTTTAGTACAAGGGGGCCATAGTGCAAAATATTGACAGCAGATATAAATTCTCAAAACGGACACATTTTGATCATTAAATTGAAAATAAAATCATTTTTCCTGCCTTTGTTGTCTAGTGATTTCATGAGTCTCTGGTTGCACTTTCTTCTTCTGACTGTGCATCCAATATTTCTTCCCTTCTTTCAGCCTCCTGTATGCTTCCTCTCCTCCAGACCTAATTCTCTCCCCCAACTTTTTCTTCTTCTCTTCCTGCCCCATCCACTTTATTTCTTTATCCCTGCCCCCTTTCTTTCTGGCTGTCTTTCTCTCCATGCCCCCTTTCTTTCAGTCTCCCTGTCCCCCCTTTCTTTCTTTCTGTTTCCCTTCTTTCTTTCTGTCTTCCTGTATACCCTTTCTTTCTTTGTCTTTCTTTCTCCATGCCCTCCCCCAAGCCACCACCGCTGCCATCGAGGAACAGGCTCCCAAGCCACCGTTGCCGAGTTCTGAGCTCTCCCTGCTTCCTGACACCGTAAACAGGATGCAGAAGCGTCGGGCGACCAGCCTTCCCCCCTGACATCAATTCTGACGTCGGGGAGGAACTTTTGGGTCAGCCTGGAACTTCCTCTCCGACATCAGAATTGACATCCGGGGAAGGCTGGTCGCCCTGGCACTTCTGCGTCCTGTTTTTGGCATTGGGAAGCAGGTAGAACGTGAAGGCAATGCAAGTCTATCACAGAGCCTGGGATGGGCTCCGTGATCAACTCGCATTGCCTTCGTGATCTACTGGTCGTTCACAATCGACCTTTTGGACACCCCTGACGTACAGTATTCTGTAACCCAAGCATGTAAATGGGAGACACACCCATTGCATTTATGTGCTAAAGTTATAGAACACCACTAAGCACACACCTAGCCCTTAACCAAGTAACTGTATTAGTTATGTGCAAGACCTAACACAATGCCTCTCAAACTTTCTCGAGCCAGGGCACACTAAAGGTAGTGGCCATGGCTTGAGGCACCCAGAAGTGCGCGGATGTCACCTTGATGACATCACGCATATGCGTGACATCATCACGTCGATGTCCACACATGTGCAAAGGCCCTTCAGATGGGCCCTGAGATGCCAGTAGGGGTCGCCAGCAGGGAAGAGGGCCAGAGAGAAGAAGAGGCACTGGCACCAGCTGATTGCCTACAGCAGTGTTTCTCAACTACTTCAAGCTAAGTACCTCCCTAAGTCTAACAAATATCAACTGAGTACCCCAGCCACAGACCTCCCTAGGCCCACCAGATCCCATCCCCTTTACTAACTATAATGCAATTTTTCATATACACACAATATACACAGCAGATATAAATTCTCCAAACTGACACTTTTCAATCACTAGATTGAAAATAAAATCATTTTACATACCGGCGATCCTCTGCAGGCTGCTGTAATTAGCTTTAAATGAGAGACTGGGAGGCCAGGGGGAAGCCGGAGGACGCTAGAGAGAAGGGGGGAAACATGCAGGCCTTCGGTGAATTGGGCAGCGCTGGCGTTGTAATGCGTGGGGAAGTCAGCTGGCAGGCGCCTCTCTTCCTCCTCAGTGTGCCGTTCCACACTTGGAACCTCAGGAGGCACACAGTTTGAGATACACTAATCTAGTATAATTTAAGCATGCAACTGATGCCTAACTTTTCTTACTTTATTAACTGCTTTTTCATCACCCAAAGCAGTTAACAATGCATTGAATAGTAATTGAGTCCTATCTTCCCATAACCCTCCATTGCCCCAGGTATAAAAGTTCACAATCTAGGTTTTATGCCTGGGGCAATGGAGGGTTATGGGAAGATAGGACTCAATGGGAAACCAAGGTGGCAAGGGGGCCCCTTCTGGTGACTCAGACAGGCCGTGACCTGTTCGGGCCGCCGCGGGAGCGGACTGCTGGGCGGGATGGACCTATGGTCTGACCCAGCGGAGGCACTGCTTATGTTCTTATGTTCTTACTCTTTAAGTATTTTCCCTATCTGTCCTGGCAGACTCACAATCTAACTGTGGTACCTGGAGTTAAGTGACTTGCCCAGGGTCACAGCGGGCTGTTATTAAGTTCATAACTAGAAAATGAAATGGAGACTAAATTTGTTATTGTCCCCACCCCGCACCGGCAGTCTCCGTCCTCATTCCGTTCCCGTCGACTATGTCTTCATTTCAACAAGCCTTGAACACTTATGATTTTATATTTAAATCTTTTTATTAAAGTATAAAAGGGACAATATTCTGTACAATTCTTCATAAATCACAAATAGAGAAAATGGTGTAGTAAGGGGGGGTAGGGTCCACCCCAGGCGCCGTCTTGGTGGGGGCGCCGGCACCTCTTCGCCGCTGCTCCTTCCCCGCCCCCCTTCTTTTCCTTCATGCCTCCTTAACGTTCACGGCGCGAGCAGCAACCTCAACATGTTGCTCACGCCAGCATTGGCTCTTCCTCTGATGTCACTTCCTGGACCTGCACCTAGAAAGTGACGTCAGAGGAAGAGCCGACGCTGACAAGAGCAGCAGGCTGGGATTGCTGCTCGCATTGTTACGGGGGGAAGGGGCCCGAGCGCGGCAGGAAGGGATGGGGAAGGAGCAGGTAGGGGCACCTCTCACCTTCGCTACGCCACTAAATAGAGACTTCCATTTCGATCTGGTTTTGGTACAACCTTCCTAAAGATTCAGTTGCCTAGCTACATCATCTGGGATGGTAATTGGATTCTTTCGGACATGGGTGTTGAAGAGAACCTAAACTGTGGAGTGGATGAACAGGAAAATAAGTGTCGATTAAATGCTGGAAATGTTCCTTGATGCCAGAGACAATGGATGAATCTGTTGCAGTAACAGTAAGATGCTTGAACAGCTGGGCACATGATGAAAGGACGCTGCAGATGGTAGGAGTCTGATCAGCAGACAAAACACAAATGATGTCATTTAACAGTAATTCATGTAAATCCAAAAGCAGCTTCTGCAGTTTGTTTTAATCATTGAATTCAGTTGCTAATTGTTTAAGATGTGTTAAGTTTTTACATATTGATATTAGTCTCAAGTTTAAATTAGAGGATGACACTGGGACGAAGTCAGTTCCTGTTCCTGCCCCGCAGTTAACCACGGGTACCTGTTCCCATGTCATTCTCTACTCACAATCTCAGGGTGCTGAAACAGCAGCTTTAACCACTAGGCCACTCTTCCCCTCTCTTTTAGCCAACCTCTTAATAGAATGAAATGGTTAATGTCTATTTCTCAAAAATACTTATTCTTCTGGAAGAAAATATTAGAATCCAGATTCCACGCTACCAAGCTACTTTGAGAGGTGCAATCTCTGCGACTTGTCTCACATACAATGGTCTTATTGTACCCACACTCTGAGGCCTGTTCCAAGTATGAAAATTGCTGAAAGAAGCGAGAACTAAAATCCCATCTCAGATAGTTTTCAGATTCTAATACAGTAGTTCCTGTAGAGACTGGAGGTGCTTACCATAGTGGGAGCATTGATGATTGTAAGGTTGTAGCCATACTGGAAAGTTCCCCCAATTCCTGCAGCACACACTGTTAAAATCAGGACCCGGGCCTGAAGCTGAGGAAGAAAAGAAAGCTAATAATTTTGTTTATCTCATTCTCTCACACTTTCATCTTTTTAGTTGCCAAAACTTCATTCATCCTTCAGCCCTCACTGGAAATGTAATGTATTTTCATGCCTCCAATTTCTCTAGGTGTACCTTCTAATGGGTTTATTTGGTACATACCAAAATCACAGTGAACTTCCCTAGTAAGCCAGGGCTAAGATGGGTATGATCTCATTCTAAAAATCAGCCCATTCCCTCTATCAGTACACACTGCCAATGACTCTATGTCCTAATTTATCTACCAGGACAAGAAAATGACATGTGACAACCCACTGGATTCTTTGGCTCCAGCAAGGGGAGGAGATGATGGAGTTCAGGATCACACACTGGGTTCAGAGGTATCCACCAGAAGTAGAAAGGCTACACTGGCAACAGTCACACTCACCACAGTCATAAATGACAATCTGACCCCTCCTGGCATCTTATTACCCACTCCAGGGATGAAGGCCTCTCCACCCCCCACCTCCAGCTTTCATGGATTCCTTAGGGATCTGGGTCAGGAAGTGACTGTCTGACCCTCCAACCGGGAATTTACATCACCCTTGCCTCTCAGCCCAAGATGTGACTCTCTTACACCCGATACTCCCCTCCTCCAAGCCTAGGACAGGAAGTGATGCTCTAACATAAGAACATAAGAATTCTGGGTCAGACCCAGGGTCCATCATGCCCAGCAGTCTGCTCACACGGTGGCCCTCTGGTCAAAGACCAGCACCCTAACTGAGACTGACCCTGATACTCTCCCAGCCTAGGCAGGAAGTGACCTTCTGACCCCTAATATTTCCCCAGCCTAGGACAGGAAGTGACGCTCTGATGCCTGATTCTCCATGGACAAGCAGGATAACAAGATCTCTGAGCATTCGTGGTAGCTACTTGCCCTGATGTATCCATTTGAAATTACTTCCTCACAGAGGTGGGAAGCTATAATGCCCTTGTCTCTCTTTATTGTTTTCTGGGTACATTTATGGAGAAAAAAAATGTGATTTAAAAAATGCAATTCCTGTCCCACCAAGATGTCCTTCACAGACCTTCATGAAATCTGTCTAAAACATTTGGGATCCACTGAAATATGAGCATTATGCCAATATGACACTGCGAACCTGTAAGTTAGATAGCAGAAGCTACAACTGCTTTTACACGAAGACTGCCTACACTGCTCCATAGTACTTATCACTAGTCAACTCACCCCACTTACAGAAAAAGACACTTGGACAAAGGAACGTGCTGATAAGGTGCAGCCAATAGCCCCTTCTGTGTCCTTACCAGCCAAAAAAATTAAAAGTGAAAATTGCAGAGGTTCAGCCAGCAAGCATTACAGAATCCTCAATGGTTACAGTGCCGATTGATGTCCACAAGGACAGCCCCCTACAATATCATCAAGAATTGTCCATCCCAATCTCCATTCATGAGTACTTACAGCTTGAAGTTGAGCAGCGACAGCTTGCCTCTGTCAACTTAACCCCAGAGGTTGAAGCTGTCATTCTATAATCTAGAAAACCAGCAACAACACATGAAGCATACACCTTCAAATGGAAAAGATTCTCCGATTGGTGTAAAAACAACTCTCAGGACCCATTTACCTGCTCAATATTGACTCTACTTCAGTATCTCCTCCACCTCTTCAATAATGGACTCTCATACTCTTCTGTCTGAGCCCATCTCAGTGCTATTGGAGCTTTTCATTTCCATATCTCTGTTCACCCAATTTCCCAGGATCTAGTAGTATCTATTTTCCTTAAAGGACTTTTACACATCAAGCCTCCATTTACTAAACCACATCCCCAATGGGACCTTACGTTAGTGCTAGACATCTTAACTCATCCACCCTTTGAAAATATTGAAACTTCAGAACTATAATACCTCACTTGGAAAACTTTGTTCTTAGTGACAACTCGTACATCAGCCAGACGAATAGGTGAACTGCAAGCGTTAGTGCATTATCATCCTTATCTTCAATTTCTGCCCAGTGATTCTGCGTATACATCCTAAGTTCCTACCTAAAATAGTTACTGCTATTCCCATAAAGTAACCAATTGTCTTGCCAACTTTCTCTTCACCACCACATTTAAGTTTGGAGAATATTACCCTGCACACCTTGGACCGTGAAAGAGCTCTTCAAGTTTATCTTCACAGAACGGCGAGGCCTGATCGACCTTCACAGTTATTCCTGTCAAAAGCCCCTAACAAGTTGGGGCATCCAATGTCCAAGAGAATTCTTTCCAATTGGTTAGCTGTACCTATAACGTTTTGTTATAATTCTTGTTCTGTTCATCTTGATACTCCTGTCAGAATTCTGCGCGACTGTGCAATGCAGAATTCCCTTTTCCCACACAGAATCTCAACCATGTCTTGTGCTATCTTGTAGAAACCTGTTGCAGTCTAGAAAACTGCTCAAAACTTATCTTTTTGCACAGGCATTTCTTTGTTAAACCTTCACTCCACCATAGTGATCATGTTACCTACCGTGTTTCCCCCAAAATAAGACACTGTCTTATATTAATTTTGGACCCAATAAAGGCACTAGGTCTTATTTTCGAGGTCTTATTTTTTTTCATGTACAATGATCATCTCTCCCTTCCTCTACTCCACCCCAATTTTTCCCGTTTCTTTTCTCTCCCCCACATGTGCAGCATCTTTCCTCCCCTCTCACCCATTCCCTTGTGCAGTATCTTTCTATCCCTCTCTCCCTCCCATCCCCCTGTGCAGCAGGACTCTTGTAGATTCTATCCCTCTCATCCCTTGTGCAGCAGAACCCTTGCAGCTTTTATCCCTTCCTTCCTCCCATCCCCCTGTGCATCTTTCTATCCCTCCCATCCCCCCCACTGCACACTCCCCCCCGCCGCTGACCCTTTCATCTCTCCCTCCCATCCGAACCCTGACCGCGAGACCGAAATACCTGGGAATAAACGGCAGCGTCGGCAGCACAGGCTGCATTGCGGTCTGCCCTTCCTTTGCCGCATCACTGATGATGTCATCAGCAACAAAGCACAGAACAGCCGGGCGTGAAAAGGGCAGGCAGCGATGCAGCCTGTGCTGCCATTTGTTACCAGGTATTTCGGTCTTGCAGTCGGGGTTCAAATGGGAGGGAGAGATGAAAAGGTCAGTGGGGGCGGGGGGAAGCGCTGCTGCCGGCAACTAGGGCTTATTTTTGGGGGTAGGGCTTATATTAAGACCTACCCCAGAAATCATGCTAGGGCTTATTTTCGGAGTAGGTCTTATTTTCGGGGAAACATGGTAGAAGACTATGACATAGATTTGTACTTCTTTTCCTTTCCCTGTTTTACACTTGGTCTCATTGTATATATTTTAGACCAGTGTTCTTCAACTGCCGGTCCACAGAAATTTCCTGCCAGTCCACGGGGCCGGCACGTGCATCGGGCCCCAGACAGTGCTCTTCAGCCGCCGGTCCACTGTGGGATCGATGCAGCGTTGTCTTCGGGCCAGCTCCCTCTTCTTCAGTGCTGCAGTGCACAAAGCTGTGGGCAGAGGCTCCTAAGTACGTCCTGCGCATGAACCGGAAGCCTTCTCTCTGACGTTGCAACATCAGAGGGAAGGCTTCCAGATGAGGCGCAAGGAGCCGCTGCCCACGACTTTGTGCACTGCAGCACTGAGGAAGAGAGTGCCAGCCCGAAGATAACAACAGCGGGCAGGTCAGAAGGCAAGGCACAGTATGGAGGAAGGGAGACAACAATGGTAGGGGGAATGATTTTATTTTTTAATTTAGTGATTGATTTACATCTGCTGTCTGTTCAGGAAGAAATGCATTTGTATCTTTTCCTTTGGGGGTTGTACTGCATGCAGAGTCTTGCATCTTAGGGTTTGTTTGAATATATATTAGTACTTTTAGTTTTTGGTCCCGTATTTGCATAGGGGTTATCTGTGTTCTGGTAGGAATGAATATTGAGAAGCATACAGTGTGCTTTGTGTAGTTTAATTTTGTGGTTAACCATTATGTGTTGTTGATACGATTATATTGTGTGTGTGTGTGTGTGTATATATGAAAAATGAATGGGGAAAAATGGTGTTGCAATTAGTACTATTATGGGGGTGGGGTCTGGGGCAGAGATTGGGTGGAGATGGGCAGGGTCTGGCCCACGACTTAGCCCAGTGTTCTTCAACTGTCGGTCCACAAAATAATTATTTTTTTTCCGCCGGTCCATAGGTGTCATAAGGTTGAAGAACACTGTTTTAGACTGTTTATGTGAATTGTGAGTCGCTTTGGTTAAAAGCAGATTATAAATGTTCTTAAATAAATAAAATAAATGTCAGCATCTTCGGGTTGCAGTATCGGCAGCAGTTCCCACACACTGCCTGACACTAACCCGGAAGTCTATCCACGGCAGAGGGGAGGCTTCCGGGTTAACAGCAGGCAGCATGTAAGAGTGGCTGCCAATACCGTGATCCGAAGAAGCAAGCCATAGAGTACAGGGGAGGGAAGGAAGTGGAGCAAGCCATAGAGCAGTGGTCTCAAACTCAAACCCTTTGCAGGGCCACATTTTGAATTTGTAGGTACTTGGAGGGCCGCAGAAAAAAATAGTTAATGTCTTATTAAAGAAATTACAATTTTGCATGAGGTAAAACTCTTTATAGTTTATAAATCTTCCCCCCACCCCCAAAGACCTGCATGTTCCCCTCCTTCTTTGCAGCATCCTCTAGTTTCCCCCCTAGCCTCCTGGTTTTAGTTTCAGCTAATTACCGTAGCCTGCAGAGAGGATCGCCAGTGCTGTAGCGCTCCTTGCAGGCTGCCATCGGCCTACGCAGCACATTCCCTCTGCTACGGTCCCGCCCCTCCTCTGACTTCAGGGGCAGGATCACGGCAAAGGGAGCGTGCTGCTGAGGATGACGGCAGCCTGCAAGGAGCGCTACAGCACGGGCAATCCTCTCTGCAGGCTACGGTAATTATCTGAAGATAAGAGTGGGAGGCCAGGCCGGAAGCAATAGGACGCTGCAAAGAGCGGGCAGCACTAGTACAGACCGCGGGCCGCAAAATAGTACCTGGCGGGCCGCGAGTTTGAGACCACTGCCATAGAGTACAGGGGAAGGGTGGGGTGAGAGGAAGGAAAGTTAGTAGCACAGGGGAAGGGGAGGAGAGGGTTAGAGGAAGGAAAGATGCTGGCACAGGAGGAGGAGAGGGAGACATGCATGATGAGGTGAGAGGATGAAATTGCACATAATGGGAGAGTTGGTACATGGAGAGAGGGATACAGTGATTTGACTCAGGGCACAAGGAAGGGAGAGAGAGATGTTGGACGTGGGGTAGATGAGAGGGAGGGAGATGTTGGATCCAGAAGCAGAATGGAGAGATGGAGAGATGCCAGGAAATGGGAGTGAGGGAAAACAGTAGGACCATGGGGACAAGTATAGCAGAAAATAAATAGGGAGATGTCTGATGTCAGGCTATGAGGGTGGGGAGGGAAGGAAGAGAGAGCAGATGCTGGGCTATAAGGATGGAGGAAGGAAGACTCTGAGGGGGAGGAGAAGATGGCAAGGAAACAGGATGGGAGGATAGATATAACAGAGGGTAGAAATATGGTAATGGCGGTACACTGAAGATGAAAGGGAATGGAGGGCTGAGGAAGGAATAAGATGGGGAATGGAAGAGATGGAAATTTTATAGGTAGCTGAAAAGTGAAAAAGGGTAAGAAAAGAGCTAAAAGGGAATGATCAATATGTCTGAAGCAGGTGTAGTGAGGGAATACACAGCAAAGAGTAGAAAAGACAAATGGATAGCAGCCGATGAAGGAGAATTAGCAGACGACAGGAAAGCAGAAAAAAGAAACCTGGAACCAACATGATGGAAAAAATAAAACATCCAGACAACAAAGGTAGAAGAAAACCATTTTATTTTAAATGGAATATGAATAATAATTAGCACAAATATTGTTTAAATTTTGACAAACAAACTTGCAGAATTTTGAAATTTTTTGTGCAGAATTCCGCCAGAAGTAACAGCTCATAAAATCAGAGCTGCGTTTACTTCTCTTGCACATTTATGTTCTGTACCTCTTGTAGATATTGCAGGGCAACCACTTTGAGCTCCTCTCCTACTTTTATGCAACATTATTGGGTTGATCAACAGTTTCACTATGATTCTTTACCTAGTGCATTTAAGAACTTCAACCTGCCTCCTCCTTGTATATCAGGTTGCTCCTATTCCTATTCTGCAACCCTTAGCTTTGGAGTCTCCACATGTGTGGCTGTTGCCTATCCAGCTTGTCCATGAAGAAAGTAAATATTGCACACTTGTAACAGATGTTTTCTGTGGACAGCAGGATATAATAGCAACACAATCCCGCCCTACCCATCCTTTGGTTGAAGTCAGTTATTTATTTGGTTGGTTTTATATCCCATCCTTCCCAACGAGCTCAGAACGGGTAACAAGTATGACATCTATAATACATAGACAAAAACATTATGAATTTACAACTACCTCAACCAGACATAGGAGAACTCACAATCTGTTCACTCATCCCCCAATCAGAGGTGTCAAATAAAAAAACCTATATGATGGCCTTCTAGCCACAGAAGCAGCAAAACTAGACTACCAACTCTCCAATTTACTGATAACGACTCTAGACTACAAATTGTTCAGAAAAGAAATAAAAAACATCCTATTCAAGAAATCCTTGAAGACAAACTAACACCGTAAGACTCATCCCAATTCTCTGAAGCAACTCGCTCTACTCTTCAATTCCTCTGGAAATGGCTAGATAACTCCTTTTGTAATCCGCCTTGAACCGCAAGGTAATGGCGGAATAGAAATCACTAATGCAGTGATTCCCAACCCTGTCCTGGAGGAACACCAGGCCAATCGGGTTTTCAGGCTAGCCCTAATGAATATGCATGAGAGAGATTTGCATATGATGGAAGTGATAGGCATGCAAATTTGCTTCATGCATATTTATTAGGGCTAGCCTGAAAACCCAATTGGCCTGGTGTTCCTCCAGGACAGGGTTGGGAACCACTGCACTAATGTAATGTAATATAATTTAACCGAGGGGAAGGGATTTCAAATGGATACATCAGGGTGGGAAGCTACCACGCATGCTCAGAAACTTTGCTAAAAGGTTAAACAGAGCTCTTTGACAAGGCCAACTCGGTGCTGTCAACTGTGACCTCATCCAAATGTGTGGCTGTTGTAGCCTGCTGTTCACGGAGTACAGCTGTTACAGATGTGCAACATTTGCTTACACCCCCCCCCCCAATTAAGACAGGAAGTGATCCTCTGACCCCCTCTCCTCCAAATACTCCCTCCAGCCTAGTACAGGAAGTATCAGGGTCAAGTGACCCTGTAACACTCTGACCCATGATACTCCCCCAGCCTAGGCAGGAAGTGATCCTCTCACCCCTGATACTCATCCAGCCTAGGACAGGAAGTAACCCTCTGACCTCCTGATACTCCCCCAGCTAAGGCAGGAAGTGACCCTCTGACACCTGATAGCCCCCTCCCCAGCCTAGGACAGGAAGTGATCCTCTGACCTCCTGATACTCCCCCAGCCTAGGCAGGAAGTGACCCTCTGACATCTGATATCTCCATCCCCAGCCTAGGACAAGAAGTGATCCTCTCACCCCTGATACTCCTGCAGCCTAGGACAGAAAGTGACCCTCTCATGTCCTGATACTCCCCCAGCCTAGGCTGGAAGTGAACCTCTGACACCTGATAGCCCCCCTCCCCAGCCTAGGACAGGAAGTGATCCTCTGACCTCCTGATACTCCCCCAGCCTAGGCAGGAAGTGACCCTCTGACACCTGATATCCCCATCCCCAGCCTAGGACAGGAAGTGATCCTCTCACCCCTGATACTCCTGCAGCCTAGGACAGGAATTGACCCTCTGACGTCCTGATACTCCCCCAGCCTAGGCTGGAAGTGAACCTCTAACACCTGATAGCCCCCTCCCCAGCCTAGGACAGGAAGTGACTGACTCCCCTCCCATACTCCCCCTAACCTAGGACATGAAGTGGCTTTGACTCCCCTTCCCCCCCCTACTCTCCCTAGCCTAGGGCAGGAAGTGAGCTTCAGCCCTTCCCTTGGACGGGAAATAACCTTGTCCTGCCTGTCAAGGCCAACCTAGTTTGAGGGCGGAAAGCGTCCGAGGACCTGGGAAGAGCCAAGGAACGGCCCGAGGCGGGAGCCGGGCTCGAACATGCGGCGCCTCCATACCTTTGTTCGCAGGAAGCCGAAGCTCAGCCCCGGGCCACCGCCGTCCTCCTCCTCCTCTTGTCGCATCCCGGCCTAGGAGGGGCCACAGCGCCGACCCAGCAGCATTGCTGGCGGGACGGAGGACAAGCGCCGCTGGCACTGAACACACTATACCGAACCACTGCGCTCAGATCTATATATAGTCTCACACTGCACCTGCACTGACACACGTTCACTTATACTCACACTGTGCACCCATACATGTGCTGCCACCCCCACATTCATAGACTACATCCGAACGCACGTTCACACTGCATTCACCTGTGCACACGCTCGTGCACTGTGCTGACACACTGCACTCACATATCCACATATGCATACACGGTATAGACACACTGCACCAACGTTCTTGAGCTGGTTATTTAAATTTGGTTGTGCCTGTGATCTCTGAGTGAATGTTCTGTGCAGGCATATCTACATGCTTCACCCACACACGTTCATGCATCCTGTCTTTGCATATTCATATCCATTGCGTTCACGTTTCATGCATAAGAGTACCTGAAATACACACATGGAAAACAGACACAGCATATAGACATATACACTGAGTACTTGATCTTCACTCCCAGTCCCTCTGGGCTACCAGCAGATCAGGTTTTGAGTATACATTAGAGAGGTTTTCATGCAAATCTCTCTCATGCATTAAGCCTTAAAGCAGGGGTGTCTAACCTGCGGCCCAGTGAAGTATTTTGTGTGGCCCCAGTCGAGGGCGATGCAGTGTTTCCTTTGCTGCCCCTGCGTGTTTACCGGCTCCCTCATGTGTCTTACTGCAGCGTTTCTGTGGCCCCAGAAACATTTTTTTCCGGCCAATTCGGCCCAGTGAAGCCAAAAGGTTTGACACCCCTGCCTTAAAGCATCTTGAAAACCTGATGTGTTGGCAGCCCTTAAGGATTGGGAGTGAAGTCCAAGGTTCTAAGTGCTTCAGTAATACCAGAACTCACACACCATTCCAATTGCCATTGTTCTCATGACCCACAGACACACTGTGCTTGTACTACATAGTACAGTGACTGTTCTTATCCACATACATCATAACATCTGTACTCATCTCAACGAGTTAATCATGCTGTGACCGTCATTACATTATCATGTCCCCAGCCCATATAAAAATTAAGCCCAAGTCCTGTGCATGGTAGTCACTGCTGAAGCACTAGGCTAATCCTAGTTGCTTTTTGCTGCAGCCTACAACACCGTAAGCTTTTATTTGCAACTATTCCTTCCCCTCCCATCTATCCTAGTAATTGCAGTGACAGACCGGAGGGCACAAACTCTGATTCCTACTATGTGCCCATTTGGACAAACATTTGGTGTCACAAATCAATAAGCAGGCTGGCACCAGGAGCAAGATATGTCCGGTGTTTAAACACCACAGCCTCTCCTTTTGCTTTTAAGAGCAAGATTCTAGAAATTGCAACCTGCACAGATTCAATCTAATCTAAAACTTAGGGTTTATATACCGCATCATTCCCAAATTGGAGCTCGATTCGGTTAACATAAAGATGAAAGCAAAGTCATAGTTTTTGGATAGAACATAAGCTTAAGCCAAAGTTTAATACTACCTGAACTGGCAAAAAGCTCAAATAGAGCTGGATTCATTCATAATGCGGGAGTCACTCCCTATAGATTAATCACATCCCTGCTGAAACACTAGAAATTCATACCGCTTTTTGTAGTCGTTTCATTCCTCTTAAGGTGAAAGACTATGCGCTTGTTTCTGTTCAAAAGATGTCAATGAAAGGTTTAGAAGGCAGAGTAGTAATATAGAGTTGTGCTGCAGGAATGCCTTTATTTAGTCATCCATTATATGGTCACTAGTCACGGCATTACACTTGTAGGAAGTATCCATGATAAAGTGGCAACGCAGGTGAGAAAATTATTTATTTCTCTTTGGATAATGAATGCCCTGGTTTCACCAGCAGTAGCTATTTAGTCACTAAAGCTGGGTTTTACTAAACGGCGCTAGAGGTTTTTAGTGCGGTCCGGAAAGATAAATGCTCTGATTCTCAAAGGAATTCTATGATCTTCGGAGCATTTATCTCACCGGCCCGCACTAAAAACCTCTAGTGCCGTTTAATAAAAGGAGCCCTAAGTGGGAAGTAGTGTTCTTAGACTCTTTGTCCTATTGCGTGTATAGAAACATAGAAAGTGACGACAGAAAAAGGCCGATGGCACATAAGAGCGAAAAACATTAGGCTAGTCCTTAGGACATACCTAACCAGTCAGGATTTTAGGATACCCACAATGCATATGCATAAGATAGATTTACATGGAATGGAAATAGTGCATGTAAATTTGGCTCATGCATAACATTGGCCAATACTCATTATGGTGTTTCAAATGTTAGACCTGTTTCTGGGTATATTTGACCTGCTGATTCAAAAAATGGCACGAGTTTTCTCCTTTCAGCTCTAGTTTTTGAGATACAGAACATGTGCCATATACCACTCTTCACTCTGCTCACCCATTACAAAAATCAGGATATTTTAATGTAGTGTTTATGCATGAAGGAAACATTAAAAATTAAAAGAAAAGTGTACAACATGAAAATCTGCTTATTTCATACCCAAAGCACTAGTTTATGATACAAACTTTCCAGTCAATCGACACACAAGAAGTTCCTTTTGTAAGACTTCTGAGAGTGGGATCTGCCAGGACAATCCTGCATAAGATTCCAACAATAGTTTGTCATCGTGTGCATCCCATCTTCCTTGTTATCTAGCTTCCATTGTTTTTATGTCTTGGTGAAATCTTTCACCTTGCTCTTCACTTAAGTCACCAAGGCTCTCTGGAAAGCGATCTAAGTGACTGTGCAGATAATGGACTTTAATACTCATGTTACAGCCAAGCCTGTTGAAATGAAGGAGCATATCTTCTACTAATTGTGTGTAGTTGTCTGCCTTCTTGTTGCTAATAAAGTTTTTCACAAGAACAAATGAAGACCAGGCATATGATTCGATTTTATTAATTAATGCTATGAAATGTGGGTCATTTATAAGTTGTCTGATCTGTGGACCATCAAAAATTCCTGCCTTCAGTTTTTCCATAGTAAATCCAGGTAACATGCAGTATGAGGTACATAATCGAAACAAAAATACATTTAAAAACCCGCCTATATCAGCACTTGGACGAACTAAAAGACAGGTCATCCAAGTGCCGATAATCGAAACGGATTTTAGACGTATCTAGAGGCATCTTAGGCCTCTTGACTGCCACTGTGTGTCCAGAGCATAAAGGGGTGTTTTTTGAGGAGTGGTTAGGGTGGGAGGTGGGTGGGATTTGGGCCGACCAAACTTAAGTCATCCTGCAGTGATAATTGAAAGTTTGATGAGACTGCCTAAACAGAACTTATACATTTGACTTAGGAGATCTAAAAACAGATATAAGTGCCCAGAAGGTATCCAAAGTGACCAGATAACCACTTCAGGGACAAAGTACAGAATCCCCTCCACACTCCCCCAGTGATCACTGACCCACACACACATACACCGCCATAAAAATCGGAATAAAAACATACCTGCCTCCAGAACACCAGCACCTGCCACAGGAAAGCCTAGTAGAGCTGCACAAAGGTGCCTTAAGTAGGCTAGTGAACCACAGAGAGGAGCACCCAGGCCCATAAGCCACTCTTAACAACTGCATTCATTGTGAAAAATGTGTGCCCACCAACCCCCGCCCCAAACCCTACTGTACTGCCATATAGGTGGCACCTGTAGCCATAAGGGCTATTGGTGTGGAAGACAGGTGGGTAAAGTAGGTTTTGAGGGGGCTCACCATGACCTACAAGGGAGTTGTGATGTTTATGTGGCACTCTTTTTGTGAAGTTCACGGTAGTGCCCTGTAAGGTGCCCACTACTCTGTTGCCATGTCTGGGTGGCCAGTCCATCACTTTGCTGACCCACATCTAAAAGGTCTTATTGGCATTTTGGACTTGGACGAGAATGTGGTATAAAGATAGACAACATGGCGGTCTGGATGTATAATTAGACGATTCTCAAAAAATATATATTTTGGATGTATTTTTCAAGAATGGACTTTAGACACTGCCAACTTTGGGCGACTAGCACCCTAGGCCCAAGACAGACTTAGATGCTTTTTTTTATTATGCCGCAAAATGTATTCAGTGCACGAACCATCTTTATTCAAAGCCTTTACAAATTGTTTCATCAGGCGTAGCTTTATATGTAGTGGCGGCAGTATGATTCTATTTCATGCTACCAAAGGTTGATTGATTACATTTTGTCCTCCAACCACCATATATTCCCTCGGAGGCCAATCTTTTATTTTTTGCCCAGTGTTCATGTTTGATTCTACTATCCCAAAGGCATAAAAAGCAAGGATACTATATCTAAGAAACTAGAACTGATGCGGTCTATCCAATGCAATTTTCTAAATCAGCATCCCAAAAAACCCCAGGAACAGGTCAAAAACCCAAGGCACCTAGATTATAATTAATTTTTTTTTTGTAGGTCTGTGTAATCATTGTGGATATCCTGAAAATCTGATTGGATGACTGTATCCCAAGGACTGTGTTGAAAACCCTTGATCAAAGCAGAAATGCAAGGAGGTCTGCTAATTCTGCCCTCCCCCAACCCACCCATTAAATGTTCTCTTGATTGAAGATTCTAAGGAGGAATGGTAAAGAGATTTCTAATTTTTTATAGGAAATTTTTAAGATTCATCTCTTAATGCCTCACTTTTTCATATCTGCTGATTTGTGAGCAGGCCTTGCTTGTGTTGTATTTTATATCTGATGCTTGTTGTCTTCCCTGTGCACAGGGATCCATAATCTAGCCTTGAACACAAGCACAATTTATTAAAAGAGAGAATCCGGAGGACTTGTCTTTAATGTCTTGATTTCTCATGTCTGCTGATTCAAAATAGTCATAAAAACATAAGTGTTGCCATACTGGGACAGACTGAAGGTCCATCGTGCTCAGTATCCTGTTTCCAAAAGTGGCCAATTCAGGTCAAAAGTAGATAAGATCCCAAAAGAGTAAAACAGATTTTATGCTGCTTGTCCTAGAAATAAGCAGTGGATTTCTCCAGTGGATCAGTGCTTAAAGTGATCCATTCCTTCAGGACTCAGTAGCTGGTCCCTTATCAAGGCCCCCTTTTATCAAGCTGCGTTAGGGGTTTTTTTTAAATCGCAGGCCACTGCGGTAAAAGCTCTGACGCTCGCAGAATTCCTTTGAGCATCTTAGCTTTTACCGCAGTGACCCACGATATTAAAAACTCTTAACACAGCTTGATAAAAGGGGGCCCAAGTTACATCTCCATTCTGTTTCACTTAAAAATCAGCCCAGATAGGAATAACACAAGAGTTGTGTTACTGTTGCTGTGAAAAAGTTTTCTTCTGGAGGTTCAACTGGAGACTCCTTTTGCAGGAAAATACTGAAATTGTAGGTATTTAGTGAACAAGGAACAACTTGGACTTGGGGCTGAATTTCAATTATTATGTATTATGTGTTTGTTGTATTATACATTTGTGATTTTAATATTCATATACTGTATATGGTTTGCTAAATTGTGTTTATGTAGCTTAGTTTGAGGTGTACAAGGAAAGGTAAACCATCAAACCCAAATAAATAGTAAAGCAGCAGAGTGTTGAGCAATAGGAACATTTCTGTTCAGAATTTGCAGTAGGTCACACCATAGAAAAGGCTGGACGTGGCTTTCTTTGTCATTGACTGCTGTGGTCAAAAATTATTCCAAAAACACCTTCACAGAGATGCCAAAGCAAAAAAGAACAGTGAAGATGACCAATGGTGCTAGAAATGTTATTATCTCAAGACGACCTTACACATACGTGTTTTGGCCAACATGCCTGCATCAGGAGTCTAATGTAGCAGTTATTATACACACAGCAAATGGAACTAAAGACAAAGGTCAGTCTGATAATCAGCACGGATATTCTGGACCCCTGCCTTACACCAAGGGCGGGAGCTGTATGTGTACGATGGTGAAAGAGGTGGCTCTCCCCCCATCTCCACAGAGATGTGCACTATTAAAGGGGTTGCTGCTGCAGCAGCTCTTCAGCTGTTGTGCAGGAAGGAGGCTGAGCTTGGAGAAAACCAAGCCTGAGCCGGTCGGTGTGAGAATCCCAAGAATCGCTGCTGCAATCAAAAATTAACCAAGGACAAAAAGTTCCACTAAAGAGGTCCAGACCAAAAGACAGTCCAAACTTCACAGGAATGGACCAAGGTTCCCAGAGAGTAGGTGTCAAAAGGTGTATTACACAAATTCCTTGGGATACAGAAATATCATTATACAATACAACCATATTATTAAAAGCGAACAATACAATGATCAGGTACACAAAATATCTATGATACTAGAGCTGAAGGCTAGACTCTACATGGGTGTCTTCTGAACACCAGAAAATTCACAAAACCTCGGTACATAAACAGTACTGGCAGCCATTTTTAAGCTTAAGAACGGCTGCTAGCATTGTTTACGTACCGAGGATTTCATCCACAATACTACAGTTTTGTGAATTTTCAAGTGTTCAGAAGACAGGGTCATACATTTCTTGATGTTTTATGATATTACAAAGGTTCACACAAAGGACCCCTGAGGAAGGCAAGTCATTGCCGAAACACAGTCCATGTAGGGTCTGCTCTAGCATCACTGATATTTTGTGTATCTGATCATTGTATTGTTTGCTTTTAATAATATTGTTGTATAGTATAATGATATTTCTGTATCACAAGGAATTTGTGTAATAAACCTTTTGACACCTACTCTTTGGGAACCTAGCAACGTGTTACACATTGTTGTCTTTGAACACAGTCAAAAATTAACCATATTGGAGGCATTAGATAGAATTTGTCACTATTTAATGTTAACTTGTAACCTGCTGAAGTGATCCTGGAGTTCTCTTTCTGCTTTTATGTGCCACGTTCATTAGTTCCTTTGTATAGTTTGAAACTGGTGATCTTTGACCCTACTCAATTTTATCATCATATGACTTAGTATGGCCCTTTCCACTTTAGAAAATTAAATAGCATAATATGAAATGAAGTAAAGCTTAAAGTGCACAAAAGTGACCTTCAGACCTGTCTAGTGACCAGTTCTTGGAGATGGTTTATCAATCAGTTCTGTTTTTCTGGTACATTTATTTTATTTTTTTAATTAATTGGGGTTTCTTAACTGTATAATTCAAATTTAACACCTTAATAAGCACACATTGGAACATTCATATTACATAGATATGATGCTAGCACTGTTCGTATAATACAAGGAAGATAGTTCTCTCACTCCTAGACTGCTGAAGGAATAAAGGGGAAAATTCTATAAATGGCGTCCTGATTGTAGGCAACGGTAGGTGTCCTACCACTGTCAACCAGCCAATCGGGATGCATGTTTTCTAAAAAAAACAAAAAAAAACAAACCCCCTGAGGCAGGCCACCTACACTATAGGCATCTGTTGCACTTAAGCTTACCCAAGGCTGGGCATGGTTTCGCCCGGAAGTGGTCTTGGGTGAGCTTAAGTAGCTTAAGCATCTCCCTAGGGCCGTGATAGGTACCTGAAATGTAGGCCAACCAAAAGCTGGTCTACATTTCAAAGAGATGTGGCTGCTATGCTGATCATGGCAAAGAAATCTCATGCCGCGATCAGCAGAGCAGCCGCGGCAGGGAACTCGCCCCCCGTGAAGTCGACCGGCAGGAGTGATGCCCACTCCGCTGCTGGCCCCGTTGATCCCCTGAACCCCAGACACTCCCCAACACCCACCCGACACTCACCTGACATTCCCCAATACCCACCTGACATTTCCCAACACGGATGAGTTGGGGCAGAAGTGATCCACTTATGCTCCTGCCCATGCAGTCTCGCTGAAGAAATGGCTGCCATGAGTTCCTGCGGCAACCTCACAAGCCTTCACATAATAATGTAGGATTAAGGATTGTAGGACAAATAAAATGGTTGGGTAGATTAGTTGGACAATGCATATCTCCCTCTGCCATCATTTACTATATTACTATGTTGAGCTACAACTGAAGAAAGGCATAAGCTAAATCCCAAATCCCTTCTCTTTTAAATTACTAGAGCTGCTGATTTTCTGCCAGGTCACTGACCTGCTACTTTCTGAAATGTAGCATATTGTTTTCTTTTCCTCTGTGCTGCTTTAGTGTAGATTCACTAAGCCCACCGATCATGTCCCCAAACCACTTTGCGACCCCAACCCGATTCACTAACCTTCCTCCCGATCCGATTTGCACCCAATCTGATCCGCACATGCAGATGAGGGGAAATGGCATGCAAAGTAGGATTCACTAAACTCAAGAAGGAACACCGATTGGGCTGACCGATCCAAAAAGAATCGACTGCTGAGGACTAGTCGCTCACGTCCCTGCTGACACTCCTGCCCCTCTTAAGAAGCAGTTTCTCTCCTACACCCTGAAAATAGTGGAGCAAAAAGAGTGGGAAGGAAAGCAATCTGAATCGAATCAGCTGAGACACATCTGCTCTCTGCTGCCCCGACACTCCTTGCTCTAAACAGAGATTGAATATATTTAAAGGGCTACTGTACTCACAAAAGAAAACAGCAGACGCCAGGGTCATCCTTGCAACTAGGGAAGGAGTGAAAGAGTGCGGGAGGCGGGCTGCTGAGATTTCGTCCTTTAAATAAGTTTTCGCTGCCATGTATGCGTTTATCTGCACACGTACACATAGCACCTGTTTCTTTTTGAGAGAGAACTTTTGGCGGCGGGGCCGTCCGGCTCCGAAGGGCTTAGCTTCCAGCTGCAGACCTGCGCCTAGTTTTTGGAAAGCTTTGGGACGCGGAAGCCGATGAGCCTCAGCATGTCTCGCTCCTCCCTGCTTGTTTGTTTGGAAGGAGGAACGAGCCTGGACTTTCCTGCTCTTGCCGCCCCTATTCTCCTGCTCTCTGCTGCCCTTCCTCGCAGTGCAAGCCCGTGGTTTTAACCTGCGGGTTTAAAGTGGGGCTGCACTATAGCATGTTCTGTTCTGTTCCAGAACACACTGCAGTTCAGCCCCGCTTTAAACCCGCGTGTTAAAAACAAGGGCTCACAAAAAAAATAAAGTTTCCAGCTCTGATTAAAGTAGTAAAAAGTTTCCAGCTCTTCCTTGTGCAGAGAGCATGTGCAGACCATCTACAGGCAAAGAAGATGGTCTACGCATGCATCTGGATCGCTTTACAGTGATCTGTGCAGTCGCTGTGGGCGTGCCTCCAATTGAGATAATTTGCATGTTCAGGCTTACTGAATTGGTCAACTAGGAATACTCGGCCATGGATCGGAAAGTTAAGGGGGGTTTAGTGAATCTAGCCCTAAGACAAGTACTACTCACTGAGGAGGACAAATTAATGTACGAGCTGCATATGCTCCAACCACTAGGTGGCAACATAAGTACAGTTTGTGACATAACATAAAATTGAATCCAGACACAGACTAGGAGCTAGATTAGCGTCCTGCAAACTTTTCGGCCCGGCAGCACATTAAACCGGGTGCCTCAGCCGGAGGGCACCCAGGAGTGTGCAGACATCACCACGATGATATCACGCGCATGTGCGGAGGCCTTATGGCCACGACTCTGAACCTGTCACTTCACCGGTA
The DNA here is from genome assembly GCF_902459505.1 of Geotrypetes seraphini. Lineage (NCBI taxonomy): Eukaryota > Metazoa > Chordata > Amphibia > Gymnophiona > Dermophiidae > Geotrypetes > Geotrypetes seraphini. The sequence continues at coordinate 132,917,488 of NC_047091.1, forward strand.
GGGGATCCTGGAGGAGGGGAGGTGCAGGAACAGGAAGAGAGATGCCTTGAGGGGGAGGGTCATTGACCCCGGCTGGCTGCCTGCAGGATGTGCCTCTTGCTACGAGAGGTGTGTCCTGTAAGTGGTCAGCTGATGCCTCTCCTCCTTACCAGAGTCTCGTCGGGGCATATGTGGAATCTGCTGCAGCACACGGTTTGCGATACACTGAGCTAGATGCACAAAACATGGTTTTGTGAGTCACTGTTGGCTGATTTTTTGGCCGACTCTGGAACAGCAATTGATGTTCCAACAAGTTTACATGCAAATGATTTGCACGGAGGTTCGCCCTAATCCCATCTGACCAGTTGCTTTGAGAGCAATTTCAATACATGCATAGAGCTGGTTTGAGCAAACATCTGAGCGTCAGGGGGAGCCCCAGAACAGCCTCCTACCACTCAGCTGTTGGGGCTTTTTTCTTTTTTTTTAAATGGCACAGATGTTGTATGTGTTACATATGCACAATATCTGCCCCATAAAAAAAAAAGATGTGATGCCCCACCCCCCTTGACGACAGCCCTCCCTGAAGACACCCCCCCTCCCCGACTACCCACTCCGGAAACAGAATAAAGGCAGGGCCTTAGGCTCCTCCCTCTATAGGGAGGAACCTAAGACCCTGATTGGCTCAGGCGCCTAAAGTTTTTCCGGACTTCTGGTAAGCCTAACTTTGGGCACTGATTTCAATGGAGAGGATCAGGCTCTGCAAATTAGAGAGTTGCACAGGGACAGAAATCCCACCCATCCCCGCCCGTCCCCACCAGGATCCTCTCCGTCCCAACCCATCCCCGCAAGGAATTACCTCCATCCCCGCCCGTCCCCATAAAAAGCAACAATTACTTCTGACAGGATCATCAATTCAACAGCTTCTTTTGTGTTTGCGCTGCTGTTTTCCTTGTGGAATCTCTTTGGTGAAACCCTTTTTTTGTTTTCTGTTCAGGTAATTAACTTATAAACCCCCTCTTTTACTAAGGCTGACATGTCCATTATATTATATGGACGAACCCTGCTTCCAAAGCCTTCCATCCCCTTGGGAGTCCCGTTGGCTAGAGGGGGGTTCCCGTGGGAGTCCTGTGGGCCAGAGGGGGGTTCCTGTGGGGTCCCGTGGGTTAGGGGGGGATTCCCGCGGGATCCCCGGGATTCCCGCGATCCCCGTTCCTGTGCAGACCTCCACTGCAAATCCTACACTGCTTTGGTAAATAAGTTCAAAACCAGGACTGGCCCAAAAAATCTCCATTTTGGAAATAGTTAAATTGGCGTCTCTGCATCTGTGTGATGCAACCACCATGGAGCCACTCCAGTTACAGGGCCAAATGTACTCACACATGATTGATCTTAGCTGCTCCTGTTTGTGCACAATAAGGACTAGCAGGCTAACCAAAGTGAAACACTGTGGTGTCAAGTAGTGCTGCCTGATTCGCCAATTTGAAATGATTCATTGTCCAAGAAAATTGGACTCACCAATTCAGCAATCAACACCTCCCGGTGAGACCTAACATACCTCCGAGATCTCCTAAAGCAGCAGAAGCGGGGGTGGGGTGGGGAGGGATGGTCGGGTCAGCAGCAGTATCGTTCTGAATGGATTGCTTGTGGCTTTTCCCACCGGAACCTTCCCTCTGCTGCATCACTGATGACTTAGAAGAGGGAATCCCTAGCGGGGCAGGCCACAAGTAGCCCATTCAGAGCAATGCCACTGCTGACCATCTACCGCTGCCACCGCTGCTACTTTAGGAAGCCTCGGAGGTATGTCTGGTCTCATGGTGGGAGAGTCGGTGGAGTGCTGCTGCACAGGAGGATGAGAGGAAGGGATGGAAAACTACTGCACAGGGGGGTGGGAGGGATAGAAAGCTGCTGGGTGGGTGGGAGAGGAGGAAAACTGCTGGGGGGATGGGAGAGAAGGAAAGCTGCTGCTCAGGAAGAAGGGAGAGAAGAAAGATGCTGCACATGGGTGGAGAAAGTAAGAACTGTTGGGGGTGGAGGAGAGGAAGGGAGAGAAGTAGAAAGGTGAGCAGGAGAAATCTTGCATATGGTAGAGGGAAAGGAGACATGCATGGAGAAGAGAGAGGGAGAAATGTTGGACAAAGGGTGGAAAGCAGGGAGAGATCGTGCATGGGGAGAGAGAAAGAAATGTTGCACATCATAATGGAGGAGAGGAAGGGAAAAATACTGCATGGAGGGAAATAGAGAGGTTTGACCCAGGGCACAAGGCAGGGAGAGAGAGAGAGAGAGAGATGGTAGACAATGGGAAAGAAACAAATGTCAGATATGGCAGTAGAAGGTAGACAAAAAAATAATTTTATTTTCTATTTTGTGATTACAATATGTCAAGGTTTGAAATATGTATCCTGCCAGAGCTGGTGTTAGCGAGTGTGAGCTAGGATCTAAGGGAAAAATCTTTTTTTGTTTACATCACAGCACTGGCATGGGGTTGGAGAGGGAAAAGGGGGGGGTGAGGTGGGTGAAAAAACTGCATAATAAACCTACCAGGATGTTTGAAAAAATAAATGCCCAATTGGGCAGGAAAATCAAATCGAAAAATCAATTCAATAGGCCAAATCGAATCAAAAAATTGTCCCTGAATCGGGCAGCACTAGTGTCAAGTCTTAAAATTCCTCACACTTCCAGTTGCAATGAGAGTATATGACATCAATGATGCAAGTGGACTTCCTGTTTGTTTAGTGACATGACAGTGTATAAATTGGCCTAGGGTCTGTTTTTCCAGTTGTAGCGTGAAAGCTGTCCTCAGGTGCACTATGTCTTTCCATCCCTTACATCTGCACAGAACACTGGAACTCTTCAAAGTCTGTTTGTATCCAAAAACAAACTCATGCTGTAACTCTGGGACATGAACCTTCTGGATTTTATTTTTAACTTCTTCTGTATATAAACAATAAGTCAAGATAAAAAAGAAATTAACATCCTTTGATATTTAACCACAGAATCCTGACTTTGTAAAGACAGCACTGAAAAAAAAAACATTCTCTTCAAAACAATGTAATAAAAGAACATCTTAAGTCTATAAATTTCAGGGAAACACAAAAAATACTGACCAGCAAGCAAGCATCAGCTGTTTTATGACAAGATACCAGCTTGTAAATCTATAAATACAAAATAATCAGGTCTCATAAAGAGGCAAGATAGAGCATAAGTAAAAAAAAACATAAGAGCCCAGTATCCTGTTTCCAACAATAGCCAAACCCAGGACCCAAGTTCCTAGCTAGAACACTTAAGCAGATATCCCCCAAACATCTTGTCACTATCAAGCATAGTCTGGTGCCTTGTGTTGAATTGGCTCCCCTAGTCCCATATCCCATCTGCCTACTTCTTGCTACAACAAAACAGGGAACCTACAACTATGGTTAAATCCTATAAACAGTAGACTCTCAGCTATATGCCACCCAAGGGGATTGGGGGATGCCGGATAACTGTGGTTTCTGGTTGCTTGAGAGTTACTGTAAAAATAATTTTGTCTCCCTTCCCACCTCACTCTATCATCCCCTAACATCCGTTAAGCTGGTGGCTTTAATGGAGATCATTGCAGAGGTGTTGAAGGAGTTGAAGATAGATTCACCACAGCCCTCTACTTCTCAAAGCTCTGTTATGAGTAATCTAATCTAATCTAATCCTTAGGTTTGTATACCGCATCATCTCCACGTTCGTAGAGCTCGACGCGGTTTACAGTAGGAGAAATAGGAAGGAACTACAACAGAGGGTTAGAGGTAGAAGTGTGAAGAAAATTTAGAGGACTTGGGATGCCAAGATATAAGAGTTTCCTTGATTCCTAAAATGGAGGGAGACTTACATTTTTTGAGAAAAGCCAGGTTTTCAGATGTTTGCGGAAAACTTGGAGAGAGCTCAAGTTCCGAAGAGGGGAGGTAAGGTTGTTGAAGGCAGTGATTTTGAAGTGGAGGGAGGTCCCTAGCTTTCCTGTGTGGGAAATGCCTTTTAGCGAGGGGAAGGATAGTTTTAATTTGTGGGAGGATCTGGTGGTATTAGGGTTTGAGGAATTCCAAGAAAGAGGGATAAAGGGAGGGAGGATATCATATAGGATTTTGAAAGCTAAACAGGCGCATTTATAGTGGACCCTGGCGATTATCGGAAGCCAGTGGAGCTTGGCCAGGAGCGGGGAGACATGGTCAAATTTACTTTTAGCGAAGATGAGCTTGGTCGCGGCATTCTGAATCCATTGGAGTCTGTGGAGGTTTTTCTTAGTTAGGCTTAAGTAGATAGAGTTGCAATAGTCCAATCTGGAGAGGATGATGGATTGAACAACGAGGGTAAAATGTTTTTGATGGAAGCAGGATCTAACTTTACTCAGCATGTGAAGGCTGAAAAAGCATTTTTTTACCAAGGATTGGAGGTGGTCATTGAAGGACAATGTGGAATCAATGATGATGCCCAAGACCTTGCTCGAGAACTCAAGCTGCAGAGAGGAGCCAGAGGGTAGTGGGATGGAGGTGGGTAGGTGATCTAGTTTTTGACCGAGCCAAAGAAGTCTTGTTTTGGACTCATTCAATTTCATTTGCACAGTGTGGGCCCAGGATTGTAGGTTCATTATACAAGAGAATATGTTCTTAGACAGGTCAGTGAGGTTCGAATCGATCTCGAGGAGGACGAGGATGTCGTCTGCATAAGTGTAAATTGTTTCAAGGGGGGATAGGTGGAGGAGTTTTAGGGAGGACATATAGATGTTGAAAAGGATAGGGGATAGTGGAGAGCCTTGCGGGACTCCACAATTCGGTTTCCAGGGGGAGGATGAGGTGCCATTCATGTTAACAATGTAAGAACGAGAGCGGAGGAATTTAGAGAACCAACCTAGGACTGTGGAGTTGATACCTATCTCAGAGAGTTGGTAAACAAGAATATCATGGTGAACAACGTCGAAAGCACGGAAAGGTCAAATTGTAGGAGGACGGCGAACTTGTTTCGAGAGTGAAGTTGTTGAACCCTTGAAATCAGGGAAGACAGTAGGGATTCGGTGCTGAAGTTAGGACGAAAGCCATATTGATAGGGTAAAAGAATAGAGAATCTCTCTAAGTATGATGAGAGTTGGGAAGAAATGATGGACTCTAGCATCTTGGTTAGGAGAGGGATATTTGCAATTGGGCGATAGCTGGATGGTATGGAAGGGTCAAGGTCAGATTTTTTCAGTAGTGGGGTCAAGGCGATATGACCCATTTCTGGGGAGAAATGGCCCGACTGAAGGGCAGAGTTTATGAGAATGGTGATAGAAGAAATAGCCTGAGCGGGAATGTTCTCGTATAGGTAGGAGGGGAATGGGTCCAAGGAGCAATTACAGGATTTCAGTTTGAGGCAGAGATTGAGAACCAGGGATTCAGATACGCGCTCAAAGGTGGTCCAGGATCTGTCAGCTGGGATAGGGTTGGAGACCATTAGGGTGGGAGTGGAATCGGTGGGCACTAGTGAGTTGTAAGAGACTGAAGGAGGGAAGGAGCATCTCAAGGAAGAAACCTTATCGTTGAAGAATTTTGCTAGAACATCGGCTGAGGGAGAGGAGGGGAGCACGGTGGGGTCTCTTTTGGAGGTTAGGGAGCGCCAGATGTTGAATAGTGTACTGCTTTGATTGTTGGACCTGGAGATTTTGTCACCATAGAAGTTCTTTCTTGCTTTTTTTAGCGCTGTATTGTACAGCTTGATATTGACTATCCAGGACTGTCTGTCTATAGGACATTTTGATTTTTTCCATATGCGCTCCAGAGCTCGACATTTCTGTTTTAGCTCTCTGTGATATGGGAGGTACCAAGGGGCCTTGCGGGGATAGGAGATGGATTTAGTGGAAAGGGGGCGAGGGAAAGATAGGTGGATTTGGAGAGAGCGACCCAGTTATGCCAATTAGTACCTGAATCTGCAGGCTTAGGGGCAGAGGGGCTCTGTAAGCACAGGACCAATAGCATAGAATCTCTTATGTAAGTCAAAGATTAAGGGCCTCTTTTACAAAGCCACGCTAGCGGCTGCCCTGCGCTAACGGCCCCAAAACCCATAGAGATTTAAAGGGCTTCGGGGCTGTTGCTGTGTGGCAGCCGCTAGCGCAGCTTTGTAAAAGAGGCAGTAAGAATTAATACATAGAAACATAGAAGATGACGGCAGAAAAGGGCTACAGCCCATCAAGTCTGCCCACTCTGCTTACCCACTCCCTGTCTATGCCCTAATGACCCAATTTCCTTATCTTGACCCTCGTAGGGATCCCACATGGGTATCCCATTTATTCTTAAAGTCTGGCACGCTGTCTGCCTCAATCACCTGCGCTGGAAGCTTGTTCCAATGATCAACCACTCTCTCTGTGAAGAAATACTTTCTGGTGTCGCCATGAAATTTTCCACCCCTGAGTTTGAGCGGGTGCCCTCTTGTGGCCGAGGGTCCCTTGAGAAAGAAAATATCATCTTCCACTTCGACACGTCTCGTGAGGTACTTAAATGTTTCGATCATGTCTCCCCTCTCTCTACGTTCCTCGAGAGTGTAGAGCTGCAATTTGTTCAGTCTCTCTTCGTACAAGAGACCCTTGAGCCCCGAGATCATCCTGGTGGCCGTCCGCTGAACCGATTCAATTCTGCACACATCTTTACTGTAATGTGGCCTCCAGAATTGCACACAGCTTATATCGGAGGAAAAAAGGTCTCAGTAACCCCATGAACCATCCACAAGGGATAAATTTCGTTCACGTATGTAAAGGGTTCCGTTGTCTATCATTGACCCAAAAAGCCTCCTAATAACAAAATTTTTACACAGCATTTTTTTCATTTTAAATAAATTTTTTCTTAAATTTTCATAGACAATATCCCCTTTATATTCCAGACCCTTGTTAAAGCCATGTAAACAGGCGAAACAGGTCCCGTCGGGGATGGGGATTGACTGAACAGTCATTTTGTTCTGTGAGATTTTGACATCAGCAGACGCAGACAAAGATAAGTCCCACTCTGCTGTCTTGCAATTATCCAATTAAGGTTTTGCATGAATAAAAGATTTAAGAAAAAATTTATTTAAAATTTAAAAACTTCTGAGTTAAAAATATTGAGTTATTAGGAGGTTTTTTGGGTCAATGATAGACAACGGAACCCCTTACATACGCGAACGAAATTTATCCCTTGTGGTTACTGAGACCCTTTTTCCTCCAATATAAGCTCATTAATTCTTAATCTTTGACTTACATAAGAGATTCTATGCTATTGGTTATGTGTCATAATTAAGTCTCTTCATCCTTGAAGGGATACTTTTCATGTGTCTTGCAGTTTTTCTTTCAACTGTGTTTGAAGCTGTAAGAAAACCAGACCCTGTTTGTTTTTCCTTCTCTGAAATACTGCAAGGCCATTTTATGTTTGAAAAGATGTGTTCTTATCTTGTTGTGAAGTGAATTCAATTGTTTTCATAGCTGTATTTGCAAGCAGCTTTAGATAAGACTAAGGCTCTGCTGACCAAGGCACCCTTTGGACTTCAGCCTTTAGATAGAAAGATGCTTGTTATTTCTTTAAAGTTTCATGTGATCTGTGTCCATATATGGTTTGCATTTACGTCACATGCTGACGACATTGACTCATGTAAAATGATATAAAAGAGTGGTAAAGCTGACAATACACTGGACATGTTTCGGAGATCATTTCTTGCCTCTAAGATATGTCCCCAGATGCATCTGGCTTGCAAATGACAGAGAGAAAGTATGGGGCAGGAATTGGGACCTAAACCTTTTCAATCCTCCAGTAGTGAGTTATAGAGTACTCAGCAAGCACAGACCCATGCTATTCAAACCTTCTCTTTATGTCTGGGGGGAGGGGAAGGGGGAATAAAGTAGGAAATGTGGAAGTAAAAGCAGGCCTGACAGCAAGAAGATAAGCAGGGGAAGGATCTAGCACATGTCAGCAGGGCAGGATTAATTTGTTGAGGGCCCTTAGGCACACAAGTCCACTGGGCCCCCTGCCCCACCTCCTCACCATGCCCCACCCCTGCCCCGCCCCCATTTATTTACCCATTTTCTTCTTTACTTCTTTATTTCCACTTTATTTCTTTTATTTTAAAATTCAAAACAAACAACAAAGATTACCATACCAGTGCAGTATTTCTTTTTTGCAACCTCCAAACATTTCTGAACCAAATCTCCCCTTCCTTCCTAGAGGAAGAGATCTTCAGCTGGCAGGGCTTTGGGAAGCCCACCAATTTATATTTTGCATTTGGGTAGGAGGCATGGGGCATGGCAGGAAGAAAATTTAATGCCCGTCATTTTATTGGGCTAATGTATTCCTCAATTAGCTTTCAGAGGTTAAAACCTCTTTCTTCAGGTCAGTAAACTATATTGCTGTTACAGTATCGCGTCCTGACCTGAGGAAAGGAGTTATGCTTTCTGAATTACCATAGTAAAAAATGTATTAAAATTAGGCCAATAAACAGGTTCACCTTATTTCCATTTTCTATTGATAAATGATTATCAACACAGCTACAATAATACTTTATCCTAAAGAAAAAGATAAATAAAACAAATAGAAATTTTTTTTCTACCTTTGTTGTCTGGTTTCTGCTTTCCTCATAAGAACATAAGAAGTTGCCTCCGCTGAGGAAGACCATAGGTCCATCCTGCCCAGCGGTCCGCTCCCGCGGCGGCCCATCAGGCCCATTGCCTGAGTAGTGGCCTATACCTATCTATACCCTTCAATCCCTTTTTCTTCTAGGAATCTATCCAAACCTTCTTTGAAACCATTTAATGTTTTCTTGTCTACAACAGCCTCTGGAAGCGCGTTCCATGTATCCACCACCCTCTGAGTGAAAAAGAACTTCCTAGCGTTTGTTCTAAACCTGTCCCCTTTCAATTTCTCCGAGTGCCCCCTTGTACTTGTGGTGCCCTTTAATTTGAAAAATCTGTCCCTGTCTACTTTTTCTATGCCCTTCAGGATCTTGAAGGTTTCTATCATGTCTCCTCTAAGTCTCCGCTTTTCCAGGGAGAAAAGTCCCAACTGCTTCAATCTGTCGGTATATGGGAGATTTTCCATTCCCTTTATCAGTTTAGTTGCTCTTCTCTGTACTCCTTCAAGTACTGCCATGTCCTTCTTGAGGTACGGCGACCAGTACTGGACACAGTACTCCAGATGCGGCCGCACCATTGCACGATACAGCGGCATGATGACTTCCTTCGTCCTGGTCGTAATACCCTTCTTTATGATACCCAACATTCTGTTTGCTTTCTTTGAGGCTGTGGCGCACTGCGCCGATGCCTTCAGTGTTGCGTCTACCATCACTCCCAGGTCTCTCTCCAGGTTACTGACCCCTAGTGGTGTTCCCCCCATTTTGTATGTGAACATCGGGCTCTTTTTCCCCACGTGCATGACCTTGCATTTTCCTATGTTGAAGCTCATTTGCCATTTTTCGGCCCACTTTTCCAGCTGCGTTAGATCCTTTTGGAGATCTTCGCAGTCTTCCCTGGTTTGAGCCCTGCTGTATAGTTTGGTGTCATCTGCAAATTTAATGACCTCACACTTGGTACCCGTCTCTAGGTCGTTTATGTAGATATTGAACAGGAGCGGTCCCAGCACCGACCCCTGCGGAACTCCTCATCCTCATCTTCTCCTCATTCTCTTCCTTCCATCCACTGTCTGCCCTCTCTGCCTCTTCCATATGGCATCTGCTCTCTTTCTATGCCTCTTCCAGAAACTGTCTGCCTCTCCCTCCCCCCATTCGTGTGGCATCCATCTACTTCTCTCCACTCCCCCATGGTGTGGCATCTGTCTTCTTCCCTTTCATCTCTCCCTCCCAGCAGATTTTAGCATCTCTCTCTTTCCTCCCCTCATATCTGGTATCTGTCTCCTTCCTCCTTTCCTCCTCCCAGGTCTGATATCTGTCTCCTCTCCTACCCCTACCCCCTCCCCCCGCTCTGGCATCTCTCTCCTCGCTCCCTTCCTCATGTTCTTCCCTGGTCTTCCTTCTCAATTTATTTTCTGCCTCTGTCTAAATTCTTTCTTACTATTCAGTCCTCAATTTCCCTCTTTCATTGTGTCTACCTATAGCTTGCCACCTCTTTCCCTCACCCCTTCCAGTATCTAACGCTATCCTCTTTCCCCAATCCAGCATGTGCCCTTTTTTCTTTCTTCCTACTTCCTTCCAGTGTCTGCTCCCCATCTTACACCCCTTCCAGTCAATGTCTGCCCCTCCCCCACTTCCATTCAGCATCTGTCCCCCCTGTCCCCATACTACCATTCAGCGTTTGTCATTTTCTCTCTACCTTTTCCATCTACTGTTCACCCTCTGTCTTGCCCCTTCCATCCACTGCTCTCTCTGCCCTTTCCATCCAGTGTCTGGTTGTCTGCCCTCTCTCTTTCTCTCTTCCATATGGCATCTTTCCTCTTTCTATGTCCCTTCAATAAACTGTCTATCCTGTGCCTCTTCTCTCCTTTGTACATGATTCATTTCAGCTTCATCCCCTCTACATTTTTCTATCTCCACCCCTTCCCCTATGCTTTGGCATCTCTTCTCCTTTCCTTCCTTCCTTTTCACTCAACTCCATGGCCTGACATTCTCATTTTCTTCTCTTCTATCTCTCCCTCCTCCTTCATGCTCTGGCATCTCCTCTCGTTCCTTTCCCTCTGGTTTAGTTTCTGTCTCCTTAGTTTCCCTTCCCTACTCCCCATGCCCTGGCATCTTTCTGCTCTCCTTCTCTTCTATCTACCCCTCCCCCTCCATTAATTGGCATTTTCTCTCCTTCCTTTCTCTCCCTCCCTCCTTCCTTGCACCTGGTCTGGCATCTCTCTCCTTCCATTCCTTCCCCCTCCATGGCCTGGTATCTCCTTTCCTTCCCCTCCCTCCCATGGTCTTGGCATCTCTCTTTGTTCTCCTCTCCCTTTCCTGGTCTTCCTTCTCCCTCCTTCCCTCTCTCTCCCCAATTGAGTGCATCAGCATTTCTCTCCTCCCCCGCCCTCCCATTAGGTGCATCAGCATTTCTCTCCTCCTCCCCCCTCCCCGACTGTCTGGTAAGGTCAGCTTCCCTCCTACTCCCTCTCCCTTGCTGCCCTCTTGCCCATAAGTGAACTAAACCCAGGCTGCGAGGCTCTAACACTGCGCACGCTGGTTTTCCTTATTCTCTGAAACAGGGTTGACATAGTTTCCTGTTTTGGTGGAGAAAGGAAGCCAGTGCATGCAGCGTTAGAGAGCCCCCCCCCCCCCCCGATTCAGTGTTAGGTGTCGCAATACAAATCGCAAATGGATCCTTGTGGGAGGGGAGATAACCGCAACAATCACCCTATATAATAATAAACAAATTGCATGGTTGTTTTGTTGCATTTCTAAATATAGAAAGGGGGACTCGCTACTATATTTCACCCTTAACGCACTCTTGGCTCCTGAATCACAAGTATTTAAAAAAATTTGTACCTTCCAAGCTCTCACTTATGCTGCATTTGCTGTTCCGATGCACTCTAACACCGGCTTCCCTTCTCTTCCGAAACAGGAAGTTATGTCATTCCTGTTTTAGAGGAGAAGGGAAGGAGGCGCACGCAGTGTTAGAGCCTCGCGGCATGAGTTAAGTTCACTTATGGGTGAGAGGGCAGAGAGAGGAAGGGAGCAGGCCTTGCCAGGTAGTCGGGGGCCCCCCTGCCCTGTTTGCTCCCCCCTAACGCCAGCTCTGGGGCCCGCCTGATATTTTCGGGCCCTAGGCACGTACCTACTGGGCCTACTCTTAATCCGGCCCTGCATGTCAGAGCTCTACTGCCGCCACTCAAATTTTGCCTAGTCCACCTAATTAACCAGACAAGCTTGACTCTAGAGCAGTGGTTCTTAACCTGGTCCTCAATACACACCTAGACAGTCAAGTTTTAGGATATTCACAAAGAATGTGCATGAGATAGAACTGCATACAGCGGAGATAGTGCATGCAAATTTATCTCATTCAAATATTTATTTTTGTATTTATTAGGATTTATTAACCACTTTATGAAGAGATTTCACCCAAGGCATCATACAAAAGGCACAATTTAACAAAACAATTACAATTTTTGTTAACAACATAACAATAGTAAAATGATCAAATATAAACATAAACACAATCAACAAGGTAAACTCAAATCAGCAAACTGAAACTTAATAATAGGACTACTACAAAACAGTATAAAACTAATACATGTGTAATGTATAATGTCTATTCAAGAGACAGATTTGCATCCGTCACCTCTGTTCTATGCAAAATTTTCTCGCATATCCTGAAAACCTGACTGCGTGGCGATGCCCCAGGACAGGTTTGAGAACCATGAATCTAAAGCAGAGTTCTCAATGCCAGTTCGTGGGACACACCTAGACAGTGAAGTTTTCATGATATCCACAAAGAATATGCATAAAATGGAATTGCATGCAAACGTTCTCTCTGGTGAATTCATTGCGGGTATCCTGAAAATCTGACTGGCTAGGCCAGCCCATATATCCCTTTCTCCCCTATGTGTACACACTCCCACTTAGCTAGATCCCCATCTCTCCCTTCTTCCAGGTATACAGTACTTTGTTTATTCATATGCCATATATTGTTCCCCACTCTCGCGAAGCAAACTATTAAGTTGAGTCTCCATTCGCCCCTCCCTCCTTGGTTACGTTCACTCATCCCGCCTCCTCACTTATGTTTTCAAGCTCCGTAACAGCTTTTGCGCATTTTGATTGGTTGATTATAAAACACACGTGGCCTTCCTGCAGAGAAAAACAAGAAACACCGGTTTTCTCTGGCATTGGCTGTTAGATATGCCAATCTGTGTAATATCTATTTTCTTGCCCAGCCGCGCCTCTTTATTCCCCACTTTGTCGAGGTGAACGCTGCCAGTCGATTGGTTGACCTCTGAAGCCTGGCACAGCCCCGGAACTTCATTCTGTCTGGGATTGGCTGGTGGGAACTGAAAGCGATGTCCCCCAGAGCTGAGGTGTCAGTTTGGTTAAAGGGTCTGCAGATGTGCTTGTCTTAGATCCATCACTATGGCGAATCGGGGCTTGGCCCAGGAGTACATGCAAATCCCGGCCGTGACCAGGACTTACACCACAGCCTGCGTGCTCACCACTGCTGCTGTGGTAAAGACCCGTAGGAAAAGAGAGACGGCTGCAGGGGGTAGGACTGCACGGGAGGGGGGGGGGGGGGGGAATGCCGGAGAATGTATTTGCGGCTGCTAATGCGGAGGAACGTATACATTGGGCTACAGATGCATGCGGAAGGGGAAATCAACTTGCAGGGAGATAGGCGGGGGCATAATGTATGATTGGAATAATGGCTTTCCTACACAAGCGAGCTCTCAACTACGTAGCTTTCCGAAGGACTAATGCAATTCTGGCTGCCCAGATGGTCTCAGAGCCCCGCTTTTTTTCAGGACTGTAATCCAAATACAAAAGAAAGCCAAAAAAAAAAAAAAAGCCATGCATCTGGATCATCTTGATCTAAAAAGATGAAGCCAGATGCATGTTTACTGTAGTCCCTTGCCTACCGTCGGGCTCTATTGACATCTTGATGTTGAGGGATTCTACAGCATTTGTGCACACAGGGCTCCTAGATTTAGCTCTCTAGTTATTGCTTTGGTATCCACAACTATGTTTCATATGTATCTCATTGAGTGCATTACATATATAGATTAAATAATATGGTATATATTTTGGTAGGGAGAACACAGAATAGAATGGAGAAGTGGCCTAGTGGTCAGAGCCACGGGCTGCCAAGGAGGGGAAGCCCAGTTCAAATTCTACTGCTGCTGCTTCTAGTGAAATTGGGCAAGTTACTTAAGCCTCCATTACCTCAGGTACAAGCTTAGATCATGTGCTTGGATGTAACTCACTTTGAGCTACTACTGAAAAGTGAACTAAATCCAAAGAAATAAACTCTCTGTAAGATAGAAATCTTGTGTCGGGAAATCATGCGCTCTGGCTATATAACAGCTGTAGAAGGTTTTGCAGTATATGTTTAACTTGGCAGAAGTAGAACACAAGTTCCTGTTAACAGTCAAGCTAACTATTGCAAAGTACCTTGGGGTGGAAAAACACGGAGGTAGGTTTTTAGGCTATCTTAATGTACACTTCCTCTGTAGTTTTCAGACAGTGTATAATTATTTGTGTATCCATAACACTTGTCATCACAGGCAGGGACAGGTGGAAAGACAAACCCATAAACATGGTGTCCAAGTTTCACAGAGCTAGAAGTCTGAGGTTTAAGCCCTGCCTTACTGCTGCAAAACCAAACCCCCACCTCAAAAGTACTATTCCCACCTCTTTTACACCCTCCTTTTTCTCAGTCACTCAGGTTCAATATGGTCCAGTAGCAGGGAGCAGTTTAATTCTGGACATTGCTGATGGCATTGTCTCGTGATTTGGTACCAGGCACTGAAATTTTATGGCTGCAGAATTTTTACATCCCTGAAATAAATAGCATGCAAGCATACATCATCTGCTAAGATTTGGGCAAATTTGGGCCCTGTCTGGATTTTGTGGGATTATGTAAAATACAGTACCTGTACTAATCCTTGCACTTGGGATACCAACTATGTCTCCAAATGTATTAAGCTCTTTTCCCATGGGCAGATTAGGTACTTACTGTACCTTGGCAATCTTTCTGGAATAAGGGCATATGAGTCCTGACTGTAGGTGAATTTCCCATACTTGGGAGTCAATTGCAGAAGAATGAAATTTACATTCTTCAGCTCCACTTCCTTTTCCAATGACTGTACAGCCTCCTTCTGTTTGTAACAAAGCAATCAAACATCACTAAAACAAAATGAGTGGGGTACAGGGCTTCTCCCCAACAACAAACAATTCTGTTTGGCTCTTAAGAATTAGCAAACAACCCTGCTGAGTGGAGGGTGGGGGTGTTTATTACTCTGTTTTTCTGGCTGTTGTAGGGCTTTTTTGTTTGGCTTAATAAAGTTAAAACTTACAAACAACAACAACAAAAAAAAAAGAATTAGCAAACAAGGTTAAATAGTACCTCAAGGAAACTGGGTGGAACGAACAAAAGCTGCCATGAAAATGCAACCAGCATTCAACATATGGAGCTCATAGATCTCACTTACTGCTTTTCTCTTCTACTTTTTTTCATCTGACAAGAGAATTTCCAGCTCAGTATACATGTGGTTGTCCTAAACAGTAGACAGGCAAACTCCAGACTGACAGGGGAGGGCATCAGGACTCATATGCCTTTATTCCAGAAAGATTATCGAGGTAAGTACCTAATCTTCCCTTCTGGTGCAAAGGGCGTTTGAGTCCTGACTGTAAGTAACATAACAAAGCAGTCTCCTGAATCTAGGGTGGGACAGATGAGCCTGCCCTTAAAACCAAGGTCCCAAAAGCAGTATCCTCCCGTGGTATTACATCCACCCTGTAAAACTTTGTAAATGTATGGAGGATGGACCATGTAGCTGCTCTACAAATTTCTTCAGAAGGAATTGCCCTCGTCTCCATCCCCAAAGTTGCCACACTCCTAGTGGAGTGTGCTTTAAGGAAATTAACGGCTGTTTCCCACAGCCAATGTACACTGATGAAATAGCCATATGAATTGATCTGGAAATGGTCATTTTAGATGCCAGCTTGCCCAGCCTAGCAGCATTGGTTAAGACAAACAAATTTTGATCTGAAAGATGAAAATTATTGTTTACTTTGAGATAGCGAAGAACTCTCCCTACATCCAACTGTTTCAAAACATTGGCCCTCTTCTTGGAACCCATGGCCTGGGAAGTGGGGATCGTGACTTCCTGATTGATATGGAATGCCGATACTACCTTCAGTAAAAATGAAAGAACATTGCAAAGAAAAATTCTTGCTTCTGAGGAACGCCTCTCTGCATGATAGTACCTGTATCTCCAATACTCTTCTCACAGAGACAATGGCTACAAGAAAAACTGTCTTCACATATTCAGCAGTGACAACGTTTCCTGTAGAGGCTGAAAAGGTGCCTTGCTGAGCCCATTCAAGATAATGTTATGATCCCACAAGGAAAACGGTTGTCTTACCAGAGGTCTCTCAACTTGAGAGCCTCCTTCAAAAATATGACTATATCAGGATGTGAAGCCCAACCATGCTCAGAAACATGAGAGACTTGCCACTTGCACTTTAAGGGATCCAACTGCCAGCCCCTTTTCCAGGCCAGCCTGCAGAAAAGCCAAACACTGGAGCTTTTAAGGACTTCATCTAAGCTTTTGCACACCACTGATTAAACAACCTCCAGGCATTAGCATAGACAGTGACAGTGGTTAGTTTCTTGCCTCTAAGGAGTGTAGCAATAATTATTTCCAAATAGCCTTTTTGCATTAGGGCTGCATGCTCAAGAGCGGTCCAGACTCTCTATGGGAACTGGACCCTGCAAAAGAAGATCTGAATGCACTGGGAACTTGAGACCTTTGTCTTTTTGCAAGCGCACCAAATCCCCACCAGAATTATCTGTCCGCAATGGTTTGCTATCTGATAGATGACCCGGCCTATCATGGGCCGGGGGGAGGAAACATATAGTACACCCTATGCTGGTCATGGTTGAACTAGGGCAGTGTTTCTCAACTTGGTTTTGGAGTACCCCCTTGCCAGTCAGGTTTTCAGGATTTCAAGTTTATTTAAAAATCTGATTTGATCTCAATATCATAATCCAATGCGATTTACAAACAGTAATAAAATCAGGGTGAAAAAAAACAACAAAAACAGACCACACAGTTGTTAAAACTGTGACACTACAGGACACAAGAAGAAGATAGGTTTAATTACAATTCATAAACAAATAAAATGAACATAGGTGTTAAGACAATAGGATGGGAAATAGTTACCCACTTAATTTTCATTTAAAGGAATTTTAGTCCACTTTAGGATGTTTCAGTTATATAGAATTCAAGCAGCTCAGTAGAATTTGCATAAACCTGATTTGCCTACACTGCCTCCATTATATGCAAATGTATTTCATGCATACTCATTGTGGATATCTTGAAAACCTGGCTGGCAAGGGGGTACTCCAGGACCGAGTTGAGAAACACTGAACTAGGGCATCTAATTCATTGCTTCCTGGCTCGAATCTTGTGCTGAAGAATCGGTCCACATTCTTGTTGTCCACCAATGCCATGAGGTCAACCATTGGATGGTCCCATCATTGCACTATGCAGTCGAATGCCCACTGCGACCACTCTCCCAGTTCTAAGGTCTTCCTGCTGAGATAGTTGACCTGCACATTATCTACTCCTGATACATGCGCCACAGATATCGCTTGCAGAAAGAGCTCTGCCCAGATGAATAACATCTTGGCTTCCAGATGCAGAGGAGCACTTCTTGTGCTTCCCTGTCAATTGACAAAAGCCACAGCCATGGCATTGTCTGAGAAAACCCTGACCACTTTGCTTTCCAGAGATTTCTCCAGTGTTTGTAAGGCAAGCTCGTACCTCTAAGGCAGTTTGTAGACCATTTCCTCTGTGCTAGAGTCCATCAGCCTTGAACTGAGTGCCCTAGACCAGTGTTCGTCAATCGCTGGTCCACAGACCGGTGACAGTCTGCAAAAATTTCATGCCGGTTCGTGAAGAATTAGTGTCCCCTGCAAGCGCGTGTCCATCTTCCTTCCGGCTTGGCTGCTCCTTCAGCGCCAGCTACACTTGTTTGCCGGGACAGTGCAGTGGCTCTTGCACGCTGCACGTGGCTGACCCGGAACCGGATAAGGAGCAGCCAAGCTGGAAGGAAGACGGACACGTGCTTGCAGGGGATACTGATCCAGCTTCGGCAGAGGGGGGCATGCCCAGCTAGACGGCCCTGAACAAGTAAGGGAGAGAAGGGATAACGTGGGACAAAGGGAGAAAAGGGGGGGCAGGAGTGCATTGGGACATGGGAGGGGCATGAATGTGGGACAAAGGTTGGAAAGCAGGGAGGGGGGACATGAACATGTGACACAGGAAGGAAGGGACGAGGCATGAACTTGGGACACAAGGGAGGGGATAGAAAGAGAGAATTATTGGGGATGAGTATGTAAGTGAGAGGGAAAGATGGTGCACATGGGGAAAGGAAGAAAGAGGAAAATTGGGCATAGAGAGAGGAGTGAGGTAGAGATGCACGGAGAAGAGAAGAAGGATGAGAGGGAGAAATGTTGGATATGGTGGTGGAGAGGGAACAGATTGAAGGGGATGCAAGGGGGAGGAATGTTGGACATAGTGATGGAGGGAGAGGTATGGCATGGTGCTGGAGAGGAGTGATAGGAGAAATGTTGGGCATGGGGCTGGTGGGCAATAGTGAAAATGCTACACATGATCCCGGGGATGAGAGAGGGAAAAATGTTGGATATGGCAGTAGAGGGAGTGGGAGAGATGCACCATGGAGCTCTCTCTCTCTCTTTCCCCACTCCCTGTACATGGGATGGAGACGGGATGGGGATTTTTATTTGAGTCTTAGTAGTTTGCCGGTCCACAAAATAATTATTTTATTTCCGCTGGTCCATAGGTGTAAAAAGGTTGAAGAGCATTGCCCTAGACAATGACCTTCCCAACCGTAGCGACTGATGTCCAAGGTCAGAATTACCCAAGAAGAGATGCAGAACGGTACACCTCTTGCCAAGGATGCAGTCGCAGTCACCAATGCAAACTCTGCAAAGCTTTCGCTGTCCAAGCCAGAGGCTTCTGGAGTGAATCGATCTGTGGAGACCAGCAGGGGATGAATATGAACCTTCACCCAAGGAACCATCTCTATGGTCACTGTCATTGAATCTAGAGAAAGTGCAATGATGTTGGATCTAGCATCAAGAAGTCTGAGATCTGTTTTATAAGCTTCCATTTGTGTGGCCCAGGAAGAAAGACACAGCCTTCTGCCATGTTGAAGCATATTCCCAGTTATTCCAGGTTCTGAACCAGCTCCAAGTGACTCTTTCGGAAGTTGACAGTCCTCCCATTTTGGATGGAGCCCTGATCAGCCAATCATCCAAGGATGCACCAGAATTCCCCTATTTCTGAGACAGGTCACCACTGCTACAATTACCTTAGTGAAGGTACGCGGTGCTGTTGCCTGCTCAAAAGGGAATGCGGCAAATTGAAAGTGCTGCCCCAGAACACAGAATCTCAAAATCTCCTGTGTTCTGGAAAAATTGGAATATGGAGGTAGGCCTCCATCAAATCCAAAGATGCCAGAAATTCCCCTGGTGTGACTGCCACAATGACTGACCCAACAATCTCCATGTGGAGCCACAGCACCTTCAAGCCACATTAACTGACGTTAGATCCAAGATCGACATTCAGTCTTCTGAGTCTTTTTTGGGCATGATGAAGTATATAAAGTATCTTCCCAAGCCCTATTCTTTATGGCTCAAATGGCTAAAAGCCTTTGCACTGTCGCTCGGACTTTGGCTGCCTTTCTGGCCTACCTATATATGAATCCACAAAGTGATCCGCCAGAGGGAAGCTGAATACGAGACGGTATCCCTCTTGGATTATGTCTAGCGCCCAAGTCTCCCAATAGTCCATTAGCCTTCCTCCTATTTGTGGAAGTCTAGTTACTGCCTTAGCAACATTGGGACTTTTTGGAAGCTGCAACAGAGCGCAGTCCGAAGGCCTGGGTATGTCTTGAGTTGCCATACTGTTGTCGGGACCCTTGAAATGCTCTCTGAGTGGAGTATCCTCCGGAATGCTGTTGAAAACACCTGGAGCTATGAAAATTACTCCGAGTGGACCCTCATGAATTCTTAAGTCTGCTATCCAAAAGGATTTTCGGCTATTGGTCATGCTGGTCATAAGATTGATCAAACCCTTTCCAAAAAACATCTGCCCTTGAAAGAGAGCCTGCTTAAAGTGGCTATGGAAGCCGAATCTCCCATCCATTGCCTAATCCAGAGCATTCTACAGGTGGAGATGGAATAGGCCCAGACCTTGCTCAATATTCTGATAATGTCATATAGAACTTCTGCCATACAGTTAGTCCCCCCCCATGACCAGCTGGAGTCTGCATCTCCTCCCAGGTAGAGCTGTCCCCTTAAGAACCGAAAAGCCTCAAACTCGGATAAAAACCTGAAAAATCATAAAAGGTTATCAGAGCAGATCAGAATCGCACTTTCTCAACTCACTTGCAGATGGAAAAATTGAAGGGGTCTCTATAGTCAACGGAGAAGGAGGCAGAGCTGAAGAATCTAAATTTCATCCTTCTACAATCAACTCACAAGTATGGGGGAATCTGCTACAGTCAGGACTCATAAAGAATAATAATAATAATAATATGCCCTTTGTACCAGAAAATATATTACTAAGTAATGCAATATTTTCTTATTGAAAATTTTTTGAATGATTACATAATCACAAGAAAAAACAAGTACCGGTAATACATTATTTTTCACAGTAGCCTACCTACAATAGTAACTGTTTGACATTACCTAACACTTGTTACTTTTAAAAGTAATATACCATATTACCAGTGATATGTTGCCAGTAATACGGTATCTTACTGGTACTATTATTTTTCTTTGATGGAAAAGGTAAGAAAAATAATAGTATTAATAATATATCGCAGGCAAAATATCACTTTCCTTTCCTTTTGACAATTGGCATTCTTTCCTCTCAGATTTAGATTTGTCTATTGTTCACTGTTTTGTTATCTCTTTCCAGAAGAGATAACAAAGTAGTGAACAATAGACTAAGGGCTCCTTTTATCAAGCCGCGCTAACGGTTTAACACGTGTAATAGCGCGCGTTAAACCGCCGGCCGTGCTAGCTGCTACCGCCTCCTCTTGAGCAGGTGGTAGTTTTGGACCAGCGCAGGGGTTAGCGCGTGATGAAACGTCACGCGCGATAACCCCGCTAGCACAGATTGATAAAAGGAGCCCTAAATCTGAGGAAGAGGGTATATATAATAAACACCACCCATAAAATATTATTTGCCCAACATTGTCTTTTCCTTAGACACAAAATGGGGGGGACCCCCCTTTATACATCTTAGTCTGTGCCTAACACTCTCTTCTTTCTCCTTCACAGCAGCTGGAGTTCATTAGCCCTTTCCAGTTGTACTTCAACCCAGATTTGATTTTCAGGAAGTTTCAGGTCAGAATCTTTGCTGCTGAAGTATTTTGGGGTTGGTTGTGCTGTCCATTCCTCACTGTGTCTAGCGTAGGATATAAAAAAATGCATTTCATTAGGTGCAAAATGGCTACTCCTGTTACTGTAGCAGTAAGAATAAAGTGTCTTGGCTAGAGCTGTTGCAGCCCTCATTTCCTCAAGCAAAAAAGAGGATAAAATTATTTTTAATAAATATGCTCAAAATTTGATTATCAAAATACCAACATATATCTTCAAATATTCAATAGTGTCCATAAATGTAACATTAAATTTTTTTTGAAAAAAATATAATGTGAAAAGTGTTCAGTGTCCTTTGTCTCCTGCACGAATGGTGCCACTAAGAGAACAAGTTTGGAACCATCATAACACTCTTCCGTCCCAACACAAACAAGTTATTACAATGGCTACTTATGAAAAGGTAGCACTTATCTTATATTGGAGGTAACTGATCTTGTTCCTTCATCATAACCAAATAGCGGCCCGGCAGGAATTTTTCTTTGCTATTGTGCTCTAAAGTGACTGGTGCGTGCTCATAAGGTTATGCATAAAACAACTGCTCCTCTACTCAGACCTAAGTTTCACCCAAGAGGGCTTCCTCAAGCAAAACCAGAAAAATGACTTAGAATGAACATCAGCACAGTTGAAGGGCAGTGTGACATCTGCAAAACTGAACTATGAAGACTTCAAAGACCTCTCTTGTGGTTTTCCTGTATTCCATTGGGTCTCTCTCTGTGTTTTCTTGTCATTTTCTGCATTCCTTCTGTTTGGTTTTACAGCTCTGGAGACTTCTCACCAACTTCCTTTATTTTGGGCCTCTAGGATTTGGCTTCGTTTTTAATATGACCTTTCTGTATCCTTTGGGCTTTATACTGCAGTTGCAGAGGGACACCTGACTGGCTTCAAACGCTGTATGGTCAATATGTGATTTTTTTGTCCAGCTGTGGCATCTGCCACATTGCCATTTCTCCAAACTACTTTCCTATACTGCAGGCCCTCAGGTATCGACACTGCCGCATGTTGGAGGAAGGATCATTTCGTGGAAGAACAGCAGACTTTGTCTTTATGTTTCTCTTCGGGGGCTTTCTCATAACAGTATCCTTTCTGGTCCTGAGATTATGCTTTTAATTAATATCTAATTTGTTTATATAGCATCTTTCATCCCTGCTTAAATACAGATTAGCGTCTGAGCACTGTGGGCCTGTTTGGAATAGAGACAAGAAACCACTGGGTAAAGGGAGTTATGGAGAGGTAAAAAAGAAAACTCATTAGCAGTTACTGCACATCTTGTAGCCAAAATTACCATAGCTTAGTTTTGCCTTTTAACCTTGGCTTAGTTCCATTTTCTTCTTTTAAGCCATCCACTGACAACAGTCTGTCCGTGTAATGAGCAGGGAGAACACAGCTGGAATTTAATATGAGGGCCACTGAAAAGTTCTCAGCCCAGCAAAGAAGAGAATGATGTGGAGCCATGAAACTTACAAGTTACTCTGCGCTTTTCATGACACTTTTCGTTTCAAAGATATGAAATTAAATTTAAAAAGTGTCAAGAAAAGCGCAGAGTAACTTGTAAGTTTCATGGCTCCACATCATTCTCTTCTTAGTTGGGCTGAGAACTTTTCAGCGATCCCTTGTAATCCCCTTTACTTTGCAGTAACTGTGTAAAAGCAGTAATTTCTACATTGTAAAGTTAAGTAGATCTCTCTTCTAGTCCAGAAACAGATACTTTATGCAAATGAAAGGTCTAAACATTCAAATTTGTTTAGGGTAAGGTGAAGATCTCCCTTAAAGGCATTTTCCCTCTTACAGGACCAGCCAGACTTGGCAGCTGGTCTACAAAAGTGTCAGACTCATTGAAGCAGGTGTATGGCTTTGCATATCCATACATGCTCAAGACCTGGCAGGTCCTCCTCCTGAACTTCCTGCTACACTTGCAGTGCTCTGGAGAGGGTAGGAAAAAGGAGCCACTGAATATATTAGGGAAGGGGAGATGGAAGGAAGGGCTTTGAGCTTACTCCTTGGTGGGAAGGTGCACGGCTGAGGGTTTGCCGTAGGGCATCAAGTACCCTTGAGCCAGCAGTCTATCCTTCTCTACACCTGCTAAACCACCTGGCAAATGTAACACAGTAACCCATTTTTGCTTTTTATATTAACACATTGCTCACATGCTTTGATAAATACAGGAAAGTAACTGAAAAAGCAAAAGTTATTTATGGATTATAAACAAGAATACGCTTTAAAAAAAAAAAAAAGGCATAAATGTGTCTGCTGTACAACTGGGTGCTCGAGAAAGTTTCTTATCTGTACCCTTCTCTTCCACTGCCAACTCCAGACTCCGTCCCTTCTTTCTTGCGGCGCCGTATGCCTGGAACAGGCTGCCTAAATCAATACATCATGCTCCCTCCCTAGCAGTGTTCAAATCCAAGCTAAAAGCCCACTTTTTTGAATCTGTTTTCAACTCCTAACTTCCATGCACGGCTGTCAGATACCTATACCTACTGTATCATTTCCTCTACCATAATCTCCCCAACCCCAAAATGTCCTGTCTAAATTAGATTGTAAGCTCTTCTGAGCAGGTATCGCCTATTGTATGTTAAAATGTACAGCGCTGCGTACGCCTTTCAGTGCTTTAGAAATAATAAATAGTAGAATGGCCACCTTAGCTCCCAGCTGTGAATATCAGGCAGCACAAGGTAAGTCTTGGTAATACTTATGCATTATCAGTGCCCAACGTGGTGATAATGCACTAGATCAAGGATCCAATGTTAAAATGAGGCTGAGGAAAATGTCTGGTAACTCTTATAAGCAATGGTTTGCCTTTGGCCTCATTTTTGGGTAACTTCCTAAAGCAGAAGGGCCGCACCTCGAATACTATGTGCAGTTCTGGTCCCCCTATCTCAAAAAAAGATATAGCAGAATTAGAAAAGGTATAGAGAAGAGTGGCAAAAATAATAAAAGGGATGGTACGACTTCCCTATGAGGAAAGGCTAAGCTAGAGCTTTTCAGCTTGGAGAACAGACAGCTCAGGGGTGATACAATAGAGATCTATAAAATACCGAGTGGAGTGGAAAGGGTACATATGAATCGTTTGTTTACTCTTTCCAAAATACTAGAACTAGGGGACATGTGATGAAGCTTATTTAGTAGTAGATTTAAAACAAACCAGAAAAAATATTTCTTTACTCAACATGTAGTCAAACTCTGGAATTAATTGCCAGATAATGTGGTGAAATCAGCTTAGCAGAGTTTTAGGAAATTACCCAAACCTTTTCTAAAGAGAAGTCCATAGGCCATTATTGAGAGGGCTTGGGGAAATCCTCTGCTTATTCCTAGGATAAGCAGCATAAAATCTGTTTTACTCCTTGGGATCTTGCCAGGTACCTGTGACCTGGGTTAGCCACTGTTGGAAACAGGATATTGGGCTTGATGGACCTTCAGTCCATTTCAGCATGGCAATTCTTAACTTCTCAACATCTACCCCAAAAATGGAGGACAGCATTTACTTTTTATGATCGACTTGCGATTCCTCCAAAGCTCCTTGACTCTGTAGCTTTCAGCTGTTTGGTCTCTTTGTCAACCTCTCCTTCCTGGGCCAGGCTTTCACTATCATGCTGGTTTACATTTGGAGTCGCAGGAACCCCACCATTCGCATGAACTTCTTTGGGCTACTAAATTTTCAGGCTCCTTTTCTGCCCTGGGTCCTGACGGGCTTCACCCTGCTCTTGGGCCACTCCATCCTCATTGACCTACTGGGTAAGACAGACAGTACCAGACACTAGTCACAATACATGTCAGGGAGCGCAAGAAGTTCTGGTATGGAATATTGAGACTAGCCTTTGGCTCAACAGCATTTTATAAATGCAATGTCCTCTTTATAACAAATTAGAAAGAAAGGAGCACAGTAAGTTGTTATATAACTGAAACCCCCAATAGATTAATTAGTCAACTTTTTCCTTATTTGTATAGCAGTCTTAAATAATACGGTAGCAAATCTACCCAAGCCACGGCAGAAAATTCATTTTGGATTTGAAAGGTTAAGGCACCGACAACAGTATTTGCCTGCCTGGCTTTAAGCATTAAATCTTCAGCAACAGAGTATGTTAAGGGTTTCTTTTTGGCCTGCTGCCCCATTTCAAGTATCTCCCATGATTTATGTAATCAGGAAAAGTCCTTGAAGAGGCAGCTAATCAGACTGTTTAATTAAAACTACCTTTATTTGATCTCTACAGGGATTCTTGTGGGCCATTTGTATTACTTTCTGGAAGATGTATTTCCCAACCAGCCTGGCGGAAAGAAGCTACTTTTAACTCCAGGGTGGTTGTAAGTATATATCTGCTTCTTTTCCACACCATCCCCGTCCACAAAATCAATTGCAGTTCTCCAGTCAGCTCTTGAGCACAAGGCAAAGCCAAATAGGCCTTGTAGTAGACACTAAACAACAACCTCTGCTGCATGCCCAGTCCAGCTCTGGACGTCTACTGGGCTCCTGCCTAGGCCAGCAAAGCTTCCAGAGCTGCAAAATACTGCTGTCCCAAGAGAGAAGCAAGTTATGCATCTCACTGACAACCCTCCCACCACCACTATGTTGTGTAGGCTGTTATAAAGGCTGGCTTGGGGCTGCCAAGATACTAGAAAGTTGTGGAAGTGGCAGTACCCTAAATGTGTAAGTGAAATCACAAACATACAGTAAAGGGTCACACACACTGTCTGATGTTCTACAGGAGGCTCATATTTGAGGTGCCAGAGGAAGATCCCAACTACAACCCTTTGCCGGAGGACAGGAATGAGCAGCAATAGTAGCAGTGTCACATAATGCAATCTTTCACTTCTGCTGGGTGCTCTTTAGGTACAGATGCTGTAAGAGACAATCCACCTTACCTGCAATATATAGAAACTGGCATTCACCATGGACCTCTGCCTTTTAATAAGAAATTAAAAGTATTTACTTTGATCTGGAGTACTTATGCTCTGCTGTTTTGTGTGTCTTTCCTAAGAGTACTGGTTAGACAAGAAAATCAGAAAATTTGGAGAGTAACAGACAGACTGAAAATGCCTTGGGCTGCAACCAGACACCAAGAAAGCCCAAGTACATGCTCTCTTCCTCTAACATTTGAAAGATGAACCCTACTGAGCTAACACAAGTTTGGGCCTGGGTCATTCTACAGTCCCTGATTGTGTGCAAATGATGCTCATTTGCTTATTTAAAATTCATGATCAATATTCCCACAATAGAGCAGCGGCAGCCTATCTTACCAGAGATTACTCCATCACAGCAGAAACAGCATTGGTGCCCGATTTATGGACTCTCTTCTCCTTGAGGCAGCAAAATGGGGTCCAGCACAGTGTAAAGGTCACCTCTTCTGCTACTGCCATTTCACTAACTGGGAAGCAGAAGTGAACTTTCTCCCACCTTATATCATTAATCTCCACTTCACAATTTCCACTCCAAAGCCAGTGTCTCTCATATCTTGGTAGGTATTTTAAAGCAAGCTACCGCTAAGCTTTTGCAGGGCAATGCACATTTAGAACACTCATCGAGGGCTACAGAAATGAAAATAGTAGCTAAAAAATGGCAATAACTTGGGAACTACCATCTTTTTGTGATAAACTATATGTTCCAAATCCTGGAAAATATCAGGGTATGAGAACTAGTGGGGCAAAACAAACTAAAGTCAAGAAGAAGCAATCAGCCCTTCGTTACCAGGCTTATAAAAATTATAGTTCTCAGTAGAACACTTTAAAGCACTTTCTGTACCTTAATGTAAGGAATGGCTCATTGTACATGTGTACGGAGGTGGGATTTTCTGGTAAGCAAACCTGAACATCCAGATAATACTGCAGGAATCCCCAAATTAAACTGCCACGAAACTTAATACAGCTTTTGCTCTGGTTAACTGTCAAGTCTATCAAATCCTAAAAAAGTTAAGAATAAAAACAAACAAACAAAAAAAGGCAAGCCAAATCAAATTTGGTTAAGTCCTTTTATTTAAAAAGTTGTTCTAGATGTGCCTGTGGCACCTATACAAATAAAAAATGAAAATCAAAACAAGGATGTTTACATATCTCACATACACAGATATATTGGAGGGCCTGGGACATCTTTTACGGGCCCTCCAGAGCTTGGGCACCACTAAACACATGGTACTGAGCTGGGGAGGGAGGGGGCAACGAGTGCCTGGCCAGTGGAATGTGTGTGTCCCCCACGCGCCCCTGTTCTGGGACCAACAGTTGCAGAGACCACCCCTCGTTTTCATCCAATCTTATATTCCTTTTGCTTTTGATTTATTTGTGTTATGTTTGGGGGGGAGGGGTTACACCTCCAGGATGTGAACAGTGTTCGTCAGGCATGATTTACCAGGCTGGAGCTGTGTTGGCAAGACGTCTCATACGCCTATAGGGAGGAAAAGAGAAAGGGGCAACGTAAATGATAAGGAGGCTGTATGCTCATCTTTCACCTCAGGATAATGGCAAGAAACTGGACTGGGGAGCCATCCACTGATCAGCCTTTGAAACACAAGCACCCTTCACCATGTTCCTGAATTTTGTTCAGGGCTGTCCTACACAGTTACAGCACAAAGAAAGAGGCTTAGTGAAGAAGAGATTCCATGCAGCACATTTCAGCCAAACATCCCAATGCAGTTAACATTCCCAGCCAGAAAACACTGCACCACATGGCATCAAGGCCTTCCTAATAGCAAAATAGACTGAGGCACAAGCATCAGAAAGGAACCCAGACTTGCAATGATCTTTCATCACTACACCAATGCTTCCATATCCAGTCCTTAAGAACACAACAGATCTGGTTTTACAGGTTGCTAAACATGGAAATCAATGAAGTTTAAGCAAATGCATGCAACACAACTTGAAAACCAGACCTGCTGGGACTCCAAATGAGCAGATTTGAGACTCCACTGTTCAAGCACCATTATCCCTCTTAGTAACATCAATCTGTTCATGTTTTGGGAAGGGAGAACACAGCTGAAATTTCATAAGCCACTTTACTTGTGCAGTAACTGTGTACAAGCAGTCCTTTCTAAACATTAAAGTTAAGCAGGTCTTACTTCAGTTGTAGAGTGACTGATCACTGGAAGGATGGGCCAGAGGGTCACTATACTCCCTGAAAACAGGCCAAGTGGGCACCATTCTTCTTTCAATGCTCAGAGGGCACGTACATTCAAGATACCATAATGGCGCTCACCACATCTGTGTTAGGGACAACTGACAGTATGCCTTTAAATTAGAACAGGAGATGGAACTGGCCAGACTTAACAGCAGAGCTCTTACAGCTCCTACCATCCAAAGGCCCTGCAAATAAGCCACGAGGAAGGATGGGTTGTTGGCGAGTCAGCCTGCCTCTTTTCCAGCTCCCTGTCCTCTCAAAACACCTGGATGTGTCCCTTTCATCTGCCATAAAGCTACGTCAACTAAACCCTAAGGGAAACAATGCCAAAAGAGGCCAAGTGGAGTTAAGTGATTTCAAACACTGGGATGCCACCGCATAGATTATCTTGCTGAACATTGCAGGCTGGGATATTGCACTTCAAAATATGGACATCTGCCTCATTTGTTTATCTTGATTAGATTGTAAGCTGCATCTGTATAATGTGGTGTCCTTTATAACACTACAGAAATAAGTAGACCCAACTGTAGGACATGCTGGAGGACGACGTCTGGGAAAGAACTATAAACTTCCTGTAAGATGAATGTTAAGCTTATAATTCCACTCTTCCATTATAAATAAGGCCTCTACAGCTTGAAGGTAGATCTTGTGGATTCCAACAGGCAGGTATTGTAAAGTATACTCAGATACTGTCATTTAAAAAACAGTAAGAATGTAGACATTCTTTTTACAAATTGTAGTCATTTAGCACTGTGAATCCTGTAAATATTCATCTTGATATAGTAATGAGGAATAATGCTTATTAGTCATAAAAAAGCCAAGAGCAGCAGATTGTCTTGTCCTAAACACATTCAATAGTAAAAGTTAAAGTACATTTATTAAATACACATATTAAACAGCACTTCAATTTTTTAAATTCTATTATTCCTTCATGATCTCAAACCCTATTGTACATCTGATTATTGTTTGTCTACTTAGCTAAAGCTGCCTGCTGTCACCTCAAATAATACTGAATTTGTTTCTGCAGAAGCAGCATTTTGCTCTTTTCCCCCTCTCCTTCCACACTTAGTCACAGAAGTAGTGCTTATTATTCTGGAAATTAAAGATTCTAGCCATAGGGAAACTCCCAAGATCACAGAATCACAGTAATTGTAGATTCTGGTAGACCATAGCTGCCAATTTTGTTATGGATGAATCCTGTATCTGTACCATAATACCTAGAGGACAGAGCTAGCATATCATATCAAACTTCTAAAGTTAAAATCAACTCTGATCAGACAACTCCAGCTTTTCATTAGGAAGAAAATATCTGGGATTTTCTCTTTGGTTGCTCTTCTCTATATAAAAACAGCACAGCTGTATCTCTCTAGCCAAGAAACACCCCTTTCCTTCCATGCTAGCAAAAACAGCCAGTCAGACAAATGAAGTCCACCTCATTTCTAAGAAAAATCCTGTCAATTCCAATTCTAAAACTAGCAGTACAACACCAGAAGAGCTGGTTCCTCAAAGAGGCAGGATTCTGGCACCAAGTTCTGTGCATTATTTAGAAACATACTGTTAAAGTGCTCTCTGAGGAATGATTACACACCATGGATTAACCCCTCATGGCTCCAGCGGCTGAGTTTAGCAAAGGGGTATAAGCAGACTGTCAGATTATCTCAATGTGAGACAAAATAAGAGAAATTCTCAAATGAATAAAAGTGGAGTAGTGAAACTGATGCTACAATGTCTGAGTGCTGAGGAGTGTGAAGGGTAGAAATTATGCACACTGAGGGGTGAGGGGAAAGCCAATGCTAAAGCACTAAGGGTGACGGTGCTATGGCACAGTTATTAGCACTGGGAGCAAGGCTCAATCCCGCCAGCAGCACATCAAAAGCAACCAACAAAATCACTTGCAAAGTGCCATAATGCTTAAATAACAGCTCCAAAATTCTGAAGCACAACATTTACACAGACAAAGAAATAGTTGTTTCTTTTAAAATGATGCAGGAAGATGACATTCTTGCCAGCTGACTCTTGGGCGAAAAGATGGTGTTTATAGTCTACCCCGGCGCGATGCCCGGAAGGAAAAGCGTATGAAACGGCGATGGCACCTGGTGTTCCTGTCCTGATCACGAATCTTCTTCTCCATCTCTGCATCAGTCAGAGTTTCCAAGAGGGGGCACCACTGGTCTGCATCACCTGTATTCCGGATTGCAATCTCTACAGTTGGCAGTGGGTTCTCACTGAAAAAATAAAAGCAATACTAAACTCAAATTCGGCAATCTCACCTAGTATAATATGCAAGCCTGTTGCTCAATTGCAGTCTCTCTCCTCCAAATACACTTCTCCCTCTGAATCCACAGTTTCAGTATCCGCAGAGTCAGTTATTCGTGATTTTTTTTTTTTTTTTTTACAAAAAACCTATTTTCATTTTTTGGCTATTTTTAAGCTGTCCAAGCCTACCCGGAACCTTACTTGGTGGTCTAGCGGTGAAACGAGGCAGGAGCGATCTTCCTTTGGTCCTGTTCCCTGCAGAGCTGTCATCAGAATGGCTGCCGTGAGTTCCCGTTGTAGTCTCTAGACTACAACAGGAACTCAAGGCAGACATTCTGATGACGGCTGCCGTGCTGTTCCCGTTGTAGTCTCTAGGCTGTTCCCGTTGTAGTCTCTAGGCTGCCGTGAGTTCCCGTTGTAGTCTCTAGACTACAACAGGAACTCAAGGCAGACATTCTGATGACGGCTCTGCAGGGGGGCAAGAGCATAGGAAGATAGCTCCTCCCCCGCTTCACCGCTAGACCACCAGGTAAGGTTCTGGGGGCGCAGGAGGGAGGCGGGGGTGGATCAGAGCCAGCCGAGAAATTATTTGCGATTTTTCACACTTCACGGTCTGGCTCTGCACATAACTCCCGCAAATACCGAGGGAGAAGTGTAAAGTTAAATTTAAAACAGTAAAATCAATAAACTAGTGAAATAGTTGCCTCAGAACAGACTCCCCCATAAACTAAGGCCCTCTTTTACTAAGGTGCGCTAAGCTAACACGTCCATAGGATAACATGCACACGTTATCATTTATCACGCGCTAAAAAGCATAGCCTACCTTAGTAAAAGAGGGGGGCAAGTAAGTGGAGGAAAAGATAAGTCTTCACAAAAGACTTAAAGTTCACAACTTATCTTATTTGGAAGAGAATTCCATAAAATAGGAACAGAAATAAAAAAGGCAGATGTATAAAAGTTGATGATAACTTAACTAAATAAACTGAAGGTAAAGGACAATTGATGGACAGATACTGATTTTTTTTTTTTACAGAACAGACTCCACTGGCTCTCAAAGCAGTATGCCTTGCTTGACTTAGGGGGCAAGGCTTATTGCTGAGGCACCTATAAAAAAATGTGGGGGAGGTGGAGGAAATGGGGGTGGGACCCAGCGTGAGACCTGCTGGGTTTGATCCCCCCCAGAGGTCGGACAGACCCCCAAACAGGGCCCACCCAAGCTCAATCCAGCACAAAAATGGGGACTAGGATCTCTAAACAAATTCCAACAGCCCTACCAAGGGAGATGGGTACAGCTCCTCACACTTGCTGAGACTGAAAGAAGACTGATAGGAATAGGGGAAGGTACCTCTTTTGTACTATTCCAGTTTTGTTTCAGTCTCCACCTGGAGAGTGCTAAAGAATTATGTGTTGCCTTACCTATTTAGTACTTGCTCTCCTCCCCCCACCCCCACCTGCAAGAATGTCCAGGTGCCGTTGTCAAGGGCTGCCATACAGTCAGTTATTTGGGAAATTCTGAAAGCCTATGTATGAAATTTATTTGCATGCATTGCCTCCAGTTTGCAAATAGTTCTCATGCATATTCATTGTAGAAATCTTTACAATCTGGCCTGGTGAAGGCCAAGGATGAACATCCCCTGCACTACACAAAGCTGCCAATTATATTTCCTTAGTCATATAATGAAGAATTGGGACCAGGGAGTTGAATGCATGTCTCACAGTTGATACTGTATCAGAGGTGACGGGCAAAATGGGTACCTCCCAGTGAATTCTCTACATCCTTCTCCAATTTAAACAAACACCACACAAGTTTCGGTGAAATTCAACTTCTGTAAGTACCAATTTTCTCTTTACACAGATACCAAGTTGATCAGTTGTCTGCTCAACTGTACCCTCCCTTAATAAAAGCAGAAATAAATAATAAAGAAGGTGATAACAATGTATTACATCAGTCCAATAAAACTAAATTTTATTTGTTAATGCTGCATGAGCAAGTAGCTCTTAATAGTTTAGTAGGATGTCAGAATGTGAAAGGGGCAGTATATTATACTTTGAAAGGGGGGAAGAGTGTGGTGCAGTGGTTAAAGCTACAGCCTCAGCACCCATGCTGCTCCTTGTGACCCTAGGCAAGTCACTTAATCCCCCCATTCCCCCAGGCACATTAGACAGATTGTGAGCCTGCTGGGACAGACGGGAAAAAATGTTTTTGAGTACCTGAATAAATTCATGTAAACTGTTCTGAGCTCCCCTGGGAGAACGGTATAGAAGATTGAATACAATAAATGTTTTATTTTCCTATGAATTCCTTGATTACACATTAGTATTCTGTTGAAAGTTGATCTGTAAAGAGGGCAGCATATAAACTGAAGACATTACATAAGCCTTGTTTCCATTCTATTTTGTACTAAGTCTTATATTCCATTTTAATCAAATCAGATTACACTTACCCCTCTGAATCCGTGGTTTCAGCATCTGCGGATTCGGTTATTCGCGGTTTTAAACTCAAAAACCCATTTTAATTTTTCATGCTATTTTAAGCCCTGTAAGCCCCCCCCCTTAAGCCTTACCTGGTGGTCTAGCGAGTTTTCAGGGCAGGAACGATCTTCCTACGCTCCTGCCCCGTGCAGATCGCTCACAGGAAATGGCTCGAGAGACTACAGGAGCTCAAGGCAGCCATTTCCTGTGAGCGATCTGCACAGGGCATGAGCGTGGGAAGATCGCTCCTGCCCTGAAAACCCGCTAGACCACCAGGTAAGGATTAAGGGGGGCTTACAGGGCTTAAAATAGCTGGGGGGAAGCAGAACCGGCCCGAATATTATTCGCATTTTTTTAAATATTCGCGGGCCTGCTCTGCCCCTAACACTCGTGGCTACGGAGGGAGAAGTGTACAATAAAATAAGCCTTCTCAATAAAAGGGAATTATAGCTAATTTCACTCAGAAAAAATTATGTAAATTCCATAATTAATTCTATTAATTAGAAAATAACAGATCCTTTTTACAAAGCTGCATTGCCAAGCAGTTCATGCTAAATGCCAAGGTGCCTGTTCTATTCCTATGGGTGGCTCGGCATTTAGAATGCGCTGCTCTGCAGTACAGCTTAGTAAAAGCCCGCTTAAGTTTTTAGAGCTTTCCTGAAATGTAAATAAGATAGCAATTGTCTAATTTTGAAGAGGAATAGCATTCCAGATTTTCATGCTGATATATGAAAAAGTTTGTTCCCAAATTGATTTCAGCCACGTACTCTTCACAAAAGGAAAGTCTAAATCTAGTCTCTATTTTCTTCTTGAGTTTCCTCAGTGTCTTCACCCTTCACCAGAACAGTCCAGAACTTGCGGATATTGTATCCATCAGCCAGTAGGTGGAAGTATTTTCAAAGTGGCAATAAAGACCTGGCTTTTTTCACAAGCTTTTCTCAAGTGACTAAGTTCTTTTGTATAGTCTGATTACTCATGCAAAACTCCCTTTTTCACAATTTTTGCTGTCTCCTCTTTTGTATTGGTTGTATGGATTTGTTTCCTTTCATTTTTCCTGATCTGTTCAGTTTTATAAACCACTTAGTTCTATTTTTACAGTTTTTACTGGTACAGGCAGTCCCTGAGTTACAGATGCTTGACTTAAGTACGACTCATACTTAAGATTGCAGTTGCAGCTTCATTTGATGAGTTACAGATGCTTGACTTAAGTACGACTCATACTTAAGATTGCAGTTGCAGCTTCATTTGATTTCAGTGAGCAGTATTTGCAGTGGCATAGACTCCTACACTTCTCCTGTAGCAGATTTAGGAATGATACATGGCCACATTAAGAACAGTGTGTGGTTGTGCATGCTGTACCTTAGAGGACGCTGGCAGGGACAGTTGGCCCTTTTTTCAACTGGAAGCAGAGGTAAGCAGCAAGAATCTTAAAATCTACAAGTTCCGAGTTATATACAAATTCAACTTAAGATCAGCTTTAAAAAAGTAACTCATTCTTAAACCGGTAACTGCCTGTATAGTAAATCTTAAATAAATAAATAGGAAACCAGCATAATATGTTCTGTTGTATGAGCGGTAAATACTGATATATTTAAAAGGTGAGTAATGATTTCTGTAAATCCAGCAAAATATTGGTTCATTTCAGAGGCTCTAAAAAGTGTGAGGCAGCCTCTAATGTTACAATTGCTTGTCAATTACAGGACATGATTTCAAAGCTTTTCAAATTTCTTAACTGACCCCAACCTTTGTAAAACTTTAATAAAACATTTTTGAACTGAAAAAGGACATGATTTCTTCAGCATATCATCCTGCAGGCAATAAGTTAATCTAACTGTTCAAAGCCCATTCCACGAAGGGTGCGAGTACCTCTAGCAAACCTGCGAGCAGTTTCTCCTGCAGATATTTGGACAGCAGTGACGTGGTCCTGGCGTCACACTTTTTCAAAGCATTTCAGACTAGATGTGGCAGCTAGAAAGGACACTTCCTTTGGGGTTTTAGCAATTAGGAGTGGGGTTTCTGAATTCCTCCCAACTTTGATATGTTTCTAGTTTTATTAATACTTCATATACCACCTTTCAAAAATCTGTCAAAGTAGTTTGCAGTAATTCGCAGAATAGCCGAGAAGGAAATGACCTTTCCATCTTACCACCAAGTTCAATGAAAAATGTTATTTGAGTTGACCTTTGAATATCAGGGTCCTCAAAAAATAGAATGACCTACCATTATATCTCTGCCAGATTACTTCCTATTACCATTTTAAGGAAAATATTTTTTTTTTTTTAAACCCCCCAAAAAACAACATTCCTATTCTTCTGTAACCCTCAAGTTTAGTATTCTTCTGTAACGTAGGAATCTTACTGTAACTACACAGAAAACTCTAAGAATCTCTCAACGGAGAAAGCCCAACCTACTGGAATAACCGACTAAATCAATCCTCCTCAACCAGACACAGAAGATCCCACTCACTATTCACTCACCCATCATCCAAAGATGTTAAATGAAAAAAAACTTTATGATAACCTAATAGCCTCCAAAGCAGCTAAACTGGACAGACAAATCACCACTCTGTTATCTTCGACTACAGACTACAAAGCCTTCAGGAGAGATATTAAAACCATACTCTTCAAAAAACACACAAAACCTATCCAGCACAACCAATCCCAACCCAATATCCAACACTCTATTTACCCTTAGACATCTCTAATACTCTTTAACTACCAAACGTTATCTAAAACCCATAATTTCACCCTATTCTTATCTCCTAAAGACCTCCACTTCCCTTTAGTAGGCTTCCAAACTACCATACCATACAAGTTCTTAAACCCTGTAGGTTGTCAACAAGAATTTACTGTGGCTTACAAAAGATTACATTACATTACATTAGTGATTTCTATTCCGCCATTACCTTGCGGTTCAAGGTGGATTACATCCAAACTAAAACAAAAATTACATTCAAAATTTGAAGGAATAGAATAAGCGATGACATAGAATTTTTTAAGGTAATATATATTGGGTAAATATATATTACCCAATATATATTACCTTAAAAAATTCTATGTCATCGCTTATTCTATTCCTTCAAATTTTGAATGTAATTTTTGTTTTAGTTTGGATGTAATCCACCTTGAACCGCAAGGTAATGGCGGAATAGAAATCACTAATGTAATGTAATGTAATCTTTTGTAAGCCACAGTAAATTCTTGTTGACAACCTACAGGGTTTAAGAACTTGTATGGTATGGTATAACTGAAAAATATAATATAATAGCATAATGGAGATAGTCTCAGAGTCCCAGTCCCAGGCCAGCCTCTGGACAGGTAAAGTCTTAAGGGTGTCAGAGTGGTATGTATCTTTAAAGAGAAAGGTTTTAAAGTCTGCTATGAACTTGGAGTGTTCTAGAAATACTTGAGTACCTGAATGTAAACTGCTTAGACTATAATAAACACTAAAATAAAGCCAAAGGGTTGATGGGATTGAGATCCAAAGAGTGGCCAGCAACTGAAGATTCTATTCTGGATGGCCATAGCACACTTTGCAAAGAGAACAGAAGACATTCTGAGATGATCTAAGAAGCCTGGCAGGAGAATAAGGGATTACTAATTGAAAGATATGCTGGGGTACCTGACTAGTATATTTTGTGCGCTAATGTTAGGATAATAAAGGGAATGTGGTGAGAAACAGAGCACCAGTGTTCTCAAAAGTAGAGGAAGAACATGCTCATACTTTTCCTCTCCTTGATTAGTGGGGGGCTCTTTGATCTCTAATTAGACCTTGTGATTTTTTTAGCTTAAGTCAGTGTGGATGGAGCCAATCTGCTATTAAATTCAATTTATTACCGAGAATGGTAATCTCTTGCTGATTGTTGCAGTCTAGGCTCATTAATATTTGCATGTTGTTGTCCAGATATACAAATGGTGTAAAGACAATTGATTGTATGAGTAATGGGAACAAAGATTTGTTAAACAATGTTGGTGCAAGCAGAGAGCCGAGGCACCCTCAATGATAGAGAGTAAGGCTAGAATAAAGTATTTTGCCAATGAACTATATTGGTCCTATCCAGAAAGTAGAAGCAAAACCAACCAAGGGCTGAAGCCAGCAACTTGGACATCACCTGCCTTCCTTTCATGCCTTCTGGTCTGAGCACACTCAGTACTTTTTTGTGGCATGAAAAACAACCCCGAATGTTTCAAAATACTATATAGAACAACATTCTGCCAGCTACTGAACCTATCCAAATTATGATTAATCTTTATTCCTCTTTGGCTGCCAAT
This sequence comes from Geotrypetes seraphini, assembly GCF_902459505.1. Taxonomy (NCBI): domain Eukaryota; kingdom Metazoa; phylum Chordata; class Amphibia; order Gymnophiona; family Dermophiidae; genus Geotrypetes; species Geotrypetes seraphini. The sequence goes on from NC_047091.1 coordinate 132,954,623, forward strand.
ACCAGGAGTTTAAATATTAGGCCAAGAAAAGCAAGCAATTCTTCATTTGCAAAATTTGTCTTGGAGCAGGGTTGCAGAAAACAGGTGACACGTCCTGTCACATTAGTGTTGGATTATAAAAACCTTCTGTACAAATCAAATCACAGCACTAGAAACCATACAATATAGTTATCACTAAGGTTCTCCAGGAATATGCCAACTATAATTTGGCACTGACTTCTGGTTATGTAAGCGGTTTAGATACATGGCATAGAGAAAGGTGGAGAGAGGACCAGTGGAGGCTAAATGGCCATCAGTGTGCTGAGCTCTTTTGCTGGATCACAATGGGAGAACAGAAAGCTTGTTAAAGGAGGGCTTCTTTACTCCTGTTAGGCCACAAGATTCGTGGTTGAGGCAGGCAACTATAACCTGATTTTCAGGTTTCCATAAACTAGTGTTGTGGGTGAGTCATAGGCCTCAAATGCAGAATGTGGTAAGGGTGTCATTGTCTCCTTACAAAGTGACATGTCATTTAGCCTGGATGCATGAACTGTTCAATTTGGATGTCCCAGTGTTTGGTGCAGCACAGCCTTTGCAGACCAGTGCAGAATAGCTGGGCCAGGTGCAGTGATGGAGAAAAAAAGTAAATGTTGCTTGTGGAGCTACACTGGGAGTGAAGAGAATGAAATGCCAATTACCTCGATTGTCTTCTAATCAATCTATTAAATGTTTTAACAGCAAGACCAAATACTAGAGTCATTATGGGATGCCTTGGTGGGCCTAAAGGCCTCACCCTTATGAAAAGGATGGATTGTGTCCTAGATCTGTTTCCCAAGTCGGTCCTGGACTTGCCTGTCAGGTTTTCAGGATAACTACAATGCATACAGTGGAGGCAATGTATGGAAATGGAAATCAATATCATGCATATTCATTGTGGATAGCCTAAAATTCTGACTGGCGGGAGGGTACTCCATGACCAACTTGGGAAACACTGTCCTAGGTCCCCATGCCCCAGGGCAGGAGTCTGGGCTCAGTGTGGATGTGCAGCAGCTGTGTGTCTGCATAAATTAATGAAGTTAATCCCAGAAAGCTGGAGGGATTTGAGAACTATGCTAAGACTATATCTAAGATTTGTTAATTTCCCTAAATCCTACTTGGTTTTACCACTGGACATGTTACAGTGGTACTATCAAGGAATCTTTAAAAGTACCAGTGAAGTCTAAACTACCTACTATACAAACTGTAATTACTGTATTTTATTTACCATCTAGGGCTACCTCTGGGGCCCAAATCCAGAGGAATAGGGGTGCATGAAACTCTTGAGGGATCGTCTAGAGATGACTGTGGCCTATTGGGAGGATTGAGGATGAGGAAACTTAAGATGCGATTTGTGTCTTGGAGCACGATAAGATTTGGATGCCGAGACTATACAAGCTTAGGAGTTTAAATTTCCTGGGATGTAGGATTTCTGTTTTTCCTCATATTTCAAGAGCCTCACAGGAAAGATGGTAAGATAAGGCAAAGAGATTTCCTTGGGGGCATCTTCTGTTCTCCTAGTCCCATGCTTTTTTTGTGTATTGCAAAATGCTAATTTTTTTTTTTTAGGATAACATGCATTTGAAGAGCTTTCTTGATAATTTCCCCGCTCTTTCTGTGACCTATAAGAACACTCACAATCATAACAATATGATTCTATAGCTGCCCTATATTTTGTTTTTATTTTATTTCCTTTGTATTATATAAAACATTTCAGACCTATCCCCAGTGGAGTGTCTCCTCCTTATTGAAATCTGATTGTACAATGCTGCATGGAATTGTGTTTCCATAATGCTTTCTTTTTTGCCAACCAGACAGTCCAGAACAATTGGGCTATAGCCCTTGACCTGCAAATGGAAAGAGACTGAAGACCTATTAAATCCTGACTCAAAGTACTTACCTGCTCTTCAGTATTCTCTGTTTACAACATATTACAATGGATATTCTGTGCAGAGGGGATATTTAGATTTGGCTCTAGCTCATGTCTTTTTTTCAGTTCTAGCTCAAGCTCATGGACATCCATGATATTCTGAGAAAGCTGCCAACCCTTTCGAACAGTGTTTCTCAACACACGGTACGCATACCCTTGGGAGTATGCGAGCCGCTGTTACCGGCGGGGATCCCTCCTTCCTGACCGCCCCCCCCCCCTTTCTGAAGGTGACCCACAGGGCATCCCTCCAATGTCAGAGCCGACTTCAGAGGAAAGCCTTCTGGGTGGAGGGGGGGGGAAGGAGGAGGTTCCTAGTTGCCTCCTTGCTGCACTTGCTCCTTCTGCCTTCAGCGGCTTGTTGGGGGGATGCGCATCCGGCAGCAGTTCACATGCTGCATGTAGATGAGCCGGAAACCTCTCCAATGTCAGAGCTGGAGAGAAGGCTTGTGGGTCAGCCATGTGCAGCATATGAAAGGTGGGGGGAGGGGAAGGAGCGCGTTGGGGCATTGGAGGGGCACGATTCTGGGGCAACGGATGGAAGGCAGGGAGGGGGAACAAACTCGACTTAGAAGGGAGGTGGCATGAACATGGGAAACAGGAGGGAGGGAATAGAAAGGGAGAGTTGTTGGGCATGAGTGTGTGAGTGAGAGGGAAAGAGATGGTGGCACATGGGGAAAGGAAGAAAGAGGAAAATTGGGCATAGAGAGTTAGAGATGCATGGGGAAGAGAAGGATGAGAGGGAGAAATGTTACGGTAGTGGAGTGGGAACAGAGGGACAGATTGAAGGGGAGGAATATCGGACATAGTGATGGAGGGAGAGCTGTTGCATGGTGCTGGAGAGGTGTGATAGAAGGAGAAATGGGCATGGGGCTGGTGGGCAGTAGTAAAAAATGCTGCACATGATCCAGGGGATGAGAGGGTGAGAATGTTGGACTCATGGAGGGACAGAAAGAGATGTTGGTTGGGGAAGGGAATGAGGTTCGGAGGAGAGGAAGCGTGCAGAAAGAAAGAAATATTGGATGCACAGTCAGAAGGAAGTGCAACCAGAGACTCATGAGATCACCAGCCAACAAAGGTAGGAAAAATGATTTTATTTTCAATTCAGTGATCGAAATGTGTCTTTGTTGAGAATTTATGTCTGCTGACTATATTTTGTTGTTTTTCTATAGTTGTTACTGAGATGACATTGCATATTTTAAAGTTATCTGCCTTGACTTCTTTGGGGGAAAAAAATACCTCCAAATATAAATGAAAATTAACATTTTCTTTGCATACAGTGTATTTTGTTTTTTTGTTTAAATTTTGTGGTTACCATTATGTATTAATAAGATTATATTGTGTGTATATGAAAAATGGATGGAAGAAATTGCATTACAATTAGAACTATTATGGGAGTGGGGTCTGGGGCAGAGCTTGGGCAGGGGTACTTGGTTGATATTTATTAGACTTAGGGGGTACTTGGCTTGAAGAAGTTGAGAAAAACTACTTTAAAATATAAGCCAACTCCATAGCCTCACAGCAGAAAAGTAGTGTAATGGTTAGAGTAGCAAACTGAGAATCAAGGAAGCTTAGTTCAAATCCTGCTACTGCTCATAGTGTTCTTCGACAAGTCACTCAATCTCTCTATTGTTTCAAGTACAAATTTAGATTATAAAGCCCTCCAGGAATAGGAAAATACCTAGTGTACCTGAATGTAACTCACCTCGATGTACCGCTACATATATTGCAATCTAAATCTAAACAAAATGTGGATTGGGTGCCTAAGAGGCTTAAGGTAAATTTGACTAGAGAGATTATGTCAGCTTTTCAGGCTGTTTCCCTGTTGAGATACGTAAAGCTGCAACGTTGATGTCCTTGCATTCTTTTTCTAAGTACTATAGGCTGGCTATCCATGCCAGAGATGTTGCATTTGGGGTTGGGGTGCTAAGAGCAGGTGTTTCTTCATTCCACTCAATGTAAAGGTATTTTGTCACATTCCATTTGTTCTGAACTAGTCTGGTGGATGAAAAAAAGAGAAAATTTGGTCCCAATTTCCTTTGCTTGAATCAACTAGACCAGTCCAGAGATCCAATCTGATACATCATAATACATAGAATTCAGGCGGGGCTCCCTGAATGGAAAAATCTTAATAATCAATATAGTTTAGAGTTCCTATGCTTTCAGGTGGACTTTCTGGGACATACGTATAGTAGTAGTGACAGAAGAGACTTGGGCTCGAACGTCTTCCACATCCTCCTTACATCCCGGATCTGGTGCCTAGCAATTTATCACATCTTCGGTCCACTGAAGGAGATGCTGTGAGGTTACAGATTCACCTCCGATGAAGTAAAAGTAAGCTGGCTTCGGGAGCAGCCAAAAAACTTCTCTGCAGGAATCCAGAAGCTAGTTGAACGATACAACAAATGCATCGTCTTGCTTGGGGACTATGTGGAAAAGTGATATGTTCAATTGCTCTCAGTTACATCTATTAAAGCTGTTAAAATTTATTTGCCTTTACTTTTAATGATATGCCATTGTATATATTATTTTTGTGCCCCTGGTTTGTATAAAATGAGAAGACACAAATAATTAAATACCTGTCAGAAAATTAAGATACCTTCTATATTTTTAAGCCTTGGTTTTCTAAACTACATCCAGAGTCAGATCCGAGTTTCCAAAAATTCAGCCTAATTATTAGGCTCAAATCATGTGACATGCACCATAACCTAAATGTTGTGCAGATGTACCTGAATGCATATGTCTTCTGATGCCAGCTCAGCTGCCCACGGATGCTGTAAGCAATGGTAGTGACAAACTCCCCACCTAGCCCCAATTCTGAACACAGCTTCAGGGCAAACTTCTCAGGAGAGTTCTCCTTCTCAGACATGTCCCACTCAAACTGGTCCACCAGAGAAATGTTTCCAACATGGATATTTAGCTAAAGACAAATCCACACAAAGCACATGTCAAAAGTGTTTTACAGTTACCATTTTGCAGGTAGTCATAACATTACAGTTCTTCCTTGCTGAGCTCAGACAGAACTCCTTGGTTATATCATGTTTCCAGTGTTGGAAAATGATGCTGAACTGTCAGATGTGCCTGGATCTACCCACTGTTGGGACAACTACCAATACAACTAAGAGGTATAATAGCTTACACATACAGTGTTTGAACATCCTGATTCCAAAAAGAACCAGAGACCAATTTTACAATCATAGCAGCCACAATGAAATAGTTAGAAGCTGTGGGACAATATAACATTTTTAACAAAGGGACTTATTTCAGGGCCATGAAAAATTCTGCTGTTACCTTAATAATGACCCGTTGATCAGACTGGTCCTCTAAGATACTATCAGTAGGATAGGACTCAATTTGCTGCCGGATGGCAGAGGCGATAGCAGGGACAAAAGTCAGAGGGTTCAAATCCAGGTCATCACACAGAATCTCTGCAAACATTTCTGGGGTCATTAGCTTCTCTGAAGGAGATGAGGAAATAAATCACAGCAATTACAATAGAAAACAGAGTAACTAATGCCACCATGAATTCAATACATAGATGCAGACAGTGTTCATAACAGATTTATGCACAAGAGGCCAATTTCAAGCCTCATTTGAAGATGGACCTTAACCTCTCTAATCTGAAATGATAGTTTGCCAATCAAGTTAAACTAAACTCTCCTTTTCTCTATTAAATAGTTAAAACATAAGAACATTTTGAATACATGGTAACAGACAACAACAGGACTGAATGAGCAGCAATGCAGCTAAAGAGGTTTTATATGTCAAGGGAATTGGGGATGAAGCCCACATTAGGAGTACCATTCATATTCCATGTAAAGGCATCTCGCAGTTTCTGCCCATCAATTTCCATATCAAGTCTGATGGGAACTAAAACCTCAGGCTGGGAAGCATTCTCATGAATCACTGCAGGGTCGTGGTCATCAAAACTAAAGACAAAAAAGAAAAAAAATATGAAGAACTTGTACCAGGTCCTGGAAGCCCCAGCAGAGAATGGAAAAGTTGCAGCTACTGACAGAACTACAAAACATTTGAAAATCAGAATGATGACACACAAATCTTATTTTTATGAAGCTGGATGAAACAATAGTGGCTCATTACTTTAAATTGCGACATGCTTTTGTTGATTTGAAATGTTTAATTTTGTATACAGTTAGATTGTGAGCCTTCGGGACAGTAAGGGAATTTTTCAAGTACCTTTCTTATTTCTAATCTTAATGTATATTTTCTGTAAACCGCTTAGAACCTAACGGATGTAGCGGTATATAAGAAATAAATTACATTACATTACATTACATAAATTACCTGCTTGGACATGAGGAGAGTAAGACAAAGCTTATTCAACCAGAGCAGGCGTGGATATAACAATTGAATACAATGGTACCAAAGGGGTTTAAAAAAAATTGCTGTTAACTGGAAAGTTATTTTGTTCTTAATTTTTTTTCAGCTTATTTGATGGTGAATCCTTGTAAATTGCTGACTGGAAAGTCACATACTTCAGTCATGGAGTAATAAGTTCTTCCCCTGAAGCGGCTTTGTTGGCAAAACTAAGACCTCCACTGGGTGTTTCTGGATAAAGTCAATACCACATAGAAGATGCAGAACTTGAATACTTAAGATAAGTGATAGGATATTAGTTTTTTGGGTGGTTTTTTTTAAGGACAGATGATTGGACTGAAGATGTGAAGTTGGTTAGCAAAGGGTTTGTACCAAGGTCCTTTATCTCCTAAATTCAGATAATTTTTTTTAGCGAAAACTGTTTTTTATTAAACAACGAACTACAACAAGTACCAACAGTAGGCAAAAAGGCAAATATTGATTACATAACTCCCCTCCCCAAGAGGACTGGACACTTATGTCCTCTCAGGTTACACTATACCCCATCCCCCCAACCCCCCCCAAGCACACCCCCTCCCCCCCAGGACCCCACACCCCCACCCCTCCCCCTCCCCCACCCCCCAGATCAGACAGGCGGAATGGCATACATCTGCAATCTATTCAAGATACGACTACGTATCCGGGGAGACAAACTGTCCAAATATGGAGTCCAAATATGAACAAAGTCTCTGCTTCGGCGGCGAGAAGCAGAAACCAACGTGGCCTCCCACCCTAAAAGGTCATGTAATTTATTTCTCCAGTACCAGAAAGAGGGCGGGGTATCCGCCAGCCAGAAGTTCAATATACATTTCTTCCCCAAAATATAACATTTGCTCAAAAACATTTTCTCTGCCGAGGTATACACTGAAAACAAAGAAAAATGAGCGAACAGCATATGGTATGCAGAGACAGGAACAGACACCCGTAGGAGAACCTGAAGATAGGAAGCCAAGGCCCCCCCAAAACTCTGGATACTCTCACATTCCCAAAGTCCATGAAAATAAGAGTTCACCTCCGCCTGACAGGTGAGACAGTATTGGGTAGCGACACACCCCATATGGTAGGCCCGGCTCTGGGAGGCATACCCTCTCATCAAGGTCCTAAAATGACATTCTCGAAGCTCCGCACTATGCACCAGAGTAGGAATATGACGAATAGCCCGCAGCAAAAACCCCACCCCCAGCTCCTGCCCCAAATCCCTCTGCCAAGCCTCCAGCACAACGGTAAAATCCCTCGGGGGCCCCAGTGCCCCAAGCTGCTTATGATATACAGAGACCGAAATCCCAGAAGCTAGGTCCTCTCCCCCCTCCAAAAAGGCACGAAAACTGATCCCAAACTCCAAAGAAAGAGCGCTCCGCGGAAGTGACTTCACATAATGCCGCAGTTGACAATGAGCAAAGAGAAGGCCCGATGAAGGCAGACCACAACGCAACAACTCATCGCAAGAGAGGAGCGTCCCATCCTCCCGCATCATATGAAAAAGAAATTCAAACCCTCGAGCCCGCCAACGCCCAAAGATAGAAGGATGCAGCCCCGGGAGAAAGGAGCGATTACCCGTAATGGGCAATAACACACTAACATGTGGATCCTGACGCCATAAAGACAACACCCGTCTCCACACTTCGCAAAGGGGGCGAAACAAAACACTACGGCGACAAAACCCCGGCAGAACTGTCAGTCGAGACTGCAATAGAAAGAGCAGATGAGAAGGATAATAATAGTCGCGCTCCAGGAAAATATCAGTATAAAGGTCAGTACCCAAGACCCAGTCCCGGACATGGCGTAAAAGACACGCCTGATTATAAAGAGCCATATCCGGCACACCAAAACCGCCCCGAGCCCAGGGACCCACCAGCAACTGCCACCGCAACTTCGGTCTCCGACCCCCCCAAAAGAATTTAGACAACAAGGACGAGAGAGCCCGGATATCCTTACGCAAAAGATACAGCGGTAAAGTCTGCAAAACATAAAGCCACTTAGGGAATAAAACCATCCGAAAAGTTGCACCCTCCCCATCAAAGAAAGCGGCAGATTACGCCAAGCGGCCAACACTGAACCGGTAATGGAGAGCAAACGAGCGACATTTAACTGGTAGAGCTCCCGAACATCCATGGACAACTGCACGCCCAAATAGCGAAACGAGGAATCCGCCCATTGCAAGTGAAAAGTCCCACTCCAAGAACGCTGCCGGCCTGCATCGGAGGCCAAAGCCTCCGATTTCTTTAAATTTAAAGTGAACCCAGAGAAATCACCACACTCCCGAACACTCTCCAAAAGAGTAGATAAAAAACGCTGCGGATCAGTCAAAAAGACCAAAAGATCATCAGCGAAGGCCGCAATCTTAAAATGAGCGGCCCCCAATTGAAGCCTCCGGATGTCAACATTAGATTGCAGCTCTCTGATCAAGGGATCCAAAGAAAGCACAAACAGCAAAGGCGACAGGGGACAGCCCTGACGGGTCCCCCTACTGATGGAAAAGGGGTCCGAATAGCCACCATTCACCGAAATCCGCGCCACCGGATCATTATACAACGCTAAAAGGGCATTAAGGAAAAAAGGGCCAAAGCCATATTCCCGCAGCGTAGCAATAATTTTTTTTTAAGTGCAATATCTTTATTAAATATATTAAGTATACAAAGAAAGAGCAAAGTGAATACAAGCTGAGTCCAGTACAAAGAAAGATCAATAAACAAGAACAGTCTGCATCAATAAAAATAGTCCATGGTAGTTATACAGCAAGTACATGCAATATTATCAAAAGGAAAAATAAAACCTGCATACATAAGTGAAGTATTTAAGACATACCGCAAAAGGAAGTTAAGGGTGCCCAACGTTTGTCATGAGTGTATAATGAACCATGTTTTTCTGCAAAGCATCTCTCATAACGCATTATCAAACAAACATTATGCCACCATAAGTTGTAGGATAAGTTATCAGCATTTTTCCAGTTAACTAAAATTAATTTTATAGCTATTAACAATAAGTATCGTAACAATTTGGCCTGTTCATCAGCAATTGGAGTCGATAAACCTTTATTTCCATAAATCAGCACTGCCAAGGTGATGGGTTCATTGATGTCAAGTAGCTTGGCAATAGTTATCCAAATGGAATCCCAAAATGTTTGGATTGGGAGACAATAAAAAATCATATGATCCAATGTGCCTATAGTAGTATTGCAGGACCAACACGTATTGTTGCCATTATTAGGTAATTTTGAGAGCTTATAAGGAGTCCAAAAAGCACGATGGAAGAGAAAAAATATAGTTTGAGTAATAGAGGCTGAATGAAGTACAGTAAGTGATTTTTCCAAATAAGGTTCCAGGAGACACGATCAAGAGAGATACCAGTGTCTATAGACCATACGTCAAGAACTCCTAAAGGTGAGTCAGAAAGAGGTTCCATCAGCAATTTATACCACATGGCAGATTGACCTTTTTTCTTAGATTGTATGAATTTGTTTAAAGTCAACATTGAAGGAGTTTCTGAGGTAAGAGAGGAGACATCATATCCACCAGAGATAGCATGGCGAAGTTGCATCCAACAAAACTGATGCGATTGGGGAATGCAGTAACGAGAGCATAAAGTATCAAAGGTAATCCAAGCCCCCGATTCATATAGATGACCTATATTATAAATTCCAGCAGTGATCCAGACGCTCCAATGTACAGATTTATGTTGAATGAGTATTTTCGGATTGTCCCAGATATAAGTGGATAATGTGGTGTTCCAACCATTGGTTAGAATACTGTCCAAGTCTCGAAGAGCCTTTTTGGTCGTCGATATGTGATCATGAGTGTCCAAGGTAATGACTTTACCAGTGAAGGTAAATAATTGCAAATCAGTTGTTTTCACAATCTGTTTCTCAATCAAAGCCCATAACGGATTGGAAGTTGGCGATTGGGAGGAGAGCCAAAAAGACCCTTGTCGGAGGATAAAAGATGTATGATATTAAAAAAAAACTGGGAAAACGGACTCCTCCCTCAGATTTTTCCCTTTTCAATTTTTGTAGACTGATACGTGGTGTAGACTTGTTCCATAGAAATTGTGTGAGCAAAGTTTCAAATTTTTTGTAAGTGGATCTTTTTAAATATATTGGTATCATACTAAGTACATAATTGATAGTCGGTGTTATCATCATCTTGATGGTTTCCAATCTGCCTCACCAAGATAATCGTAATGGAGACCATTTTGAAACCAAGGTTTGGATGGTATGCAGAAGGTAATCCGTGTTAAACTCTATGATGTTATTTAAGGTGGAGCCAAAGAAAATCCCCAAATATTTCATTTTTCCTCTCGTCCATTGCAAACCTAAGTCCTTAATGGTGTCATAAATGTCGGGTGAATTCAAGGCTATGATTTCCGTTTTGGAACGGTTGAGCTTATATCCTGATACCACAGAGTAGTTGGAAATGGTATGAAGTATGGTTGGTACGGATTCAGAAGTAGCATAAAGCAGCACATCATCGGCGTAGGCACTCACTTTGACCTCGTGTGGGCCAAATCTTACCCCGTGGATGTCAGCATGTTGTTTAAAGGCTAACAGTAGTGGTTCCAAAGCGATGTTGAATAACAGGGGGGAGAGCGGACACCCCTGTCTAGTACCACGAGAGGGTTTGAAACCATCAGAAGATAGACCATTAATGTATACCTTGGTGGTTGGGGAGGAGTATAAAACTCTTACCATGCTAATAAATGAGTCATGAAAACCAAACCATTTTAGCGCCAAGAACAGGAAAGGCCATTCGATCCTGTTGAAAGCTTTCTCAGCATCGAGACTCATTGCAACAATGGGGATCTCAGAGGAACTAGCCTGAACTATGACATTAGTGAAAATGCGAGTGTTATCGCTGGACAACCTACCCGACATAAAATCAGATTGTTCTGGTGAAATAATGTTGTGTAAAATAGGTTGTAGCCGGAGAGCCAATATCTTTGCAAACAATTTGGCGTCTGAGTTAATAAGAGAGAGGGGTCGATAGTTCTGTATGAGAGAGGGATCTTTGTTAGGTTTGGGCAAAACAATAATATTGGCTTCAGTGAAGGAACCTGATACATCACCAGAAGAAATGAGATATTCAAAAAAGGAGAGTAGGTATGAAGATAATTGAGATTTGAAGCACTGGTAAAATTCAATAGATAGACCATCGGGTCCTGGCGCTTTAGACTTGGCCATGTGATCCATAGCAGACTCAATTTCAGCTGTTGTAAGAGTGACACTTAATAAGGAGTTGGCATGTTCATCGATCGTAGCATGATGTAAAGGGGCAAGGAAATTCTCCATGTCTAGTTGAGTAGTTGCAGCAGAGGTGTATAATTGTTCGTAGTATGAACGAAAATGATCCAGAATATCTTTAGGATCAGTAAGCAATGTTTGATCAGCGGCCTTGATGGAAGAAATGTTAGTGCGATCCACTTTTCCTTTCAGGTAATTGGCAAGAGAATGGCCACATTTATTGGCATCAGTATAGTAGTGGGCATGTTGAGAAAATAATTGTTTAGCCGCAGTAGTACTGAGAGCCAAATTATAAGAATATCTTTGAGTCCGTAGCTGAGTTAAAATATTCATATTAGTAGGCGATGCACAGTGCAAGGATTCCAGCGTTTTAATATCGGCTTCCAATTGCTCCAGCTTTGCCAGTGATGATTTTTTCTTAAATGCTGTGTAGGAAATGATTGCACCCCGTATGAAGGCCTTAAAGGCATCCCATATCACAGGCCATTTGCATGCTGCCGGGGAGTTGAAAGTAAAATATTCTTCTATTTGTTTGGAAATATATGTTTTAAAATCCTCATCTTGCGTCAGAGTGTTATTGAAGCGCCATTGAGATTTCTTAGCGGGATTGAGAAGGGAGGTAAAATCCAGAAGCACCAAAGCATGGTCAGAGACACTGATCTCCATTATATCAGAGGTATGGATGAATTGTACAAGAGATTGGCTGATCAAGAAATAATCTATGCGGGAATATGAATTATGTGGACTGAAATAGAAAGTGAATTCCAAATTATTTGGGTGAGTTATCCTCCATGGGTCTACTAGATGAAATTGAGCTATAACATCTGCAGCATATGCCAATTTTTAGATTTTTTATATGGAGTAGTAGATTTTCTGTCGTGAACATGATGTTGAATTACGTTAAAATCACCACCTAATATATAGTGATAGTCTCTGTATTTGTTCAGGATGTCTGCCAGGTCCATGAAAAACTGCGGGTCATCTAAGTTAGGTCCATATACATTCAGTAACATAACTTTGTGGCCATTAACATCTAACAGTACCTGGGACCATCTCCCTTGAGCATCAGAGGTATGTGAAATGATCTTGAGGTCAGGTCTTTTACGGATAAATAATAAAACACCATTTTTCTTAAGTACAGCAGAGGAAAAAATTACAGGGTGGGCCCATGATAAGGCAAAGTGTGTGTGTTCATTGGTATCTAAATGCGTTTCTTGTAATAGGAGTATATCCGCATTAAATTTGGATATATAATTGATAATTTTCTTTTTTTTTACAGGGTTATTTAAACCTTTGACATTTAATGTCAAGCATCTAAGAGGCATATAGGATTATAATGTGGAACAAAATCAAATATGCAGTTAGACATAATGAGTGGTAAAATATCAGCATATTCCTGTAAAGAAAAGTAGTTATGAGCACAGTATGCAGAATTAGAAGTGGTAATAATACTTGCAAAAGCAGAGATGGAGTTCAGCAATTCAAGGACTAGAAAACAGTAGATGCATAATAGTAAGAACAAGTAACCAGAACAGTAACAAGGAAGTTGATCAAGGGTCAGAGAGCCCATGAAGAGCACCGAATCAACAGCTCACAGCGCATGGCAGGAGAAGAAACAAAACAAGCTAAATATAGCATTTAAACAGTTGGTTGATAATAAGGGTGTATGTGACAAATAGAAAGTAGCACAGAAACACAATTAAGGCATACTCAAGTTTTATCAATTTCACTAGGTGAAAGAGACTCGATGTAGTCTGCAAGATCAAGAGGAACATAAGAACATAAGCAGTGCCTCTGCTGGGTCAGACCAGAGGTCCATCGTGCCCAGCAGTCCGCTCTCGCGGCGGCCCAACAGGTCCAGTACCTGTGCAGTAATCCTCTATCTATACCCCTCTATCCCCTTTTCCAGTAGGTAATTGTCTAATCCTTTCTTAAACCCCATTACTGTACTCTGCCCTATCACGTCCTCTGGAAGCGCATTCCAGGTGTCCACCACACGTTGGGTAAAGAAGAACTTCCTAGCATTCGTTTTGAATCTGTCCCCTTCTATCTTTTCCGAGTGCCCTCTTGTTCTTTTATTTTTTGAAAGTTTGAAGAATCTGTCTCTCTCTACTTTCTCTATGCCCTTTATGATCTTGTAAGTTTCTATCAGATGTGAAGTCCTTAGTACTGTTATTGTAGGTAACCCGAAGCTTCGCAGGGTACAGCATGCCAAAACACGCTCCCATCTGCTTGAGTCTGGGCCGGTATTCAAGTAGTTGTTTGCGGGCCTTAGCGGTCTGTTTGCAGAGATCCGGCACGAAGAGCAGGGTATGGCTGTCCAGTTTGATTGGAGATTTGAGACGGGCCTGCTGCATGATGGTCAGAACTTGTGGGTAGCGAAGCAGCTTTACAATAACCGGCCTCGGGTATTTCGTCGGGTTGGTAGGTTGACGAGAAGGAATTCTATGCGCACGCTCTATTTCAAAAGCGTGGCTGAATTCAAGATCCAAAAGTTTCGGTAGTGTAGTCTCAAGGAATTTTACAAGGTCGCGGCCCTCACGTGATTCCGGTAGGCCTAGTATCCGGAAATTATTTCGCCGCGCGCGGTTGTTACCATCAGCCAATTCAGCCTCCAGCAGCGTGATGCGTTTGGTCTGTCGCTGCAGCGCTTTGATGTTTTCAGTATGCATGGCCAATTGTGATTCCACTGTGTCCACACGGCGATTAAGGTCAGTAAGCTCTGCTTTAAACGCGTGGAATTCAGATTTGATCTCATCCAGATCGCTTTTCATATCACCCAACAGTGTGCGAAGGGCGCGAAACTCCGTTAGTAGTGAGGACGCTGTTTCCTCATCCAGTTTGGCTGTAGATTTTGACGGAGAAGCCGGTTCGATACTCCTCTTTTTACCAGCTTTTGAGGTAGCCATACTATTTAGCAGCGAGACTTGATGATTGAAAAATCAAAACACCCAAGTGATAATGTTGATTTTGAGGCTTATTTCGATTTTGCGCCGGAGCTGCGATTCTAAGCGGCCATCTCCAGCGGAGCTCACTAGCGCCCCTGTAAATTCAGATAATTTTTAATAAAGATATTACTATACTCTGCAACTTTAGGTGATATTTCTGTGGAGAAGTTTTAGGACCACTAAATCTTCCATCCACAATAAAACTACTTCAGCACCTTGCAACTTCCCAGCAGTAAAATCAAATGTTGCTCATTAGGAGCAGAGTCCCAACCAGAAAACCATGCACAAACTAGGAGACTACAGGGAAAGGCAAGCAAGCTCCTTCTAGTCTTCCTTCTGCAATGCCAGAGACTCAGATCAGCTAGCTTCTCCTTCACTTTTTCAGCTTATGCCACATTTTCCTGAATTGCAATGCCTATATCAGCTTCCCTGGAAATACATCCATGAATCCACCACCCTTTGGAAAAGAATGCTACAGTTAATTCTGATTTATTTTAGAACCTCATATCACAATCCTATTTATTTATTTTTTTTCAAATTCTTTATTCGTTTTCAATCTTACATCAAGTGCACAAACAATAAAACAATACAATTAAACACATCACTTGACAATCTTTCTGATTTATCTTACAATACATAAAATTACCACCCTCCCCTCCCATCATTCCTCTATTATTTCCCCAATAAGAAAAATGTAAAATATACCTCCCCCTCCCCCAATCATTAAACGGTGTATATTACAATAGAAAATGGTGTTTGCTCATTACAATAAGAAGTTAACGGCTCCTAAATTTTATTAAATTTCTTATAGCTTCCTTGTTGTATAGCTATTGCTCTTTCCATTTTATATATGTGACATAATGGGTTCCACCAGAAATTGTAATTGAGTCTACTGTAATTTTTCCAATTACTTGTGATATGCTGAATGGTGACTCCTGTCATTATCAATAAAAGTTTATTGTTATGTGATGATATTTGGCTCTTTTTCCTCTTAGACATACCACATAGTACTGTATCATAAGATGCCACATGCTTTTCCAATAAACAATTTACTTGATCCCAAATTGAGTTCCAAAAGGCTAAGATAAAGGGACAATAAAACAAATGATCTAAAGTCCCTACTTCAAGATTACAGTGCCAACATCTATTAGACTTTGAACTATTTTGTAGTCTAACTGGGGTCCAAAACATTCTATGAGACAAACTTGGTTTTTTCTTCTGCATAGAGCATTTTGGACCCCAGTTAGACTACAAAAGTTAAATAGTTCAAAGTCTAATAGATGTTGGCACTGTAATCTTGAAGTAGGAACTTTAGATCATCTTTTGTTTTATTGTCCCTTTATCACAATCCTATTTAAAAATTAAAGTTCCTACAGCTTTTCTAGCAATTTCTGTGTGAAGACAGGTATTCAGTCCCCTGTTGCTGTATCTCTCAGACAGTATTCCTGGGACACCAACACTCACCAGAGGGGGAATGTCCGCTTCTTATCCCTCCCCATGCGATTCCTGTTGATGGTTGTTGAGCAGGGCACAGCATCAAGATGGTGGGAGCTATTTGGTAGAGTTGGAACCCACTGGCTATTCCTCTTTGCCTTCTGCTCTCTGGAGAAACATTGTCATTATTTATCTGTATGCATAATACTTTTATAGAACTAATATCAAGTTTTAAAAAAAAATTCTTTATTCATTTTACATCTTACAACAAGTGTATCATAAAATAACATTTAAACTTATACAATATCACTTGATTCTTTATCAATTTAACTTAAATCAAGTTCTACAGCAGTACACATAAAAACCAGAGTATAAATCAAGAACCTCATAGGATTTCTCTCTGATAGGCTGAACCTACATAATCAATGGGGCAGTTTGCCCAGGATTAGAAACTCAGCTATGGAGAAAGGCCTGGTCTGGGGTCAGACTATAGCAATATACTGTCTTACCATAAGTGTTCACCTCCTCCAGACAGACAGAACTACATTCAATTTTGGTTTTGCATTTTACCCACAGAAAGAGATCAAATCAATATTATGGAATGCTGTAACAAACTTTGTTATTGAAATTTCTGAACTAATCTTTCTTAAATAAATCTTAAACCACACCCATTTGTAGATTGCTTAAAAATTACCAAAACTAAAGCAGAACTTATGTAACTATCTTTTGGAATCTGTCAGTTTCTTCTTGCTCCTTTCTACTGCTAGAGCACAAGGTCTGGGATCCGATATTGTGAACCTTGCAACCACATGAGATTCCTCCCCTCCCCCTTATGCCATACCCTTCCACCCCCAATATAATTAGAGTGGTCATGTCAGTGACAGTATTCAACCAAAGGCCACATATCAGGAGATCTTCCAGAACCATGAAACCACAGGCTCTGGTCACCAGGTGTAACTCAAAACAATGAGCATAAAATCCTCCTTCCCACCCCAGGAAATGTGAATGCTGCATTCACAGAACCACCTGCTAACCCAGGGAAGAGAAGGCACGATAAGAGACTGAACCAAGAACCTTCTACCTGGGAGTGCCCCTGGATCCTCTCACATTTACCTTATAAGCCAAGATGAAGACAGCAGGTTAGGTTATAATGTAACAATGACCAAACCCTGGAAAAAAAGGGACATTTTCTGCACTAGATACCTGAGGTTAGATTACATCACACTTCTGGAAAATTCTCCTCACTGCTTCACAATTAGGCTCTGAGATCCAAATGGCTAGCTTTCTTTTCTTGAAACATGAATGTTTTTCTAAAATAACTGAAATGTCTTGGTGCATTAGTGACAATACAGTACTACAGCATTTCTGTAAAATTTCTTTACTTACATCTTGGCACCTGCTGTATGCAGACTCCTTACCTGAGGTAGGTTGGGGGTTCAGTGCTGATGGATACTGCCTTGTATTTCTCATCATTCCCATCCAAGATCTCTTCTACTTCTGAGGCTTTCAAGAGGGTTACACTTGTGGCCAATGTTGTGTATCCATGGTCTACTCTCGGAGGAAAAAAGTACAAAGTTACTGAAGAATTATTTATCAGAGGGCGCTCAGATGCATGCTTCTTCAACTCTGCAAGATGTACCCAATTGAGTTTGAACATTGTATGAAATTTTGCCATTTAGAAAATAATTAAAAACCTTATTTAAGTGAATTCATTCACTTGCTAACAGCTTCCTTATTTGAGTGGACAATTATTTGAGTGAATAGCTGGGTGGAGGGGATATCTACTGAATGTTATAGGTTCCAGCAGTGACTTCTTTTAGATTGTTGGGAGAGTCACATGCACCCCTCTCTCATAGGCAACTGATGTCTTCAGTTGCTCATAAGAGTGAGTCACTTTCTCTACTTTTTGGAAGAAAACTCCCCAAGCAGACAAGAAATATCCTCCGCATGGAATATCTTGTTTATTAAGTAAAAGGCAAGACCTTTGAGTATGCATGGACCTTATATTTGTGACCTTATAATACCATTTTGCAACAGAGGTGGGGTAGGTAATGAACTGGCTCTGTGCTCTGCAATGTCACTGTTCTTTTAGTTTGTCCTTAAAGATTTATTTAAAAAAAAAAAAAACAACCCAAAAATAAAAGATGAGAAATAGAATTGTGATGTGGCTGTTGGTCCCAGGAGCTGTCCAGAGCCAGGTGCTGAAGTGCAGTGAAATGCGTTTTCAGAAAAGATGAAGTTTATTGGTCATTTTTTGTCATAACTCAGGAGTGGAGAAATATTTAGATAACTTGGGTACCAGCCAAAACATTTTTTTAAGAGCTAGAGAAATCTCTTTTTCTGCTTTTTTATTGGTTATCTTTTTTTTTTTTTTTTTTTAAATCTTTATTCATTTTATTTCTTTCAACAAGTGTACAATATTATTACAAATGATTCACATAACTCACTTGACATTCTTAAACAACGTTATTATACATATTTTAATTCCCCCCACCCACCTCCCATCCCTCCCCATTTAAACAAAATGTTGCTCTTTATTTTTTTCCTTGTTGCTTTCATTTTTTGTCTTTTGCCATCTCCACACACTCTATTTCCCCTCACTTCTCCTCCCTCCTGAATTAATACAGATCTAGTAACAAGGAGTGGCAGTGGCTTCTTAAGCCAAGTCCCTGGTATCAGCAAAGCAGGAGCTTATTGAACTGGACCCTTGATCATGGCAGTTATTTTCTCTGCTTAGACCTAGCTGTAATGGATCAGGCATAAAGCTTTTGAGCCTGAAATTTTTCCAACCCTTCTCCCTAACTGCTACACTATCTAGTTAAAAGCCCAAGTCACACCTCACTTATTTCTTCCATCAGAAGAAATCTGGATTTACTAATAGCCCTTTCTGTTCAAAGTCTGTCATTACAATGGACTGGCAGTACAGCCCTCTATTCTGCACGAATAAGGTTTGGTTAAACATAATCCATCTGTCACAGCCTATGAAGATTTCAGACAGCACCCCTTATCTGAGCAGGATGTCAATGTACTTAGTCACAACACATGCATATTCAGATATATGCCATAAGAAGAAATAAGGAAAAAAGTTGGATTGTATAATTACAGTTGAATAAACCAGTGCTTCTCAAACAGTTGTACAGATCAGAGACCAGTTGCAAGGCTGAGAAGTGACAGGGGACGGCAGTCAAGAGGGATTCTACCTTGAAAATGAATACTAAAGAGAGAATGGCAAATCTCCTTAAACTAACAAGGATGTATAGATTTTCCCCAGCCACCAGCGCTGTGTATAATGCATTGTGTTTCATTTCCTCCCAGTATCAACGAATAAGACAAGTATGCATTAATGCTGTTAAGTACCTATTTGATTTACAGTTACACACCTAATTTCTGTATGACTGGTTTATGCACACATTCAGTTTTTTCACTGCTGTGTGGGTTATCTGAATATGGAACTTGAATATATTCAACGCTCTCTTATCATACATGAAAAAAATGCATTGTGCTAGAGAGAACAGAGCAGTGAAGTGACTACCTGGCCTTATAAACTCATTATGTAATTCCAGGGGTGTTGGGATCCTTCACCTGCTAACATGACTTTGCCCAACCACTTTCATCATACTCGCTTACAGCTTGGGGGTCATCTCTACAGAAACATGGTGATGAGCGCAACTTCCAGCCACCAACCCTGAAAATGAGCAATAAAGCTAGGAACTAAAGAAAGAGTTTTTCTGGGATTTTTTTTATTAGTTTGGGAAGGTGAGACAAGTCCTAGGATGAGTAATGGAAGAAAAATCCTTGATTAACCAAGTCACAGTGAGGAGACTCAGTTCATCAGCTTGTGGTGCAGTTTAGCAGTGGTAGCTACAGTTAACAGGTCTTACTTCATCCTCCTGTCATCACCAATTACTGCCACTTGAGACATGCTGAGGTAGACCAAGGCACAGAAATATAAAACGAGACCTGTCCAATGTCTCTCAGATACTAAACAAAAGCTTGTTCTAGAACAGTGGTCTCAAACTCAAACCCTTTGCAGGGCCACATTTTGGATTTGTAGGTACTTGGAGGGCTGCAGAAAAAATAGTTAATGTCTTATTAAAGAATGACAATTTTGCATGAGGTAAAAACTCTATAATTTATAAATCTTTCCTTTTTCTGCAGCCCTCATCGTTAAAGTTAAAAATCTTTCCTTTCTCAAAACTGACACGTTTCAATCACCATATTGAAAATAAAATCATTTTCCCTACCTTTGCTGTCTGGTGACTTTATTTTTCTGTGCTTTTAACTACACTTCCTGGGCCTTCTTATCCACTGACTGTTTTTCTCTCCTTCTTCACTTTCTGCCTTGCATCCATCTTTGTCATTAACTAAGCATTCAATTTTTCTGCTTTCTTCTCAAAATCTACTTTTCCATGTCTTCCCTTCCTCTCTCTCTCTCCTTCCCTCCCTATTTACATGGTCTGACATCTCTCTCCTTCCCTTCCTATCTCTCCCATGGTCTGGCATCTCTATCTGCCCATTCTCTTTCTTCCCCTGGAGGTTTGACATCTTTCCTTCCCTTTCCTCCTCATCCCCATGGTCCAGCATCTCTTACCCTCCGCATGCTATTCCCTCCCCTCCCCCATGGAATCCAGTGCTGCTCTGGCTCTTTGGCCGTGGGTAGCGTGAGTGAAGTAAACATGCTGCCTTTCTCTTTGTCAGTACTTCCTGCCTATGCGGGGGTTAGGAGGCAGTAGCAGAGGAAAAGCTTCCAGGTTGCTGAAGGCGGCATGTTTGCTTCATTCACGCTGCCTGTGGCCGAAGAGTTAAAGCAGCAGCACTGTGAGAATGGTGAGCAAGCACTGGATCTCAAAGGGGATGGGGACGCCAGATAGGTGCGTAGTGATGGCGGGTGCACGGGCCTTGCAATGACTGCTGTAGGGTTTCCAGATGTCCGGTTTCCCTGGACAAAAAAAGCAAACTAGAAAAGAGTCTTCCAAAAGAGGGCATGTCCAGGGAAACCCAGCCATCTGGCAACCCTAGTTTTATTAGCAGACCCTTGCACTCAAGACTGGCCTTTTCATCCCCACATGTTCAGTGGGCCCTATATTATATGTAGCATCTTCATTTGATTACCAACAGAAACTAAATGAAAAAACAATTTGAGACTTAATGGTTAAAGAACTAGGCTTTGACATCCAGAGCTGCTCCTTGTGATCTTGTGCAAATCACTTAACCCTCCATTAGCCCCAGGTAAAAATTAGATTGTGAGCTCTCCGACGTCAGTGAAATGCTTTGTGTACTTGAAAGTAACTTAGGTTTAAGCCACCATTACCAAAAGGCATAAGCGAAATTCAAATAAATGAATAAAATACCAGAAAAGACCTAACAGCAGCGCTGCAAGCATTCAAAGAAAAAGTATCGAAACAAACACATCATTCTGGAAGGCCTCAAGAGATCCCCTCCGCCAACTCCCACTCACCTGCCAATATGAATTCAGCCGTCAGCTTCGCTATCCCGATGACGATAAGAGTTATTGAAACGCAAAATAATTTGAGGCCTATGAGTATGTTAACATGCCTCAGAGAAGGGCGACTACGCCGCCGTAAAAGCAAACCAATCTGCTACCGAACCCCGTTGGCATTTCTATGGCAATGGCAAACTTTTCCCATGCAAGGGGCAAAAACAGCACAGCATTGATAGCCGGTTGGACAAACAATTTGTCCATCAAGAGTAGCGCGAGAACTCATTGGTCAATTAGTTGTAAAAACACAAATAAAAAAACCTCTTTTTTTTCTAATTGCAATGCCTCTCATTTGACAACGGTAGTAGCGATCACTCTAAACTTGACGTCCATAGGGTAAAACTATTCCAGACTTCAGTCAAACAGTGCTTTGATTAATGGCATTGCTCGCAGTGGCGCTGGAGCCTCTCTTCCCACCCAGTGTGCCTTCTGAGATTACGTACAGACCGCGGGCCGCAAAATAGTACCCGAAGGGCCGCATGTGGCCCACCAGTTTGAGACCGCTGTTCTAGAATCTTTGAAACCAATTTTCTGTGTGCCGATACTTTGCATTATCACATTTTTCAGATAACTGTATGAAAAGGAGGCTATGCCAGTAAAAGTTCTAATCTAATTAAAATCATTTTGACTAGAGCATGAATCCATTTCAATTTGGGTATCATTTTTGAAAAATTAGAAGACAGAACACAATACAATGTAATTTGCTTACATTTTTTTCCATGAGACGAAGCTACTATTTTTTTTCTTTCCTCCACTGTTGCTAGTCTTCTCCAAAGAGAAGGGTACCTCTTATACAGAGAGCCTCTGAACATACGCAAATAGTTTCCCACCTGCAAGCCAAACAAAAAGTGGTAATTTTAATAACCACTACACAAGGAAATCTCTTCTCTATCAGGATCCAGAAACACCTGCATTAATCACTCCTGGATTTGTTCACAGGCATGCTATTTATCACTCTTCTCATTACAATTCAGATCCCAAAGCCAATTAGTCTCTGATTAGGTAACAAGGCTCATAGCTCTCAGTACGTTTCAGGACTGATGGTCACATGTCTATAAACATTTGTTTAGGCAGTTCTACTTTATATTGTTTCAACAAAAGCAATAGCATCTAAACAGAGAAAATATTTTTTAGGAACTAAACTGAATCCCTTTTTCAGCTACATATATAAGTTGTAGCTAACCATGTGGATTTGGGAAAGCTACCATTATCCCTCACAATGAGTTATGAGAAAATGATCTATTATTTGAGATCCTGCTGGGTACTTGTTATAGACTGGCCAATGTCAGAGATAGGATATTGGGCTCAGTGGTTGTTGGACTGATCCAGCATGGTAGTGTTAAGTCAACTCTTCCCTTCTTACAACTACAAGCCCTTAGGAATGCAATAATGTAGTTTCTCATATATGGGACTTACATAAAGAATAAGCATAGTACAGAAGACAATGCCACTTAGGACTGAAAGTCAAATATGATATGGGATGTACTCCATTTAAGAGCACAACAAACAAGAACAAGTCATGCATGAGAAGAGTGAACCATAAAAGATAGAAGACATCTCAGGATCTACACACCAGACAGCCTCCTGAAGTCAGGAAGCTGGGCCAGTTCACCTATTAGGCGACACTAGGTGGCCACTTACAGCAGCTGCGGTCAAAGCAAAACAATAGGTCCTGAGAGCCAAACAAGTTCAAAGGACCATCAGTTTGTGCATTTTTTTACACGCAAAAAGCGCGAGAAACTTTCAGATAACCAATTTACACACACACAATTCTAATATTTTAAAGCATGACATTACCCTGGGGATTAGGAGCCTGGAAGTTAATCGGGGAGGAGACGTGAGGCTGAGTGGATCACCTATATGGGGCCCAGTCCCCCTGCATTGTCCCAGGCTCGAAGGCTCTTTGCTCTGGCCCTGCAAGGCTCATCTTATGCCTCAGCATAGAACTCCCTCTCCCCTTTGTCTGCTCCCTGTATCCCCAGCGCAGGCCCCAAAGCGTTTCGCAGCGAACGTCCCAGACCAGACGCCAAGAAACCACGCACCGGTGGCCGGTCGGTACCTCGGAGCCGATCATGAAAAACTCCCCATCCTCCTCCAGCTGGAACTTCACCGGCTTTTGGCCAAACGTTTTACTCAACGCCATTATCATCTTGGCAACTTCGCGTCCCTCGCCTTGCCACTCACTGCGCAGGCGCCCACCGCCTCGCGGCAGGCAAATAGCCTTCCCAATGCGCAGGCGCCGAAGTCCTCTCATCACGTGAACTGCGCGCCAGGCTCTTTTCCGCTTCCCAAAGGGGAGGCGCCGAACCTTTGTCACATGAGCTACGGCTGCCTATAGTTGAGGTCCTTTGCATTTCTGCTTACTTGTGTATTTGGGGATCTGGTGTCTTCTTCTGTAATTGCAGAGCTGTGTAGAACGTGAGATCATGTGGTGTATTTTCTGTTTAAGACGAGGTGTGCCGTTGTTTTCCATGGGGGAAGGGGGGAAGAACCTGCAGAAAGGCCGTGGATACAGCGTACTCGTATACGTTGACCGAGTCAGACACGTGTTAATAACTAGGATGCATGAGTATCTCCAATATTGAGCTAATACCAGACGAAGGAAGAGTAATTTATGGTGGGTTCTGCATCCCCACCAAAGTTAGCTCTTAGGAAACTATGACTTGTGCAGTGCTGTAAATCAAGAAATTATTGAAGCAAATCTTCATAACTTGGCATATTATGGGGGTTGCATGCTAAGGCCCAGCCTGAAGCAGGGGCATCATGGATTGCAACTGGCAGCTACTACTACACGTTGGTTGCATATTCCACATAAAATTGCTCTCTTAACTTTTAAAACACAAAATACCAATGAGCCTGCATTTATAGACTCTTGATTCCATATGATCCTCCTACAAACTCTAT
Source organism: Geotrypetes seraphini (assembly GCF_902459505.1). Taxonomy (NCBI): domain Eukaryota; kingdom Metazoa; phylum Chordata; class Amphibia; order Gymnophiona; family Dermophiidae; genus Geotrypetes; species Geotrypetes seraphini. The sequence goes on from NC_047091.1 coordinate 132,978,961, forward strand.
GTCCCCTCACTAAAAATTATTGGTACCCATTGTGCCTCCATCTTCTCTGTCACAGCACCTACTATAGATAAATTCAAGATGCTTAAGGAGTAATTTATCCTTTCTGCCATCTTAACATCTCTTTACCCCCTCCTCCTTCCACCTTGTTTTTACCTTTTCTGTTCTCTTTTCTTTACAAAATTGTAGTTCTCCCTTCTCTCCTCTTGTTTTGTTACCCTACCCTATGTCATGTTTGATTAGTCTTTAAGTATGTCTGTTATTTGGTGTTAAAAATAATACATGAATAAAATGGGGAAATTATGTAAAATGCTTCGAATTTTATGATTAGTGTTTAATCACATTTTAATAAACTAGGAAACTATACTACTATTATTTATCATTTCTATAGCGCTGAGAGGCGTACACAATGCTGTACATTTAACATGCAATAGATGGTCATTCTCAAGAGTTTGCAATCTAATTTGGACAGACAGGACAAATGGGGTTGGGAAATTTTTTGCAGAGAGAATGATAGAATGGACATACTGTAGGTAGTAGTGATTCCATATACAGTATACTCCTCCACACTGCTAGCCAGCCCTTATATTCCTCCCTCTCATCCCTCCTTGGCTTATGGTTTTGCACTTCTTAGACAGCGCTATTTTATTGCCTTTTTGACTTCACCTCACATGCATGATGTGGGTGGGCCCTGTAGGACTGCCAATGTAAATAAGATCCCAAAGTTTCATTTGAAATCTTAAGTCCCGGGTAGAATGGGACAGGCCATGGGGCCCACCAAACTGGCCTATGCAGGGCCCTGAAATCGCTAAGTTTGACTCTATGCTTACAAAGTCTGCCAAACTGGTGCTAACTCATAACTTGTGCAGGTTGGTTTCAGAACTTGCATCCTGGTGTTTTGGTATTTGCAGTCCTGATTTTTAGATTTGAACCTGGCACTACGAGTACCAAACTAATCAGAAAAAGATGTCAAAGTCTGCATGATGGTAAATCTTTCAACCACAAACTTCATCTTTTGGCAACTTGATCATAGTTAATATTCACCACATGCATCCTGTGAGTGTGAATCAGGGCCAAAGTCTCATAGGGTTTTTGGTGCAGAATGTGCAGCTTTGTGGTACAGAGATGCCAAGGGTGGACTAACCCAGTATATTCAGATGGTGTATCCATGGTGATACATCTAAAGATTTAAGTGTTACTGTATATTGTTTTGAATGATTTTAAAAAAGGCAGAATAAAATATTTGCTTTTTTGTGCCTCTGAAAGGATATAGATAGGAGACAATTAGAAAGTTTTTAAAGGAATTTGCCAAGGTAACTAAGAATTTACCTGTATAAATTTTTTAAACTGAAAATTGCCCTCCTGTTAGTGGCTAAAAGTATTGGTTGCAGAGCATATGTGCCTTTAGCTATAGGGAAATGGCAGGGGGAGGCAAAGAGCACAGGAAAATATGCTCAGATTTCTTCCTACTGGTTAGGCCACTTGGTTTTTCTTCTTTTAGGCTTGCCTTTCATAAAAGTAGTGATCAGGATCAGTGCAGTGGCACTTAGCCTTCCATGACAGAAGGGGCTCAAAGAGTGTGAGAGTTTTCAAACAAGTGTGACATACTCCTAATAAGTGAGACTTGGCATCTCTGGTGGTGGCTTTCCTCTAGCCTGCCTTTACACTGTCAAGATCTGTTCAGAGATGCAACCTTCAAATTTGGATACAATACTTCACCAACAGATATAACCAAAGAAAAGTCATTTATTGATAAACATATAAAAAAGGGCTCATATACATTGTACAAATACTTACACATTATCTCCTTCAAAAACAATCTACAAGTCACAAGTAACAAACAATAAAAATTTTAAAAAATGAGGAAATGGTTCCCAGAGTTGCAGCTGGAATGAGGTAAACGATTAAGGTCTGGAAAAGAAGGGCTGGAAATAGTCACCTCTCTGCCTCACAAATGGTTTTGGTCAGCACTAGAGAATGACATGAGGACAAATTTTTCCCTGTCCCTGCAGGAACTCAATTTCCCCATCCCCATAAGTTTTGTTGCTGTCCATGTCCCTGCCCCATTCCTGTAAGCTCTGCCTTAACCGCACAAGCCTCAAACGCTTACGATTTTAAAGTGTTTGAGGCTTATGCAGATGAGGACAGAGCTTGCAGAAATGGGGCAGAGACAGGAAAAGAACTCTCCAGGTTGGGAAAATGAGTTCCTGCGGGGGACGGGGAAATGTCATTCTCTAGTAAGCACAATGTGAGAAAAGAACAGTAGGATCAGGCGGTGCCTTTACACAGGTACAGTGCTATTACATTCCCTACAATGCACTCACAGTAGGATGACACAGCTCTGCCCACATCCTTTGCAGTGCGCTAATGCTGATACTGCTGTTGTACCCCATACAGCACACAGACACACATATAGTGCTGCAGGGGCTATAACTACAGTGCGCTGACACATAGTGCTGTTATGCCTTCTGCAAGAAATACAGTGCTATTACATTCCTTGCAGTATACTGTTGCAGATACAGTGCTGATCTAGCCCTTGCATTATATCACTTTTAACCTGATCCTGTTGCATATACTGTAAGCACCACTCAGGAAACAAGAAAGAGGAGGAGGAGAGAAAGAGGTAAAGCAAATGCAGGAAGCTAGTAACAGTACAGACAAATCCGGCTCAGTGTCCTGCACTGACAAGCACAGACCTCGACAACATAAAAAGTATACATTTTACAAGTCAGTATAAAAATAACCTTTCAGTTCTAGAGATAATACAAGTAGAGCATTGCATAGTCCGATTCTCCTTTTTCTTATCATTTTTAGCCTTGGAAGGGGGGGGGGGAACTGCTATTATTTTAGATCCCAGTGGAGGACTTCTTCACACAGTAGCCACTAGAGCTGCTAAGTCTGCGTGGAGTCAAGAAAGTAACTGTCAGGTTAGGCATTTACTGCTTGGCATATTTGCACTAAAGGCAGGAATACTGGCCTTTTTCAGTAGGAAACAGGAGAAGGGAACAATAGCAATGAGGGAACAAGAGAAAGGGGACAAGGCATTTTGGAACTATGGAATGAAACACCACTAGGTCTGTGATTCCATTCTCACATGATGCAAGAATTAGGTATCTGTTTTGTGGATGCCATTCCCTCCCCAGACTGCTACCAGCATCCAGTGTCATTGTGTCTTCAGTCATACCCCCTAAGGTTGTCTTGAAACCAGGAGAAATCCTTCCACAAGCTGGGCAGGATCTTGGACAATTCAGCTAAAGATTTTAGAAAGAAAACTAGTTGTCTGTCCTGACTGCAACATATCAATAACGACAGCAGTCAGGAGTGGTGGGTATAATGTTGGGGATGGGAAGGGGAGAATCATTGCACACATTGTATCCATGCTCAGTGGAAGGAATTAACTTCAGCAGGAGGTACTGGACAGTCGAAGAAGTCCTGACTGATCTGACGTGGATAACCTTCTATCACTTTCACTTGAAGGGGGTCAAACTTCCAGTAGTGTCTGCCTTTCAGGAAATATGCATAGCCTGCAGAGAAGAAGGTTAAATTTAAAGCAACTGGAGAATGTTTAAAGACAGTTTGACGTGTACCACTACCCCACCCAGAAAAACAGAAGTGCAAGCTACACACACCCATAGCAGCAGTAGTACAAGCTATACACACATACCCCCTAATTCTATACACTGTGCGCTCACATTTCCAACTAGCACATAAATCAGAATAAGGTAAGTTGTGCCTGTAATTTAGTGCAATAACTGGCCTTGATTGTCACCAATTAACAGTTACCTGCATAACTGCCTTAGGCCTAGATTCACTAACCCTCCAAACCGTGTGCGATCCGTTTCTGTTTGCATGCAGGCCGACGAACTCACTAAAGGCCTGCATGCAAATGGGGACAATTGTTTAACATGCCACCTACCCATGGCCAGGATCACTAGAGAGCGATCCCTGCTCATGCGCACACCCTGACAGGTAGTGACAGGAGAAGCAGCCTCCTGTCACTGCTGTCAGGGCTCAGCCCCCATCTCTCCTGCCTGCCCTGCTCTGCACCGCTCTGCCCTGATCTCTCTTGCCTGCTCGCCGAACTCTCCTGCTCTCTGCCGCCATTCCCTGCAGTGCAAGCCCGTGGTTTTAAAGCAGAGATCAGGAGAGTCCGGCGAGCAGGCAAGAGAGATCGGGGCAGAGCAGGGCAGGCAGGAGAGCCTACACTAGCCCCACCCTCCGACCTGACCCACCAACCCTGCCCGACACCCCCCCAGGCCCTGATCTCTCCTGCCTGCCCTGCTTTGCCCTGATCTCTCCCTTGCCCTTCTTCCCAGCTCACCCACCCCTGGCACCAAAAAGTTGGGAGCAGGAGGGGTGCTCAGTCCCTCCTGCTCCTAGGCCTCCCACCCCCCGGCCCACCCACCCCGGTACCTTTAAAATAGTTGGGAGCAGGAGGAGTGCCCGGTCCCTCCTGCTCATTGAGACAAGGCTCCCTCCATCTTTGGGAGCAGGAGGAGTGCCCAGATCCTCTGCTCCTATGCCAATCTTCGGGAGCAGGAGGAAAGTCGTCCCGCTCCTGCTGCTCCGCCCAACTGCCGCCCAATAGCAGCCTTAGGACCCGCCCTGGCGCTCATCTGATGCACAGGGAAGGGCCTAAGGCACTAATTGGCTGAGGCGCCTCAGGTTCCTCCCTGGGATTTATACCGCCAACATGTTTCAGCCAAGGGGGTTTTATCAAGGCACCATATCCCTTTCTAAAGCTTAATGCCGCTTAACCGACCACTGAATAGTTAATTCAAAAATCCCTGAAAGCATGACCACAAGTTTTAAGCTAAGTATTTAAACTATTTATACACTAAGGTGAAAAAAAAGTATTTATAAATTTAATAGCAAAGTATGGAAGACCCGTTGAGGAAGTACCTAAAGCCTGAGACAATGAATTTGTATGAGTGCTAGGTGGTACTTCTGAGGATCTATAAATGTTGTATTATTCACTGTGAAGAGAGTTAGGAGGGGTAAGAGAATATATGCCCTTCCAATCTGAAAAAAGTGTCAGTAACATCATACTTGTAACTTAATATAATTAATTGTTATTTAATAGTAGTATGTAAGTATGATGACTAAATAAGTATGTAAAATTTCTTGTTGAAATTCAAAGCAGTTGACAAAAAACTCTTACGGGTTACTTCTATTTTTTTTTTTATTTTTTTTTTTTACCTCATCCTGTATGAGTATTATTTGGGGCCTGCTCTAGTAATACATTTGAAATACTATGTGTGGTACAGTTAAAACACATATTATATTATATTATATACAGGTACTTTCTATGTCCCTAATGGGCCCACAATCTATGTTTCTGTACCTGGAGCAATGGAGAACTGGGTGATTTGGCCAGGGTCACAGGGAGCTGCAGTGGGAACTGATCTCTGTTCTCCTTGTTCTCAGGCCACTGCACTAACCATTAGGCTACTCCTCCTCCTACCTTCTAGTGACCTAGACTGGCCATAGTCAAAGATAGGGTGCAGGACTTGATGCACCCTGGTGGGTCAGAGGAAAGGTCTATCTGAGGTCTTATGTAGGTAGAGCAGAGGTAGCAGAGTGCAAATGTCACACCCACCCACATTGCCATACTTCTCCATCAAATTAATAGCAGCAGTGCAAGCTTCATATCCACACACACACCTGTACTGACTGACCCACCACAGAACAGGTACAGTAGGTGTCACTTTCATAAAGGGGTTCTTTTATTAAGGTGCGCTAATTGATTTAGGGCATGCTAAAGATTAGTGCATGTTAAATGCTAAGACATCCGATGGAGTAGGAGGGAGGAACAAATGGTGGCGGCGTGAAAGCACTCAGCGCCAGAGCTCCATCTTACCTTGTATTTGCTTGTTTTTGCAGAAAATATTATTTTTGGAGAATTATGCCCCAAAGTAAACGCAAGGGTGTTCGGGCAGACCTCGCCTCACCCAGGCAAACACAGATGGACCAGTACCTGAAAAGCTCACTGGCAAGTATAGGAGGGGAACTCCCCACTGCTGCTCCGTTGGAAGGAGACATCAGAGCCTTGGGGCTTGAAATAACTTTGTCCCCCACTGCAGCTCGCTCACTGCCTAATTCGGCACAGGTTGACAAGGAACGCAAGATAGCCGAAGTCCAGATGAGTCCAACGCTATCATGCGGAGAGGGAAACCACACTATCCAGGACGCCGAGTCAACAGCCTATTGAGGAGCGGAGGGAACCGACTCTTTAGCGGTGACTTTAGATAGTATATGGAGAGTGCTCCAGAGACTCAAAGCTGCTTCTACTAAATTTGTGAATGACATATCTAAGGTAGTTAGTAAACTGGATGACCTATCTACATCTGTTGAAAATATTCAACTAGATACCAATTCAAAGTTTGAACAAGTTAATAAAGAAATTTCCTTATTGCAAAATTCCTCTGCAAATATGATTAAAGATAGATTTGTTCTTCAACGGAAAATTGAACAATTAGAAAATTATACCAGAAGGCTCAACTTGAGAGTACTTAATTTTCCTAAACTAGCTTTAACTACACCTATTGAAACATTCAAAAGATACCTTATGAATATATTGAAATTTACCCCTGAAATGATACCGCCAATAAATAGAATTTACTTTTTGCCAAGGGAACCAGATAATTTTCATGATAAACAACCTGATAAAATACAAGAGTTAGATTTAAATGATTTAACTGGATTACTTGAAACCTCCCAGGAAGAGATCCAATACCGTGGCACACTGATTGTCTTATTAGTCTTTGAACAAGACTTAAATGTCATATTGAAAACCTATTTTTGTTTCTCTCAAACTTCGTTTTTGGGAGAGAAACTATGGATTTTCCCCAGAGAAAGTTATTCCGGTGTATGACGGAAGAAACAATAAAATTGGGAGCTACCTTTTTATTAAGCTATCCGTATAAATGCTTGATTAAATATACAGGAATGAAGTACATATTTTTTGTGCCCGAGCAACTCCATAGGGGTCCTTTTATCAAGCTGCGGTAGGGGTTTAACGTGCGTTAAACCACCTGCCGCGCTAGCCGCTAGCGCCTGCATTGAGCAGGCGTTAGTTTTTTAGCCGGCCACGGGGGTTAGCGCGTGATGAAATGTCCGACAGGCTAACCCTGCTAGCGCGGCTTGATAAAAGGACCCCATAGTTTTCTGGACACAAAAAAGTTAACTCAGTTATTAGTACAAATATGTTATTTTTTCTTTTTTTTTTTGCATTTTATACTTTTCTGAATTTCTGTAACAAGAGGATTCTTGTGTTTTTGTTTTAAAATGTATAAATAAAATTTTTAGAAAATGCTAAAACATCCATTATATTACTTTGTGCATCTTAGCATTTAGCACATGCTAAATCGGTTAGCACACCTTAATAAAAGAATCCCAAACTGAGATAGCAGTTCATTCCCAGATAACAAGTATTGCTCCTGCTCTAAACAACGCACTCATGTCACAGAAATAAAGTCACTTTTTTTTTCACTTTTTACCTACTTTTTTCATTCACTGTTTGATATTCTGCTTTTTAATTTTAGCACAGGCACTTTTTATGCCATTGACACTTTATTTCATAGGTCTTGGGAGATTATTCGTTTTACCCCAGGAGTGAATGGTTGAAAGGTATTTATTTATTTATGCTTGAGGTGTTTTCACTTACAACAAAGGACAACATGATGTATGAGGCAGTCCTTATCTAGACTTTTGTCTGGGTGATGCAAGTCATCAGTAAGTCACTGCCTGAGCCTTAAATATACACCGGGCGCCTTTTAAACGGCTCATACTGATGTCCATTGGATTAAGGGCGTTTGTATTAGAGGTTTGTTTAACAATATTATGTAAAACTAAGTTTTATTATTATTTAAACTTTTCCTTTCAATCTTTCCCTTCTGGGAAAATTCTTTTGTGAGCCAATTCTTTTTTCTTTTTTGTAATTAAGGTTGGACTTTATTGGCTATTAGGGGTTTTTTTGTGGTACAGAAATAAAGTGCCATGACCTGCTCTGGGGACCTCTTCCCACCCTGACCTCTATCTGAGTGTGCCCTCAATCTCTGTGCTCACCTTGCTCATCCTGAAAAGCAGCATCAATGTTATGGGGCACCCCTCGCCAGTCTGCCAAGTTGCGTGGGTAACTGCTGTCCACCAGACCACGGCTTGGGCTAAAGCGCCAGTAGCTGGCTCCCTTGAAGAAATAAATCTTCTTGGTCTTCTCAGTTCCCCACAGGAAGGCTGCCTGGATGTGGGACACAGACAGTCCCAGTTCCATGATGCTCACAGGGCCGGAAAGCTTCTGTTCTCCATCATACATCCAGTATTGAGAACCTAGCAAGGGAGAGAGAATGTGGGACATGAAGTAAAATTAAAGATGGAGGAATTTCTCATAGAAAAAGAAACTCAGGAACAAGAGTTATGCCAGGGCAAATGGTTGCTCACCTGCTGAGAAAGCTCCTTGCAAAATCTCCCTCCCCAAAGGGGTGGTGCTGGAGCATTCCCGGCAAAGTCTGCTGGGAACTATATTTCTCCATGGACAGCTAAAATCCAACAGCCACTTGTATGGTGATGTCATCACTTACAACACCAGCGATTACATTACCATATGTGTGGCTGATGGATCCTGCTGTCCACGGAGAACATCCATCACAGGTATGCAACTATGGGCTTCTTTTATCAAGGTGCGCTACGGGGGTTAGCGCGTCGGACATTTCATCACGCGCTAACCCCCGCGGCACACCAAAAAACTAACGCCTCGTCAATGGAGGCGTTAGCAACTAGCACGGCAGGTGGTTGAACGCACGGTATTCCACGCGTTAACCACCTACTGCAGCTTGATAAAAGGAGCCCTTTGTTTTTTTAACTTCTTGTGTCTATGTCGCAGCAGGAGTTCGTATGTGTATATTTTTTTCAGTCATTTTGTACCCCTGTTCCTTGCTGGGTGATACATTTTCACGTGGATATTTCCCTTTCAAAATGAGCTTGAAGCCCCTGTTGATATAACTACTCGTGTCCTCAAAGATGAGGGGAGGGGGGACACACACTGAATATTGCCTTGTCTATAAGGCTGAAAGGAAGGCAGGCTGGATGGCTTCCTTTACTGACAGGCTGTTAAGGCAGCGACCAGCCATAGAAATTAAGCCTGCTGGAGCAGATATACAGGGGAGGGGAGACAAGTTAAAGAAATAGGCTGGATTTAGGTGTGCAGCTGCACCTGTTCATTTAACTAGATGTCAGATGCTCCAAGGGGTTCGAGTAAATTGTTGACCTGTATGGAGCAGTGGTGGTATAGCTATCATAAGGTCCACAGTGAAAGATGACAAGGTTGACCAGCAGAGGGGGCAGCAGGCTTAGGGGGAGGCAGGTCACTATCCTTAGGCAACAAGACATCCTACACTACCCAGCAAACATGTAAAAGGATAAGCGCTGATCTGCAGGCAGTGAAGTTTGTTTGAATGACAGTTGGGAGGACAATCAAGAGTGTCAACCAGAGTTAGAAGAAGTAGACAGGACACTAGCACATATTCAATCGGCCAAATGATCTTTGTCTATTAACCTCAAGTCTGGGTATTACATTACAATGGAAGTAAAACCCAGCTGTCTCAATCTGTTCTCCTTTTTCTGGGGCCATATGGTAACCCTAATCTGGTTATACTGATCTCCAGTAAAATCTCTGGACAGTACGGGATGCAGACAACTGTTTCATCGTTCTTGGTTTATGACTTCTGGATGAATGGTATTGGGCATGTTCTCTAGACCCCTAAGTGCACCCTCATCCTCTGACTTTAATCTAATTCCCCTGAGATACTGAAGGGAGGATGGGAGCTGCACTTGTGGCAGGAAGAAATTCTCATTCTCTGACTACACAGACTGATTAATTGTTCCCATGATTGCTCTCAAGGACTATGGTTAACAACCCAGAAACCGCAGAACATGGGAATAAATCAAGCCAGCTCTTTCCAAAGAGTCTGATTGAACATGCTAGCTTTATGCAGAATGTGTATAAGAAAGATTTAAATGAAAAAGGAAAACAAAGACAAGGCTTATGATACCACAGCGCTTCTCTTCTCCTAGCTGCCAAGAAAATTCTCTGCTGCCTGCAACTTGTCTACGCTTGCTTTCACAGACAAAGCTTCCTCTTTCTCCCCTCTGTCTGCTCACCTTGAAAGAACCAAATCTTCCCAGCTGCATCCTCAAAGGCAGCATCAATATGTTCTGGGATTCCCTGCCAGTGGCGTGATGCCAGGGTGGGGTAACCAGCCTGCAGTTTCTCATTCCGTAGCCTCCACACCAGTCGGGCCTTGAAAAAGAACAGTTCCCCCCGAATCATGGACACGGCATCAAAATCTGTGTCACAGGTGCTGGGCTGCAGAAAGCAAAGAGAACATGCATTGGCACCAGTACCCACAGCATGGCTTGAACAGAACATGTGTTAGCACCACAGATCACAGAGCAGTATGCTAGTACATGGGAAAAAAATGAATTTCCTGTAGGCTGACACCTTTTATTTATGTAACATAAGAATTATCCAAAGATGGTGTTCTCTGTGATGGGTCTTGCTGTCTACCTTCAAAATCTCCTGAACCTAGAAGCAGATGCTGGTGTTGCATAGACCATCAAGGGAAATCAGAAATTTTTACTTATTTGCTTATCCAAAAATTAATGGATGTAGATATAAGACCTTCTTAGATAGGACCCTAGCGTTTTAAGCAGGTAGACAGCAATCTTGGCTAGGTAAATGTATTCAGCAAGCTATGTCATCTTATTGCTCTTTTTGGAAATTAATTAAGACTACTCTGTTTGATAAGTTTATTACTTAATGAGAGTTTTATTATCAGAACTGTATTTCATAGACATCTGTATTTTATTACTTAATGAGAGTTTTTATTGAAACTGTATTTTACGAACATCTGTATTTTTACTGCATTATTGGATTTCGCTGATGTCCAGCTCTTTTTAGTGTAAACTGCCTAGAACTTTTGGTTATTGCGGTATAAAAGAATAAAGTTATTATTATTATTAAAACCTCTGTGATCAATGACCTTATATAAAGCAGAAACAGCAGCACCAGTCACAATCAGCAAAAGGGCACTCGGAGCAGTGGCGTAGTGAGGGTAGGAGATGCCCAGGGCGGTGGCACCCCCAATGCCATCCTCTCCGACCCCCTGCTCCTTCCGTGCCACCCCCTCCTCCTCTGCCACACTTATGCCTTCCCTTCTCACCCCCCCAATACCTCTTTAAATCTTCGCCTGCGCGAGCAGTTTTTCCGGCCTGCTGCTTGTGCTGGTATTCCCTCTGGCCCCACAATCCGGAAGTAGGCCGGCTTGAGCAGCAGGCTAGAGTAGGTGCTCGCGCTGGCAAAGATTTTTAAAGAGATATGGGAAGGCAGGGAATGGAGGATGTGAGCTCCCGGCGGTCAGCCTCTTCCCCCCTTACGACGCCACTGACTTGGAGTTCTAGAATTTCTTTGCAGACACTCTTCCCTCTAAGCCAAGGGTGTCCAATGTCGGTCCTCGAGGGCCGCAATCCAGTCGGATTTTCAGGATTTCCCCAATGAATATGTATGAGATCTATTAGCATACAATGAAAGCAGTGCATGCAAATAGATCTCATGCATATTCATTGGGGAAATCCTGAAAACCTGACTGGATTGCGGCCCTCGAGGACCGACATTGGACACCCCTGCTCTAAGCTAAGCAGGGCTGTTTCACTAACACATTTTCAGTAGTGAGGGACAGGCAAGTTCTGTAGGACTCCAAGGAACCTGCCTGTCCCTAGCAATTGAAAATATATCACTCCCCTACTGGAAGCAATGCAGCTGAAGAACACCCATTCAGCTTAGAGCAGGGGTGTCAAAGTCCCTCCTCAAGGGCCACAATCCAGTCAGGTTTTCAGGATTTCTCCAATGAATGAGATCTATTTGCATGCACTGCTTTCATTGTATGCTAATAGATCTCATGCATATTCATTGGGGAAATCCTGAAAACCCGACTGGATTGCGGCCCTTGAGGAGGGACTTTGACACCCCTGGCTTAGAGGAAAGAGTGTTTGCAGGCTCTATGAGGCAGCTACTATATTACAATTCTTATCTTACCATATGATTCTGATTCCCATATTGATGTGGCAGAGGAAAGCACATCACCTTCTTTCTCAGACACCAGCTCCTTCATCTAAATTTTACTGCAGGAGGTTTACTTGTAACAAGAGCTAACCTTGTGCACTATAAAATGTCCGTAGGTCAGTTAACCTTCTGGTTGCTGCTGTGCTCTCACCTCCATTCTGGGGATCTCGTTGCTTTCAAAGTCTGGTTGGCGCTGATCCAGTGCTGGGGTGGGGCTGGGTTTGGGCTTTCCATATAGATGTTGGATTCCTTTCCTGTCATCTTCGCTCAAGCTCAGGGGATACCGGAAGGAGTAGAATGGGGACATGAGAGACTTGAATGCAGACGAATGTTGCAGACCCAGGACATGTCCAAACTCATGGGCAGCCACCTGCAGGAGGTCAGTGCCTGCAGCAGTAGAAAAGGCAGGCTATGGCAGAATCTCAGAGAAATCACAATAATAATAATAATAACTTTATTTTTCTATACCGCCATAGTCAAAGTGACTTCTAGGCGGTTTACATAGAAAGAAGGCTGGACAATCAGCAAATTGCAGAATGCAAGAAGGATGTTGCATAATAAATTGGAGAAACATGGGGAAAGAATACATGAGAGAAAGATGTTACATAATACATTGGGGTTAAAGGGGAGGGAGTACCTGAGAGAGGTCATCTGATTAGGCGAGGAATTTGTCAAATAGAGCGGTTTTAATTGATTTTCGGAATGTGTTGTAGGTCTGTTCGGCTTTATTTATGTGGTTTCCCAGCCAGGATTGCTGTCTGTTTGCTTGGAACATGAAGGTCCTGTCTAGGAAGGATCTTTGGGTAGGCGAAGATGTTTTTGTTTCTGGTTGTTCGTGTGGGGTTGTGTAGAGTGAAATGTGTTTGCAGGTAGGAAAGTGCTAGGCCCCAGACTTGTTTGAAACAGATGCATGCAAATTTGAACAGTATTTGCGCCTCCATTGGTAGCCAGTGCAATTTTTTGTAATAAGGGCTAATGTGGTCTTTTTTTCTCAGTCCGAAGATCAAGCGAACTGCAGTGTTTTGCACTAATCTTAATTTTTGTACAATTTTTTTTGGGATACTCAGGTAGGCGAAGTTGCAGTAATCTAGGGTAGATAAGATCAGCGACTGCACCAGTAATCTAAAGAATGTTGTGTCAAAGTATTTTTTGATAGTCCTTAGCTTCCACAGCGTGTAAAATTATTTCTTCACCAGTAGGTTTGTGTGGTCAGCCATGGTTAAGTGAGTATCTAGAGTGATGCCCAGTATTTTTATGGTTTTGGAGATTGGATATTCATGGCCGTTTATTTTTAATGATGTTTTCGTTATTTTGTCGTTGGGGCTTGCCAAAAAGACTATTGTTTTCTTTGTGTTTAGTTTTAGTTTGAAGCTGGTGGTCCATTTTTCGATTTCTATCATTGTGTGTGAGAGGTTATCTATAGTTTCATTTGTGATGTCATTTAAGGGGAGCAGGATGGATATATCGTCTGCATATATATAGTGTTTTAAGTTTAATTTTTGTAGTAGATGACCTAAGGATGCGAGGTAGATGTTGAATAATGTGGGTGATAGAGGGGAGCCTTGGGGGACCCCTGATGGGTTTTTCCATGGGTTGGAATAATTTCCGTTGATGGTTACTCAATAGGATCTGTTTGTTAGGAATTCTTGGAACCATTTCATTACCTTTCCTGAGATTCCTATTGTGTCAAGGCACAGTAGCATGATTTTGTGGTCTACTAGATCGAACGCACTGCTAAGGTCAAGTTGCAGTATCAATGCGCTTTTGCCTTTGCTGAAAAGATCATAGAGGTGGTTTAGTATGGAAGCTATAACGGTTTCTGTGCTGTATCCTTTCCTGAAGCCTGATTGGTGTTCACTGAGGGTGTTAAATTTGTGTAGGTAGTCTGTTAGTTGTAGGTTGACCAATCCTTCCTGTAGCTTTGTGAAAAGGGGAATGCTAGCTATGGGTCTGTAATTGGATGTTAGTAAAGAGATAGAGTGCAGATATACACATTGAGAATACGATGCACAGAAGATTTCTACATTTACCCACATTTCAGGGACCTATTCTGTGAGAGGGGTTAGGGCAGGAACAAACACGCATAGATTTGTATTTTCAAAATACATTATGTTTTAAAATAATAATAAATATCCACAGAATAAGAAGGGGCAGTGCAGTAGACACTTTAGGTAATTTTCAAAGTAACAGTACTTTTGGATGTTGAAGCTATGTGGGTAGTTTGAAAATAGCTCTCAGGGAGGATCATTTTCAAAGGTATTTCCATAGGTAAAGCAGTGCTTTCCAGGCAGAAATGGCCACTTACAAAATCACCTGTCCTATAAGCAGATCAGACAAACATATGTGAGTGCAGGTTACATACATGGAGATTTATCTGTTGTTTGAAGAGGTGTTTTTAAAGATGAAGGTGGGGAATTCTCACTTAAACATGCACTTTTCAAAGTACGAGGCTCTGATGCACAAAAGCTTTCTGTGACAATAAGACTCATAAAAACAATCTTACTGTTAAGGAAAGCTCTCCTGCCAATGCACAAAAGGGTTCTCCATGGCTGCTACCGATCGTTGTAGCAGCCAATGAGAACCCTATGCAAATGCATTACAAGGAGCTCATTAGTATTCTAATGAGCTCTCCTTGTGATGCACTAAAGGAAACATTTCCCCCCAGCATCGATAATCAGTGCCAAAATTTTCTGGTAGCTCTGGAGAACACACGTACAGCAGGTGCGCCCATTAAAATAAAATTAATTTTTAATTAATTAATTAATTTTAAAAAGCAGGAAGTGACCCCCGTCCCCCTCCTGCTAAGCCCACAAGGACAGCCCCCTGTTCCCCTCCCAACAAGCCCCTCCATCCCCCCCAAAGGTACAGAAATGTCAGAGGGAGGGTCCTTGAGGTGGGAGGGGGTCTAACCCGACCCCAGCCCACTAGACCACCAGGGTTTTTTTTTGGAGGGGTGAAGGGGCTCTGCAGGCTCAGCAGGATGGGGAACGGGGGGCTGTCTGTGAACTTGGGGGGGATCATGGGGGGATTCATACAGCTCCTACTCTGCCTGCTGGCTCAGGGGAATCCCCGAATAGCTGAGCTGGCAGGACTCCCTGAAGCCACCATTCAGTGGCTTCAGGGCCTCTCCTGCCGTTCAGCTGTTTAGGGCTTCCCCTTCTGGTTCAGCTGGTAGCCAAGCCGGCAGGGGAAGCCCCAAACAGCTGAGTGGCAGGGGAAGCCTTGAAGCCACTGATCAGCGGCTTTGGAAGTCCTGTTGGCTCAGTTGTTCGTGGATCCTCCTGCCATTTAGCCAGCAGGGAGAGCAGGAGATGCAGTTTTTTTGGGGGGGTTTCTCAGGATGCACTGACAGAAGGGGGGGCGCGGAGCTGTGCCTAGCGATTGTTCTGAGCAGATGCCAGGCACAGTCCCTCCCCCTTTTACCAGGGCTGCTCCGCACGAATAGCATACATAGAATTTGAATGCTATTTGTACAGAACATCACCTGCTGGAAAAAAACTCGCTTCTACCATGGTATTTTTGTACTGTGGTGTCAGAGTTTTGTGCATCCTGCCCTGAGTGTATATACAGAATTTTACTCATAATAACATGTTTAGGTGTGTGTGAGTGGGTTCCCTGAGCTGATTTTCAAAGTGGAGGTGCCTGCCTACGTTTGCTTTGAAAATCCCAGAAACTCATCACAAAGAAACAAATATGTTCCAGTTTTTACCTGTACACAGAGTTATAAAATTCCCCTTAAGTGAGTTAGTTTTAACACCTGCTGTATCCTAAATGTATTAGGACCAAGGTCAAGGTGCTTAAAGTAAACCAATGCATCCTTCTCCTTCTAGTGAGTTGAAAGAATCCCGTGCAGACAGGAAGGGATGCATTTGAATGGCAAAACCTGTTGCAAGAGTGCTCAACAGACACATTTCCTATCTACCTCTATGCAGGTGCTCGCATTCTTCTACTCAGTGGCATAGTAATGGGGTCCTCCACAGGCGCCCTCTTCCTCGGGCGCCGACAACATTCCTTCTCTCTGCCCCCCTTCCCACTCCTTCCCCTGCTGCGTGCATGTGCTTTTTTAACATCAGTGCCAGCTGCCACCAACTTACTGCCCACGCCAGCTTTGGTTTTCTCTGTCTGAGAGGAAGTGACGGCAGTGAGAGCGCCGAAGCCAACACGGGCAGTAAGTTGGTGGCTGTGGCGCCGAAGTTAAAAAGGTACAGGGAAGGGGCGCATGCATGCAGCAAGGAGGAGTGTGAGTTGGGAAGATGGCCCGCCCCGGGCGCCGCTCACCCTCCCTAAGCCACTGGTTCTACTTGGGTAATGCCAGTGGGGTACCAAGGAAAAGTTGACCATAAGGAAGAGACACATACAGAGCTCCAGCAGGGAAGAAAATCAGTGGATCACTAGACCAATCAAGGAAGATGGTTTCTAGGATTCCTTTGAAACAAATCAGATACCATAAAATCCCACACTAGAGTGTTTTTAAGAGAACAAGGAGGTTAAAGGGTCTCAGAAACCAACTTGGATAAGAGCATTCTGTCCAATACCAAGCTTTTTAACAGTTCATCCTATATAATAAAACGCTAGACGCGCATGCGCACTAAGACTTGCGTGATCTGTAATCCCTGATCTGTGAGATGTAGGTCTGTGGCATTGCAGGAGTGCGCATGCACATCTACGGTTCTTTCTTTGTCGTTGTCTTCGCTCCTCCACCCCCTAATCCCCGTTGAGCCTCCCACCCGGTCGCCTCCAGAAGTCCGCTCAACTTCTCCAACACCGGAAGGCCCCGAGCCCAAGTCGACTGCTGCTGCTCATGCTGAGGAGCGCGGTGTACAGGCGCTGAATGGCGGCGGCTCCGGGCCTTCTCCTCCCGCACAGGCCTCTCCGCCAAACATGCTCCAAGCACAGCGCGGCGCTGTATGGGAAACAGAGTACCACGCTCGACACAGACCAAACTCCCACTGGACCAGTCGCGTGAAGCTCCGGCTCCAGGAGAGGCGGGTTCAGGCCGTGCCCCACCATACATGTTCACGGCGCTTCTGTCACACTATGTTAGACATCTATAAGCCGAAGAACTTCGCCGCGTTCCCGGCCGATTACAGTAAGGTAACAGTTGGTCGGTCGCTTCCTTCCCCCCCCAGCCTCGACTCGCGCTCTTTCTTTCAGCTTGCGCTTGCCCAGGTGAGCGTTGCTTCCTGCTATCGGATGTCACGCAGGCGACATAGGGTCCTCCCCACTGAGAAATACTACAAGAACAGAGACTGAGAAAAAGAGAAGGCATAAAGGAGTAGACAATTGCAGTTAGCTTCAAAATTAAAGGCAGGGGGACAGGGGGAGCAGGAAGAGGTGCTGATGGACAGGGGGGGGAAGGAAGAAGTGCTGATGGACAGTGGGGGAAAAAAAGGAAGGCAGGCCTACTGCTGGACAGGGGGAGCAGGAAAAGGTGCTGATGGACAGGGGGGAAAATAAAGGGAGGCCTACTGCTGGACAGGGGGTGCAGGAAGAGGTACTGATGCACAGGGGGAGGTAAAACAAAGGGAGAAGGGTTGCTGCTGGATAAGGGGAGCAGTGAAGGGGTGGTGGTGGACACAGGGGAGGTAAAAGGAAGGAATAATGGACAGGGGGAGCATGCAAGGGGTGGTTGTGGACAGCCAAGGAAAAAGAAAGCGACTAAGGAGAGAGAGAGAGAAAGAAATAAAAACACATATTCTAGCACCCGTTAATGTAACGGGCTATAAAGCTAGTAAGAATATAAGAACATAAGAATTGTCGCTGCTGGGTCAGACCAGTGGTCCATCGCGCCCAGCAGTCCGCTCATACGGAGGCCCCCAGGTCGAAGACCTGTACCCTAACTGAGACCGGCCCTACCTGCGTTCATTCCGGTTCAGCAGAAACTTGTCCAACCTTGTCTTGAATCCCTGGAGCATGTTTTCCCTTATAACAGGCTCCGAGAGAGCATTCCAGTTCTCCACCATTCTCTGGGTGAAGAAGAACTTCTTTACGTTCGTACGGAATCTATCCCATTTTAACTTCAGAGAGTGCCCTCTCGTTCTCTCTACCTTGGAGAGGGTGAATAACCTGTCTTTATCCACTAAGTCTATTTCCTTCATTATCTTGAATGTTTCAATCATGTCTCCTCTCAGACTCCTCTTTTCAAGGGAGAACAGGCCCAGCATCTCTAATCTCTCACTGTACGGCAACTCCTCCAACCCCTTAACCAATTTAGTTGCTCTTCTCTGGACCCTTTCGAGTAGTACCATGTCCTTCTTCATGTATGGCGACCAGTGCTAGACGCAGTATTCCAAGTGAGGGCGTACCATAGCCTGGTACAGTGGCATGATAACCCTCTCCGATCTGTTCGTGATCCCCTTCTTAATCATTTCTAGCATTCTTTTTGCCCTTTACGCTGCCGCTGCGCATTGTGCAGACGGCTTCATTGACTTGTCGACCAGTACTCCCAGGTCTCTTTCCTGGGGGGTCTCTCCTAGTACTGCCCTGGACATCTTGTATTTGTGTGTGGGATTTTTGATACCAACATGCATTGCCTTACACTTATCCACTTTGAACCTCATTTGCCATGTCGCTGCCCATTTCTCGAGTGTGGTCATAATTTCCATCATAGACCCATATAACCACCTCCTCCTTTTTTGTGTTCCATTTAGAAATTACTGTATTGTAATTTTTTATTTTTCAACTTTTATATAAATCAGCAGTAAAAGTTACTTATCTTTTTTTTTTTTTAATTCTTTATTCATTTTCAAATTTGCAATAAGGGTAACAATATATCCAAACAAATTAACAATAAATATAACACTTAATAATCATCTATGGTGCAAATAATATGCTCTTATCTCCCACCCTTCTCACCCTTTCTTATTATATAATCAATACCTTATACAATATGTAACAATAAATTTACCCTCCACTCCCCCCCTCACAAACAAACTTGTAGATTTAAGGGAAAAAAAAGAAAATAAAATGTCATCTAATCGGTACAATACTTTGTAAATGGCTCCCACACATAAAAGTTACTTATCTTAATGTACAGAGTTTCTAACAAGCCCTAAATGAGACGGGATATCAGATTTAATATAGGCAGAGTGTCCTGATTACCCTTGAAAAAGCCACAATGGTGGTGAAACGGGTCTCTGTCGGGCTTGTTAGAAACTCTGCACATTAAGATGAGTAACTTTTACTGCTGATTGATATAAAAGTGGAAAAATAAAAAATTATAATACAGTAATTTCTAAATGGAAAACAAAAAAAAAGAGGAGGTAGTTATGGGTCTATGATGGAAATTATGAACCGTTAAAAAGCTTGGTATTGGACAGAATGCTCTTATCCAAGTTGGTTTCTGAAACCCTTTAACCTCCTTGTTCTCTTAAAAATGCTCTAGTGTGGGATTGTTTGGTATCTGTGAAGAAAATCAGTGGCCCTGCACTGGAAGCTTAAAAAGGAAATAAGGTCCTACACTGGGACCGGGAGGAGGAACTAACAAGACATAGCAATTATTTTTGAATTCCGCATATAATATGTTCATATAATGATTCAAAATGTTATGTGATCGTGGCACCGAGATACCCCCCTCTTCAAACCCAGCATGCACCCAAAAAGAGGGAGAAAAAGCCTCAGACTAATGTAGCAGTATAGAACCAAAAGGTAGAAATCTAAACTGCTTTTGATACTTTCACTGGCAAAAAAAACTCCCTCACAGAACAGCTCAGGTTTAGAAAAGGGCAAAGTCACCCGGAGGCACGTTCAAGGACTTAGCTGACAAAAGACAACTTGAGCTCCAACACTGTCACGTCTTCTCCAATCTCCCATATTATATGTTGTGCATCCTTGTATAATTTGTTAGCATATAAAGGGTTATCACATGGCTCCATAAAAAGGAGGATGGATTGAGACATCTGGATTTAACTTCAACTGACAGCAATGGAAGTAATGCCCGGATGTCTCAATCCGTCTTCTTTTTTCTGGAGCCATATGGCAACTCTACGCATATACCTGCAACAAGTTCAGTGTGGATCACATATTATAAACCAGGGCATACCCAGAAATTACAATAATTTCAGATAATATCTCTTATTTCACAATACAAATTTTGTGAATAAGAAACGATTTCAAAGACTTCCTATAAACTTTATAATCTGCAATAACTTTATGCTGAGAAAGCAATGATCTCCACACTTGAGCAGCCTGAGAGAAAAAGAGGAATTAAACAATCTCCTCAAATGTTGCCCTCTAAAAATAGGAAAATAGAAGGGCAGATAGAACGAAGCCTGTATGCAAAATCTTAAACAAACAAAAAAACCCCAATAAAAATTAAACAAAACCCATGCCTTAACCAGAAGCCAGTGTAGATGCTTAATCAGACTGTATAACAGACTTGATCAATTCCAGTGAATATCTTATATAGGCAAGGAGGAACTGAGGCCCTACACAGGGCTAGAAAGGGGAACTGAGACCTGAAGGAGAAATGAAGCCCTCGGGGCTGGGAGAAGGATCTGAAGCTCTGCACTGCAGCTGGAAATAGGAAAAGTGGCTTAGTGAGGGCGATGGTGCCCCTCCCTGCCCTCTTCTCCACTTCACCTGCATTGGCTCTCCCTCTGATGTCACTTCCTAGGCGTGGGACCCGGAAATAGCATCAGAAGGAGAACCGATGCTGGCGCGACTAGCAGGTTGGAGTTGCTAATCACGCCAATGAAGAGCCAAAGGTACAGTGGGAGGGGGAGTGAAGGCA
This sequence comes from Geotrypetes seraphini, assembly GCF_902459505.1. Classification (NCBI taxonomy): domain Eukaryota; kingdom Metazoa; phylum Chordata; class Amphibia; order Gymnophiona; family Dermophiidae; genus Geotrypetes; species Geotrypetes seraphini. The sequence continues at coordinate 132,999,807 of NC_047091.1, forward strand.
TGCGCAAACGGTGGAGAGGAAGATGGGTGCCGATGCCCCCAACATGACAGCGCCTGGGGTGGTCCGCACCCCCCCCTTACTACGCCACTGCATAGGCTTTGCACATAAAACTCTGGAATAACAAGTTTATGTTATTCAATCATTTTCAAACATAGGGATTGTTATTCAAAGTGATTTAACTGGTCAGAAATGTTTCCACCTAAATGATACCACAAACAAGGATGCAACTGATTTCAATAACTTCCTCACTTCTTTAGGCTTTCCCCCCCCTTTCCCCCCCCCCCCCCCCCGGCACTCTCTCCAACTCATGAAAAGGGGCACACGCTAGACATCATCAGTTTCCTCGATCTCACCGATTACAAAACTTCGGTCGATGACACTCGTTGGGAACATGTCCCTTGGTCCGACCACTTCCTAGGGGCTTTTTGCCTCCCCATTTTCATGTCTCACCTTGGGTCCCCACCTTGTTCCTCAAACCCCATTACCTTCCGAAAAAAATTGCTAGCGAACTGTTCTGGACCAAATTTCTCAATCTAATCTCCACCATTCCTAACCCTCCAAACCCTGAATCCAGCTGGCACAACTGGATCACCCTTTCTGAGACCACCTACCACTCCCTCGCACCACTATCCACTAAAATTGTCTCCTACTCCCGCAAGGCCCCTTGGCACCTTCCATACCACAAAGAACTGAAGCAGAAATGTCGAATACTGGAACGCAAATGGAAAAAATCTAAATCCCCCACAGACAGACAGTCCTGGAGGGTTAATATTAAGTCCTACAATACTGAGCTAAAAAAAGCAAGGAAGAACTACTACGGTAACAAAATCTCCAGATCCAACAACCAAAGTAATACATTGTTCAACATCTGGCGCCCCATATCCTCTAAACATGACGCTACCACACTCCCCTCCTCTCCATCTGCAGACGATCTAGCAAAATTCTTCAATGAGAAAGTCACTACCTTACGATGCTCGTTCCCAACAGCACCCTCTTACAACTCTCTGGTGTCCACCGACTCCAACCCTACTCTAACTGTCGCCAACCATATTCCAGTCAACAGATCCTGGACTGCCTTCAAGCTCGTATCTGATTCCCAGGTCGCCAAACTCTGCCTCAAGTTGAAATCCTGCAACTGTACCTTGGACCCTTTCCCCTCCTACCTATACGAGAAAATTCCCACACAAGCCATCTCATCTCTCACCAAACTTATAAACTCTACCTTACTTTCAGGCCTATTCTCTGCAGAAATGGGACACATTGCCCTATCCCCACTACTGAAAAAAGTTGATTTAGACCCCTCCATACCATCCAGCTATCGCCCAATAGCAAATATTCCTCTCCTGACCAAGTTGCTGGAGTCCATCATATCTACCCAACTCTCATCCTCTCTTGAGAGATTCTCCATTCTCATACCCTACCAACATGGCTTCAGACCCAACTTCAGCACCGAATCCCTATTGGCCTCATTAATCTCAAAGGTCCAACAACTTCACTCTTGCAATAAGTTTGCTGTTCTTCTTCAATTCAACCTTTCTGCAGCTTTCGACATTGTCCATCATGATATACTAATTCTCCAACTTTCTGAAATTGGCATAAACTCAACAGTCTTAGATTGGTTCTCAAAATTCTTACGTTCCCGCTCCTACTTTGCTCCTCATCCCTCTCATGGAAACTGATTTGTGGAGTTCCTCAGGGTTCTCCTCTATCCCCGATTCTTTTCAATGTTTATATGTCCTTCCTGAAACTCCTCCAACTGTCCCCCTTGTAAACACTTTATACTTTACGCCGATGACATCCTTGTCCTCCTCGAGACCGACTCTAACCTCACCAATCTCTTTGAGAACATCTCCTCATGTATATTGAACCTCCAAGCCTGGGCCCTCACCATACAAATGAAATTAAACGAGACTAAAACAAAACTACTTTGGCTCGGCCCAAAATTAGATCATCTACCCACCCTCATCCCACTATCCTCTGGCACCACATTGCAGCTTGAGCACTCATGCAAAGTTCTGGGCATCATCATTGATTCCACACTGTCCTTCAACGACTACCTTAATTCCTTAGTAAAAAAATGCTTTTTCAATCTTCACATGTTAAGGAAAGTGAGATCCTGCTTCCATTATCAACACTTTGCTGTCCTCGTACAATCCATCATTCTTTCCATACTGGATTACTGTAACTCCATCTACTTAAGCCTAACAAAGAGAACCCTTCATAGACTCCAGCGGACTCAGAACACCGCGGCTAAACTAATCTTCGCAAAAAGCAAATTTGACCACGTCTCCCCGCTTCTGTCTAAGTTTCACTGGCTCTCAGTAATCCTTAGGGTTCACTACAAATGCACCTGCCTAACCTTCAAGTCTCTACATGGCATCCTGCCTCCCCTTTTTCCACTATCTTGGAACTCCTCTAATCCTAACACCACCAGATCTGCTCAAAAATTCAAACTATCCTTCCCCTCTTTAAAAGGCATATCCCATGCAGGAAAATTAGGGACTTCCCTCTTCTTCAGGATCACTGAACTCTGGAACAGCTTTACTACCCCGCTTCAGAGCCTGACCTCCCTCCAACTCTTCCGAAAACATTTGAAAACTTGGCTTTTCTCTAAAATGTAATGACCCCTCCCTCTTCGATATACTAAGTTCCTCTAAACTTCTCTTTCTAAGTCCTTCTACTTTTCATTGTAGTTCCTTTCTATATCAATTCTTGTAAACCGTGCCGAGCTCTACTTCTGTGGAGATGATGCGGTATACAAACTTAAGGTTTAGTTTAGTTTAGTTTAGTTTAATTTCCTGAATGGTTAAATCACTTGTTCAGTGGCTAACTGGCCACATTCGGCAGCACTTAACCAGTTAGCACCTGACTCAAAACCGGCTATTTTTGGAGCATTCCAGGGGTTTGGAGTTAACATTTGGCTGGTTAAGTGCCAATATTCAGCATTTAAGCAGTTAAGATAACCACATAAATAGGACCACATAACATAAGAACATAAAGATAAGATTGATTTTTATGTTAAGGTAATTAGGTTTTCTATTCCACCTTTATGTATTCAATTCAAGGTCAGATTACATTACAAGGGCTGGGTCAGTTACCCAGGAAGTTACAATGGACAATTTGACACGGACATTCAGTAGAGTTGCTAATGCAGGTAGATCAGTACAGTTATTATTAATATATTTAGATCATAGTTACAAATTCAAATAGATCATCGTTGGCTCATCATTATGTCCCAGGAGTTGCATTGGACAGTTTAGAAATGGGCTTTTACAATTACCATTATAGCTACTTTTGGGTTGGCTCCCTGTCTTGGTACAGAAATGTTTTAAAAAGTTTTCTGAGCCTGAGATAGTGGTCACAAGATCATAGTGTAAGTGGTAGTTGGGTCCAGCATTTTGCTAATTGATACTGATAAGGTAATTTGTCTGGTAGACTTGATATTGTTCCATGCTGGGAATTTTAAGTGGAAAAGATTTCTGGTGGAATATCTGTTGGAGGCACCTTGGAGTAGGGTGGCCAACTCTGTTAGATTGTTGGGGCATTCCTTGTCAGGATCTTAACAGACAGTGATGCCTAATTTAAACTTGATCGTTGCGGTTATTTGCAGCCAATGTAGTTCCATATAGTAGGGCTGTAGGTGTTCCAATTTCAATAGTCCATGGCCTGACCCAATAAGGCTATTCTTATGTTCTTATGTAATTCTTACTGCTGCATTTTGAACTAGTTTTAGATGTGATAGCAATATTTTAGAGCAAAGTAGTCTAGTTGAGATAGGATTAGGGATTGCACTAAAATTCGGAAAACCTCTGTTTCAAAGTATTTTCTGATGGATCTTAGCTTTCTCATCACAAAGAAAGATTGTTTTATTATTAATTGTACGTGGCTGTTCATGGATAGGTGGTTATCAATTTCTATTCCTAAGATTCGGGGATGTAGTTCTAATGGAAAGTCTGTGTTGTCTACTGTAATCCTTGGAGTGTAGCATGGGTCAGTTGAGGGTCCTAGCCAAAGGAATTTGTTTTTGTTCTTATTTAGCTTGAGGCAGTGAGTTGAGGTAGTTTTCTATGATGTGGACACATTTTATGACAGTGGTGAGGGCGTTGGCTAAGGTAGCCGTTACAAGCAGCATGATCGTTATGTCGTCTCCATAGGTGAAATGATTTATTCATTTGAGATCTAGGTTGGTTCTCAAGGATTGTATTAGAAGGTTGAACACTAATGCTGAGAGTAGCTGATTAAGTGCTGAATAATTGCTATGATTTTGTCAGCTCTGTAAAGTTCAATGCTGGAGCCCAGACATGACCTGACAATAAATTTCTGGGTGTAAAGCTAAATGCTGCCAGCTGAATATTGATTTCAAAGAATTTAAAAGAAAATGTTTAAGAACACATTCTTCTTTGTTTTATTATTAGGGCTATTACAATGCAATGGGTGTCTGCTTTGTCTGCAGAAAGGTGCCAGAAAACTAAAGGAAACAAAAAATGGACAAGACGTACCAAGATCATTACTAATGGTCCAGGTCTCATCATAGTCAAAGTGGACATCTCCCTCACGATGGGTCTTAGGGAAGAATGCATGAGCCAGGATCCCCCCGGGCCCATCAAATGGCAGATGGTCACCATGCCAGTACCTGCAAGGGAAGAAGCAAGAACAAGTTTCCTTCTCTCATCCAATACCAAGGCATACAGTCTGGATACATGTGAACACACATAAATATGTTTATATACAGTATGTTCCTGTATGTGTTTTGTTTGTTGTACACATTAGTATATCAGAGCTGCCAAGTTATCTTGTTCCTGGAGGGAGATTTTAAATCAATCTTGGATTTCTAACAACTGTATCTTGTAAGGTCTGCAGCACTGATTTAAGTGGGCAGAATTGGAGACTACAAAGTAGTACACCATTATGAAATGTAAGTTCAAACCGAAGACTGGCCCAAAAGTCTTCCTCTTGGGACTGGATAGCTTAGCAGTTCTGGTATAGTACATGTCTTGGATTTTTCTATGGATAAATGAGGGATTGCAGATTCCTGGAGTAATATGTTTCTATGTGTGCATGCATTTGGAGGGGGGGGGGGCATCTGCCTAGCCCTGCTGCTTTCAGGAACAGTTGGAAAATGTGTTTTGCTAACAATGGGACCTCAAAAATGGTCCAGTAAAATATTATTGAAATTTTTGCAGCAGAAAACTGGAACAGTTGGTCACTTTTAAGCAGCATGTGGTAATTTCCCCCCCAATACAGTTCACATTACACATTAACAGTCCTTGTTTCCCCAGACTGCCCTAATCTGGTATCCTGGAGAGGTAGCTGCTGGAAGTAGGGCTATCTGTGAAGATCCAGTGCAGTAAATCCACTTCACTGGTCACTGAAAGAAGTGTCTTCTGAGCACCCAGCAAGCCTTGGCAGCCTCTAGTGGTCAATGTACTGAACTGCAGTTAAGACACAATAGTTTTGCCAGGCTCTCTTGCCTTGGTGTCTTCACTGTAGCCAGACAGCCAATTTTGGGTGGGTCTTTCTCTCCCCACCCCCACCAGCCTGTGCAGCAGTCTCCCTCTTTCCCTCCCTTCTCACCCTCTAGCCCGTGCTGTCTCTCTCTTTCTCTCCCTTCCCAACTCCCCACCCCATGCAGCGTTTGCTTCTTTTGAGGCTGACCTGAAAGCCTTTCCTCTGATGCAAAACAAAAATGCATCACAGTGAAGGCTCTGGATCAGCCGCCAGCAGCATATAGGAAGCACTGCTGGCAGCCTGTGGCTGCTGGGTGAACGGGTCTTAGCTCCAACTGGGTGAGCCAGGCCCGCCCAGGCTCACGCTGTGGCTATGCCCTTGCTACTGCCCTTCAGATTCAGGTTTTCTGCACAAGGCAGCACTAAAGAGAGAGTTAAGGGCTGGTCCACAAAGACTTTTCTTACATGGGGAAAAGGCTGAGTGGATCAGACCCTTAACAGAGCACAATATGCTCATATGCAATCGCAAGGAAATGTTGTTGCCACTCTGCTACAGGAAGACACAGAAATGGAGATTCACATTCAAATCCTTTTCCAAGCCTTCCTGTGTGATCCTGAGCAAGTCTCAAAAGTGTAGTTACTTACCTGTAACGTAGGTTCTCCGTGGACAGCAGGATAGACAGCCACATATGGGTGTTGTCCCAACACCTCCCAATTTGCGGATAAGCTCTCCAATAGCTCAGAGAGATTTTTTTTTTTTTTTTTTCTCTGAGCACGTGCAGTGCCCGGGCCCCACTGGGCATGCCCGAGCCCTACCCATTTCCCCCTGCTTCCCCCTAATCCCCAGGATGTTCCTAGCTGTGGCCAGGTTGGCCGTTTGGGGAGGCGGGTGGGTTGTGTGGCTGACTATCCTGCTGTCCACGGAGAACCTACGTTACAGGTAAGTAACTACACTTTCTCCTAGGACAAGCAGGATGAGTCATCCACATATGGGTGACTCCCTAGCCGAGGGATGTACCGACTGGACCTGCGCCTTAGCGCTTTGTGCATCCCTCACCTGGCTGTGGAGGCCGAGCCGGGCAGGGTAATCAGGCAAAGCAGGTAAAGTTGTGGAAACAAGGTTTTAGATAAAGTGCTGTGTTAACTGAGCAATAATACTCACAGAACAATGAACTGGTCAATGACAATCAATGAACAGTGAGAAACCAACTGGTCAACAGTGACCATTCGTACTTGCATGTGAGAATTCATACTTGCCTATTCCACATTCAGTCTAGACAGGAGTGCTGGAAGACCTACTTAACTCACAGAACAGCGAAAACTGGTCAATGACAATCAATGAACAGTGAGAAAACCAACTGGTCAACGGTGACAATTCATAACTGGTTAACAGTGACAAATCGTACTTGCATGTGAGAATTCATACTTGCCTATTCCACATTCAGTCTAGGAAGGAGTGCTGGAAGACCTACTTAATCAATATCTATAATACCCTACTTGAACAGTGTTTGTCGATATTTATAACACCCTACTTGATCAGTGTTTGTCAAGGCTGTGCTAGTGGTTGCTGTCCCTCCCGGGAGGGAAGAGCCACTTCCAAGACTGCTCGGCCGAATGCATTTGAGCGTGGAATGCTATTTTGAGGCAGTAGTGCTTGGTGAAGGTGTGCATGGAGGACCAAGTGGCTGCATCGCAGATGTCCCCTATTGGTGTGTGGTGCAGATGTGCCGTTGTGTTGGCTATGGTTCTGCGCTGGTGGGCGTTGGCTCCCACCTGCGGTTGATGCTGCGCTTTTCTATAGGTGAAGGGGATGCACTCTTATATCCAGCGCGATAGCCTGCGTTTGGTGGCCGGAAGTCCTGGTCTGTTTTGGTCGTAGGAGACGAACAATTGAGGCTTGTCTAATCTGCTGCATAGTCAGGGCCCGCACACAGTCCAGGAGGTGTTGCTGAGGTGGCAGTGTGCCTGATTGGCCAAACAGACCTTAGATTAAGTGGGGATGGGCGGACCCGCTATGCCTAAGGCCTGATTGGTCCAGGCTTCTAGAACCTGGGCCAATCAGGCCTTAGGCTTCGGTGGGATGGGCCGGGAAGGGGCGGGCCCGCTTCATTTCGACGAGGCGTGCCTGCCGGCTCAAGACGTGCAAGACCCATCTAAGAACAGGTTTGGTGGAGTGGAGGTTTGGGGGGGGTGCGTCTTCGGGCAGGAGGGATTGGGCACCCTCCTGCCAGCTATCGATATTGTCGGAGGGGGGGATCGGTAATGTCGGGGGGGGGGGGCGGTCAGTAGTGTCGGGGGGGCGGTCGTTAGTGTCGGGGGGGGTGCGTCTTCGGGCAGAGGGTTTGGGCCCCCTCCTGGTCAGGGGGCCGCGGCCCGCTATACTTATAGCGGCAGAGAGATCCCTTGCCGCGATAAGTATAGCGGCCGCGTCTACTTACAATGTAGGCCAGCATTTTGCTGGCCTACATTTTAAGCTTCTCCTCTACTAGGGAGACGCGTAGGGCCGCCTAGGTTCAGCCTAAGGCCCGCCTAAGGCCCTTAGACGAGCTTAGGCATCTTGCGGGTCTCCCTAGGCTCCCGGAGGTGCCTTCAGGCTTGCCTGGGGAGCATTTTTTTTTTTAAAACGTGCATCCCGATTGGCTGATTAGACAGCTGTAGGACGCCTAAAATCAGGATGCACTTTAGAGAATCAGGGCCTCAGTGTTTTGATGACTGCCACCAGCATTATCCCTGGAAATTCAGTACCAGCCCATATCTGGGCTTCAACATTGAATTTACAGGTATGCGAGAGCGACAAAAACATAGTTGGTTAAGTGTGATATTCAGCACTTAACTGGCTATAGTGAACCACATAAAGATAGGGCTGACTTTTATGTGGTCCTATTTAAGTGGTTACCTTGGCCAATTAAGTGCTAAATACTGGCACTTAACCAGACAAGTAATCACTCTGCCCCCAGAATGCTCCAAAAATAGCCAGTTTAGGTTTGGGTGCTAACCAGACATTTTCAGTGGCACTATCTGGTTAAATGCAGTTGAATATGCCCGGTTAGCCCCAGATAGGTGATTTAAATGGCCAGGAGCCTCTCCTGGCCATCTGCATCAATTTAAATATCAAGCCCACTAATATTTGAACAGGAAGTATACTTTTTGAAGGCAGCTCCACAGATAGAGCAACATTTTACCTGCAGAAATGGCCTCTTATAAGAAAGCCTACGTGATGTGCAGGCACGTAAATATACCCCCATACAGTCTGTATCGGCACACGTTTACTGGCTGCTTAAGTAGGTGGGGGAGGGGTTTGTACTTATGTGCATATTTTTGGATGTTGGGGCATGCGTATGTAATTTATCCAAACAATTTGTGCACCATGATTAGCAGAAATAAATGTGAGCCCATAGTTTTCCTGGGGTCATACATGTGCTGCTATATAATTACCCCACAGTACACAGACATCAAACACAGATGGAAAGTAAGAGGATTCCATTTGCCAAGGACACATTCTCAAAGGTTAAATATTTCCATCATTAAAAAAGGAAACATTTGTGATTTTCAAGAATTGCTATGAGGTGATGCAGCTGAAGTCTCTACAGGTCAACAGCATGGTTAGGAGGGGGTTGCCATTGAAGCGGATACAGATAAATCACCTTGATAAGGAGAAGATGATCTTCCTGTGAGCATGTCTCATGTTTGTAATGAAGGAAAGAGGAAAAAGGTTTCCCCCGTCATGGATTTCCCTCAGGAAAAGATTTATGTAATGATTTTGTATGTATGTGTCTTATGTATCTTGCTGAATCAGTCTGGTATATATATTAAGGGTAATTGGTTATTAATGGGTGTAGATATAAGACCTTCTTAGATAGGACCCTAGCATTACTCATGTGTGAAAATTTCTGGATTTTTCATTTATAAGCTTTTCCTCCTTTAGGTCATAATGAAAATGTGGATTGGTGTTTTACAACTTAAATTTTTCCTGGGCTTTACATATTCAAGTACCCTTACATTCATACTTTAATCCTCAGTGTTTCTTTTTTATAAGTTAGTTTTAATAAAGTTGTGTTGATGATGTCAGTATGTTACAGAGAGTGCGCGACCTTTATACGGGGCTTTTTAACTGGGCCTCATTGTTCAGACGCCATTTAATGCTCTTTAATGTTTGGGCGGTGAGAGAGAACAAAATCTTTGATATTATTTTCTCTTCTTTCACTTTGAACAGATTGATTTACTGTGGAGTGTAAAACGTTTTTTTCAAGATTTCATTTGGAGGAAGTTTGGCTCTTGAAGAAGACAGCGAAACAGAGCTCTGTCGGGTATATCACTGACTTATCTTACACAGTTATGGACGGATCCAGCTTTTTTAATTCAGATAAGTTGAACCTTACCTGTGTTATATTGTATTGAACTTTCATGATATTTATTGCTACTTGTCACTTTGGCATTTTTTTCTCATTTTCCATAGATTGTGAACTTTGAGTATACATTGAAAGAGGGAGATGAATGAGTTTTTAAACTTTTTCATTTATTTAAGTTTTATCTAGCACATTTCAGCACTTAAGAGACAATATGATGTAACGGGCGAATTCATTTGGCCTTCAATAGCCATCACAAAGTTGTCAGCCTGGGGGATACTATCTAAGAGCATTATATTACGTTACAGTTCCCCGATACTGAAGTCTCTAAAGTTTTTTCTTCAAAGTTTTTTCTTCATAGATTTTACTTTTGTAGTTTTCTCTATAGGCTTTTCTTTCATAACCTTTTTAGTATTTTTTCTGAATTTACTCATTCATCTTTTCCCTCTTTCTTCAATTTATGAGCTGAGGTGTCCTTCTCTCCTCATATTTTTGCCGATTTTTTTGAGTTTTCTGTTTGAAATACGGCAGATTTTTTTTTTTTTTTTTCTATACATGAGCATTTGGTCACATGGTGAACTCAAGCCCTTTATGAAGTAGAAGCTTATCTTGTTTACTTCTTCATATCTCACCTAGTAAAATGAACAACAATGTCAGCCCGTCCTTCTTGAACTTCAGTGAATGATAACGGAGTTACATCACTCCAGACTTTCAGGGCATCAGCAAGAGTACGTCTTACTTTCACTGTGCTGAGCTGCCAAGGAAATCTGATAATTCTAAAGAAAGACAAGATACATTTATGTATAATTCCATAACAATAATTCAACACCTTCATTATTTCAATTATCTTCAATACCCTCATTACTACAATCACCTAACACCTCCATTATTACATCTGCCCTCAACTGCTCTATCATAATGGTCATTCTGAACATTCAAACATAGACAACCTTAGATACAGATATTATTTATCCCGTTTAGGACCTCAGCGGTGCTGTGAGAAGGTTTCATTCACAGATGTATAAGCACAGAAGTCTTCATCGGTCTCAATTTTTTATGTATTTTTTCATATATAAATTTTAATACTTCATTTAATAAATAAATTTTTGAAAAAAGTACTCATCTCTTTAGAGAAGCATAGCAGGGGTGAAGAGCCCCTGCTATGCTTCTCTAAAAGAGATGAGTACTTTTTTCAAAAATTTATTTATTAAATGAAGTATTAAAATGGGTATGGAAGGGTGATGGAAGGAGAGAAAGGGGGCAGATGCTGATGGAACTGGTGTGCAGGGAAAGGGGAGACAGACATAAGGGGGAAGGATACTAGATGGAATTAGGTTGGAGGAAAAGAAAGGGGGCAGTTGCTGATGGACATGGTATGTGGGGAAAGGATACTGGAGGAAATTGGGTTGGAGGGAAAGAAAGGGGGCAGATGCTCATGGAATTGGTGTGCAGGGAAAGGATACTGGAGGGAATTGGGTTGGATGGAAAAAGGGGGCTGATGCTGATGGAAGTGGGCGGAAGGGAGAGGAGAGAGTGAAATGCCATACCATGGGGATAAGGGAGAGGGAAGGGAAGAAAAGGAGAGAGATGCCAGACCATTGGAGGAGGGAAGGGAAGAAGATGGATGCCAGACTAATGGGGTGAAGGGAGAGATGGAAGGGGGAGACATAAAGTTTCTGGAAGGGGAATAGAAGGAGAGAAGATGCCATATAGAAGGGGCAGAGAGAGGGTAGACAGTGGATGAAAGGAAGAGAGTGACAAGAAGATGAGGAAAGCAGAAACCAGAGAAGACAAGGTAGAAAAAAAAATTATATTTCGCTGTTTCTGTGGTGTTGCATTGTATGCAGAGTCCAGCTTCTTGGTGGTTCAATTTAACCTTTGTCTATGTATTTCTATTTAATCCCCCCCCCCCTTTTACAAAACTGTAGAGCGTTTTTTTTAGTGCCGGCTATGGTGGTAACAGCTCTGATACTCAGAATTCTATGAGAGTCTGAGCTGTTACCACCATGGCTAAAACCCACACTACAGTTTTGTAAAAGGGGGAGGGGTTAGTTTGTGATTACATATTCCATACTAGGCGAAGGTGTTTTCTGTGTTCTGTGTGTTCGAAAGACACGGTTTTCTATTAGGATTGACTGTGCAGGATTGATCTGTACTACTCTGGTTTGTTTAATTTTACAATGGGAGCATTGATGTTGTACTGCTCACTGCAGTATGTAAGATGCTGCCTTTTCCTAGGTACACTCTTGTGTGACATGTGGATTGTTACTAAAAATCATGTTTTTCATACAGATGGGGGGGGGGGGTGTCAAAAAATGATGGGCCCCGGGTGTCACATAGGCTAGGTACACCACTGCCTCAGGGTGCTGAGGCTGTAGCTCTAACCATAAACCACACTCTTTTAGCTTTAGCTGTTTTATGAGCAGTTATTCCCAGGATGTGCTTAGATCCGAGAAGGAACAAATACATTCCTTCCTCCATATTCATGAGAGTTAGGTGCAAAGCTGGCCTACAAATAAGAAAAATTTGCAAATAACTTTTGGGCTGACTCTGACCCACCCCTGCCTCCCTCCTGGACCTTTCCACACCTTACTTTTAAAGCCTGGTGGTCTAGCAGTGAATTGGTGCAGGAGTAATCTTCCTACACTCCTGCCCCATGCAAAGTGGTGAACAAAAATGGCTGCCGCAAGATCCCGCTATAGTCTCGCGAGACCACAGGAATTCACGGAGCAGGCAGGCAGGGGCCCCACTTCACTACTAGACCACCAGGCTTTAAAGTAAGTTGTGGAGAGGTCCAGGAGACAGGAAGGAGGCGGGGGTGGGTCAAGGTTTAGAAACTTGCAAATAACCGAAGTCTCAAGTCCTAAAGCCCTGAATATGGAGGGGGGCCTGTACACACTGATTTCATCTTCAAATCTATACATAAAAAAATCTGCAGAAAAAGTAGAAGAAAATGTCTGCAGATACTGCAAAGTGAAAATAGACATGTACTTTCACTTTGAAACTTGGTGGAAAGACCACAGGTAGAAAATAGCTGTGGACTAGTATGGAAATTGCTCTATGATGTATCAGTGGCCGCTGATCTCTCTCCTATAGCAGCTGTGGCACTTCTTGGCTTTCTTTTCTACCTAGAACTATGAGCATATATTGTAATAGCTCCTGGAAATTATTTATATAAAATGTTTCATTTTCTTCCTCAGTTATCCTTAAGCAGTGGTCTTCACTAATTTTCAAGCGAGAGCCATTTTGGGTCCAAAAGGGCTGAAGGAGAGCCAATAAATATCTTCCTACTTGGGGCCATGATGCCAATAGCACTTCTCGACATTCCTCTCTCTCTGCCCTTCTCCTTCTCTCCATCCATGTGCACCATCTCCTCCCTCTCTCTGCCCTTCTCCTCCTCTCCATCCATGTGCACCATCCCCTCCATCTCTCTGCCCTTCCCCTCCTCTCCATCCATGTACACCATTGCCTCCCTCTCTCTGCTCGTCCCCTCCTTTCCATCCATGTGCACCATCTCCTCCCTCTCTCTGCCCTTCCCCTTTCCTCCACAGCTTTCTTCCCACTGAAGTCTGGCATCTTCTTTCTCTCCCCTCTCCCACCCCCTTCCCCATTGGGATCTGGTACTTTTTGTTTCTAACACTGCAGTCTTAAACTCTTCGGGCCGTGGGTAGTGTGAAGTAAACACGCTGCCTTCGGCGGCCCCAGAAGCTTTCCCTCTGCTACTGCTTTCTACTGATGGGACAAGAATCTGTAGCAGAGGGAAAGCTTCCAGGGCTGCTAAAGGTAGCAAGTTTACTTCATCCATGTGCACCATCCGCTCCTTCTCTCTGCCCTTCCCCTCTTCTCCATCTATGGGCACCATCCCCTCCCTCTCTCTGCCCTTCCCCTCCTCTCCATGTGCACTTTAGCCTTCCTCTCTGCCCTTCCCCTTCTCTCCATCCATGTGCACCATCTCCTCCCTCTCTCTGCCCTTCCCCTTCTTTCCATCCATATGCACCATTTCCTCCCTTTCTCTGCCCTTCTCCTCCTCTCCATCCATGTGCACCATCTCCTCCCTTCCCCTCCTCTCCATTCATGTGCACCATCCCCTCCCTCTCTCTGCCCTTTCCTTCCTCTCCATCCATGTGCGCCATCTCCTCCCTCTCTCTGCCCTTCCCCTTTCCTCCACAGCTTTCTTCCTACTGAGGTCTGGCATCTTCTTTCTCTCCCCTCTCCCCCCCTTCCCCATTGGGATCTGGTACTTTTTGTGTCTAACACTGCAGTCCTACACTTTTCGGGCCATGTGTAGTGTGAAGTAAATGCGCTGCCTTCGGCGGCCCCAGAAGCTTTTCCTCTGCTACTGCTTCTTACTGCTGGGACAGGAATCTGTAGCAGAGGGAAGCTTCTGGGGCTGCTAAAGGTAGCAAGTTTACTTCATTCATACTGCCTGCAGCCCAAAGAGTGAAGGACTGCTGTGCTGGAAACAAAAAGTGCCAGATCCTGATGGGGGAATGATAATCTGCACAGGCTCCATGGGTCACCACAGAGATTTTGGAGGGCCATCATTGGCTCATGGGCCTTGCAATGAAGACCACTGCCCTAAAGGATATAGGAAAGACTCTCTGTTGGTATAGTGTTTACCATGCGATGGCGGCGAGGTGAGCAGTGGAGAGGGAGAGCTCCATGGAGGTGAGGGAGAGCTGTGTAATAGAGAGGTAGTGGGTGCTAAATTGAATGGCAGAGAGAAGGATGGGAACATAGGGATAAGAAAGCTGAACTCCATTCTCTATCAGCCTAACCAACAACATAATTATGTAACTGTGAAAAGAATCAATAAATTGTCTAGTCAGAAGAGAAATTATAAACAAGTGACAGCATAGGTATCGGAAGGGGGGCACAGGAGCCATGCCCCCCCCCCAAAAAAAAAACTGCGGAACCCCCCCCCCCAGGAATGCCATGGGAACAGGAACCATTCTCACGGCATTCCTGCGGACAGCCTCTTCTCTTCCCTCCACTTCTGACACACATACCTATCCTGCCGGCAATGCTTTGCCTTATACTCTAGCTAGCACTGCCAGCTAGCTGGCTGATTGAATCTCCTCTGTCTCTATAGCAGTTGCAGGCTATGCAGGAATATGAAGTTACTTAACCTTCCTGTTCCCACCAAGCTCATAGAGAAAGGGGAAGATGCTGGATGGAAGTGGAGAGGAGAGAGCTGAGACACTGGATGGAAGGGGATAGAGAAAGAAGGCATATACTAGATGAAAGAAAGGGCTAAAGAAAAAGGGTACACACTGGATGGGGGAAGAGGATAGAGTTAGTGAAATACTGGAGGGGGGTAAGGGAAAGAGGTGGCAAGCTGTAGGTAGGCACAGTGAAAAGAGGATAATTGAGGACTGGATAGTAAAGATAGAATTTAATCTAAGCAGAGGCAGAAAATAAATTGAAGAAAGCTGAAAGGAAAAGGAGGAGAGAAAAACAACAAACAGGAAATCCTGGCAAGAGAGTTAAGAGAAAACGAGGAAAGCAGAAAACAGAGACTGGGATTACAATTGGAAAAAAGCAAAGGTAGAAAATAAGAATTTTATTTTCCATTTAAGATAAAAATAGTGTTTTATATTTAAGGTAGCTGTGTTAATAAATGTTAATAAATAAAAATAGAAAGTGGAAATGACTAACTTTACCAAAGCTATATTCCTCAGGTCAGAACAAGATACCATAACAGCAGTATACTGTACTGAGCTGAGGAAAAGGGTTTTGGCCTTTGAAAACTAACTGAAAAATGTATTTAGTCCAATAAAATGGTATCATATTTTCCATTTCTTCTATTATTTGTATTTGTTAGTTTGTAATATAGTGATTGGAATATGTCAGTTTTTGAAATTTACATCTGCTATCTTTATACACTTCTCCCTCCGTATTCGCTGTGATAAGGGATTAACAGAACCGCAAATAACTTTTTCATATGTTATTCACTGTTTTCTATTAAAAACCATCATGAATATGATGAAACTGCAAATAACATGGTAGGAGACCTGGGTTGTTCCTGAAGGAGAGGCAAAACACGATGAAGAAAGTGCTGGGAATCAGCGATTTCTCTATGCAAGCTGACATAATTTGGGGGGGAGATGGCAGCAAGCTAACAAACGTGAATAATCAAAACCGCGATTGCTGAAATCGCGAATACGGAGGGAGAAGTGTAGTTTGCAAAGTACAGAGGTATGGTCACGTATCTCAAAATTATGTGGTTATCATTACATATTGTTAATGTTATATTGTGTGTATATGAAGAATGAATGGAAGAAATGACATTACAGTTAATACTATTATTATGGGGGCAGGGTCTGGGGCGGAGCTTTAGTGCTCCCCAAACAAAAAAGTGTTCCGCTGCCTATGAGTGACAGGACATGTAAAGAAACCTGGCTTTTGACTCAATTTTATTCAGTGCTGGATTGAGTTCAACTGATGCCCTAAACACAGCCCAACAATGGTATCCCTTGGCCCTTCAACTGCTTACCTGAAAAGATATTGACTCAGTAAGTGCTGAGAAATATTATTGTATGAAACAAAACATCATATATATTTGTAATGATTAGAAAAACTGTGAAATTCATGTTGGATAATGGATGTGATAGATGGCATTGAAAGAGTTAAAAGCTAAGGAGAAAAACTCTATAGTACTCCTTTTCCCTTGGTGCAGTAAGCACATGATTATTTTGCTTAATGGTTAATCCAGGGTTGATCTTACTTGTAAGTGAGGTTAGTCTTTTCCCAGCGGCCCCCTGAAAGCACAAATCTCTTCTGCCGGTTCCTGCCATGATGGCCATCAGGCTGGACTGGGAAATCAGGCACACCACAGCGGGGTGGGTTCCAGAGGTCTCTCTGATTCTGTTCAATGCCACCAAAGAAGCTCTGGAGAGGGGATGGATACTCCTTGGCATTATGCAGAGAGGAAAACCAGGAATTCTGTTCCTTCTGGAGTTTCCAAGCGTAGCCCTGAACACAAGGAACCAGTGAAGCAATCCGTTAACAATAAACCCCACACACAGATGGTGAGACCCACCCCTGTAGCTTCATTTCATTTAGGGCTGGCTTATGCATCAGGCAAGACTAGGCAGTCAACTGTGACAATAGCTTCAGGGAGACAACAAAGAGTAGCTGTAGTCAAAGCAAGGTATTAGGTCCTCCTCACAACCACAGAAACTCAAAGAAACATCAGCACATTCTTTTACTTCCATGAACAGTGGGGAATTTTCAAATGACTCATGCACCTGGGTAAATGACTTTTGGAACTTGCTTCATTATGCACCAGGGCTGCGGCCACACAGGGCAAAAGGGAAGCTGGGGTGCCAAAGTTGCACTCTTTTCATAGCTTCCCTTGCCTGCCCAACACAAGTGGATGGGGCAGCTGCATGCTGGGAGCATTTGGGGCATGCCACACAGGTAAGGTTACCAGAGGTTTGGCTTCCAAATCTGGGACACCTGGATGGGGATGGGTGGGGAAAGGTGTAACCTTTCCATTGCAATCTTCCACATTAAAAATTATAATTTCTTCATCTCTCCCCTCTGCTCTTCTAGTTCAGCTATCTCTACTTTTCGGTCCTTCCCCCACCTCTCTCTGCCCTTCCAGTAAGTCACCTGTATCTTTTTGTCTCTCTCTCCCATAATCCTTCCAGTGCAGCCATCTCCACTTCTCCACTTCCAGACCCAGTCCAGCACTATCAGCTCTCTCAACTCCCTTCTGGTTTTACATCTAATTCTCTTTACTTTCTCTACCTCCCCAGTCCTTCAATCTCCCTTTGCAGCTCAAGGCTCTTTCCATTGAAACAAAAAACATTAAGAAAAGTGTGGAATAACTTGTAAGTTTCAAGGCTCCATCCACATCCTTCTCTTCTTGGTTGGGGTGAGAACTTTTCAGCAGCCCCTCATATATGGCTTTATGAATGGGCACTGAAATATTTGAAGGTCTTACTGAGACTTTAAGTCGGTCATTATATGTGGGTTTTAGGCTGATATGAAATTTTTTTTATCGGTTATGTATTATAATGTGTTGTATGTTATTTATTTGATGCATTTTTATGTCTGTGATTTTATTGTAAGATACTTAATGGGATGGAAAATGTGAAAATAAGATGATATGATTATTGAATAAGTTGCAGCAGGAACAAGTGTGACCTTTACACACATGAGAGTAGCTGACATAATTGACAGCCGAGGTCAAGTGTGATATTACATAGGTGAGAACTGATATGCTTATGATGCTGGTAAGAGTTGTATTTTGCATGGGGTGCTATAATCACTTTTTCATTTACTAATTGCATGTTCTAATGCTGTTAATACATGCTATCTTCCACAGGGCCCACTGAAGTTGAGGAATAGCCTAATGGTTAAAACAGTGGGTTGACAGCCATGGCAGCTGCGATTCAGATCCTACTAATACTACTTGAGATCTGGAGCACTGCTTCAGGTACAAACTTAGGGGTCAATTTTATAACTTGGTGCCTCAGTGCGAGTGGACATTCTATAATGATGCCAAGATTGTTATTGAATGCAAGCTTAAAGTTGACATCAATGTGCCTTGACACATCGTTTTACACCAGCTCTGTGGCTATAGTAAGTTGCTGCAATGTGCAGTGTGTACAACTTATAGTATTCTCAAAGCAGGGGATATGCCCATATCTCACCCATGCTCCACCCACACATACACTCCCTTGCAGTTATACATTATGGGGCTCATAATCAAAAACCTAAGTTGGCATGTGGATGTCCTAATCACCATTTTCCTGGACATCTAGTGAGATGTTTCGTCCGCTGTGCGACGTGCTAAGGGTGGGCTTAATTTGGACATCTTGCAGCGATAATCAAACCTTTTCCAAGATGTTCTGAACAGAACTTAGACATTTTAGGCTAGACCTGTTATAGTCTCTGCTTGGACTGTCAACTTCCAGGAGAGCCAGTTGATGCTGTCCCAGTCCTTAGAGTCCCTGGGCCTTCACTTCGACATCTGCGTGTTTCTTTCTGAGACACACAGACTGTCTGGCTCCCGTGGCCTGTCCTTGTCTAAAGGTGATGGGGTCCTTGACAGCCTCCTTGGAGGCAGTCCCCTGGGCCACAGTGTATATGCTTCCTTTCCAGGAGTCCCTCCTCTCTCGGTGGTCTTCGTAGCATCATCCCCTTCAGCTTCCGCTCCCCTAAATGGTACAAGCTTGCACCAGTGTGGGATGGTGGCTTTAGGGGGAGGCTCTCCGCCAGGTCAGGCTTATTCAGATCTGAGTGGATGTCTATTATAATGGATGCCAGCCTGTCAGGTTGGGGTGCTCACTGTGGGGACTGCTCCATTCAGGGGCTCTGGACTCCTTCTCCTAAGTGTTCGTTGATCACTCATCTGGAGCTCCAAGCGATTTAGCTGTAATTACTCGCTCTCCAGCCCACTCTGGAAGGAACTGTGGTGCGAGTACTCTCTGACGCCACAGCATACGTAATTGGTCAAAGAGGCACAAGAAGTGCTCCCTTGAGCTGGCAAGCTCACATGCTGTTTCGTTGGATGGAATCTCTTCTTCTGTCACTATTGGCGGCCCTTGTGGCTGGAGTCGACAAAGTGTTGGCAGCCTTCCTCAATCGACCAGCCCTAGACCCGGGAGCATGATCCCTCTCATGGATGGCTTTCCATCTGCTTGTGCAGCGTTGAGAGCAACTCTTGCTGGGTTTGATGGCTTCAGCAGAGGACACGAAGGTCAGGCGCTTCTTCAGTCACAGACCAGAATGGAGGCTTAGGGATGAATGCCTTGTTTCAGCCCTGGATGGCTCATGAGCTTCTTTATATATTGCCTCTGTGGCCTCTGGATGGTCGGGTCATCCACTGGATGGTGACCCATCCCGACCTAGTGATTCTAGTTGCTCCAGACTGTCCGTGGTATGTGGATCTCGTACGTCTTCGACAGGACAGGAGGCTCCAACTCCCTCTTCATCACTACCTTCTCAGTCTGGGTTAGGTGCCGTGGAGCATCCGCAGCACTTGCTCTTACAGCATGGCTCTTGAGCTCTCAACCTTGATATAGTGCAGTTGTTCAGAGGTAGTCTTCTTGACATTTATGTGATTAAAGAAGCCCTCTTCTATGGTTTCTTATGCCACAGCCTGGAATGTTCTTCACAGTGGTTTGCTAAGGTCAAGGTGGAAACTGGGAGGGTTCCCATTTCCTTGGTCCAGGCTTATCTTCCGGCAGGCTTAGAGAGGGTTTTTGAAATTCAGGGTGCAGGCTTTTCATACTTCTGAGCATGCAGAGGCTTTAGTTTGATTACTGCTCATCCAGCTTTGTCCAGATTTATGAGAGGGGCGCTTCATTTCTGGCTTCCCTTGCATCATCCTTTCCCTTTGTGGAATCTTATTGTCATTCTTCAAACTTTGGGGAAACCCCTTTTGAGCTACTGATGGCAGCTATTTTTCTGGATCTGATGATCAAGACTGTCCTTCTGGCCATCATTGTCTTGGCACAATGGGTTTTTGGGTGCTTCAGGCTCTTTCATGTAGAGAACCCTTTCTCCATATTCTGGGCGCAGGAGTTGTTCTCTGTACTATACCTTCCTTTCTGCCAAAGGTGGTTTCCACCTTCCAGGATCACTCAAGAGGTTTGTTTGCCTGCATTTCCTTCCTCAGGTTCAGAGCAACAATTTAGATGTCAGGAGAGTTTTGCTCCACTATTTGGAGAGGACTAATAATTTTTGGCTGTCTGATCTTCTATTTTTCCTGACTGCTGCACTTCGCCGTGTTTGGCTGGTGTTCAATTCTTTGATGGCTCAATGGGTTTGATTGTTCATTTTCCGAGTCTGTTTACATTTCCTTCCGCTAAATTATGTTGTTACAAAAGATTTCTGGAGAGAACTCTCTCTTTTCAAGCTGCCAAATTGAATGATTGGTTTGGTAAAATTATGCTAGGATCCTCTTCTTATCTTGATTTTAGAAAACTATTGAAGACCCAACTGTTTGAAAAATTTGTATCCTAACTGGTTGTTTTAATTCTATCCTTCCGTCTTGCAATGTATCTTCTTTTAAATTGTATTTTTACTGCATGGTCGATTCTTATTTGTTGTAATTCGCTTAGAACCATTCTTTTAAATTGCATTTTTCTTTTAAATCATATTTTTTACAGTAGGACCAATTCTTATTTATTGTATTTTATTTTGAATTGTTTTTTCCTTTTAAATTGTACTCCACTGTATGACTTGTGCTTATTTGTTGTAAACCGCCTAGAACCATTTTTGGTCAGGTGGTATAAAAAAATAAAATTATTATTATTATTACATAGCCCTTGGCAAGCAGCTGCTGGTTTCTCTTACAGCCCATTCGACTAGAAGTGTTGCTGCATCGTGGGCGGAGTCCATGAAATTTGCAGGGCAGCTACTCGGTCCTTTCTTCATACCTTTCCTGGTTTTACAATGTGGATGTGGCAGCTCATTCGGATGCCATTTTTTGGGTCCTCGGATGCTGTTTTTTGGGATCTCTGTGTTTAAGGCAGGCTCGTTTGTCGCTCCCTAGCTGCTACTATTGCTTTGGTACGTCACCTAGCATATGGAATCTGGAAGAGACGTAACAGAATGGAAGATTAGGTTTTTAACTTCGATAATCTTCTTTCTGTTAGTCCCTGTAGGATTCCATATGACTTGCCTCTCTGTGTACGCTCAGTTGTTTAGAATAGCCTGCTTCTTTCTGCCTTGATTATTCTCCTTGCAGACTTGAGGTCTTTCCAGTCAGTTGATGGATCCTGTGAGCAGTTTTCCACTTCTGTGAGTATACTTTCCTGAAGGCTGTCTCATGTGGGTGCTCGCTGCACAAAGCAGGTTAGTTCTACATTGTTCCTCAATGTTTTGCTGGATTGACTTTGTGCCTGTTTATTACTTGTTTCATGTTTTGCAGAGCAGACCAGTTCAGAAATTGTTTGTGTTGCTGGAGATCTTCCCCCCGTACCCTATTTGTCCTGGATTTGTTCAGGTATATTGCTTGGCTTTGGAACTCAACTGGATATAGCTCTAGATCTGTCTAAGGGAGAGGAGCATGTGCTCAGAAAAGTATTGGATACTCCCAGATTGCGGGTTGGGATTGAACACCTAGTGTATGGAATCCTACAGGGACTAACAGAAAAAAGATTATCGAAGGTAAAAACTTAATCTTCCATTCTCTTCATCTTGATCTGCTTGGTGTGTTTCATAAATGCTGATTTATACACTACTAGTCTTTAAGCCCATTACATTAACAGGTGCTACAATATATGTCTGTCTTTCTTTCTGTCTCTCTTCCTCCTGTTGTCTTTCTTTTTGTCTGTCTCTCTCCCTGGCCCCCTTTATCTGTCTGTCTTTCTGTCTCTCTCCCTGCCCCTGTGTCTTTCTTCCTTTCTTTCTATCTCCCTCCCACTGTCTATCTTTCTTTCTTTCTCCCTCCCTCCTGCTGTCTTTCTTTCTTTCTATCTGTCTCTCTCCCTGCCCCCTATGCAGCAGCAGTATTTCCCTCCCCCTACTTCCCTGTGCAGCAGCCGCAGCAGCAGCATTCCCTCCCCCTCCATTTCCCTGTGCAGCAGCATTTCCCTCCCCCACCCCACTTCCCTGTGCAGCAGCAGCATTTCCCTCCCCCACTTACCGGTGCAGCAGCCACAGCAGCAGCATTCCCTCCCCCTCCATTTCCCTGTGCAGCAGCATTTCCCTCCTCCCCCCACTTCCCTGTGCAGCAGCCACAGCAGCATTCCCTCCCCCTCCATTTCCCTGTGCAGCAGCATTTCCCTCCCCCACTCTACTTCCCTGTGCAGCAGCAGCAGTATTTCCCTCCCCCTCCACTTCTCTGTGCAGCAGCAGCAGCAGCAGCAGCGGTATTTTCCTCCCCCTCCACGTCCCTGTGCAGAAGAAGCATTCCCCCTCATCTGTCCCTTCCTTTCCCTTCCCAGCAGCACGCAGCTAAAGCGGCTCCCTTAGTTCTTTGCCAGAGTTATTTTTAAGTTTAAAGCTGCTGCGGCGGCTCCTCTCACGATCCTCGCCTGCGTCAGAAACCTTCTCCGACGCAGGTGCAGCTCGTGAGAGGAGCCGCCACCGCGGCTTTGAACTTAAAAATAACTTCAGTTAGGGAGAGTAAGTGAGCTGGCCAGACCGCAGAACATTACCTTGGGATCCGCGAGTGTGGGGCCGTTGTCCCAAGCTAATAGAACCCTAAGCACGCATGCGCACTCCTACCTGCCACAGACCTACGGATCACGGATCATGCAGGTAGGAGTGCGTATGCACGCTTAGGGTTTTAGTATATAAGATGGGTCTGATTCTGTAAACGGTGCCTGCCACAGTAGGCACCTGCACCTGCAAAATGGGCACCTACTGCGTGTCAATCACTGGTAAGTGCCACGTCCAGAATTGCTTCTATTTTCTTCTGCAGATGCCTTAAATGTAGGCCAGCTTTTTACAGGCCTACATTTAAGACATCTGACTCACGCCTATGGACGCCTAAGGTCAATTGCAGAGTAAACCATCCCCCAAGCCAGCCTTAGGTGTCCATAAGAGTTCCTAGACGTCTCCGTACACATGCAGAAAATGCCTACATTGCAGGCATCCTTTGCCCCATTGATTTTTTAAAAAAATCGTGCATCCCAATTAGTCTGTTAGACGGCGTTAGGATGCCTACCATCGCCTACAATTGGGAAGCTGTTTTTAGAATAAGGCCCGATGGCACCGTATAGAGAATTGTGCCTCTGGGAACGTAGGGTTTTCCAGGCCTACATTTCCAGCACCTATCTTTGTCATGAATCTTACCTATGTAGGCATTTTATGGCACCTAACACCACTTTTGGGCATTAGCCACGCCCATAGTTGCATTAAGCACCATAAAGTGTCTACATAGGCGCAATTTCAATGCCTTTTATTTAGGCGCTGGTAGTAGCTTTAACTTTAATGTTTTTTACCATTTTAAACAGCGAATCACAATTAACTTAGGCGCAGATAGGGCACCTACCAGCAACTAAGTGTAGGTAACGTATACAATTTCCTCCTAAATGTGGATATTCTACAGGAGATAATCGGTTCTCTCCGCTGAATATTCACTGTTAGTGGTTAGAAGTTAACTGGCTATATCGCATAATAACTGGTAATTTTCAGGACTAACCGGCCAAGTTTAGCAGCCAAATTGGGCCCCACAAACAGCAGTCCTATCTTTGGCTACTATAAGCTTAACCCTTTCAGGACCAAGGGACATATTTGTCCCATAACTTTAAAATCCTATAAATTTTGATTGGGATAGTCTACAGTTCTAAATTTGATATGTACGGATTCCATATGATACTGCCTTTATGTAAACAAACTGGTTCCGACATTCATTCATTAGCGTCGTTGCCAGATTGACGAGAAGATTCACTTGCCACACTGTCCATAAGCCAGAAGTTTGATTTTTTAAATAAAAATAATGATATTTCACAAAAAAAATCAATTTTTTGGCATCTGCAAGCCCTTTTTACCATAAAAATGTCATCAAAACCACAAAAATTGGCCTACGATCCTTATGGTCCAGAAAGGGTTAACAGCCAGCACTAAGGGCTCCTTTTATCAAGCCCTGCTAGCGGTTTAACGTGCATAATAGCGCGCGTTAAACCGCCGGCCGCGCTAGCCGCTACCACCTCCTCATGAGCAGGCGGTAGTTTTTGGCCAGCGCAGGGGTTAGCGCTTGATGAAAAGTCGCGTGTGTTAACCCCGCTAGCGCGGCTTGATAAAAGGAGCCCTAAATATTGACTCAGACAATTACATTACATTACATTGGTATCTTCTATCCCGCCAATACCTTTCAGTTCTAGGCGGTTTACAACAAGAGTTGGCCTGCAAGCCAAAAACATACTAGATATTCAAAGCCAGTCACTGGAAACGGCTCGACATTGAATATCTGCAGTCAACACCATCTGCAGAGAGTTAGCCAGCCTGCCTCCCATGGTCTGAATATCAGCCCAATTGTTTTTGTGAACTAGTCTACCTCATGTCCTCTTTTATTTCAGTTATCTCCACTGTTTTTTCCCCTATTTACATATTTTGTTGAGTTTAAACATAGAAACATAGAAGATGACGGCAGATAAGGGCCATAGCCCATCAGGTCTGCCCACTCTACTGACCCACCCCCAAGTCTACTATCCTAGTGATCCCACTCCTGGTGACAGGTTCCCTTGGCTTAACCCTCTTATCCCACATGGGCATCCCATTTGCTCTTAAATTCTTGCACGCTGTTTGCCTCTATCACCTGCACCGGGAGCTCGTTCCAAGGATCAACCACTCTCTCGGTGAAGAAATATTTCCTGGTGTTGCCATGAAATTTCCCGCCCCTGAGTTTGAGCGGATGCCCTCTTGTGGCTGAGGGTCCTTTGAGAAAGAGAATCTCTTCTTCCATCTCGATACGGCCGGTAATATACTTAAACGTCTCGATCATTTCTCCTCTCTCCCTACGTTCCTCGAGTGAGTACAGCCGCAAATTTTTCAGCCTTTCCTCATACGATAGATCCTTGAGCCCCGAGACCATCCTGGTGGCCATCCGTTGCACCGACTCTACTCTCAGCACATCTTTTCGGTAGTGTGGCCTCCAGAATTGCACACAATATTCCAAATGAGGCCTCACCATGGTTCTGTATAATGGCATTATGACTTCAGGCTTCCGGCTGACGAAACTCCTGCAGATGCAACCTAACAACTGTCTTGCCTTAGATGAAGCCTTCTCCACATGATCAGCAGTTTTCATGTCTGCGCTGTTGATCACTCCCAAGCCTCGTTCTGTTGAAGTTCTAGCTCTGTTGAAGTTCTTCTCTTTCCCCCTCTTTTTAGTAAGCTGCAGTAGGGAGGTTTGCCATGGCCTGGAGCGCTAAATGCTCCGATGCTCAAAGAATTTCTAGGAGCGTCGGAACATTTAGCACTCTGGGCCACAATAGAAACCTCTCTTGCGGCTTAGTAAAAGAGGGCCTTTGTTTTTGTGTTGTTTACAAGTATTACTCATAGGAATAAAAATTATTATCTACAGGAACAAAACACCAAGAAATAATTTACTTGTATAAAAATATCCTGTAGTCTGACAAGAAGTTCTATTAAGACCCCGAATCTCTCTGATCGGGGCTGGAGTGGTATGCCTGTGTCTGCAGTGTACTGTCATCTGAGAGGGGATTCAGGTGAAGAGCGGATAGCTGGAGGGCCAGCTTTTGCTGTCTGGGGCTATTGTTGGGTGAGGTGTTCCGTAAACTGGTTTTCCTTGTGTCCTGGAGCCAGGGGCAGATTTTAAAAGCCTGCTCTGTGTTGATACTGCTGGATTCACTCACACTGTCTCATCCTTCAATTGCATGCTCCATTAAGACTGTCATCTGAACCATGAAGTTTCTTTCTCTCTCTCTTTGCTACATCTCAACATTAATTACTTAATAGCCATAAGTATTTTTTTTTCAGCATGATGTGAATCTGAGATAAAATTCCTTCTGGCCAAATACTTAGCAGAAGAGACAAGGGATAGCAGGAAGCTGAGTCCCAGTTATACAGAATTTAACCCCCTGGCTGTGTTGACAGAAAAATTATCATTTCAGTGTCTGATGCCCCAACAGGAACTAAAAGCACCCTGCAGTCAGGGCACTTCAGCAAGCAGACATGTAGTGCTCTCTCTGGGGTGGATATTACTGCCATTAATTCATCTTCTGCATTTGGCCAAAGATACCAGAGTCGCTGAAGTCAGCGGAAACAGACAACAATCTCACAATTAACTCACTAATTCTTGTCAATATAGAGTGAAGTAGGGAGCTGGGAATAGAATTGAAATACAGGGAATGGATGTGACTTTCCAGAGGTTACGGAGTCAAGGGCAGAGTTTGGAGAAGAATCACAGGACTTTCTAATAAGAAGGTCCATGTTTTAGATATAAAACCAAGCCCTGGCTATATTCGGTGCAATCCAATTAATCAAGAACATATATACCGTACAAAGAGAAGATAAAGATGAAAAAACATTCTTAATGCTGTAACACTTGTCAGAAACTACCGTAATCCGGCTTCAAAAGTGCAGTTTCCAAGCAGAGAGCCATTTTCGGGATTTGTTGGCATTGTATGCAGATACTGACACAGGGTACCACAGTGAGTTGCTGTGAGAGCTTGTGACAGCCGTTCTGAACAGGAGCCGCAAGGGGCAGGAGTAAGGGGGCTATGCTCCTGTCCCCATGACCCCCACTGGACTACAAGGGAGAGAGGTAGTCCCGTCTACCTAGATATGGGGGGGGGGGGGAGGCTTGTTCAGAGGAAGGAGGTAGAGCATTGCAACTTGGGGGGGGGGAACTTTTAGAGGGGCCGGGAGGGGGATCAAAAGTGTTTTTATGGATAAGCTAGTTATGCAGGTGCCAGCCCGATATTCTTCTGGCACCCGCACAGATAAGCGGCCTAATTTAGGACAGCTTTTGAACTATCCTAATTTAGGCCACCTGGCTATATGGTTGCCAGCACTGAATATACCTGGGCTCTTCCCCAGTGCTGTCCCCCAATGCTATCTCTGAGCCTACCACTTTTTGGTTGGGTGGTCTGTGTGGAAATAAAGTACCGCTGAATATCCCCCCTTAGGCTGCGGGAAGCAATTTAAGTGGGAAGGAGGGAGCATACAAAATGGGTGGCAACTGGGGCGGATTTAGAGTGAGGAAAAAAACTAGGAGTTAGCATTGATTTTCTGCACTAGGCTCATAAATTAGACTCAATCTAGGCAGATGAATGTCAGGCCTATATTTATAAGCATACTGATCTATATACAGCCAGAAGCAGTAGTGGTTTTTTTTAAAGTGCGGACTGCTGCTGACTAAATTAGTCCTAGATATTCAATGCTGGGCCATAACTGGCACTGGCATGTGCTAGAATGGTGGCACTTATGCAGGTCCTGCACCCACTCCCATTTTGATCACTCTCCCTTACCCCATCCGATTTCTCTTCCAACCCCCAGGCCCTTAGGTATTCCCAGCACTTAACTGGAGGTGATCTAGTGGGACAGGACACCCACCTCATCTGGCTCCAGGCTCAAAATAATGATGCTGACCTTTTAGCAATTTGCACCTATATGAAAGACCAATCCTTAGCGGTAGTACTGTCATATTACTGCTAGGGGTCAGCACTGGAATTCTCTAAACCCAGAACCAGATAGGACAGAAGCGTAAGGGGACCACTACTGTCGTGTTCCACTAGGGGTAGGCAATTCCGGTCCTCGAGAGCCGGAGCCAGGTCAGGATTTCAGGATACCCACAATGAATATGTATGAGATGGATTTGTATGCATTGCCTCCTTGAGATGCAAATCTATCTCATGCATATTTATTGTGGATATCCTGAAAACCTGACCTGGCTCCGGCTCTCGAGGACTGGATTTACCTACCCCTGCACTTAGCCTACTACAGTTCACTTCTGGCCCGGGTAAGTCCTGGAGCTACATGAGGGGGATAGGGGGATTGGAACCATGGGGAAGGGGGCATGGGGGAATCTGAAAGGGAGTGGGTTGGGGGATCAGTGCATCAGCCAACAACCCAATAGTTAAGCAGGTGCTGGGCAGTATTCAGTGCTGATATCCACAAAGCTAAGTGGTCACAGTTAAAACTGCCTTTTTTAGTGTTATTTGGCTCCTTAGCTATGCAAGCAGTAGCACTGATTCTGTCCCTACAGGAAAGTTCTGCTGAACCAAACCCTTTCTCTCTCCATTTCTTTATTGCTCATGTGCCAACGAAATGTGTAAAAACAACAGCATTGAGATGTTTTTCTCCTAACTGACAAAAATCCCAAAGGAGTAAATATTTGCACTAGCTCCTGGCTGCCTGTTTATACCAAAGATAAACATGTCCAGAGATATGCCACAAAACTTGTTTGAATTTTTAAAGGCTAAAAACTGTAGCTGACAATGGAATATTTTCTGTAGAGGAAGGAACTCCATGAGGCAGTTGAGACTGACTGCTCCCTACTGCAGAGAGAGATCGAGAGAGAGAGATCAGGAGGACCCTGAGAGCTCTACAACCGATAACCCCTCATTGAGAACTTTTGTATTAAGAGTAGGACGTCTTAACAATCCAGAGAAATGGAAAAAAAAAAATCATATACAGGTACCAATAAGTGCAAACAGACACCAAGAAGATGTAGTAGAAAGATACAGAAATTGTCACAAAGAATTTCCAGGAACATCTTGATATGTTTTTTGCCTGTGCATATTATATATTAGGAATCTTCCACTCCAACTCCTCTATTTTCCTACTATTTGACTTCGACTGACTCCTGTTGATATTAGGTTTTAAATTTTTGTCCTGGATCTAAAATATTGGTAAATACAACTTATATTTACCAATACTTTAGATCCAGGACAAAGATATATAACTATATAATGATAATATTTACCACATATTATAACTAGATTTTTATTTAGAAGCTGGAGTTGGCAAATTTCTACCAACTCCGATTCCAACTCTGACTCCACCACCCGGTACATGAAGGACACGGTACTACTCGAAAGGGTCCAGAGAAGAGCGACTACAATGGTTAAAGGGTTGGAGGAGCTGCCGTACAGTGAGAGATTAGAGAAAAAGGGCCTCTTCTCACTTGAAAAGCGGAGACTGAGAGGGGACATGATCAAAACATTCAAGATAATGAAGGGAATAGACTTAGTTGATAGAGACAGGTTGTTCACCCTCTCTAAGGTAGAGAGAACGAGAGGGCACTCTCTAAAGTTAAAAGGAGATAAATTCTGTACAAACGTAAGGAAGTTCTTCACCCAGAGAGTTGTGGAAAATTGGAATGCTCTTCTGGAGGCTATTATAGGAGAAAACACCCTCCAGGGATTCAAGATAAAGTTAGACAAGTTCCTGCTGCTGAACCAGAAAGTACACAGGTAAAGCTAGGCTCGGTTAGGGCACTGGTCTTTAAACCAAGGGCCGCCGCGTGTGCAGACTGCTGGGCACGATGGACCACTGGTCTGACCCAGCAGCAGCGATTCTTATGTTCTTCTGGAGGGAAGCTGTTTTTGGAACAATGCAATTGTTCAAATGAGCACTGGCAGTGATTCCCAGACTGAGATCCTATCCATCATACCCTGGCCTAGGAGTGAGATTCATTCCTGTTACAGCATGCATAAAATTAATCTAGCCAATGAGAAAACATGGCACGGCTAAAAGATTTTTTTTTTTTAATTTATTCGAGGCCATATCACTATCTCCAGTAAAGGTACATGGGCTACTCATGCCACTGGGGCTTGTATGCTTCTGAGAAGCTGAAAGTTACGCTGTTTCAGTGGAGATATCAGACTAACGATGTACCACCCATCGGGGCAGCAGCAGATGGGCACTGTTGGAGACAGAGGATCGCATTTGATGCGACAAGGGTGACAACACTGAATTTAGACTGCGCAGAAGAAAGGCCCAGCAATCTAGTTCTGTATTCTGCCACAAAAACTTGATGATGATCATCAAGTCGCTAGGACTCAAATATGAGTTGATGGCACCTATCAATCAATCATATCATTATATATTCCATTGAGTTTCATATACCAAAAAGTCACTGCAGGCCAGTCATTACATCTCTTGGACGCTGCAGCAGATTTGAACTTGTTATGTTATATAGGACATATAGCTCACCAGTGACCAAAGCTAGGTTCAAGGCAGAGTACAAAAACTGAAGACCAAGTTAGAAACCATCAAACAATTATGGTCTTACATCAAAAATTTCCATATAAGTTTTCTAAACTTTTCTAAACTTAAAATAGTCTGAAACGCAACTTACCTCAGGGCAAAAGAAAAGGGGATGGGACTTGATATACTGATTTCTCTCTGTGGTTACAATCAAAGTGGTCTACATATTTTAGACAGGTACTTCTTTAGTATCTGGGGGGCAATGAAGTGTTAAGTGACTTGCCAGATTCACAAGGAACAGCAGAGGGAATTGAACTCATAACCTCATGACGCTGAGACAGCTGCTCTAACCACTAGGCCACGCCTCCACAAGTCATGCAATAAGAAATGTATAGGAATGAGAAAGAATAACCTTAAACCTAATATTCCTAGTAAAAGGCAATTTGAAAAGTAAACAAGAGTTGAAGAATTCTTTCATAACGCTGCACATAATCCATTATGTGGCCCCAAAAAACCTGTTCATCTCAGCAACATGAACAAAAGAGGAAACTAGCACTGCATCAAGTGAACATGAAGGATGTGTCAGTGCCTGCAGGCCTTTCTCTGGACACACACCTGCACAGTTATCCATGGTGACTTGAAGACCTTTCTCAGGTGACACACATACACAACCCTTCATTATCTCTTTCATCATCTGCTGTTTCTCTCCCTCTCTCATTTCAACCTGTTACTACATCTGGAGTATTGGGTGCAGTTTTAGTCACCACATCTCTAAATATATTTAAAAAGAATTAGATAAGTTTCTAGAGAACAGGTCCATTAGCAATTTTTAGTCAGAAAGACATGGGAGATGCCAAATCTTAATTCAGAGTGTGAGCAACAAAAAATGAATCTTCCCTTAGAGTCTGCCAAGGGTTTTTCAAGCGGTTTGGACTGACTTCATTTTGAGTCGGGATGCTGGGCTTGATGAACCATCAGTCTGAACCAGCTTGGTGCTTCCTATTGTTCTTAAACTGTTGTCCTTTACCATCTCCTGGATGAACTGGAGGTGTGTCATACACATGGGGATTAGAATGATAATTTAAAGACAGGAATAAGAGTCAGTACCCAAATTACAGCCATTGAAGGTAGCTATTGTAAAGTATGGCTAACTCTGAGACCCCTCTCCTGTCACCTTGCGTTTCTTCTGGGCTGACAGGGTTTGGGTGTCTGCACACTTGTAGAATGGGGGTAGAATGAAGAAAGAAAACACCAGTCACCTGGAGAGGAACTATTCCATCCTACTTCCCCTCTACCTCCAGAGCATCCAGATCACTTCTTCCTAACTAGAGAATGACACAGTGACAAAATTCATCACCATTCCCGTCCCCGCAGCTAACCGTGGGAAACCATCTCTATGTCATTCTTTAAGGAGAGAGGGAAAAATCAGAGTATGAATGAGCACAGCCACTGAACTCTCAAGCCTTGCATTGAAGAATGCTGGTGTAGGAGGGCTGAGGTTGAGATAGACACCAAAGAATGACACAGGATTGTTTCCCATGGTTTTCCACAGAGATGGGAACGGTGATGAATTTTGTCACCGTGTCATTGTCTTTCCCTAACCACCTCCCTTCCCCCAGGTATCAGAATGAGCAACAGTGTTCCACAAACCACCGTGTGCCTCCATACCCAAAGCTCTGCCCTTCACATCACAGTGTCTCCCATATCCCATGCTGTGCCCGGGTTCTCTGCCCTCTGATTTTTAAATGATTATTGCAAGTTTGCCCTCTGATCTTTAAAAATGATCTTTCAGACACAGTGGGATGGGAAATTGTTATATCCTGCTTTAAGAAGAGGGAAGCCTGTCCATCCTACACAACATGCTAAAACATGTGACATTTCTCTAATTCATTTATTTACAAACATTTGATATACAGTATAAGAAATGGGCCAGGATACCTGTGGATTGGAGGGTGATCAATATAATGCAAATTTTTGAAAAGGGCTCCGGGGTGATCTAGTGAACTATAGAGCAGTGAGCTCGATATCAGTTCCAGGCAGAATGATTGAAGCTATATGTACACACAAAATTACTGACCATATAAGTAGATTTGGTTTAATGGGAATGAGCCTAGAATTGTAGGATAGTGTGGTCTATAAAATTTTTAAATAAATATATAAATGAGTTCTGCTAAACAGGTCTTGTCTTATCAGTTTATTACAGTTTTTAAAGGTGTAAACAAAGACAGTATTGGATAGGATTTGGATTTTCAGAAGGCATTTGACAAAGTGCATCGTGAGAAACCCCATGGGGCCTTGGTCCTTGAGAACCACTAACAAACCAGGTTTTCAGGATATTCAGTAAAGAATATTGTGACAGATGCAGGGGGTGTCATTATATTCTGCCTAAACTAAATTGTGGTTTAAGACGGATTACAAAAGACAGTGAGCCAGCCAAAATATGGGACTTACAAATTTGAGTTAATAATCACATACTTTTGGATAAAATAATTATCACCTCCCCTTTTACAAAACCGTGATAGCGTTTTTTAGTGCAGGCCGGCGCACTGAATGCTCTGCGCTGTTCCCAATGCTCGTAGGAACTCTATGAGTGTCTGGAGCAGCACAGAGCATTCAGCACGCCGGCCTGCGCTACAAACCGTTATTACAGTTTTGTAAAAAAGGAGGGGTATAATAATAAAAACAACATAGTTATCATAAAAATTGCAAAAGCTTAAGATAGTGATTAGTTAGTAATTACAAAAAAGTTTTACTACTTTTGCGAAAGGATACCTGATCATGGATCAGACTTGCAGACATGGGCAACTCCGGTCCTTGAGGACCGGAATCCAATTGGGTTTTCAGGATTTCCTCAAGGAATATGCATGAGATCTATTTGCATGCATTGCTTTCAATCCATATTCCTTGGGGAAATCCTGAAAACCCAATTGGATTCCAGCCCTCGAGGACCAGAGTTGCCCATGTCTGGATTAGAGCTTAGTGAGAATAGGCTCTCATTATATAAGAATGGGAATATAGCTCCCATAAGACTTAAGACCAGGGTGATTTCCTCCAAGACTCCAGGAAGGGTGGAAATCCTGGGCTGGAATCCCAATGGAAGGGAGAGACAAAGGAGTCCCAATTGCCCTCAGGGAATGGAAAAGCCTAGAGCAGAGAAACCTGAGTAAGCGGGGGAGGGGGGGTGTCACAGGGCAGCCACATTCCAGAACCTTCCTAACCAGCATATAAAAGGCAGCCTGCTAAAGAAGGGAGAGGCAGAGTAGATGGACCTGCCTGTGACATAGGGCCAGGTGCACAAAACTCTGGCACTGCATGAGAAAACACCAGCTTTTACAGTGATTCTCAAGTACCAATTAATGCTCAACATTAACAGCATGCAAATTATATGCACGCTGCTAGTGTTGAGCATCAGTGGTAAAAAATGAGGAACGTGTCTGATGCATGTGCACAAGAGTTGAGTGGTAGGCACAGCTCTTGTGCACATGACAAGTAGAGTGTATGGTTGTGGTCTCCGGAGTTCCAAACAAGGCAGAAGCAGTATGCAGAGTTGCAGCTGAAGCCTCTTGCTAGGGCAGTAGTTTATAAGGTTTTGATTTTTTTTTTTTAATTCCACAATGATTTTGGATGCATCTTTTAGGCACTGGACACACACATAACCACATATCCTCCCCACACACAGGTTTTTAAAATGCTAGCAGCTTGCTCCACTGAGAAGTCACCCTCATGTTACCACAGTTCTTGACCTACTTGGAAAATTTTCAGTGTTAAAAGGTAAATGTTCCTTTCTGTGCATTATTGCGTGCTCATTTTAATACTAATGAGCTTGTAATGCATTTGCATAAGATTATCGGTGACTGCTACAGCAAATGGTATAAGCCACGCAGAACCCCTTTGTGCTTTGAAGGCTGAAATAACTTGCATGCTAGACTGGCTGTGACTTGGGTTACCAGACGTCCAGATTTCCCCAAATGGCTTTTCAAAACCCAGCACTATGTCGGGACATCATTGCGTCACACCAGTGCATGCATAAATGCCATCCGACGTCACCCGCTCGTGCAGGTCGAGGGGGCCAGACTGGATGGAACAGAGCAGGCTTGGGGGCAAGGCCATGGGTCCGGGTTTTCTGTTTGGAAAATCTGGTAACCCTAGCTGTGAGCAGTCTAAATCAAACCTTAATGGCATGGTAAGTCCTTATATGTTTTTAGGCCTCTCCCAGTGCATCCCAGGATGCACCAGGCAGGGGCAGAGCTGCCATTTTAAAGAGGTGGGCCTTGAGGCAGGAGGGAATGGGCATCCCTACTGCCAGTCTTCAAAATAAGGTGAGGGAAGGGTTGGTCAGGTAGGGGGAGGGTCCTTGAGTTAGGGGGCCCAGCCCACCAGATCACCAAGGTTTTCTTCTGGGGGCTTGGTGGGAAGGAGTAATTGGGCATTTTAGGGATTCAGGGGGAGATTCAGATCCAGCACTAGACCATCAGGGCCATTTC
This sequence comes from Geotrypetes seraphini, assembly GCF_902459505.1. Lineage (NCBI taxonomy): Eukaryota > Metazoa > Chordata > Amphibia > Gymnophiona > Dermophiidae > Geotrypetes > Geotrypetes seraphini. Next base: position 133,034,670 of record NC_047091.1, read on the forward strand.
TTGATTGCTTGGGGGGGGGGGGATTAGCAAGAGAGGTCCATGTATTGGGGGGTTCAGGGCTCTGAGCTTTCTTATATTCCTGTCAGTGCCTGAGCCAATCAGCACTGGAATTTAAGACCAAGGGCTTAGAAAAGTCATGGGATAAGCAACCAAGTCCTTTTATAGGTTGACAACTGTCTACAACCCCCCCCCCTCCAAAAAAACCAAACAAACAGAGAATAGGATTACATGGTCAACTATCCAAATGGAAAAGTCACTAGTGGAGTGCCCCAAGTGACCTGTGCTGTTTAACACATTCATAAATGATATGAAGATAGGAGTAATGAATGAGGTGATCAGATTTGTTGATGACACAAAATTATTCAACATTATCAAAATGGTAGAGGCTAGTGAGTATCCACAGAAGAATCTTGTGAGACTAGAGCCTTTAAATAGCAAATTAAATTCTACCTGGATACATTAACAGTATTAAAATAATAATAGAATTCAGGTCCTTGAATGGAGTTCTAGTTTTGAGCTTGGGGAGGGAGGATCTTGGGGATGGCAGTGTGTGGGCGCGCAGGGGGAGCTGAGATACAATAATGTTAAAACTTTTTGATGACTGGAAATTCTCTATATATTGCTGTGTTATGTTGCCTACTCTCTTCACAGTTTCTTGTACTATACCATCATCATCAATAAAATTGTTTTAAACATAAATTCTACAAGGATAAATGCAAAATGATGCACATTGGGAAAGTAGTTCCAATTACATCTACAAAAAGCTGGGTTCCAAATTCAGAGTCACCACCCAAGAAAAAGAACTTGGAGTTATTGTAGACAATATGTTAAAATTTTCAGCCCAGTGTGCCACAGCTGCTAAAATATCAAATAGAATGAATGCTAGGATTAAGAGAAGGAAAACAAAATGGAGATTATCATTATGGCTCTACAGTATATAGGTCCCTGGTGCATCTGAACTTTAGAGTACTGTGAGTGGAACTAGAAAAGGTTCAGAGAAGGGCACCAAAAAATGATAAAGGGGATGAAACGCCCTTATAAAAAAAAGACTTATTCACTCCTTTACTAACGCGTAGCGTGGGTTTTAACGCTGGCAGCGGTGGTAACTCCTCCAACACCCATAGGAATTCTTTTTATTTTTTTTGGCTGAAAATGAGCAATACTGTAATTTCTTTACAAAAATATACAGGATGTTTGAAAACTGGATCAACTTAAAATGATTAAGCAATGGTTTTCTAGTTTGGCATAGCACATGCAACATATAGGACAATGTAATTTAAGACTGATTGTTTATTGCTCAAGAACTATTGTAAATAAAATAATATTTATTCTGTAGAATCTCTCCCTAGAAAATAATATTCATTCTGTACAATCTCTCCCTGGTGATAGAAGTCATGGGTTAAAAGATGTCCTGCCAGATGCCTACATGCATTTATATAGCTGCTCTGTACCTTCCAGGGCAGATCTGCTCTGAGGGGAAGCTATCAGCGTAGGCTATTGTCAAGATGTGCCATCTTACTGTCAACTTTGCTTATTAGTAACTAGATCTCACTGTACAAAATGGAACCTGTGCTGAGTTACTGGCAAAATAACACATCTCAATTTGCAGACCATGTTGATAACTATGCCCCAGGTCATTAAGATGCCTTTCAGTTACTGCAGTGCAATCAGAATGTAAAATTTGGAGCAGTTACCGCTGCTATGCATTAGTAATGGAGGGGGTTAAATTGGTTAAAGCTCTTCAGCTTGGAGAAAAGACATCTGACAGGGAGTATGGTTGAAGTTTATAAAATTATGAGTGTGGTCCAACAGTTTAAATTGGGAACCATTGTTTAACCTGTCAAGCAACAGAAAAACAAGAGGACACTTCATGAATATAAGGCCAGCAGAATGAAAACAATTTGTAGTAAAGTTTGGGTTTCTTTCTTTTCATTTAGCAAATACTTAAGTTGAGGAATCTGTTGCTGGAGAATGCGTTTGAGGTGACTAATTTAGCAGAACTCAAAAGAAGTTTGGATAAGTTCCTGGAGCCTAGGAAAAAAAAAATTAACCAGATAGATTTGGGAGAAGAATTGCTTATTCCTGGAAATGAGCTATGAGAAGCAGATCTACTTTTTGGCCACTATTGGATACAGGGTGCTGGTCTCCATAGACCCGGGTTTTGACCCAGGTTGGCTTTTCTGTTGTTCTTATCTTAACTCGTTTCACGTGTAGTGGCACAAATTTGCATAGGTTTTAAGAAAATCAACTGATTGTCCAATCCTTCTGGCATCAGTTAAAGATCTACTATTTCAGCAGGTTTACCAGGGCTCTGTTTGTTATTTTTATGTATTGTTATTATTGTTTTAGGTTGAATTTGAAGATTAGTCATATTTGTATTATGTTTGTGAGTATAGCAAGTAATAAGTTTTATATATAAAAACATTGGCTTTATTAACCACCTATTTGACGTGATTTATCCAATAAACGAAATTACTCTCCCATTTTCTCATCTCTTCTCTGTCTCACTTACCCTTTTTCCCCTGGTTAAGATCTTGCCTCTCTCCTGCACCATTTTTGGATATATTCTCCAGCCCTGACTGTGGACCTTAGACACTGCTTACTAGTAATTACAGTCCACAACCACTGAAAAATAGACACCCCCCCCCCCCCCCATCTGAGTTCCTGCCCTTCCGGATACCTGCCCTTCATCCACAGGGCACAGGGAAAGATATCCCGGTCCGGATCCTGTCCTTTCTCCAGGCTTATTTTGGGTTGCTTTGGAATGTGCTGTGGATTCACTGCAAAGACATGCTAAAAATGTTTAACAAGGAATCGGCTTTCTGCAAAACAAGCTGATGGGAAACAGGCAGGCCAGAAATAGGTGAGAATGTGGCAGCCAGTCCAGTAACTGCAAGTCTGAGCTCCAAACTACTGGAAAGGAGCCAAAGGGATTGAGAAAAGAGAACCAGGGCTGAGCATAACCAGCACAGAAGGATGATACACATAGCCAGACAGAGAGAGATGAAAAAAATACAAGAAAACACTGAAGAAAATAAACTTTTTTCTTCCCTTCTGTTACTCACCAGACTTTTGTGACCTTGGTGCCCCTGAGGTACTGGGACTGCCTGTATCCCCAAGAGTGAGGGCATTAGGAGGATGGTGAGTGCTGCAGAGGCTGCTCCTGCCAGGGACCTGGTCTCTGCCTTCCTGCATGTTTTCTCACAGCTAGATTCCGTCTGTGGGTCTTTGTCTGTCTTTCTGTGCCTATCCCAGTACGTGTGTGAGAAACTTGAGCCAGGCATTGCTGGGAGCCGCTGAGCTCTGTTTAATAGGCAGAGATTTGCGGCTGTGTGTCCTGTACCGCTGGCTGTGTGGGTGCGTATTGTGGGAGATGCCTGGCTCCGGCTCCTGCACTGGGCAGAGATGTCCCGGAGGGTTTTATGCTCCTTTTGTTCTCCCTCTTCGAATTACAGTTTTTATGGGCTTAAGTGACACATCTCAGCAACGTGACGTGCTGTTTGGGAAAACCAAGGGGAGGGAGGAAAGGGCACATGATGAGGGGATGTCAGGGCATGGCCATGGGGTGGGGGGGAGGAAGCCTTAAAAGAGCTCCTGGATTCTGTTTTAACTGTTTCAGAGCAGGTGGAACTGCAGCCACCACTGGGAGGGAGGGAGAGGAAGTGAGTGCGGGTCCCAGGACATCCCCCTGTACCTCTCCTCACAGCTTTCAAGCACGCCAAACAAATGTCAACTAGTTGGGTCTTAAAATCTCCTTCAAGCCCACAAGAATCTCCTTTTCTGGTATGCTCAGCAGCTCTGGGAAGCCTCTAAATAGGAAAATAAGACTTAAATGCTTTGTCTGTTGAAAGGCACCTGAAGGCTATTATTTTTCAGAAAATTGTATTAAATGTATTGGCATCATGGTACACGCAAACCACACACTATAGCTACCCAAACAGTACAAATTCATATGCAATGCACACAAACATATACATTTGTGGAGAACATGCATTGTACCAGATGCTAAAACCCATTAAGCACGTATCACTAGGAAGGACTGAGGTCTTTTAGAAATCATCTCTCAAGGCCTAAAGGCGACCCATAAATATGATAAAGCAGCAGGGCAAGCTCACAATTTGCTCCTTTGTGTAAGCAAAAATATCACCAGAAGGAGAAAAAAAAAGCAAGCTGTTCTGTACTCCTATAAAATCACTAGTGAGACCCCAAATTCAGTATAATGTTTAATTCTGCAGATCCCCTCTACAACAGTTTTCAAGTCCCTGGTTTCAGTTCTGCAGACCTGGATGCTCCCACCCATAGTAATAATAATAGAGCTTTATTTAAATCCCGTTATACCTTTTCAGTTCAAGACGGTATACAGTAGCGGAAAAGTACAAAGTGGATAATGAACCTTTTCGGTTCTAGACAGTATACAGTATTTATTTATTTATTTAGATTTTTATCCCGTCCTCCCAGTAGCTCAGAACGGTTTACAAGTAAACAGTCACAATGGAGTGAATTGGACATACAAGATTAAAATAATACTGGACATACGAGACTGTGCAGCAGTGTAAATATAGGGACTATACAGCAAATTAAGAACAGTAGTTTAAATATAAGTAGTTTAGTTGAGATACAAGTTATTTGAGTAAAGGCTGAGAGTGGACTATACAGAAATTTAGGCAGAAGATTAGAATGGAGAAAGAAGGGTAGAGGGGTTGGGTGTAGATAATAGTAGTGGATAGTTACAAAGTGGAATTGTGGGGACAGTTATCAACATAAGTAAAGGGGTAGGGGAAAGAGAGGGGGAGGTGGAAGTAGAGGGGAAAGGGGAAGAGAGGGGTGGAGGGGCTTTTAGAATGGGTCAGGGGCTTGGAGGATCAGATAAACTTGTCGAATAAATGGGTACTATGCTCAAGTCTGGATGCTCCCCCCCCCATAGTATTGCACTATGTTCAGGTATGCATGCCCCCCTGACCCCCAGAGAACTATGTTATACCTCCAAAAGGATACTGTGAGAATGAAAATAATTCCGTAAAGGGTTCTCAAAATAACAAAAGATCTGCAACACAAACGCACGTTCTCTGCTGTAAGGACTGAAGAGCGTGTTCTCATTAACTGGAAACCTTCTGACATAGTATCTATCTGTAAAACATGGTGATACAACCAAATGTTAGGAAAACAGAGGAACAAGCCTCCTATCAGTTGTTGGAAAAGTGCATGCTGAAATAATCAGGTCTCATCTATAGCCAATGTGGGAAGTCAATGCCCAAGAGGAGCAAAACGGCTTCAGACTAGGCTGAGATTTTTTGTTAGGGAAATATTTGAAGAAAAGATAAGGTGCAGAAAAAAAAAAAAAATCACAAAGGCCTTTTGAAATCAATGAATGTTGACAGCATCCAGATACCTAAAGACTATAGACCTGCTTCTAATCTTACTAGTAGAAAAAGCTGTGTTGATATAATTAAAAATCTTTGTAATCAAAAATAATTTGTAATATTGCTATATGCTATATTTTCTTGTATCTACTTGTTTCTCTACCTTGTGATACCCTCTGATACCAACCCACCTAGCTATAGAAAACACGTGTAGTTCAGCCTTCCAAAAATTCTTTGGTTAGAATGCCGCTCCAAACAAGCAACCTCACTCATGCAGTTTAATTTTGCTGAGAGAAAAGTCTAGCGCCAGAGAAGTGTGTGATTGTGAGTTTTGCTTCAGCATGATCGGGCAAAGGTCAACATCGGAAAAGTGTGTAACTGAGTTTTGCTGCAACTACTCCAGAGGGGAAAAAAATTACCCTGGGTCAGTTTGTTGGCCATTCTCCAAGGAACAACTACAAGTTGTTGCACCCGGCCGGGAAAGAGCTGACTCTGCACCCCCCCCCCCCATACACACACACAAGAGAGAAAAGGAGAAGCGTGTGACTGGGAATTTTGCTGCAGCTACACTAGAGGGAAAAAAGCTGCCTCCAGGTCAGCTTGTTTAGAATTCTCCAAGGAATCGAAAGGGCAGCACATGTTGTGCATTTCTAACACTTTTACAAAATTTAACTTCACTATTTCTGGTATGGCCTCTCCTTCAGGAACAGATCAGGGGGACGGATGGCAGCTCGAGCATCAGCAGGGGCAGGAAAGGAGTCAAGCTCTTTTCTGCCCCAAAGAAGCCACTAGACCACTAGGGATGTAAAAATGTAGGATTGGGGAGGGTCCCCTGGGTCCCCACTACCGCGGTATTACCATGGCAATGGTTCCCATTCCTACAGCACTACAAGAGAATGACCAACCGCTACTGCAGGAATACTGGGCACGAACAATGGTTTCTCTTTACCGCAGAAATTACCTTAGCAACTGCAGATTTACTGTGGTAACAGTCACCGTGTCACTCGGCTAAAAAGCGTAAGGCTCCTACTGCTATCGAAAGTGCTTCCCAGAGGGGGGAAAAAAGTGAAGATCTTACCAGAAAAGGTTGAATTATTGGAAATGTTTCATAGAGTGAAGTCAACCTCCAAGTTGCTTGGTATTATGGCATTAATGAATCTACCGTTAGGTACATAAAGAAGAAGGAAAACCAATCCATGAAGTCGTTGCTGCAGCTACACATGCAGGTTTGAAGACATTACATGTTGTATAGCAATCTCTCTCGTATGGAAACTGGAATATTTATATGGGATTGCTATATGAAGAGAATTCCTGTAGACTCTGTGTTGATAAGAGAAAAGGCAAAGTCTTTGTTTGATAACTTGTTTGTTGCAATCTACAGACTTTCAGGCCAGTAAAAGGTGGTTTGATAAATTCTGGCACAGGTATGGCCTATGTAATATGAAAGTGACAGGAGAAGCAGCATCTGCCAAACATAAGAACATTATGCCACCCAAGGTGATATTGTAAATCACCCTTTATACCTTGTAACTAAGGTGAATAAATCAGTTTATATGGCCCTCAGAGATGCCACCAGGGATCAATATGATCATATCCCTTGGCTTTACACACCCTATCGTCATCGGGTCAATATCAAATGTGAAAATGATGTGAACATTTTTTTCTTTCTTTTTGCTTTTTGCTTTTACTAATTTTACTCGTGTGTGTTAAACTCTCTTTTCTAATTTTAAAACAATAAATATGGCTAATGAGTTTAAGGTCGATACTTAGCTTCACCGGGATGGTTAGTAGCTGTTGGTAAGGGATACATATGCCAACATGTTTCACCCCTAAAAAGGGGGTTTCTTCAGGGCTACTATCCCTGCAAACAAGAAACCTTGTTTAGATATACAGAACGCTAAGCATAACATATAAAAAGTATCATTCACACCATACATATATACTATCATACCTTTTGTGTTAATTTTACACGGCTGGCCACCCGATCTAAGTTTCACTAAGATGGCCGCGGCGTGCTTGAAAATGACTTTAAATATCCCAAACCCCGGAAGTGGGGTGGGAAGGGGGAGGGGCAAACCCAACCTCTACACACGCCCACAAATGGGGGAAGGGGGAGGTAAATACGTTATTCCTTTTTGCTCTCCTATCCTCCTATCATATTGGTATTGGGGAGGACATTTATACTCCCAGCGAAAAATCAAAGAAGGGATGACCACTCTAGTTCTAGGTTTAACCCTTGGGGGATAACCGATTTCAAACGGTATATCCACTGCTGTTCCAAATAGTTGAGCCTAGCCTCCACATTGCCCTGTGTCCCTTCTGTCTTGAGAGTATCAATGACACGCCATCTGATGTGGTCTATTTGATGTTGCTTCAACTGCCAGTGTTGGACTAAAGGTGCAGATAAGTTACCTGTCACTATTCTAGATTTGTGCTCATTGAGTCTTAGGTGAATCGCACGTTTAGTACGACCTACGTATACCAGGGGGCAAGGGCATACTATAAAGCAATGTTACTTACCGTAACAGTTGTTATCCAGGGACAGCAGGCAGCTATTCTCACTAGTGGGTGATGTCATCCGACAGAGCCCCGATACGGACATCTTGCAAGCATGTCTTGCTTGAAGAAACTCAGAAGTTTCGAGATGCCCGCACCGCGCATGCGCCAGTGCCTTCCCGCCCGATGTACCGGGCGCGTCTCCTCAGTTCAGGTAGCTAGCCTGAGAAGCTAACCCAGGGGAGGTGGGTGGGACGTGAGAATAGCTGCCTGCTGTCCCTGGATAACAACTGTTACGGTAAGTAACATTGCTTTATCCCAGGACAAGCAGGCAGGTATTCTCACTAGTGGGTGACCTCCAAGCTAACCCCAATGGGATGGTGGGAGAGTTGGCAACTTAAGAGAACAAATTTTGTAACACTGTTTGGCCAAACTGTCCATCCCGTCTGGAGAAAGTATCCAGACAATAATGAGAGGTGAATGTATGAACCGAGGACCAAGTGGCAGCCTTACAAATCTCCTCAATCGGTGTCGATCTGAGGAAGGCTACAGAGGCTGCCATTGCTCTGACCTTATGGGCTGTGACCTTACAGGGAAGGGATAATCCAGCCTGGGCATAGCAGGAAGAGATACAAGCCGCCATCCAGTTGGAGATGGTGCGCTTCGATACCGGTCGTCCCAACTTGTTTGGATCAAAGGAGACGAAAAGTTGAGGAGCAGTTCTGTGTGGCTTTGTGCGATCCAAGTAGAAAGCTAGAGCACGTTTACAGTCCAGAGTGTGCAAAGCAGATTCCCCAGGATGAGAATGAGGCTTTGGAAAGAACACCGGAAGCACGATGGATTGGTTGATGTGAAATTCAGAGACCACTTTAGGTAAGAATTTTGGATGAGTACGGAGAACCACCTTGTCATGATGGAATACGGTGAACGGTGGATCCGCCACTAAGGCCTGAAGCTCACTGACCCGACGAGCTGACGTGAGGGCCACTAGAAAAACCACCTTCCAGGTGAGATACTTGAGTGGAGCCGTGTTGAGAGGTTCAAACGGAGGCTTCATAAGATGAGACAGGACAACATTGAGATCCCAAACCACAGGAGGAGGTTTGAGAGGAGGGTTGACATGAAAAAGTCCTTTCATAAATTTGGAAACCACAGGATGAGCAGACAAAGGTTTCCCTTGTAGAGGCTGATGGAAAGCCGCAATAGCACTCAGGTGGACTCGTATAGAGGTAGACTTGAGGCCAGACTGGGACAGGTGTAGAAGATAATCCAATACAGAAGATAGGGAAGCTCGCTGAGGTTCCGTGGCATTGGAAATACACCAGGAAGAGAATCTAGTCCATTTTTGGGAATAGCATTGTCGAGTAGCAGGCTTCCTGGAAGCCTCCAAGACCTCCCTCACTGCTTGAGAGAACTGGTGAGGAGTTATGTTGAAAGGAACCAAGCTGTCAGGTGGAGGGACTGCAGATTGGGATGAAGTAGTGAACCTTGATGTTGAGTGAGTAGTGAAGGAAACACTGGAAGAAGTACTGGCTCCCTGCTGCTGAGTTGAAGTAGAAGGGAGAACCAAGGTTGTCTGGGCCACCGAGGAGCAATCAGAATCATGGTGGCATGGTCTAATCTCAATTTGACTAGAGTCTTTTGAATGAGAGGAAAAGGAGGAAACGCATATAGGAAACGTTTGCTCCAATCCAGCAGAAAAGCATCTGCCGCTAGGCGATGAGGAGTGTAGATCCTGGAGCAAAATTGAGGCAGCTTGAAGTTGTGGGGGGCTGCAAAGAGGTCTATCTGAGGTGTCCCCCACTGAGCAAAGATCTGATGAAGGGGGTCGGAGTGGAGCGTCCATTCGTGAGGATGAAGTAGACGACTCAATTTGTCTGCCAAGACGTTGTCCTTCCCCTGAATGTAGACTGCTCTGAGGAAGGTGTTGTGGCGAACCGCCCAATCCCAGACTCGAAGAGCTTCCTGACAAAGAGGGGCCGAGCCCGTGCCCCCTTGTTTGTTGACATAATACATGGCGACCTGATTGTCTGTGCGAATAAGGACCACCATGTCGTGAAGCAGATGTTGAAAAGCTTGGAGAGCATTGAAGATGGCCCTGAGCTCCAGAAGATTGATTTGATGGAGTCGTTCCGCACTGGTCCAGAACCCCTGAGTGCGAAGACCATCCAGATGGGCCCCCCATGCATAGTTCGATGAATCGGTCGTTAGAACTTTCTGATGGGGAGGAGAATGAAACAGCAAACCTCTGGATAGATTCGAAGAGGTCATCCACCAGAGAAGAGACTGCCGTAGAGCAGGAGTGACCACAATGTGACGAGATAACGGGTCGGACACCTGAGTCCACTGAGATGCCAGAGTCCATTGAGGGATCCTGAGATGTAGTCTGGCAAAAGGCGTCACATGAACTGTAGATGCCATGTGGCCTAAAAGGACCATCATGTGTCTCGCTGAGATGGATTGGCGAGAAGACACTGACTGGCAGAGTAGAAGGAGAGCATGTAAGCGTGGAGGAGGAAGGAATGCTCGAAGTTGAATGGTATCCAGGACAGCCCCTATGAAGGGGAGAGACTGGGTGGGCTGAAGATGGGACTTTGGAAAGTTGATCTCGAAGCCCAAGCTCTGCAGAAAACAAATGGTAGTCAAGGTCGCCGAAATGACCTTGGGAGCGGACGGGGCCTTGATGAGCCAGTCGTCGAGGTATGGGAACACCTGGAGACCCATGTTCCGGAGTGCAGCGGCCACCACTACCAGACACTTCGTGAAGACTCTGGGCGACGAAGATAGGCCGAAGGGAAGCACTCGATACTGCAGATGCAGATGTCCCACCCGGAATCTGAGGAACTTGCGGGAGGCCGGATGAATCGGGATGTGAGTGTAGGCCTCCTTGAGATCCAGAGAGCATAACCAATCGTTCTGCTCGATTAGGGGATAAAGAGAGGCAAGGGTCAGCATGCGGAACCATTCCCTGACCAAAAACTTGTTGAGGACCCGAAGGTCCAAAATGGGACGCAGATCGCCCGTCTTCTTCGGGACCAGGAAGTACCGGGAGTAAAACCCCTGGTTTTGTTGATCCACCGGTACCGGCTCGACGGCCCGAAGCCGGAGCAAAGCCTGAGCTTCCTGGAGAAGAAGAGCGGTCTGTGTGGAGTTGGAAGGATACTCTCTTGGAGGATGGTCCGGGGGGACCCGTTGGAAATGAAGAGAGTATCCCTCTCTTACGATGGAGAGGACCCAGAGGTCCGTGGTGATCGCCTCCCATCGATGACAAAAATGATGGAGGCGACCCCCTATGGGAAAATATGGGGTAGACAGAACGAGATCGGTTATGCTCCCTGGAGGAGAGTCAAAAAGGCTGAGTAGCCTTGGGAGCAGCCGGCATCTGAGGCTTTTGCTGAGTCTTCTGAGGCGGCTGTCGCTTTGCAGGCTGTCTCGCAGGAGGGGCCTGCCTCGGTTGATAACGCCTTTGGTAGATTATAGGCAGTCTAGAAGGACGAGACTGTTGTGGTTTAGGCTTAGGCCTCATGATAGACTGGAAAGATTTTTCGTGGTCTGACAGTTTTTTAGTAACAGTCTCGACAGACTCATCGAACAGATCCGCTCCCGCACAAGGCACATTTGCAAGTCTGTCTTGGAGATTCGGATCCATATCAATGGTGCGAAGCCAAGCCAGTCGATGCATGGCGACCGAGCAGGCCGCAGCACGAGCCGAGAGCTCGAAAGCATCATAGGAGGATTGCATCAATTGGAGGCGCAACTGGGACAGGGTCGCCACCACCTCCTCAAACTCAAACCGAGCCTCAGCATCGATGAAAGGTGTGAACTTGCGGAGTACCGGCAAGAAAAAATCCAAATAGGACGAGAAGAAAAAATTGTAATTGAGCACTCGAGTCGCCATCATTGAATTTTGATAGATACGTCTACCAAACTTATCCATCGTTCTCCCTTCCCTGCCAGGAGGCACGGAAGCGTAGACTTGGGAGGGGTGCGAACGTTTAAGGGAAGACTCGACTAGGAGGGACTGATGAGAGAGTTGAGCTCCCTCAAACCCCTTGTGGTGCACGATGCGGTATCGAGCATCCAACTTGCTAGGTACCGCAGGTATGGAATACGGTGTCTCCAAACACCGCATGAGAGTCTGGTCAAGTAACTTATGCAGGGGAAGCCGAAGTGTCTCCGCCGGAGGATGAGGTAAATGCATGGTGTCCAGATACTCCTTAGAGTACTTCGACCCAGTATCTAAGGTCACATCCAAGTCATCCGCCATCTGTCTGAGAAAGGATGAAAAGGAAAGTTGGTCCGCCAAGGCCGGCCGGCGAGACGGACTAGAAGACGTGGAAGCCTCCGGTTCCAGGGAGAGCTGGGAGCGGCATGGAGAGTATGAGGTAGATGGTTCTTCATACTCCGGTCCCTCTGGCTGGGATAAATCTGAGGATGAGTATCCCATACGCTGCATTTTCTTCTGTGGAGACACCTCTGAATGACGCGAGGAGTGTCTAGAAGAATGTCGAGATCGATGCCCCTCCCGATGCCGGGATGGGGAACGTGATCTTCGATGCATCGATCGATCCCTTGAAGCCTCGAAGGAATGGATTGGACTCGATGCAGTGGAGCGCATGGGAGGCAACGATGCCGACTCACGCAGTGCCACCCAAGTCTGGTATGGAGTGCGAAAGAACTCCTCCTGCGATGCAGTATGCCCAGGACTCCGATTATCAGGGGCCGATGTAGTACCCTGGTGACGTGGAGGTGTAATGGGCTCTAAAGGCGGCATGTCAGAAAGGGAAGCCCGCCTAGTGGGTTCCGCCGCCCTCCGCCGCTCCCCCTCGTCGAGCAGGGAAATCGAACGACGAGGAGGAGGAGGAGGGGGCGGACCGCTCTCCGGGACCGGGACCGTAGTATCGCCCTGAATATTAGCGATAAGCCTCGGTCCCATCGTCCGCATGAGCTCAACAAATTGAGCTTCGAGCAGGGATTTAAGCGATGCCGATATGGAGGGATCCGCACCGAAAGGGGGTCCTCCTGCACGGTCATCGCGTTCCTTCGTGGTCGAGTGCTTCTGCTTGGTAGCTTTGGGCACTTTTATGACCACGGGAGGAACAGTGGAAGGCGGTACCTGAACCGAGGAGACGGGAGCAGGAACCGATGCTGAACTCGATGCAGAAGCCGGTGTGAACGATGCTGGCTTCACGATGCTCGATGCATGAGTCGCAGATGCAGGCTTCGAACAGACCGGTGAAACATCTGTCGAGGTCGAAGCAGATGGCTCCTTAGAAGACTCCATCTTAAACATGGACTCCCAAAGTAAGCAGCGCCGTTTAAAAGAGCGCGCTGTGAGCGTGGAACAAGGCCGGCACGATTTCGGAACGTGTTCAGGACCAAGACACTGAAGACAGCGCCGGTGTGGGTCCGTCAACGAAATCGCACGCTGGCACTTGCTGCACTTTTTAAAACCGGTGATAGGCCGGGACATAGGCCGGAAAAGTGACGTTGCTAGGTCGAAGGAGCTAGGTCGCAGCCACGAGGCCGGCCCGGCCGAACCGCCGGACGAAATAATTGTAACTTTTTTTTTTTTTTTTTTTAAATAGAAATAAAAGTCAAAGAAAGTAAGTAAAACAATAAAACGCGGGGAAAGAAGGCAAAATACTGAAATTTCAGTCAGCGCAGAATTGAAGAGAAACATAAGAACATAACATAAGAACATAAGCAGTGCCTCTGCTGGGTCAGACCAGAGGTCCATCATGCCCAGCAGTCCGCTTACGCGGCGGCCCATCAGGTCCAGGACCTGTATAGTGATCCTCTATTTATACCCTTCTATCCCGTTTTCCTTCAGGAAGTTATCTAATCCCTTCTTGAACCCCAATACCATACTCTGTCCTATTATACCCTCCGGAAAAGCACATTCCAGATGTCCACCACCCTTTGGGTGAAGAAGAACGTTCTAGCATTGGTTCTGAATCTGTCCCCTCTCAATTTTTCCAAATGCCCTCTCGTTCTTGTAGTTTTCGAGAGTTTGAAGAATCTGTCCCTCTCCACTTTCTCTATGCCCTTCATGATCTTGTAGGTCTCTATCATGTCCCTTCTAAGTCTCCGCTTCTCTAGGGAAAAGATCCCCAGTTTCTCCAATCTTTCAGCATATGAAAGGATTTCCATACCTTTTATCAATCGTGTCGCTCTTTTCTGAACCCTCTCGAGTGTCGCCATATCCTTCTTAAGATACGGCGACCAATATTGGATGCAGTACTCCAGATGGGGGCGCACCATCACATGATACAACGGTAGGATAACTTCTTTCGTTCTGGTTGTAATACCTTTCTTGATAATACCTAGCATTCTATTTGCCTTCTTAGAGGCCGCTGCGCACTGCGCTGACGGCTTCATTGTCTTGTCCACTATTACCCACAAATCCTTTTCTTGGATGCTTTCACCCATTACCAGCCCTCCCATCTTATAACTGTACTTTGGGTTTCTGTTTCCACATGCAAGACTACATTTTTCTACATTAAACTTCATCTGCCATCTCGTCGCCCACTCTCCTAGTTTGTTCAGGTCCCTTTGTAAATCTTCGCAGTCCTCTTTAGTCCTAGCTCCACTAAATAATTTGGTGTCGGCTGCAAATTTTATTACTTCACACTTCGTTCCTGTTTCTAGATCATTTAAAAATACATTGAACAGCAGCGGTCTGAGTACCGAACCCTGCAGAACACCACTCGTGACCCTCCTCCAGTCCGAGTAGTGGCCCTTCACTCCTACCCTTTGCTTTCTACCCGCCAAACGATTTTTGATCCATCTACGTACGTCTCCTTCCACCCCATGGTTCTTCAGTTTCTGTAGTAGGCGTTCATGGGGTACCTTGTCTCCAAAGGGACAGCAAGAGAGTTTTCTGTTACCTTTAAGAAAATTATTGAAGAGAAGGGATATGAACATGAGCAGGCATTCAATGCCGATGAAACCACTCTATTTTGGAAGAGAATATCACAGAGGACTTTCATTAGCAAAGAGGATAAATGAGCACAAGGCTACAAGGGATAGACTAACCATGCTGCTTTGTGCAAATGCAGTATCATGCTTTGTTAACTATGTTTTGCCATCCCTGTCAGACAATGTTTGCCATGCTATCTCCTACCATACTATGTCTGAGATTGTGGCAGAGAGGTTGGAACTGCAGCCTTGTCACCCTAAGGTTGTGGGTTCTGACATGTGCTGCTCCCAATACCCCAGGTATATTAGATAAATTGTGAGCCCACTGGGACAGTCAGGGAAAAATGCTTGAATACTCTAAATCAAGACTACCTAGTTCTTCCATTCCCTAAACATGCAAGACTAGAATCTACTAGGGCTGCTATGTATAATTCTGAGCTCTCCTGGGAGAACGGTATAAATTGAATAAATAAATAGGCCATATGATAAAGCCTACACTGATTTATAAAGCTGCTAACCCCCGAGCCTTGAAGGGAAAAGATAGGTTCTAGCTGCCTGTTTAGTGGATACACAACAAGAAGGCTTGGACAACGAGAACGCTGTTCCTTGGGTGGTTTCATCACTGTTTTGTGCCTGAAGTAAGAAAACACCTTGCCAGTAAGGGAAAGGAATTCAAGATTCTGCTGGTATTGGACAATGCCCCCAGACATCGAGAAAATCCACTGGGGATCCAGCCTCATTTGGATAGTTTATGAAGTTAAAGTCTCCTAGGATGGCGATCTGGTTGTAAGAGATTGTCACCTAGCCAAGGATGGCTAGAAGGTTATTCATTTTAACTCAGTTTGTAAGAATGACATACCACCTGTCAAGGGACCAGTTTATATGAGACCAAAATATAAGAGATCATGCAAAGTATGCCTTAGTCTGTACGACAGTTCCAGTGATCTGTATTTGTTATGTATGTTGTCTAGTTAGTTACTGATTAACAATAAAATGTCCATTTCATACTCTCTACTGCTTGGAGCTCAGGGTTAACTCGGTTGAAAATTTTTCGATCTAGGGGGTACTTGACTTGAAGAAGTTGGGAAATACTGCTCTAACCCATAATCAAGGAGTCAGTGCTCCTCCCAGTGGCATCTGCACCTCATGACAACCCCTGTGCCTGTCACAATGGCCATGCACTAATTTCCCCATTGACACATGGCCTTACCAACACTTATTTTCTAAGCGATTAGGGCCCCACGTTAATTACGTACTATTTATTGGCATATAGCATTGTAGCTGCACTAACATAGTGCAGAACACACCTATTTTCCTTCCCCAACACAACCCCAGCACTAAAAAAAAATAAAAAGTATTTTTTAATACATGGAAAATGCATGCAGATGCCAAAACTACCATGGATTCCTGAGCATGTCCTGCAGTAAATACGTTAATGCCTACTACTTCACACTGGTGTTCAATTCGTTATCTGCAGTAACCTGAAGTTCTAGATCTTCAGTTAGACTTTTTCTTTTTAACTGGATTTGTAAATTACTCTTCCCTGTTCTGCTTCTTATTATCCTTTCTCAGCCTACCCTAACATATTTTGTAATTCTTTCCTGCACCGTCTCCGTTTTGTACCTGTAGGTCTCGTTCTGACTTTTGTTTTGCCCTCAGTATTATAGATTTAGTTCCCACCCCTATATTTTAAATTGTAAACCACATAGATTTTACTTCTGTTTATATCTGCAGTCTATCAACGAAACAAAACTAAACTTAAAGGATCCCTAAATCAAAACTGCCTAGTTCTTCCATTCCTTAAACATGCAAAACTAGAATCTACTAGGGCTGCTATGTTTAATTATTTTGCTCCAGCTTTGTGGAATTCTTTGCCAACTTGTCTTTGGTTAGAATCCAATTTAACTGCCTTAACAAAGGCACCTTAAAAACCTGTTTTACTCTTGCCTTTCCTGGATCAGACAATATGGGCTAAGCTGTTATTGCCTGAAGTTTTATGTACATTGTTGTCTTTGGGGTCTTGTTAAATTAAGTGTCATATTATTTTATGTCACTACTTTTACGATATGTTTTAACCGTTCTGATTGGTTGTTCCAAATAGATTTCTTTATCAGATTTATATACTGTCCTAAGTGGAAAGCAATTTGGGTAACTAGAATGCCACACAAATTAGCCCAAATTATTTATGTCTTCTATAATGGTACACCCTGAAGAGTCAAGATGCATGGTGAAAAATCAAACTAAAAATCAAACTGCTTCATTGTCCAATCAGATGCAAGCTAAGGATGTATGTTGTTGTCACCGCTATTCAATGTGATTTATTTGGTTAGGACTGGATGGGTGTGAAATAGACAGCCAAGAATTCACCAATGCAGGATATGCTGATAATTTTTGTTTTGATAGAAAAATCAGAAACCAAAGCCCAAAAGCTACTACATATAACCATAGGAAAAACAGAAAAAGTAAGGTAACATTAATAAACAAAATATAAAAAAAACCTAGGGCCTCGTCTATCAAACTGCACCATCTAGTTCCTATGAGCGTTGGGAGCAGCACGGGCCATTCAGTGCGGCTCTCAGTGCTAAAAACTGCTAGCGCAGTTTGGTAAGTGTATGTTATAACAGATTATATATCTTATTACAAAACATGAAAAATCTAGAGAGAGAATAAATAGGAAAGAGACCTTCCCAGGCAAAAAAAAGGACTTGCATAACTAATACTGGGCGGGTTTGGAGTTAGTCCCTGGGCACTAGTGCTGCCCGATTCAGGGAAAAAAATTTCGATTAGATTCAATTCAGCCTATTGAATCAATTTTTCGATTCGATTCGATTTTCCTGCCCAATTGGGTGGTTTTTTCCAAATATCCTGGTGGGTTTATTTTATAGTCTCTTCACCCCCTTCGCCCTCTCTTACCCACACTGGTCCTGTGGTGTAAACAAAATAAACAAAAAATACTTTTCATCTCTCTATTAAATCCTAGCTCACGTTTGCAGTCCAACACCAGCTCTGGAAGGATACACATTTCAAATCTGACATATTGTAATCACAAAACAGAAAATAAAATTATTTTTCCTACCTTTTGTTGTCTGGTCATTTTTCAGATCTTGTTGGTCCCATGTTGGTCTGGTTGTCTTCTGATCAGGCTCTCCTTCTTTCTTCTTTCTCCGTGCTAACCATCCATCTTCCATCTCTGTCCACTCTTTCTGTTTCCCTTTCCTCCCCCGGAGGTCTGACATCTTTCCTTTTTTTCATTTCCACCCCCCACCCTTGCAGCTGCAGAATGGACCACACCATCCACAGATCCACCATCTCTCCTTTTCTCATCTACCCTTTCATCCAGCATCTCTCTTCTGTGTCCCTATTCTCCTCTCCAGTACTGTCCCCCTTGTATCCCTGTTCCTATGCTCCCTCCATGCCCAGCATCTTATCTCTCTCCATATCCAACTTCTTCTTTCTCTCTTCCTTACCTCCTATATCCCCTTCCCAAGGTACAGGCTTTCTCCTACTATCATCCTGCACCCTGCCCACCTACTTTGGAGCAATATCTGTCCCTCTTGTACCCTTCCCCTTGTGGTCTTGCATTTCTCTCTCCCTCTCCCTCTTATTAGTCCAGCACCTCTCCTCTGTTTTTCTCCCCCTCTTTTTGGTTTGGTCTCTTTCTTCCCTTCACTTCACCCCAGGTCTGGCATCTCCCCTCCCCTCTCTTACCCCTTCCTCCTCCTCCCTCTGCACAGGCCTGCCTCCCCACCGCCAAAGGAACTCTTCCTCCTCCTCCCTCTGCACAGGCCTGCCTCCCCACCGCCAAAGGAACTCTTCCTCCTCCTCCCTCTGGATAGGCCTGCCTCCCTGCCCTGAAGGCCTGCTCCCCACTGCGAAGACCTGTTCCCCCCATGAAGGCACTTTCTCTCTTCCTCCCCACTGTGAAGGCCTGCTCCCTCCACGAAGGCCTGCTCCCCCGCCACAAAGGCACCCTTTTCCTCCTCTCTGCCATGAATGCCAGCTCCCCCACGAAGGCCTGCCGCCTGACGCCTGACGTCAGAGCAGGGGCAGGATCGCTGCAGAGAGAATGTGCCGCTGAGGACCACAGGCAGCTGCAGGGATCGCTATAACACCAGCGAGCTTGCAGGCTGCCCTATTAGCCTAAAGGAGGCAAGAGTGGGGAAGCTAGTGGAGGCAAGAACGGGCAAGCTGGGGGAGACCTTTCTAACCGACCCTCCCCCCTCAAGCAGGAGCAGCAGCGAACGACCAGCAAGAGGCAGCGCTGAAGCTCCTGCTTTAGGAAGGCATGGGGGAAGGGTCAGCCATTGAATCGGGAGGCCAAGTTTTTTTAAAATTTGAATCAATTCGAATCGTGAATCAGGCAGCACTACTGGGCACATCTGTACAAGATGAGGTAAAGACCAAAACCCTGCTTAGGAGACTGTAGCTTAGCAGGAAGAGTTAATGGGAGGTGGCAGGAGAGGGGGGATTTAAACCCTCAGAATTGTCGGTACCCTGTTCCCTGAGTGTAAAACAGGACTGCTTTGAAATTAACAGAGATGATTAGCATCTCATTTGCATGGACTTGGGTGATTGCATAAGCTGGGATATTAAAAGGAGGAGGGTGGGTTACAAGAGGCCCCTGTTAGTTCTCAAGGGGAAGGGGATATGTGGGATGTGTTGACCTCCTTATCCCAGGGTCTGGAAAGAAGTGGCAGAGACTGGAACATAAAAGTCTTGAGTTCACTCTGACCAAAAAAGGGACTCCCAGTAAGGACACTGCACCAGGGAGACCTTAATAAAGTGGTGAAGGTAAAGTCTTATTTTGGTACTCTTAGAGGTATTTGAGTATTATTAGTTATGCTTAAAATTTCATTTAAGATACATTATTAAAAGCTTAACCTGTATTTAAGTGAGTAATAAATCATATTATTGTAGCCTGAGCTAATGAATAAGTAACATGATAACAATATCAGACAGTTCTAAAGTCTGTTGGTTTGTAACAGAGCAATGGATCAGATGAAGAAAGTTAAATATCCTGGATTAGTGATATCAGTGTCAAGAGTTGCTATGCACAGCTACTGGCATTGTAAATACTGGAAGTACCCAAGTGAGCTTCAGTAATCTAAAATGGTGCCTGTGAAAGAAACAGAGTTCCAATGAAAACCAAAATGAGAATTTTTAATATTGCAGTCATGCTTAGGGTTACCATATTTGTGAAGACAAAAAAGAGGACACATGATCCTGCCCAACCCACAGCCCTGCCCAACACTTGCCCCATGGTCTGCCCCAAGACTCGCCTACACCCGTCCTCCCTATCCTGCCCCAAGACTCCCTTCCCATCCTCCCTACCCTTTTAGAGCTTCTCTCTCTCTCCCCTTACAATCCCCCTCTCCTGTGGGTGCTTCGTTCTCTCTCTCCTTCCAACTCCCAAACCCTCCCATGGTTGCCTCTCTCTCTCTCTCTTTTTCCTTCCAACCTCCTCTCCTTCTGTTTTGTCTCTCACCTCCCATCCAGAATTATCCTACGCCATGCTCTTTTCTCTAGCACTTTCTCCTGTCCATGCTGTTTCTCCAGACCTCCCTCCCACCATGCTGTTTCTCTAGCCCTCCCGCCCTCCTTCCATGCTGTTTCTCTACCCCTCCCTCAATGCTGTTTCTCCAGCCCCTCTCCTCCTTCCTCTGAATTTCCCTCACAACTTCTCTCTATAGCTCCTGCCTCCCTGGCTGTAATTCAATCAAGCAGCTGGCAGCAGCAAAGTGAGTTTGCTGCTGCCGGCCTGCCCCGGAAGCCACCTCTCTCCAGAGATTTCCTGTTCCCGCATTGGCAGGACCTGAAGAGAGGTGGCTTCCGGGGCAGGCCAGCAGCTGCCGATTGCCTGATTGAATTACAGCGGCCGGGAAGGAGGTAGATGGGAGAGTTAGAACTGACTAAACCCGGACAGACTCTCTTGTTTACAAAAAAAAGATTAAAATCCATCCAGACACCTGGACAATCCTCTAAAAAGAGGGCATGTCTGGGTTTTCTAGGACCTATGGTAACCCTACTCATGCCAGTTCTTTTCTATGCAACAGAAACAAGGATATTATTAGCTGAGCTTGCGCAAGCTGGAAGTCTTCCAGATGAAATGCTTGTGCAAGATTCTTGGCAACTCACTACTCAACCACTGGTACAATAAAAACATTTGAGAAATTTGCAATAAACAATCTACAATGGAAGAAAATATAAGACAATCACACGTTTGCTGGTTTAGCCATGTCAGCAGAATGGAGGCATTATGACTACCAAGAAGGTTACTCCAACAGTATTGACCATCTGGCTGGAAGGTTACAAGAAAGACTTTGCACAGGAATATTAAGGCTGAAGCAAAATGGTTCCATCTTTATATGCAAAGTTATGGTCTTCCCTCTGTCGCATCCTGCCTCCTCTGATGCAATTTCCCATGGGCAGGATGTGGCAGAGGGAAGATCCAGGTGCTGGCTGAAGGCAGCTCTCATGCTGCTGCTGCTGCCGCCACAGTCAACTAATGTAAAGTTTATAGGACCGCAGAGGAGTGAGAGCGATGAGGGAGCAGAGCTAAACCTATGGGAAGAGGGACAGAGGAGGGGGACAGACAGACTGGATCGGGAATAGATGCCAGCCCAAGAGAGGGAGAAATGCCAAACCTATGGGGGGAGGAAGGAGGCACTGGCAGCAATGCAATGGGGAGAGCGCCACCAAAGCAAGTTGGCTCAGGGCACCACTATCCCTTGAGCTGGTCCTACATAGAATGCATAATTGGTGCTGAATGACACAGTAATTGACTGTGTCATTTGAAACCAATTAAAATGTAATTACAAAAAAAGAAGGTGCCACTATGTGACCTCCAGGACTAGTGCCTAGGTCCCTGGAGGCTAGTGGCACATATTGGCATCGAAGACCGGAAGTGGGCTTGGTTAGGGGGCGGCACCAGACTTCAGCATCACTAAGTGCCAGTGGCCACAATTCTGACAGGATCTGGCATAGAGGTCTGCATGGGAACGGGGATATCGGGGATCCCCCCGAGGTCAATGGGACTCCCATGGAGACCCCTCCCAGGCCCACGGGACTCCCACGGGACCCGGGGTTCCTATGCTGAGGCCTACCTAATTTCTCGTCTGGGTCTGGCGCGTGCTAAGCTTCCGATGAATCAGCAGCAACAGTCTCTGACACGTAGTAGTGAGCTTAGCATGTGCTGAGATCCATGTATACGTGACAGAGACTGTTACTGCTGATTCGTCGGGAGGTGTCACGTGCAGGCTAGAGCGCGAAGACAGCCTGCATAATTCTAGAGTGAGAGGATAGAGTCCTCCTCCTCCCCCCACCCCCGGGACAAACCCTAACTAATAAGCAGAGCTGAGCGGGGATTGGTGGATGCCAAGGGCTGCTGAGCCGAAGCGGTGAAAACCCAGCAAGGAGCTGCGACCTGGGATCTTGGACTGCAGCAAGCTAGGATGAAAACTGCTCTGCCACTATCGGAATGATCCAGCTTTCTGAAGCCCCGTGAGCTTGGATGGTCTGCTCTGCTCTGTCTACCTATAGCTTGCCATTTCTTTCCCTGACTCTGGATCTCTTATTCCACTTCTTCTTATTTCCTAGTCTGTCACAATTCTATCATCTTTTTCTCCCATCATTCAGTATTTCCCCCTCTCTCTCTCTCTCTCTGCTCCCCTTCTATCCAGCATTTGTCCTTTCTCTCTTTTTTCTCTTTTTTCTCTCCAGCATCTTCCCTTTCCTCCATTTCCATCCAGCATCTGCCCCTCTCTCCTGCTTCTGCCCAGCATCTATCTCCTCTCTCCCTCCTTTCTGCCCAGCATCTGCCCTTTCTGTCACCCCATCCATCATTCACCCTTCTCTCTCCCCATTCCATCCAGCATCTGCCCATCTTTATCTCCCCCTTTCAGCCCAGCATCTGCTTTATTTCTCTTTCTCTCCCTTATATTCAGTGTCTGCTCCATCTTTCTCTTTCCTCCCTTCCATCCGCATCTTCCTCCGCTCCTCCCTTCCATTCAATATCTTCCTCCCCTCTCTTTTTCTTTACATCCATCATCTGTCTTTTTCTCTCTCTCCCAGGCATTCAAGCTCATCTGTTATCTTTCCCCTTTGATCCAGTGTATCTGATCCTTCTCCCTTTCTATCTAGAGTCTGTCTCCTCTCACCTCCTACATCCAGTATCAACCCCTTCCCACCTGACACCTCAGCAGCCGCCACTGCACGTGACTGACATGAAGCCTTCCCTCCGACGTCAGCTCTGACCTCGGGAGAAGACTTCCATGTTGGCTACATATGGCGTGCTGCAGGCAGGAAAAGAAGACGAGCCTCTCGGCTCAAGCTGCCTCCAACCCCTGCTGTTATCTGGACTCGAACGAAGGGGTGGAGGGAGTGCGTTTTTGGACTCAGAAGGCATGAACTTGAGAGAGAGGATGGAGGGAGGGAGGGAAAGAGATGCTGAGGTGGGGGAGGGAATGCGTTTTTGGACACAAAAGGCATGAACTTGGGAGAGAGGAAGGGAGGGAAAGAGATGCTGAGGTGGGGAGGGAATAGAAAGGGAGAATTGGGAATGGGTGTTTCAGTGAGAGGGAAAGAGAGATAGCCATGTACAAGGGAATGGAAGAAAGAGGATAATTTTTGGTCATAGGGAGGGAGGGAGGTACAGATGATAGGGAAGAGAAAGATGAGAGGGAGAAATGTTGTGGTTGAAAGGGAACAGTGGGACAGATTGAAAGGGATGCAAGAGGAAGGAATGTTGGACATAGTGATGAAGAGAATGGAGGGAGAGATATGGCATGGTGCTGGAGAGGGGTGATAGAACAGAGGAGAAATGTTGGGCATGGGGCTGGTGGGCAGGCACGAAAGATGAGAAAGGGATAAATGCTGGACCATGGTAGCAACCAATGGACAGCAACAGAAGAATTTACAGAAGATGGGAAAGCGGAAAAAAGAAACTGGGACCAACTTGATGGAAAAATAAGTTTCCAGACAACAAAGGAAAAAATCAGAATTTATTGAATAAAATATATTAGCTTTGGGAAATGTATATAACAGATGTCTTTGTATTGTGTTCAAAAGAAAAGGAAATGCATTTCTAGTTTTATTTCTACAGTGTTGAAGTACTTGCTGACCCTTGCTGTGGCTGGTGGAGATCCCCAAGCACCACCAGCAGAAGACCTCCTCTAGAGACAGCCAGAATTCCCTTCCACTAAGCACAGCAGTCGCTGGCAGCATCCATGAGCCACTGAGGTGCCAGCATCTGTGACTCAGGGACGCTACTGTTGACTGTCAAGCTTGGCAAAAGGGACCCTTGGCCAACTGCAGAGGAAGTCCTCAGCTTGGATGTCCTCATCAGCAGAGTATTTATACTTTATATTTACATTAGAGGCTCTGTTAGAAACCCGTTTACAAAGTATGTATTCTTCCCAATTAA
Organism: Geotrypetes seraphini; assembly: GCF_902459505.1. Lineage (NCBI taxonomy): Eukaryota > Metazoa > Chordata > Amphibia > Gymnophiona > Dermophiidae > Geotrypetes > Geotrypetes seraphini. The sequence goes on from NC_047091.1 coordinate 133,058,868, forward strand.
TATTTCCAAATTAATACAGTATCTTTGCTTATTTGTAAATGGGTCTCCATTAGAGCCTTTAATTCAGTAGCATAATTAAATGAAATAACTATTTCTGAAGTTTATAGGGACAGGCAGAGACGGATTTGATTCCAGCGGAGATGGGTGGGGACGGGTTTGACTCCTAGCGGGGACGGACGGGGACGGGTTTGATTCTACCAGGGATAGGCAGGGATGAGTTTCATTTCTGTCCCCACGCAATTCTCTGATCTGACATCGGAAATGTAGGCCTGTGAAAACCTGGCCTACATTTCCGGCACCTAGGGTCCCATCAAGCTGCGATTCTGGAATCAGCACCTGTCAATGATTGACACATGGCAGGAGCCCGTTTTGTAGGCACCTGCCATAGCAAGTGCCGCTTACAGAATCAGCCCCTAAGTGGTTATTTTATTCTCTTTTATCTAAGGGATAAAAAATACATATCTACTTCTTTCTGTGTAGAATCTGCCAGATTTTCGAGGAAAATACACAGATACTTCATCTTTGAAAATTACCTAAGGAAAACTATGCTTTCACATTGTGCAGAGACCTTGTTTGCTTCACACGCTACGAGGTATGTTAAAAAGATTTTTCTTTTGCAGTTTCAAGACTCATAAAAATTGCTATTTAAAGCATTCTATGTTTTTATGCCTATGAAGTTACTAGCCCGAGGTTTTTCCTCCATCGTTGTAATAATCTAGCTGCTCTTGTCTTCCTATATTAAATAGTGTGGTTCCCCAGGGGTCCATGCTGGGACCGCTGCTTTTTAACATATTTATCAATGATGTAGAGATGGGAATAACTAGTGAGATAATTAAATTTGCTGATGACACAAAGTTGTTAAATCGCAAGAGGACCTTGGGAGACTGGGCATCAAAATGGCAGATGATGTCTAATTTGAGCAAGTGCAAAGCGATGCATGTGAGAAAGAGGAACCTGAATGGGCCCCCCTCCGATGACAGCAAGATCGGGCCTACCTCCCCCCGATGACAGCAAGATCGGCCCCCTTCCCCCCCCGATGACAGCAAGATCGTCCCCCCATGACAGCAAGATCGGGCCTTCTCCCCCCCTCCCCCTGATAATAGCAAGATTGGGCTTCCCCTGATGACAGCAAGATCGGGCCCCACCACGGCATCGACTGCAAGATCAGCCTGCAACCTGCAACCTGCAAGCAGTGCTCAGCCCAAAGCTTCCCCTCTGACACAGCTTCCTGTTTTCGCCTGGGCAGTTTGCGTTAGAGGGAAGATTTGGGCTGAGCACCACTTGCAGGTGCTGTGGCTGATCTTGCTACCCGCTGGTTGTACGAGCGTTCTTTGCTGTGTCTGTGGGATGGAAGTGGGAGCCTCCTCAGCAGGAGGGCGCTGTGGGAGGGGCGGCTCCGGGATGCATAAAGAGGGAGTTCCGGGGAGGGGGGGTGTTGCTGCAGGTGTTGGGCGCAGTGGGGAAGGAGGAAGAGGAGTAGCTGGTGGTGCGAAGGGTGCCAAAAATTGCAGCCCCTTCAAGAAGTCCGTAGAGGGGATGCAGGGCCTGGACAAAGTGGGGAAGAAGGTGCTGGAGAGGATTGCGGGCTGCAAGCACCCCGAGGAGCTGAGAGGGAGAAGTGGTGGAGCAGAGGTCAGAAACTCTCAGAGGAACAGGAGAAGGTGGTGGTGGGGAGGGTTATAGGCCGCAAACCTTTCAAAGGGTTCAGAGTTAAAATCCTGGGCAAGTAGGTGGGAAGGGAAGGAAGGGGGAATTTGTTCAGAGATGTTTGGGGCTTGCATAGAACTAAAACTATACACTGGCACTGGTATGGTAATCTTTGTTGTTTGTTTTGAATTTTATAATAAAAGAAAAAAGAAATACAAATGGAAATAAAGAAATAAATAATAAAACAGGTAAATAAATGTGGGTGGGATGTGGGTGGGACAGGGGTGTGGGATGTGGGCGGGGCAGAGCTAGGGGGCCCAGTGTACTTGTGTGCCTAGGGGCCCTCAAAGAATTAATCCTGCTCTGGATGTGGTCTCTCCCTACAAAAATGGACGTAAGGAAAAAGTAGGGAACTACAGGCTGGTAAGTCTGACTTCTGTGATGAGTAAATGAATGGAAATGCTTTTAAAACAGAGAATAGTGATTTTCTGGAATCCACTGGATTATAGGACCCAAGGCAACATGGATTAACTAGAGGCAGGTCTTGTCAGACAAATCTAATCAATTTCTTTGACAGGGTGACCAGAGAATTGGATAGAAGGAGTGCGCTTGATGTGGTGTATTTAGATTTAGCAAAGCTTTTGTCAGTGTTCCAGACAGGTGTTTAATAAATAAACTGAGTGCCCTCAGGATGGGACCCAAAGTGACAGACTGGGTTAGGAACTGGTTGAGTGGAAGGCAACAAAGGGTAGTAGTCAATTGAGATTACTTTGAGGAAAGAGATGTTACCAGTGGTGTGCCTCAAGTTTTGGTTCTTGGGCCTGTTCTTTTTAACATTTTTGTAAGCAATATTGCTGAAGGGCTGTCAGGAAAAATTTACCTCTTTGCAGATGATGGTGTGAATAACATGAAGAAAGATCTAGTGAAGTCTGAAGAATGGTCTGAAATTTGGCAGCTAAGATTTAATGCTAAGAAATGCAAGGTCAAGCATTTGGGCTGCAAAAACCTGAGGGAATGGTACAGTTTAGGGGCTGAAGAACTTTAGTGCACGAAAGAGGAGCGGTACTTCGATGTGATAGTATGTGATAATCTTAAGGTAGCCAAAAAGGTTGAAACGGTGACGGGTATAATGGCAAAAGCTAGAAGGGTGCTAGAATGCCTAGGGAGAGGTATGGCCAGTGCGAAAAAGGAGGCATTGATAACTCTGTAGAAGACTGGTGAGACCTCATTTAGAATATTGTGTATTATGGAGACCACACCTTCAAAGAGATATAAACAGGATGGAGTTGGTCCAGAGGAAGGTTACTAAAATGGTCGGTGGTCTTCGTCATAAGGCATATGGGACAAACATAAAGATCTCAATATACTTTGTGGGAGAGGGGAGATTTGATAGAGATATATGCACATGAGAGGAGTCTCTTTCATTTGAAAGGAAGCTCTGGAATGATAGTGCATAGGATGAAGTTAAGAGGTGACAGGCTCAGGAATAATCTAAGGAAATACTTTTTTACAGAAAGAGTGGTAGTTACATGGAATAATCTCCCAGTAGAGGTGGTGGAGACAAAGACTGTGTCTGAATTCAAGAAAGCATGGGACAATCATGTGGGATCTCTTAGGGAGAGGAGATAGTGGATGCTGCAGATGGGCAAACTGGATGGGCCATTTGGCCTTTATCTGCCATCATGTTTCTATGGTATGCACTCTCTTAAAAGTTGTACTATTAGCAGCATATGATAAAACACAAATTTATATGTTCTTTATGTTCATTTGATAATGACATGCAACAACGTGGGATGTGTCATTTCCATTTCTCATATTGTTGCAAAGGAATGCCCATCTCTACTCTGTTTCTTCATCAGGTCCCAGTGACCTAAACATGCTACCTTCAGGGGCTTCCATCTCGCTCTACAGTTGCCAAGATCCAGTGGAGATGAAAAACAGGGATTCTGCTCCAGTTCCTCTTGGAATTCGGGGACTGCTGATGAAACAGAAGGTCAATTTTCATGTTCCTTGTCATTCTCTGTCACCTCAGGGCTGCAAGATCTTCTCAGCTCAGATTCATCCATTACTACCCCAAACACATTCTAACTCCTATTTGTTGCTGAAGGTTATTTATTTTTTTGACTTACTGATGACATAAATTCAACCCCGAAGCCTCTGCATAACTGGAATATTTTAAGGCTGGGCAAACCCTTTGCTACTTTTAGAGAAACACAAAATACCCTCAGAGGAGGGAAATTCGATAGTGACATAATTTCTTCACAGAAAGGGTTGTAGATCACTGGAACAAGCTTCCAGAGCAGGTGATCAAGGCCACCAGCGTTATTGACTTTAAGAATAAATGGGATGCCCTAGTAGGATCCTTACGAGGGTCGAGTTAAGGAACTAGGTCATTAGTACTCAGACTTAATGGGGTGGGTCAGTAGAGTGGGCAGACTTGATGGGCTATAGCCCTTTTCTGCCGTCATCTTTCTATGTTTCTACCCATCACTCCAAAGTCAAACCAAACTCTTACCCTTTCCAGGAGCAAGAAATAAAAAGTTCATATCCTAATTACTGATAATTATTTAGCATGTACCCTGTATTTGCTAGCACAGGCTGGGTGTCATGATGGAGAAAGACCTCCTCCCCCCCCCCATAGGTGAAAACAATAAGATAAGGCACTCTTTATCTGACTTGTGTAATAGCTGAGAAGCACATCTCTTTATGTCTGACTTCCATGTGAACTAGGGAGCCCCTTTCCCCATGTCTGAACATGCTGTGAGTTGAGGGAGCTGCTCAACCTCTCTGACCTTTGCTGGGGAACCCCTATCTGTGTGACTAACCTTTGTGTCAATTGGGGGGGGGGGGGTCGCCTTTCTTCCCATGTCTGACCTATGTGTGAGCTAGGAAGCCTGTTTCACTATGTCTGATCTTTGCCGGGGAACCTCCCTCTCTCCATATCTGACCTTCGTGTGAGCTGAGGGAATCTCTCTTCCTGTGTCTGACCTTTGTTTCAGTGAAGGAGTACCTTAGTGGCTAGTGCAGTGAGAACCTGAGGAACTGGGTTGATTCTCACTGCAGGTCCTTGTGACTCTGGGCAAGTCACCTAACCCTCCATTGCCCCAGGTACAAAATAAGTACCTGTATATAATATGTAAACTGTTTTGATTGTAACTACAAAAAGCCAGTATATCGAGTCCCATCTCCTTTCCCTTTCCGGAGCCTATGTCCCCACATCTGACTTTTCTGGGGAGCCCCTTTCCCTGTGTTTTACCTTTGTGAGCTGGGGAGCCCCTCTCTGTCTGATCTTTTTGTGAGCCGGGGAGCCTCACTCCCTCTGTCTGACCTTTGTGTGAGCCGGGGTGCCCCTCTCCCTCTGTCTGACCTTTGTGTTACTTACTGTTGTCAGTTCTCATGTCGACAGCAGACGCTTAGGAAAATGAGATCCTATGTGCTGAATCAGCAAAAATAGAAACACAAGTTAAAATTAAAGCAGAAAAAAAAAAAAAAATGGAACCTTGAAAAAAGTCTCCACCCAGCCCTTTGTTTTTAATCTTCTGTGGTTTGTAAATGTTTAATTGCAAATGTCAAATTTTGACTACATTCAAACAAATTACGATAAACAGCGCCATCCCCTTATTCACCCCCTGTCCATGTCTCTGCTTTTATCTCTATGCATTTGTGCACAGCTAGTGAGTCTGTATCTCTTTCAATTTTTGAGTCCCTGTGCTCATCACTATTTCTGGAGCTCTCCTTAATGAAAGTTTAATTTTGTGACAGTCTGAAAATCACACGTGATTTTTTTTCCCTGGCCTATTACCTGATAGGGTCTGGAGATCCCAGCCTGGCTCTTCTTCAGAGGCAGCTACTTGCCCCCTTCTGGGACTTATTTTCCAGGATGGTACGGGATTGTCTCAGGTGACTGGAGGTGAGGAGGGAGTCGCGTGTAGTTTTTCAACTTGCAGATGTGCTCAAAGCTCTGCTGTCTCCTGCCCCAAAATAGCCTTTATGAAAAAGCGGTTTGGAATTTTGTGGCGGTAATTTTGGTTATAAATAAGCTTTGTGTGTGTTGGGGCTGAGAGGAAAGGGGAGGAGAGCAGTGCTACATAGCTAACAGATGTGCAAAATCACAGGCAAAGAAAATTTTACAGCTGGAATAGATCATGTGAATAAGGCACAGCTTCTCCCCCCTCTTCTTCCTTTCACTCTGCAGGTCTCTCTGTCTGTCTCTCATCCTCCTCTGCAGTCTCTGTCTTTTCATATCCATCTCTCTACTGCAGTTTTTCCTTCTCTTTATACACTGGTTTCCCACTTTAAAAAAAAATACTTTTTTATGCTTGGTAGTAGGGATATGAAGAAAAAGTTATTGCACGATTTATTATAACCTCAGAAAGCAGTTAATACAGTGTACGTATGTATGTAGTGGGCATAATGACTGCAGTAAATATGCCTTAAACACAGACCAGAAAGTTACTTTTAGTACAGCACAGGGCCCAAGAGCTGGTGCCATCTCACTGCAGGATAGATAGGCAAGAGTTGCAAGCAAACACTTCTTTCCAGAAGAATCAAAAACATAAGTGGTGTCATGCCACATGAATAGAGTATCCCAGGATGAAAGGGCTCTGCTTTGTCATAGCCCCACTGCCCTTCCTGTTCAGCCTTCTTCTGCTGAAACCTAGCAGTGATCCAAGCAAAAAATACATTACTACAGCAGATCTGACTCCCAGTGGGAAAAAGCACTGAATTCTGTACAGACCATAACAGGCCATGAACTTCATGTCCTGCAAGAACACGACCATACTCCTGCTAAACAAGTTCATGGATATATGCAGACTAACTTCCTTCTGGATGCCCCTTCCCAAGTTCTCCCCTCCCCTAAACACTCCTTCCTCTAGGAGAGATAGTGAAACCTGGCTCTGTAGTCTGAGGTTCACGCCCTATTAGATACTCTGGGGACCCATGTAGGATCTTTAAAGGTGTTTTTATGAGGGTTCTTCAAATTTCTTCATATTTTTGCGGGTAATGGTTGGGGGCGGAAGAAGTGGTAAGAGGGCACGTCATAATGACAGGAGATGCTATTCAGCAAATTACGAGGAATTGGAAAAATTATGATAGATAAAGTTATAGTTTTTGGTGGAATTCATTGTGCCATATTTTTAAAATGGAGAAAATAATAGCTGTCCAACGAGGAAGTTATAAAAAGTTTATGGAGGTCTGGGAGCCATTAACAAATTATTGTAAGGATCAATTATAATTGAGTAATTAATAATTTATTTCTCTCCTTTTGATTATTGAAGTATAAGGGGGGAGGGTGAGAGGATTTTATATGTATAAAATTATATGATTATATTGGAAGAAGGATGGGAGGGCGAAGTTATAGTTTGATTTCAGTGAATGTATGATTAATAAGTATTATTATAGTGTATATGATTGTATAATAAATTACTTGTTGAAAGTTTTACAATGAATAAAGAAATTTAAAAAAAATAAAGTGCTGTGACTAGTCAATCAGGCAAAACAGGGTGATTATGTCAAAAAGTGATGAAATTTGCTTTTGAGATATTTAATAAATAGTGTTTAAAAAATAAAAGAGCGGAAACATTTAAAAGATCCCTCATATAAAGTAATTATGTGGCATCTTAGTGATCTGGCTGCTTAAATCACCTGTTTGGGGCTAAACATTAATTTTCAGTGGCACACAACTGGTTAATGTCACTAAAAAAGCGGCCCAAATAAAGGGGCAGCACGCAGAAAATACAGGAGATACCACCTTCACAAGACGTGAAAGCAGAAGGAAAACAACAAATAAACGAGATTGAACATCAATCAGTCATCTTCGTGTTTTCCTTCTGCCAAATAAAGAGGCCCCTAACTCTGGACCTGGTTGAGATCATGCCCCAAAACTTTGGATAGTTTCATTAGAGGTCCCAACAAATTTCAGCAATTTCTGAGATGGTCAAGTGGGGAGTTCTGGACCACTTGACATGGAATGACCCTATAGCACCAAACTGCAAACCAGCTCTTTTGGGGGAGTTCCAGAGGTGGAGTCAGCCTTAACTGGCCAGGTTTGATAAAAGGAGCCCTAAGATAACCTTGAAAGGCAGTATATAAATACTTAAATTAGAAAAAAAAATTGTATGCTAATGATTGAACTCTAAACAGCTACATGGGGGACAGACATCTATCTGGTGGTTATGCTTCTACAGGCAAGATCTACAGTCTGCAGTTTTTCTTAAGCACAGAGTCACTATATATTAAACATAAAGCAGAGGCAGAATTAGACTGACTCAGCATTCACAAGTTAGCTTAGGGCCAGGACTATAAAGTATTTTCTTAAAGGTATGCACGCACCATTCTACCTCAGACACTTGGTGCCATCTAGTGGGAAAGTCAATCATTACATAAGACTAAGAAACTAGACAACACTGCGGCTTACACAGATACGCTCTCAATTCTCAAATACTTTGCACTGTTTCCAGAAACAGAGAACATGTTAGCAGATAAAAGCCATAAGCCATAAGCCACTAGCCACTGGGCTAGTGTGTCTAGTCCAGTGTTTCTCAAATATCAACCGAGTACCCCTGCACAAGCTCCGCCCCAGACCCCACCCCCATAATAACAGTACTAATTGTAATGCAATTTCTTCCATTCATTTTTCATATAAACACAATATAATCTTATTAATACATAATGGTAACCACAAAATTAAAAAAACAAAGCACACTGTATGCAGATAAAATGTTAATTATCATTTATATTAATTTTTTTTTCAAAGTCAAGGCAGATGACTTTAAAATATGCAATATCACCTCAGTATAAACTATAGAAAAATAAATAAATATAGTGCAAAACATAGACAGCAGATATAAATTCTAAAAACTGACACATTTTGATCATTACATTGAAAATAAATCATTTTTCCTACCTTTGCTGTCTGGTGATTTCATGAGTCTCTGGTTGCACTTCTAATATTTCTTTCTTTCTGCCTCCTGCACGCTTCCTCTCCTCCAAACCAAGTTTCCAAGTTTATTAAAATTTTGATATAACGCTAATCATAATTTCTAAGCGTTTTACAATAAAATAGGGGAAAACATTTTGGGCTTCTTTTACTAAGGTGCGCTAGCATTTTTAGTGCGTGTTGAATTGCAGCGTGCACTAAACCCGCACTACATGGCTAGAACTAATGCCAGCTCAATTCTAAAACCGCTATCACAGCTTAGTAAAAGGAGCCCTTAAACATTCTAAAAATATACTGGACGAACTTGACAAAGAAATAAAAAGGAAGTAGGGAAAATTACAATTTAAAAGAAAGGAGAACATGAAAGGTAAATAACAAAAGGGAGGTAAAGGAGATCAGAATAGGAACAAGGCATCAGCAGAACCATTTCAGCATTCATATACGTCTTTAAAAAGGAAGGATTTAAGATTTCCTTTGAATCTATCTAAGTTTTGTTCAGCCCTTGAACCGCAAGGTAATGGCGGAATAGAAATCCCTAATGTAATGTAATGTAATGTAATGTAATATAGGGTGGTAACGAGTTCCAGACAGTGGGTGCCCTTCCCCAACCAACATCTCTCTCTGTCCCTCCATGAGTCCAACTTTTCTTCCTCTCTCCTCCACCCCTATTGGCAACATTTCTCCCTCTCTCATCCCCCAAATCATGTGCAGCATTTTTCACCACTGCCCACCAGCCCCATGCCCATTTCTCCTTCTATCACCCCTCTCCAGCACCATGCCACATCTCTCCCTCCATCACTATGTCCAACATTTCTCCCCTTGCATCCCCTTCAATCTGTCTCTCTCCACCACCATATCCAACATTTCTCCCTCTGCATCTCTACCTATTCCCTATGCATCTCTACCTCTCTCCTCTCTCTCTATGCCCAATTTTCCTTTCTTCCTTTCCCCCTGTGCACCATCTCTTTCCCTCTCACTCACACTCATGTCCAACAATTCTCCCTTTCTATTCCCTCCCTCCCTCCTATGTCCCTAGTTAGTGCTCTCTTCCTCCCTTCTTTGTGTCCCAAGTTCATTCCTCCTCCAAAGTGGGTGTGAGAGAGGGAAGGGAAGAAGAGGAGAGATGCCAGACCATTCATTGGAGGAGGGAAGGGAAGAAGATGGATGCCAGACTAATGGGGATGAAGGGAGAAATGGAAGGGGGATGCATAAAGTTTCTAGAACGGGAATAGAAAGAGAGAAGATGCCATATAGAAGGGGCAGAGAGAGGGTAGACAGTGGATGAAAGGAAGAGAGTGACAAAAAGATGAGGAAAGCAGAAACCAGAGAAGACAAGGTAGAAAAAAAAATTCTATTTATTTATTTATTTTTTGCTTTAGGTGAGATGCATTGCTGTTTCTGTGATGTTGCATTGTATGCAGAGTCCAGCTTTTTGGTGCTTCAGTTTAACCTTTATCTACGTATTTTTATTCTATCTCCCCATTTACAAAACTGTAGAGTGTTTTTTTGCGTTGGCATCTGAGCTATTACCACCGTAGCTAAAAACCACACTACAGTTTTGTAAAAGGGGGAGGGGTTAGTTTGTGATTACATACTAGGCGAAGGTGTTTTCTGTGTTCTGTGTGTTCAAAAAGACATGGTTTTCAGTTAGGATTGACTGTGTAGGATTGATCTGTACTAATCTGGCTTGTTTAGTTTTACAATGGGTTTATTGATGTACTGCTCACTGCAGTATATAAGATGCTGCCTTTTCCTAGGTATTCATGTGTGACATGTGGATTGTTACTAAAAATCATGTTTTTCATACAGATGGGGCCCGGGTGTCAAAAAATGATGGGCCCCGGGTGTCACATATGCTAGGTACGCCACTGATATACAGTAGTATGTGACAGGCATGGGGGTGTAATGATGTATAGAGGCTCCCTGGTAATGGGTTAGACTAGAGCACAGGAAGGGTAGGCTGTCTTTAACTAAGAAGCTGAATACAGCTCCCATAAGGTTTAAGGCCAAGGTAATTTCTTCCAAAACTCCAGGAGGGGAGAAATCCTGGGCTGGCATCCCATAGGGAAGGTGAGACAAAGGAGTCTCAATAGCCTAGGGTTACCGAATGTCCGGATTTACCCGGACATGTGCTCTTTTTAGAGGCCATGTCCGGGCGTCCAGATGGCTTTTCAAAACCCAGCACTTTGTGTTTTGAAAAGCTTCCTCTTCAGATCTCACTGGGAGGGGGCATCCGCGGATGTGCGGATGCTACACAGTGACATCACGCGGATGCCCTCCTAACCAACAAGAACAGGCTGAGGGGATGGGGCAGGACTGGGAGTAAGGCTGGGGCATGGCGTGGGCGTAACAGGGCGGGGCTGGGTAGAACTGAGCAGGCCTGGGGGCGGGTCTATGAGTCCAGATTTTATGCAAGTAAAATCTGGTAATCCTACAATAGCTCTCAGGAAATAGGAAAGGCTGCCCTAAACTAGGGAACCTGGGTAAGCAGGGTGGGGAGTGGGGTCACAGGGCAGGCTCATTCCAGAACTTTCCTAACCAGCAAATAAAGGGCAGCCATCCAAGTAAGGGGTAGATGGAACCGCCTAGGACATAGAGTGAAATAAGGAAATGCTGTGCCTTTGCAAGACAGGACATTTGAGGAAGGGTTTGCAGAAGAAAATGAGATACTGAGAGAAAATCAGCTTAATGATGGTACCAGAGAAAGCTAAAAGAGGATTGGTACCATCTAGGTTGTGGAAACTGTTAATAAAAGGAAATGCCTCCATTCTTTTGTTAGAGCCATGTTAGGGCAACCCTGAGAGAAGTCAAGAATAAGTGGTGGGCAATAGGAGTTGTTCTAGGTCTTTACCCCATAGAGCTGCTTGATGTGAGAGAAGATGCTCATGGTGTTTTTTTAGTTTGCATCCTCTAACGGGGGGGGGGGGGGGGGGTGGAAATGAAATGCAAGTGGGAGCTTCTCTTTTGTGTTTGTTGGCTGAGAAGGAGAAGAGGTCAGTGATGTATTTAGGGGTTAGACCTAAATAGAAAACTTTAAAACAGAGGCAGGCGAACTTAAACTTTACGCGAGCTTCCATCGGCAGCCAGTGCAGCTGTTTGAAGTTATACTACAAATTTGTCTTTAAAAGATAAAATATATAGTTTCAATATTGCATCATACATTGTTTTTTTTGGGGGGTTTTTAAAACTCATCTCCAATGAATTAGAGAACCATCATGATAATACAGTATTCTCTAAAGTTGAAGGGGATAGATTCCATAGAAGCCTAAGGAAATTCTTCTTCACCCAGAGTGGTGGAAAGCTGGAACGCTCTTCTGGAGTCTGTTATAGGGGAAAACACCCTCCAGGGTTTCAAGACAAAGTTGGACAAGTTCCTGCTAAACTGGAACATACGCAGGTGAGGCTAGACTCATTTAGAGCACTGGTCTTGACCTGAGGGCCCCTGCGTGAGCGGACTGCTGGGCAGGATGGACCACTGGTCTGACCCAGCAGCAGCATTTCTTATGTTCTTATGAAAGAAGAAATACATTTTCACCTGCTTCCTGAAGTAATATAATTTTGAGTTCTGCTGGAAGTGAGTTTCAGAAGTGGGGACTACTCCCGAAAAAGCTCACAAGCAGGTATCACTTGGTGCAATTTCTTTTGACCAGCGTACGCACAGTAAGGCTCCTTGAGAGGTTCTTATAGGCCTGAAAATGTATACATTCTGATCCAGATAGTCAGACTTTGAGTCAGACTTGAATCCATTCCCATCACACAATAAGAGACATCGTCCGGTACACGATCGGTTTGCTTAGTGAATTTGGGCCAAAAAGTATAGAAGCCCCATTTATTCTCTGCATGCGTGCACTGCCTTGGGCTGGGAAAGGCTGCGGTAAGCGGGTCAACAGAGGTGGACAGTCACTCAGGGCTAATCAAAGGAACCACTTTCAAACTGCTCAGAATGCTAAGTTGACAGAAACAACTCTCCCCGACCCAAAGGCGGAGCTAGCCTTCACCTGCTGCTCAACTGTGCTCGTGCGCAGCCTTGGCCTCGCGCAGCTTCATTCTAGGAAACTGCTAGCGCTCGGGGGCGCGCGCCGGTGCGTCATCAGTGGGGGCGGTGTCGGGAGCGTGACCGCGGCGGAAGCACGTGGGCTCCCTTTAAAGGGCCGCCGGTGGATTGTCTGTCCTCCGTTGCGTTCCCTTGTCTGCGATCCGGACATAAGAGTGCCGAGATGCCCCGGGGCAGCCGCAGCGTGTCCTCTCGCTCTGCAGGCAGGTGCGTGTCTCGTTCTTAGGGGGTGACTGTGCTCTCAGGACCCTAGTGCGTCATTCCTGTCGGGGGGCAAGGTCAAAACGTTGTCCTGAGCCTTGTGCATGAGCCGTAGCCTCTGACTAGGACGGTGGCCAGTGAGAGAAGAGTCTACCTGTTGCTTAGTTCAGAGCACTCAAAGTAAAAGAAAAGTGGAATGTCAGAAGGATGAAATGAGGGCTATGGCTAGGCCGACTTTTTTGCACCAACACAATAGCATCAGTAACTGGGGACTTGTGTTGGTGGGGTGGGGTGGGATGGGATGGGGTGAAGTTTTAATCTTTTTAACACCCCCCCCTAACAAAGGCGATCTGCCCTTGAAAGAAGTGAGTCCTTGTATAGGACCAGAAACTGCACAAAAGTATTGCTCAGGATTAAAGTTACCTAATATCTGGAATACATTCAAGAGCCTTGGAAATATATAGTGGGAGATGGGAGGGGAAGGAGCGACCTTGACGTGGGACACACGCAGCAAACACGATTAGTACACTGACCTTTAATCAAAAGTGATCTAATATCTGTAGTAAATAACAGGCCACGATACTGCTGTCTGGAGGTTGCAATGCTACTCTGCATTGTGATGTAGCAGTGAGGCACGTTTTTCCTGGTCCTAACTGCCAAGGGATTACTATGATATATTTATGTTCTTTGCCTTTAAAGTTTTAAATGCTTTTAAGTATGGATTAACTGTCTATGTCCAATATTAATATCCTGATTTAACATGATTTGTGCCTTTTAAAGTAAATATATATATTTAAAGCTGTAGTACTAGCACATTTTATTATTCAGCTGTGCCATATGACTGGGATAACATCTGAGCTGGTGCATCATGCTTTCTCTCTCTGGCCTTGTTCAAGTCTGGTCTAGAGGCCCACTTTCTTGATGCTGTTTAGAGCATGACATGGGGAAAAATTTTGTCCCTAACTCCACCCCGTTCCTGTGAGCTCGATCCCCATACCCACCTTTCCCTGCAAACTGTCTGATCTCATCCACACAAGCCTTGAATAGTTATGATTTTATATTGAACTTATTTTATTAAAGTATAAAAGAAACAATATTTTGTACAATTGTCATTTTATAAACACAAATAATACGGAGCAAGGATCAACAGAATCTCTGTCTCTCCCTCCCTTTCACAAATAGCCCTTCCACTATCCCAAATTTGTGTCCCTCCTATGTTCCAATGTGCTCCTCACCCCCTCCTTTCTCCCTTTGTCCCACGTTGATATCCCCTCTCTCGTTCCTTTCAGGACCGTCCAGCTGGGCATGCCCCCCTCCGCTGAAGCTGAAGTGGTAGGCTTCCCTCCAATGTCAGTGTCAGAGCTTACGTCGGAAGGAAGCTTTCCGTGTCAGCTGGAGATCCCAATTTCCTCACTCAACAGTCCTTCTTCCAGCTCGGCTGCTCCTTCCTGCTTTCAGCTGTACTTGTTTGCAGGGATGCACCATGGGCAGCGACTCTTGACGTGGCTGACCCAGAAGCATCTGCTTCCGGGTCAGCCACATGCAGCGTGCAAGAGCCACTGCCCACGGTGTGTCCCTGCAAACAAGTATGGCTGAAAGCAGGAAGGAGGACTGTTGAATGAGGTAATTGGGATCCCTAGCTGACACGGAAGGCATCCCTCCTACAGCTTCAGTGGAGGGAGGAATGCAGCTGGAGGGCAGGAAGGAGGCCTATTTATGAATGGGATCCCCAGCGTTGGCAGCGAATACATTAGGTGCAAGTGGGGGGGGGGGCTGTTTGACCTGCAATAGGGAGGGAGGGTGGCTGCTGGATTCGCAAGGGGGGGGGGAGGAGGCAACTCATGGCAGATCCTTTACTGCAGGGACAAGGCCATCTGCTCCTTGGGGTAGTGAATGGCCTTGTTCCTGTGCCTGCGGCAATTGGTTATTTTTTTTCCCCCCCATTCCAGTGGGTTACCCGCAGCTACTCACGGCTAGCCGCAGGAAGCAGTCATTGTGTCATTCTCTAATGCTGTTCTTAAAACCTTAACCCCTCATTCTCCTTTTCATACTCATGTTATTAATAATTTCCCTCAATAAATTAAACTCTCTAAATTTTGTATCTGTCCTGTTTGTCTTGAAAATATTGTACGCGCTGTAGAGCAGGGACAGTCTCTTATGCCTATGTATATGGCTGTGCTTTTCTAGTAGGAGTGATGGTAGTTACGTGCTATTATTGTTTAAACAGATGTATAGGGCACAGTCTGGTCTCCTGCCCTTAAGATCTTTTCACATCGCTCACTTTTGTATCCAGGAAAGCAACATTAAATTGGACACCTTGTTTTCAACTGGATACATCAACCACAGAGAGGGAAAAAATATATGAACAGCTGATGCCCCGGCGGTGCACGGGTATTTAATTATAGCAATAACACTGTAAATGGATTCAAATAAAGATACTTTATAGTGGTGAATGAAATTATTGTTTTACAGCTTAATAAAAAGTACAATATTCAAATTATAATGTGAAATATTTGACAAATTGAATACAATACAACTAATGCAAAACGTGATTATAAACAACATTTTTAGTTTCACCTCCAGGAGCAAGAACATATAAATTGTTGGGGGAACCCACCCTTGAGCAAGCAACATAGAGTTGTGGGCCGAGAGACCCCCAGAACATATCACCCCAGGTAGTGAGGGATATGCATACCAAGTTTTGTTCAAATCGGTCAAGCCGTGTTTGAATTACTGTGAGAATGGCAGATTTTTACATTTTTTCCATTGACATGAATGGGTGAAATCTGATTTTCTGTTTGTAGCTCCGCCCACGTGTGCAGGTGGGCCGCGAGACCCCCAGAACATATCATCCCAGGTAGTGAGGGATCTGCATACCAAGTTTCGTTCAAATCGGTCAAGCCGTTTTTGCGTGATCGCGGCACATACATACACACATACATACCTCCGATTTTATATATATAGAAGATAAGGTTTTTCCATGTTATGTCCATGGAAAAATGTTTGTTTTTATTTTGTTTCTACTGTATTTGCTATACTGTTTATAGTCTAGTTTTAACCCTCAAGGTAGATTTCCATTCATATAAATTGAACCTTAAACTATTGAATACAAACTTTGCTCCTAATAAGTGAATGGTTCAAGTTCACAGTGTTAAGCGAAGAACAGGGTTTGAATGAGGCACAAAGTGACAAAGAGCCACATGTACTAGTGTTTACTGTTTTGTGGCTAGGGATAATTTTTGTGTATACGGTATATATATTTATAAGGTCATTCTCTGATTTAGCTTTGAGAAACATGATTCATGAAGGTTGCTAGTTTCCTGATAAGTATTTAAAATCATTCTATGAAAATATCATCTACGATGCTGGATCCAAGATGGCCGAAGGGACGGTCGGCTGAGCATCCTGGCTTAGAACTTCGGACGAGTTTTTGGTTTACCTGTGACTACGAGGAACCTTTTCTGTTTGCAATGCCGAAAAGAAGGGGCCGAAGCGCCGCTGCAGCCTCGTGGCGCCCCGACCCTGTTAGATTCGGCAATATTGACGAACTTCTTCGCCGGATGCAGGAAGTATCAGTGACATCAGCGGCATCCCCATTGGAGGCACTCGGTGGCGAGCCGGAGGTGGTTTCCCCGGGACTAGAGATCTCGCTCAGCCTCGACGCCAGAGCACCTCCCCCTCTTCCTCGGACTGCCAACTCCCCACGGGAGGAAGAACTATCGGAAGGTGGTGAGCTCCCCTCCCGTGAGGCTTTGGATATCAGAAAGGGGAGTTTGGAGCAGGACTCCCGTTTGGAGAGTCCTGGGTTGTCTGAGGCTCTTGACAGCAAGAGGGAGTACAGCGTTCAGGAGAGTCGCTTACAAGAGGAGAGGTCAGTTGCACTGAGTAAAAAAATAGAGCTTGAAAAATTTACTACAATAGATAAGCTCCGAGAAATAACTATAGAAGCTATATGGGACCTAGTGGCAGATTTGGTAAAATCTATTAAGCCTCAATTGTGTCATGTTGAACAAAAATTAAATACTCATGAAACACAGATTGCAAGTTTACAAACTGATATACAAGACCTAAAAAATTCAAACATAGTCACTAAGCAGTTTACAGAAACATTGATGAGAGATAACATAAATTTGAGAAGGAAATTGGAAGTACTGGACAATTTTTCTCATAATAATAATCTCAGACTAATCAATTTTCCTAGAGTGGCAACAACACTTCCATGAGATATGTTGAAACGATATATGGTAGAAATATTGGGAATTTCAGAAGAATTGCTGCCACCTTTTACCCAGGTTTACTATTTGCCTATACGTAGAGAAGAAGGACAACATCAGAAACTACAGGAATTACAAAGGGATCAACAGACATTAAATATTTCGACACTCTTGGAACAGTCAGACAAGGAAATGGCGACACCTGCAACTTTACTTCTCACAGTTGCCTTGGCACCAGATAAACACTGGTTGCTGAGACTTTACTTTAAAAATAAATTAAAATAATTTTTGGGTTGCAGAGTGCAAATGTTCCCAGATCTGGCACGAGACACCCAAAAGCGATGTCGTGAATTTTTTGTTTTTAAAGCCGGGAGTTACTGCTCTTGGAGCTTCTTTCTTTTTAAGACACCCATGTAAATGTGTGGTATTATGTCAAAAACAAAAATATGTTTTCTTTGACCCTACTCAATTGACAACTTTTTTGTCGGCCGCACACCTGAAGACAGGGATAACATGAGTGCTCATTTAATTTGGATGATTGAATTCCCTGTTTTCCTTTCTTTACATTGTCTATGATTTATATTAATGCTCGCTGACTATACTTCTTGGATCTATGATTTTGAGGATTTGAGTTGGAGCTAAATTTTATTTATTGCTTTTGGATTGTGATTATATATAAATTGAAAACTTTGTGTTCTTTAGTTAACTCCATCTTTCTGTATAAGTGAATACTTGATATGCTTATGGAAAATATGATAAATAAATAAATTTTAAAAAAAAATCATTCTATATCATAATATGAAGATGATGAAATAGTGAAAATTAAAACAGTAAAATTTTATATATATATATATATATATATATATATATATATATATATCAGTAGTTCTCAACCAGTGTCCCCAAGAGATTGGAGGTGTGTCACAAAAAAAAAACTTGATGTAGACAGGAAGCCTGTGTTTCCTTTACAACCATCAGTGCCTACAAGCTGGAAAAATCAACTATCTTGAGAGTCTCAGGTTCTTGAAATCCCTATAACTGATCCCTATTTCTGCTTCCCCCACAACTCTCATTAATAACTAAAGCCTCCAGCCCCAACTAAAATATGTATTCAATTCTAGTGTCATCTCAGTAACAGCAACACCAAATCTCTCCACTGCCAGATTCTGTGAAGCAACACAAAAACCTGCAAAAATGCTACCCAGATCTATGGACAGCAGACCTGTAACATATTTGTTTTGTTGTATGACAAGTTAGAAATCAGGGATTGATGTTTTGCATACAGCTTTGCATAACTGATGTTCTGTGGCTGCTTCTGATTCAAATCCAGTGATTTACGCAATAGGCTAAAGCAGGGGTGTTCAACCTTTTGGCTTCCCTGGGCTGCATTGGATGAAAAAAAATGTTTCTAAGCCGTGCAAATGCTGCAGCAAGACAGAGGAGGGAGCCGGCAAGACAGTAAACACCCAGGGGCAGCAGAGGAAAACACTGCATCGCCCTCGACCAGGGCCGCATAAAATACTTCACAGGGCTGCATGCGGCTCTCGAGCCGCAGGTTGGACTCCCCTGGGCTAAAGTTTTCCATCAACCCATCCTCTGTTTCTAGATTGTGAACTGTCTTAAATGACCTTCACACTTAGTTTAAACAGAGCATAGAGGGGTAATTTGACCAGCTTGCTGAAGACCTGTATGGTGCATCCAGCCTTCTCAGCCATCATTTTCTATGCTAGTATGTCTTCTGTTTCTCTGACATTTCTTCTCTTCCTTCCTGCAGCCCAGCTCCATCCCATGCCTCTCCACCTGCCCATCCTCCTGCTTCAGCAACCAGCATGGCCCCAGCTCAGCCTCAGCAACCTGGACTGATGGCTCAAATGGCCACTACAGCTGCAGGGGTAGCAGTTGGGTCGGCAGTGGGCCACGTTCTTGGCAGTGCAATCACAGGAGCTTTCAGTGGAGGTGATAACTCTGAGCCTGCCAAACAAACAAGCACAGTCCAGGTGCGATATCTCTATACAAGATCCCATGGATTGGTCTCATCTTGCTGATTGCCTCTGGGACTGTTCATCTTTTTTCCCCTTCAGGGAGCCAGTGCAGGAGTATCAGGTGCCCTGTGACAGTGTTTCCCAAGTTGCTCCTAGAGTACCTGCTTGCTAGTCAAGATTTCAGGATATCTACAATTAATATGCATGAAATTGATTTGTATACACTGTGTCATTATATGCAGATCTCTTTCATACATACTTATTGTTTATATCCTAAAGAGGGTACTTCAGAACTGACTTGAGAACCTTCATCTGCACTCTCTTCTTAGGCCCTTAGGGCCCCCTTGAGATTCTGATAATAAATTCAGCATCATGCTAACATAACCCCCTCCCAAAGCAATCCTGTAAAACTTCAGAACTGGACATCACCCCAAACCCCACCATCCCAGTATTCAGCCAGTGACGGTCAGTGTTTTTGCGATTTTTTTTTTAAGCTGATTGTCACCAGCATAATTATGCTCTGATATTCAGTACTGGGCCATATTTGGGTATTGGCACTGAGTATTAGGGTATAAGATGAAGTTTATGTGGGCCTAGCTGATATTCAACTGGGGCCTGCATAAGAGTTATGCAGGCCCAGCTGAATATTGAGCCAGGACCGCTTAACATTTTTGTTATCAAAATTTTAAAAAGAGACCCCCCTCCCTGGAGCCCTTGATCCACTACCAACAATGTGCCCCCCACCATAGCCAGCACCACAGCCTCCTCTCTCCCATGTAAGTAAGCCCTCCCAGACCTACCTAAATACCTGGTGGTTCAGTGGGGCGTTGTTGGGGGCAGCAGCATGGCCCCCTTACCTCTGTCCCTTGCCAGCGCCTTCAGAAAATAGCTGCTGGGACACAGGTGGGGGTTTTTTTTAACCTAAAATAAAAAGATGAATACAAGTCCCAGGCAATATTCAGCTGAGGCCCACATAAAACTAAGTGTGTAGATTTAGAACAGCTTTTCAACTGTCCTAAATTCACCCGCTTAGATTATGTGGGCCTTGGCTGAATATTGCCAGGGTCCACATAAGCTTCGGCTCTTCTCCATCACCACCTCCTGTCCTACCCCTGACTGGCCCACATATTTGGGGGCTGGTAAGAGCTGAAATTCAGCAGCATTGCCTGGCTTAGTGCCACTGAATATCAGAGGTTGGGTAGCCACATTTAAGTGGGCCAGAGCCTCTCTGGCCTAAATTGCTCTGAATATCATCCCCTTATGTTTTTAAATATTAAATTGTGTTCTTATATAAATAAAATCAATAAATACTTTATTTGTTTGAAAATTGCCCACCCTCCCTCTGGGTATGCACTATAGATTTTTTGGAGTTTGTGTGTTTTGCTTTGATTGCAGCTGCTTATGTTCCCCTTACCCCCTCCAAAGCTTGCTTTCTTAATGATCACATTCTGTGTGATGGTTAAGCCAAGCCTGTTACTTTTGTATCAGGAGCCTCCAAAGCCACCCACTTACCAGCCACAGCAGCAGCAGTTTGGACCCTGTTATTATGAATTGAAGCAGTTCCTGGAATGCGCCACCAACCAAAGCGACCTGACCCTGTGTGAGGGCTTTAATGAGGCTCTGAAACAATGCAAATACCATAATGGTGAGTACTGTTGCTATTCTTCCCTACACAATGTAGCTGAGTTTCCTGATTTAAGGTAAATACACTTCTCCCTCCATATTGGTGGGGGATACGTTCAGAGAGCCCGCAAATAACTTTTTCATTTCCTATTTTTGGGGTTTTGGTATAGGTCCCGCAGATACTGTGAATTTGTAAATAAAATTTTCTCTGCACACTTTTCTCCAATGCTGCCGTTTACCCGACCACGTTGAAAAAAAACGGGCTGAGCTTTCTCAGCACGCCAGGATGACATCATTTGGGGGCGGAGCCATCAAGACAAAACCTCAAATAACCAAAGTCACAAGTGCCAAAGTTGCAAATATGGAGGGAGAAGTGTACTTTGGCTTTTCATTCATCAGAATTGTGAGTTCAGAAGTAACCGGATGGTTAGTGCTTTACAGAACATGAACAATTGGCCCTGAAAATCAAGCTCTCTTTCCCAGCCATTGCACGCACTCAGGAGGGAAGTCATTTTCATGTCTGATGGAGCTTCTCATTTTGTTATTATAGGTGTCTCTTCGCTCTTATGAAGATAACCAGGTACATCTTGACACCTGTAGTGGATCCTTGAGTGCTGGAAGACAGACACTGGGCTTAGCCAACCATGTTTCACAATTCCCACCTTTGCTGATGGTTGGACCTTGTGTTATCACAGCTCTTCACATGTATTTAACATGTAATAAATAGAAAATAGTCTTTATTTATTCAGATTTATTTGAGTACCTATGTTTCTCTCTCTGAGCTTCATCCTCCCTATAGCCTGCCTGGGTTGGAATCCAGAAGACATGTGCTACCTAAAGGCTGTTTCTCTTCTGATATCTACAACCTGTCTTTTCCACACTGCTGGTCCCGTTGCACTGTACCCATCAGCTTTCTATCGGACAAGCCACTTCCCTTAAGGTGGCTACCACATTAATCTATTACAGCATCCTTTAGGGGCTATGTGATAGTATGGACCCAAGCCAAGTTTGGAAACCTTAGAAATACAGCCAGACAAAGGAGTGGAAGCAAAACACAAACACTTGTTCTGTTGTCATGTATACAAGCTTGTTTAGCTCACAGACTAGATAAAGTAATGTGTCTTTAATTTCCTGCAAACTTTAGCCTATAGGGCTAGATTCACTAAAGGGCACGGATCCGATCCGATCTGTGTCTGGGGGGCTGATTCACGAATCGCCCTCATGCAAATGAGGGTGATCGAAATCACGCTCCCAACTGCCTGCCCGGATTACTCTATAGCGATCCCAATTCATGTGCATGCGCTGGCCCTCTGAGCCCGGCAGAGATTTTTTTTAAACTGTTTTTAACTTTTTTGGGGAGCATGTGGTTTTAACCCGCTTTAGCCTGTGGGTTAAAACCATGGACTTGCACTGCGGGGAAGGGTGGGAGAGTCAGGGCAGGCAGCAGTTCAGAGCAGCACAAGTTCAGGGCAGGCAGGAGAGTCGGTGCTGCAGGAGATCGGGGCAGGCAGGAGTTTGGGGCAGAGAGCAGAAAAACAAGGCAGTCGGAAAGGACCTGAGCAACTGGTCCTCAGCAGTCGCTTGTTTGTGATAGGTCAGCCCAGTCGGTTTTGCAGGATTTTGGTTAGTGAATCACTGCTTGCCATCATTTGAATGCCGTTCCCCTCATTTGCATGCGTGGATGGGAGGATGGTCGGGACACAGGTTAATGAATCAGGTCAGAGGGAAATCGGGTTGCAAACCGATCGGTACACGATCAGTTTGCTTAGTGAATCTAGCCCATAGCCCTTTCCTGACAGGTTCCACAATCTCAATATGCACTTGAGTTTCTGTAAACTTCCCATAGTCCTTCCCTGTCAGTCTCTAAAAATCTCCATATACATTCAGGGTTTTCTATAATCTTACCATAGCCCTGTCCTTGAAAACCTGTACTTTAAACATTTCCAGGTCTGCCACTAGCCTGGCCTCAAGGCAGAGGGGGCCTTAGGGTTCACTTTCTGCCTGCCCTACTCCACCCTGGCACAGTCAATTGTTTGTCAGAGGCAAAAGAAGTGGCCTCCTCGTCCAGTGGCAGCAGGAAATGCTTTTATAAAAGGTCACTTGCTGTCACAGGATTAGACGCAGCAGAGATGGTGTTTTCTGAGGGCATTTCCTGCTGTCACTGGATGGGGATGCCACTCAGCAGGAGCTTGCAACTGCTCGGAGTGCAGGAGAAAACCTGCAAAAGCTGAAAGGAGACTTGGCAGGTCTGTCAAGGATTAATAGCTCAGGAGTAAGCTTTTGTGTTGCAGGCCACTCTGCTTCCCACTTTTTCAGGTACTGCAGCCTCAGCATGGAACACCTAGGGAGAGTCTCTCTTGCTGGGCCTTCCTGTCCTGTCTTGGCAGGGCTTTTAACTTTTTCCTTGAGCCCCACCCTCCTGGCCAGACAGGCTAACCAAACTATCTCTTGCCTTAAGGTAGCTCAGCCTCAGTGAGGAGTGTTCTTAAGGAAACCCTTGTACCACCCAACTTCCTCACATGTCAATAATCGGATTATGATCATTGTTTCAAATCCCAAGGCCAATCATAGCTCATATTCAGCAGATCCCCTCATGCATGACACAAAATATGAAGGAATATTTGTTCTGATGATGTATAAAATAAGAATGCCCCTGTCAGGTTGTCTTCAGGAGGCAGATCCCTGGGCCCTGAGTTTCCTGATTCTCACATATTCCCCTAATATTGAGTGGGACTTAGCTGGTCACTACTAATTTTCATTGGCTGACTGGCTAAGGCATGTGGCCAGATAGAGCTGCCTAAAAACCAGGTCTATATTTGGCTGATAGCCTTAGCTGGTTAGCCAATGAAAATCAGCTTGGCTGGCTAAGTGCGAGCCTGGATATTCAGTGCTGGTGGCTGGATACAGCCTTGTCTAGAATCACTGCTGAGCATGGAAGTTAGCTGGGCTGCCTCCCTTGGTTTCAATATCAGGCCCATTACTTGTGTGGTGATGAGACTGTGTTGGGGGTGTCTGTCTACCTCCCTATCTGCCTGATTCTATTGATGTCTCCTGTAGAGAATGACATGGGGACAAATTTTCCCCATACCATCCCTACAAGTTTTGTCCCTGCTCCTGCCCCATTTCTGTAAGCTCTATAAGCCTCGAACACTTATGACTTTAAAGTGTTTGAGGCTTGTGCAGATGAGGACAGAGCTTGCAGGAATTGGGACAGGGACAGGAAAATGAGTTCCCATGGGGAAAAATTTGGCCCAATGCCATTTTCTAGTCTCCTGCATATTATGCAATGTGTCAGCAAGAGTCAGGCCTCTGTTAATGCACACTTACTAATACGCTTATAGTGAATAGAAAACTCAGCAATTAAAAAACACAAAAATCCAGGTTTGATTAAAGAAAATGGTTTAAAATATTATTTTAAAGATTTCTTTCACTTGATTATTATACAAACTTTACTGCTTCTGAGTTTTCCTTTATAAAGCCGACTACTCACTCTCTGGCAAGAAGAGCAGCATGAGGATTTGTTTACAGAGTTAAATGATAGGAAAAGGGTTAAAGAGGTAAGACTGGCACCCAGATGGGGGTGGGGAAGAGGAAACGGCAGGACTGTGTTATTCAGGCTGGGGGGGGGGATGAGAAGAAAAAGGACTGTGGCACCTAGACTGAAGTGGGGGAAGGGAAGATGGGGATTGTGGCACCTATGCTGTTTGCAATAAGCTATATCCTTATGAAGTTGCCACAGCAAGGAATTGTCTCATAAATCTGTTTATGCTACAAACTCCATTTCTCAGAGCTCTTGCTTCCTTTAGTAAAGTACTGTACAGATTATTTATATAGTTCTGATTACATGGCAATAATGTACAATTGAGCAACCAGCATTGAAACTTGAGTAACAAAGGGATGGTTTCCATACTGAATGGAAATGGATGCAAAATGATATATCAAAATGGAATGTGAGAAACCGTCCAATAAAATCAAACATGTTTAGTTCTGTATGTAATCGAGTGCTAGAGGTGCCTAATGTTTAGAGCAGTGAGCTGATAACCAGGGAAGCCAGGGTCAAATCCCTCCAGTACCTCAGATATAAGCTTGGATTGTAAATTCTCCAGGACCAGAGAACAAAGGATGCACAAAGGATTAGTGATTGCTAAATGTTAAAGAAACCCATTATATTCCTATGGGCATCTTTAGTGTTTAGCGCATGCTAATGCAGTTGCACCATTTGATGAATTTCCTCCTTAATGTATCTGAAAATAACTCACCTTGAACTACAGTACTCCCCCAAAATTCGCGGGAGGTTCCGTTCCAGGAACTCCCGCAAATTTTGAAAAACCACAAATGTGGGGTTTTTTTGCCTGTCAAAAGGCAGGTGGAGCGCTGGCAGGTGAAGAAAATCACTCACGGTCTGCTCCGACCGCTTCTTCCTGTACTAAAGTCAGGCTACACCAATCAGGAGTTGCTTTGACAAGCAGCTCCTGATTGGTGTAGCCCGACTTTACTACAGGATGAGGCAGTCGGAGCAGACCACGAATCAGTGAGTTCACAAACCGCCAATTCGCGGGGGGAATACTGTACTACCAAAAAAGATGTGAGCTAAAACTGCCTCTGACCCTACTAGAATCTATCTTGAAATCACACACAGGATTACCAGAGAGAGACAAGTGACATGCCTTATTTATTTATTCATTTTTATAGCCTGTCTTCCCCAGGAGCACAAAACGGGTCACAAGGATACATATTTCTACTATTTATGGCAACTAAACCCAACCGCCGTTACTTCACTGATTCTGACTTTACCCAATTGTTATATGCCTTTGTTCTATCATGCCTGCACTATTGCAATGGTCTTTACACCAGTCTACCAGCCAAAGAGTAGAACCGTCTACAAAGAGTCCAAAATGCTGCAGTGCGACTTCTAAAAAACCTTGGCCCTTTCAACCATATCACCCCAGATTCAGTCTTAGTGAGGTTATAATTATATCCAGTGATGCAGCTACTGATGAAGTGACATTTGTCAGTGGGATGTTGAGAAGATTGGTAAAGTGGTACATATGTCAGAGCTGTGGACTTGGTGAGGTGCTACAGGGGTCAGTGACACGTCATGTGATCCTATGGAAGGAAGCAAGTCCCTTTTTATGAAGTTGGGAGTGGGATTTAGTAGGAGTGGTACTAGGAGACTCTTTGAGCGGCCGAAGCTTTTTCTGCATAGAAGTTCTTGCCTTCTCCTTCAGCTGGGGGTTGGATAATTCCTCCAGTCTCTCTGTGAGGGGAACCAGAAATCATCCATTTAGTGTTACAGCTCCTCTTAGGCTGCTGCTTAATGATTCAAATGTCTCATCCCAGCTCTGATTGGAATAATGAAGATATGTTCAGCTGAAGGACCAGCAATCAGCATTGCTTGAGAATCATTTCCTTTCCTTCTGGTAACTAGGCTAAGAAGGGAAATGATTATGATTATTGAGAGTTTCTATACCGCTACTAATAACAGGAGCCTCTGCAAAAGCGCTACACTACATGAGCCTCTGCAAAGGCGCTACACTACATGAGCTTCTGTAAAGGTGTTATGATGCATTAGCTTCTGTAGAGAGGTTAACATAAGGAGTTGGGAGGTGTTACAATGCATGGGCTCTAGGACAACCTCACTCTATAGACCCTCCCCTCCCAGACATCAATGGCTCACTGTGCAAAATGCTTCTGTGAGAAATCACTGTGGCACAGCCACTGAGAAGTGTAACATTCTCAAAACCCCCAGAGAGATCCAGGTGTGTTGCCTCAGGTATTTCTGCAAAGGGCAATACTGAGCTTGGTGTTTTAGGAAAAAGTGGCATCCATCTCCAGAACATAAAGTAATTTGTCTATTTTTAGCTCGTTAAAGATAACTAACGTGAGAGAAATGAGAGAGGATATCTCTATGTAAATCCACATATATATATTTTTACATACATTAATTGGATAAAAATCAGCTCATGCAGATCCCTAGATCTGTTTTTGGAATCCAATGAATTTACATTTTGGCAAGAATTAAAGAAGACAGGCAAAAATATCTAGAAAAGTTATGAGAGACTGGTTGAGTAGTCAGGAAAGCAAAGATGTAAATGGAAGAAAAAAGAGCAGCTATGGTAAAACAGGGGGACAAGACTTTTTTAATATAGATATAGGAGGAAGTGCAAAAGTAGCATTGTGAGACTCAAAGGTGAAGGGGAGGAATATGTATAAGCTGATAAAAGGCTGTGTGGTGAATTTAGATTTTAGCAAAGCCTTTGACAGTGTTCCACACAGGAATCTAATAAACTGGGTGCCCTTGGGATGGGCCCCAAAGTGACAGACTGGGTTAGGAACTAGTTGAGTGAAAGGTGACAGAGGGTAGTGGTCAGTGGAGGTCATTGAGGAAAGGGATGTTACCAGTGATGTACCTCAAGGTTCAGTTCTTGGGCCTGTTCTTTATAACATTTTTATAAGCGATATTGCTGAAGGGTTGTCAGGTAAGATTTGCCTCTTTGTGGATGATACCAAAATCTGCAATAGAGTAGACATCCCTGATGGTGTGAATAACATAAGGAAGGACCTAGCGTAGTTTGAAGAATGGTCTGAAATTTGGCAGCTAAGATTTAATGCTAAGAAATGCAAGGTCATGCATTTGGGCTGCAAAAATCAGAGGAAATGGTACAGTTTAGGGGGGTGAAGAACTTTTGTACATGAAAGAGGAGTGGGACCTGGGTGTGATAGTATGTGATGATCTTATGGTGGCCAAACAGGTTGAAAAGTGATGGGCCTGAAGGCAAAAGCTAGAAGGGAGAGGTATGGTCAGCAGGAAAAAGGAAGTATTGATGTGTTTGTATAAGACTCTGGCGAGACCTCATTTAGAATATTGTGTACAATTCTAGAGACCGAACTTTCAAAAAGATATAAACAGGATGGAGTCAGTCCAGAGGAAGGCAACTAAAATGGTTGATGGTCTAAGTCATAAGACATAAGGGGACATACATAAAGATCTCAATATATATACTTTGGAGGAAAGGTGGGAGAGGGGAGATATGATAGAGACAAGTAAATACCTCTGTGGCATAAATATACATGAGGTGAGTCTCCTTCGGTTGAAAAGAAACTCCAGAGTGAGAGGGCATAGAATGAGGTTAAGAAGTGATAGGCTCAGGCCTAATCTAAGGAAATACTTTTTTACAGAAAGGGGGGTAGATAGTGGCATAGCTAGGGAGATTGGTGCCAAGGACGGTGGCACCTGGAAATCGCTGCACCATGCGCTTTCTGCTCTTCCTCACTGTGCCATGCGCTCCCTGCCGTTTGAGCACCTTCTCCCGCCACCATGTACCTCTTGAGACGGCCTTGTCTCCATTCTGAAATCATGCCCTGGTCCTTGGGAGGAGGACAGAGAGGAGGAGAAACACCAGCACCGGCGCTCCCATGAAGACAACGCCTGGGGTGGGTCACACACCCCTTCCCCCCCTCACCCCCCTCGCCCTCCATACTACATCACTAGTTTTAGATGCATGGAATAGTCTCCCAGTAGAGATGATGGGGACACAGACCATGTCTGAATTCAAGAAAGCATGGGACTGGCATGCGAGATCTCTTATGGAGAGGAGGAGATAGAAGATACTGCGGTTGGGCAGACTAGATGGGCCATTTGGCCTTTATCTGCCTTCATGTTTCTATGTTTCTACAACAGTAGTTATTATCATGACCAAACTTCATGATCTTATCAGCATGGAATGTACTACGTAGACTAGTATGTAAGAGTTACTTGAAATTTAGTCCAAAGTCCCAAAATAATGGATGTAACATATAAGAACTATTTGATTCAGTCAGTTCATTTCTCAGTGTATAAGTGATGTATTTGAATGCACAGTTTTGTGTATGTAACATAGAGATCAAGTGAAACCACATCTGAGCTGCTCCCTTACCTGCCAACAGAGGATGGCTTTGTTCCAGGTTCTCCATCAAGGACTGGTAATGAATTGGTTCCAATCCATCTCCACCTAAGGGATATAAAAGGTAGGTACTCTAAAGCAGTGGTTCCCAACCCTGTCCTGGAGAACCACCAGGCCAGTCAGGTTTTTGGGATAGCCCTAATGAATATGCATGGGGCAGATTTGCATGCCTATCACCTCCATTATATGCAAATCTCAATCATGCATATTCATTAGGGCTATCTCAAAAACCCAACTGGCCTGGTGGGCCTCCAGGACAGGGTTGGGAACCACTGCTGTAAAGGATGGGTTTCTGCTTCACAGAGGAAAATCATTTGTCTAATACTCAGGCTATGAACACACCTGTCTCTGAATATCTAAAAAAATCATGTTTTTCCTGTGCTATAATTCCTATTCAGTAATACATCCAGCAAAGATAATATCTTCAAAGTTCAGAGGAAGCATGCCAAATTAATACAAATGACTTCTAGAACTCACCTATATAGTAAACCTTAGAATAAATTTAGAACCATCAGAAGGGGTTTAATCAATTCAATAAACTTGCTATTAATTCCAACCTGAAAAGCTATGTCTAATGACAGAGACCTCCCTGATGCAGCAGCTGAAACATGAGCCACGTCAGAGTCATTTATCTCCTAGTTAATATTAGAAAAAAAGTTGGTACAATGGCTTAGTGATACTGCACCTACTAGGACTCAATGGTTAAATCTGTTATATATATTTTTTTATTATTTATATGCCACTTATAAGCTAAGTGGTGTACATTCAGGTATTCAAGCATTTTTCCCTATCTGTCCCGGTGGGCTCACACTATCAAATCGGGAAGGATTCCGGAAGACTGGAAAGTGGTGAATGTCATGCCGATCTTCAAGAAAGGTTCGAGGGGAGAATCAGGAAACTACAGACTGGTGAGTCTGACCTCGGTACCAGGAAAGATGGTAGCGGCACTGATAAAGGACCGCATCATTGATCACCTAGACGGACACAATCTGATGAGGACCAGCCAGCATAGCTTCAGCAAAGGAAGATCTTGCTTGACGAACTTGCTGCACTTCTTCGAGGGAGTAAACAGGCAGATAGACAAGGGTGACCCGGTCGACATTATATATCTAGATTTTCAGAAGGTGTTTGACAAGGTCCCGCATGAACGACTACTTTGAAAAATTGTGAGCCATGGAATCGAGGGTGAAATACGTGGATTAAAAACTGGTTGGCGGATAGGAAACAGAGAGTGGGGGTAAATGGACAATACTCGGATTGGAAAAGCATCACAAGTGGAGTGCCACAGGGTTCGGTGCTTGGACCCGTGCTCTTCAACATATTTATAAACGACCTGGAAATTGGTACAACAAGCAAGGTGATTAAATTTGCAGACGATACAAAGTTATTCAGAGTAGTGAGGATGCAGAAGGATTGCAAAGATCTGCAATGTGACATAAACACGCTTGAAAAATGGGCTGCAACATGGCAAATGAGGTTTAATGTGGATAAGTGTAAGGTGATGCATGTCGGTAAAAAAAATCTTATTCACGAATACAGGATGTCTGGTGCAGCACTTGGAGAGATCCCCCCCAGGAAAGAGACTTGGGAGTACTGGTCGACAAGTCAATGAACCGTTTGCACAATGTGCGGCAGTGGCGAAAAGGGTGAACAGAATGCTAGGAATGATTAAGAGGGGGATCACAAATAGATCGGAGAAAGTTATCATGCCGCTGTACCGAGCCATGGTACGCCCCCACCTGGAATACTGCGTCCAGCACTGGTTGCTGTACATAAAGAAGGACACGGTACTACTCGAGAGGGTCCAGAGAAGAGCAACTAAAATGGTTATGGGACTGGAGGAGTTGCCGTACAGTGAGAGATTAGAAAAACTGGGCCTCTTCTCCCTTGAAAAGAGGAGACTGAGTGGGGACATGATCGAAACATTCAAGATATTGAAGTGAATAGACTTAGTAGATAAAGACAGGTTGTTCACCCTCTCCAAGGTAGAGGGCACTCTCTAAAGTTAAAAGGGGATAGATTCCGTACAAATGTAAGGAAGTTCTTCTTCACCCAGAGAGTGGTAAAAAACTGGAACGCTCTTCTAGAGGCTGTTATAGGGGAAAACGCCCTCCAAGGATTCAAGACAAAGTTAGACAAGTTCATGCTGAGCCAGAACATACGCAGGTAAGGCTAGACTAAGGGCACTGGTCTTTGACCTAAGGGCCGCCATGTGAGCGGACTGCTGGGCACGATGGACCACTGGCCTGACCCAGCAGTGGCAATTCTTATGTTCTTATATACCTTGGGCAATGGGGGATTAGGTGACTTGCCCAGGGTCCCAAGGAGCAGAATGGGATTTGAACCCACAACTTCGAGGTACTGAGGCTGTAGCTCTAGCCATTGCACCACGTTATAAGGCTGGCTGGAATCATCCAGTTAAGTAGAGGAAATTTCAACAAATTTGGAAACTGCTATGAACAGTGATGCTGCTTAGGGCACGCAGTTGAATTTTGAATAGTTAATTTTCTAATAAAATATGATTCTCAATCATCAGAGGTACGTTTGGGCTTGGATAGAAGTACACCAAGCTTGAAAGTTGATAGTATGTTTACTGCAAAAGGGTGAAGGGTTGGGATGGAAGGAAGTAACGGGTTCTAGGAGGTGAAAATGGAAATTTGTTGAAGTTTCCTTTCTTTGTATTATTGTGGTTTATTCTTTTTCAATAAACATATGTTTCAATAAAATAATAGAATAAATGATTGTTTTTCCATTAAAAGCATTTTGAAGGGAACCTGAAAATTTGAGATAAATCATTTTTGCTTTTGTATCGATAAACATATAAAACTAAGGGGAAATAATTTCTCTAACATATCATATAAAAACTCTTGGACCGATGACGATTTGGGTTAAGTGACATCAGTAGCAAGTTTATTGAACTGATTCAACTCCCTCTCAAGGTCCTCGAAAATTTTTCTTTTTGTTGAGGTTTTCTATACAGGTGAATTCTTGAGGTTATTTGTATTAATTCATGTGAACCTGTGCCATTTTCTGCCACATAACATAGCTCTCCCATGGTGTTTCTGGCTCTGGGATAGTTACTTACGGATGACCTTGAGAAGGATATACTGCTGTCGCTCCTGCACATAATTTCTGGCAGATTCTGAAGATCCCTCCATTTCACTCAGGTTCAGCAATGCTCCTGATTCATCGAGCAGGTCAATGGAGTCTAGAGAGAGAGGAAGCATAGAACTGTCTTTGGCCCTGGCATTTTTTGTCTGCTTCAGTATTGCAAAGCTATATTAGTCCTGGAGAGTATACATTTTATTTTACAGACTGTGATACCTGTTATTGTACTGAGAGAGGAAAGAGTTTTTGTCTTCTAGATCAGTGTGTTTCAACCTTTTTACACCTATGGGCCAGCAGAAATAAAAAAATTATTCTGTAGACCGGCATCGGTCCGTGGACCGGCGGTTGAAGAACACTGGGCTAAGTCGTGGGCCAGACCCCGCCCCTCTCTACCCAATGTCCACCCCAGACCCTGCCCCCATAATAGTACTAATTGCACTTTGCACGTCCCGTGCCTCATCTGGAAGCCTTCCCTCTGACGTTGCAACGTCAGAGAGAAGGCTTCCGGTTCAGGCGCAGGATGCCCGTAGGGGCCACTGCCTGTGGTTTTGTGCACTGAATCAGGAAGAGGGAGCTGGCTCGAAGATAACGCCGCATCGATCGCACCGTGGACCGGCAGTTGAAGAACACTGTTTTAGGCCTGATGCACATGTTGGCCCTGTGGACCGGCACTGGTCCATGGACCGGTGGTTGAAGAACACTGTTCTAGATTACTACAAACATTAGTAATAAAATGTAGAGGTGGAGGTTAGAGATAGTTTTGGCACTTAAGTTTAATGCCTAAGTTTAGCTGCTATTTCTTAGCACCTAAATTTTAGCAGCTATTTTAAAGCAATTTTTTAGTGGCTAATTGAAGTTCAAGTTGAATTAAAAATTTGATTAAATTGCAATATCAAGTTTCAAAGCGATGTACAATATAGATTAAAAAAAAAAATCAGGGAAACAAATAGCACTAAGGCCTCCTTTTACGAAACTGTGATAGCCGTTTCTAGCGCGGGGAGCCGTGCCAAATGGTCCGCGCTGCTCCCCACGCTCATTGAGTTCCTATGAGCATGGGAAGCTGCGCGGGCCATTCAGCGTGGCTCCACGCGCTAGAAACATTGCAGTTTCGTAAAAGAGGGGGTAAAAGTTGAATACAGAGACTAACATACAAAAGGTGAGTGGGAGGAACTGCAATAAATTTAAGAAAAAAAGAACAAAAAAAAAGGAAAAAACATAAGGCAGGGTAGATATTGTGCTTTCTACGGCAATTAACTACTTGGCTCTGCCTCTTGGGCTGTCTAGGGGGAATAGCCCCTTGGGTGTGCAGTCCTTTTGGATTTGCTGCATCTCACCTCCAGGTTCGCACTGACACTTCTTCAAGTATTCTGTCAGGATAATGATCTGGCAGTAAGGATTCAGTAGCACCTCACAGTTAGCTGAAAAAGGGTTAAATGGAAAATGAGAGTAAGGAACATTAAGCAAATATGGAATCAAATCAGAAAGACCGTCACATGACTACACAGAGCATAGCATGAAGAAATTAAGAATCAGGTGATGAAAGTGGGACTCTGGAGAGGATTTTCTGTGGCTCTGGACTATTGCTGCTCAATTTACTAGCTGAAATGCTTTTAGTATACTTAGGCCCAGTTTCTCAAAACTTTAACACCGTCACTAAACTGTTTTCCTACACATTTTAGTGGAAGATTATCAAAACGGTATTTCTCTGTTTATAGCGAGGTTTCTAGTAGTCTTCGACACTGACATGCAAATGGGCTCTTCAACATTGAAATGAGCACTCTGATGGATTCTTTAAAATTGCCGAGCCATTTTCTAAGAGCGGCATCGGCTTTTGGTGACAAAAAAAATCAGTGATTGGTCCAGGGGTGTCGATATAGTGACAGCACTGTATAAAACCCCGGCATGGCAGTGTTGGAGACTGCTAAAAAAGCCATTTTGAGAAGTGACGCCACCCCCCCCCCCGCCCCGCAGCAGCGGGAGAGATGCCCATTCTTTCCCACTTCAAACAACCTCTCTCCCCACAGCAGGAGAGATGCCCACTCTCTTCCGCTGACAAGCGAACCCTTCCCTCAGCAGTGGCACTTATTCATTATTGAAACAGGTCAAGCCTCAAGCAGTGTTCCATTATTGCAGAAAAATGTCCAAATCATAAGACCACCCAAAACCATGTCCCCTTGAGATTTAGACGCATTGCAGATGAACAGCATAGAAAATTGTCTACAAAATGTGTTTCAAAAATGGCAATTTGAATGGGTTAGCAAACAAAATGTCCAAATGCCACTTTATGCCATTTTATAGATGTTTTTCTCTTGAAAATGAGCCTTTTGTGTTGTAGCCTGCCTCTGCAGGCTAAATTTTCCAAAATTACTCTGCTATCCCAGCCCAAGATGATGTTTCCCCCATTTGGTTGGTATCTGCTTTGGTGACTAGGTCACCTACTACTGTCACTAAACATTTCTATAGTGCTACTTATGCGGTGCTGTACACATTATATGCAGGTACTTTCTCTGTCCCTAGTGGGCTCACAATCTAAGTTGGGGGGGGGGGGGGGGGTGACCTGGGGCAAAGGAGGACAGAATAGAAGCGCTGTGTGGCAGTGCAAGCTCCCACCGATTCTATCTGCCACTCTCTCCAGGGGAGAAACTACTGAAGGAAAAGGATGTACCATTGACACCCTCATCCAAGCCACAACCTAGCATGAGTTCAAATTAAGTGTCTTAAAGTGAAAGATTCAGAAAGGCCCCACTGAGCCAGGGAACAAGGGGAGGTATGGAGTACCTGCAAGTGGCCCCCTTCTTTCTTGAGACTCCTGCAGTATGGGGCTGCTTGGGCAGAATTTATGCCTCTGATGGGCACTCAAAATTGAATTCTATACTCCAGATTTACAATACACTTACATGTTGTGGAGGCGAGATATCACTCCTTGCATCTCCTCCCATTCAATGTGTGCTCACAATAACTAGGGACAGGCAAGTTTCCTGGACTCCTAAAGAGCTAGCTTGTCTGCCCCTCACTATTGAAAATGTGATAGTGAATAGCACTAGGGTTACCGTATGGCTCCAGAAAAGGGAAGATGGATTGAGACATTGAAGGCAATGGAAGTAAAACCCAGATGTTTCAATCTGTCCTTTTTCTGGAGCTATCGGGTAACCCTAAACAGAATCCCCCAATGGTAGATGGAGGACTCCCACTCAGATGGACAGGGTCTCGCTCCCTCATCCACAGGCTGACATCCATTCTCTTGGTAGCAATATCAGGTCCTCTCCACTCTCAGTAAAGTATCATTTCCTCATGTTGCCTCTGAACCATTCTACTTCCAATTTCATATAATTCCCCTGTCGCTTTAAGTTTTCTCTATCATCTTGTACTTTAATCAAACATAGGCTCTTATTTTCAGAAGAGTGTTTCATGTTTTGTACCTATTATATCTGCTCCCCATGATAATGGGTGTGTGCAACATAATACAGATTCTATCATATAAACTGGGAATTGCACCAGGAGACAGGGGCTCTTCTTTTGAGAAAAACATTTTCTGTTCTGCACCTGTTCTATCTTCTCACCATGGTTGAGGGTATGTACAGCAGGATAACATGGATTCTATAGTATTTTAGAAACATGATGGCAGATAAAGGCCAAATGGCCCATCTAGTCTGCCCATCAGCAGTAACCATTATCTCTTTCTCTCTCTGAGAGATCCCACGTGCCTATTCCAGGCTTTCTTGAAATCAGACACAGTCTCTATCTCCACCACCTCTTCTGGGAGACTGTTCTGTCGTGCACATAAGCTCTTCACTCGCTAATCTGTACCGTTCCCTCAGATTTATGCAGCCCAAATGCATGGCCTTGCATTTCTTAGCATTAAATTTTAGCTGCCAAATTTCAGACCATTCTTCAAGCTTCGCCAAGTCTTTCTTCATGTTATTCACACCATCCGGCGTGTCTACTCTATTGCAGATTTTGGTATCATCTGCAAAGAGGCAAATCTTACCCGACAACCCTTCAGCAATATTGTTTATAAAAATGTTAAAAAGAACAGGCCCTAGAACAGAACTTTGAGGCACATCATTGGTAACATCCCTTTCCTCAGAGTGATCTCCATTGATCACTACCCTCTGTCGCCTTCCACTCAACCAGTTCTTGACCCAGCCCATCGCTTTGGGACCCATCCCGAGGGCACTCAGTTTATTTATTAGACATCTGTGTGGAACACTGTCAAAGGCTTTGCTAAAATCTAGCGCACATCCTCTATCCAATTCTCTGATCACCCAGTCAAAGAAATTGATCTGATTTGTTTGACAAGACCTACCTCTAGTGAATTCATGTTGCCTCCAGTCCTGTAATCCACAGGATTATAGAAACTTGACCATTCTCTGTTT
Organism: Geotrypetes seraphini; assembly: GCF_902459505.1. Lineage (NCBI taxonomy): Eukaryota > Metazoa > Chordata > Amphibia > Gymnophiona > Dermophiidae > Geotrypetes > Geotrypetes seraphini. The sequence goes on from NC_047091.1 coordinate 133,094,956, forward strand.
TAAAAGTGTTTCCATTAATTTGCTTACCACAGAAGTCAGACTTACCAGCCTGTAATTCTCTACTTCTTCCTTACTTCCACTTTTGTGGAGAGGGACCACATTCGCCATTCCTCCGGTACTCCTGACTCTAGAGATTCGTTGAAAAGGTCAGTCAGCGGAGCTACCAGAACTTCCCTAAGTTCCTTCAGTACCCTAGGATGTACACTATCTGGCCCCATTGCTTTGTCTACCTTTATTTTAGCTAGCTCCTTACAAACACAACCCTCTGAAAATCGATCAGGGTCTATTACTTCTCCATCCCTATTCATGTTTGCCTTCTGCGGTCCTGCTCCTGGTGCTTCAGCCGTGAGCACAGAACAGAAATATCTGTTAAGCAATTTGGCCTTTTCTTTATCAGCTTCTACATATTCCTCCCCTTCACCTTTGAGTCTCACAATACCACTTTTGAGCTTCTTCCTATCGTTAATATATCTAAAAAATGTCTTGTCTCCCCATTTTACCATGTCAGCTATTTTTTCTTCCATTTGCATCTTTGCTTTCCTGACTACAAGACCAGCCTCTTCCAACTTTTCCAGATATTTTAGGTGTATTGTACCAGGAGAAAGAGATTTTTTTATTTTGAGAAGGGTGTTTTCTGTTCTGCACGTGTGTTTTGCTGATAACAGTCACTAAGGGGTGCTCTAATCCCTCTCTGTATGTTCTTTCTCAGCATAAGCCCTTGTTCCAATTAACTTCACTGCTGAGTTGCATGTGTTCCTTGTGGTAAAAGATGTGTAAAGTAGGATAGCATGGATTCTATATTTTAGGTACTCCCTGGCATGGAATTGTATCAGGAGACTGGTTGCATTCAGATAGACAACTGCCTATCTTATATCAACAGGAGCTCCACATGTTTCATACTATTAAGCAAACCCTTCCACTTACCTCCAAATTTCACAGTTATGAACATGCCAGTCCCAGCACTGAGCTCTTAAACTGACTGCTTGTAGATGTCTCCGGGTCCTCCTGAGTGCAGACGGCTCGCAGTCTCGCTCTCTGTAACTGATGCTGCCTCACTGATTTTCAATTGCACATATATGCAAAGATTTTTCTCTTGGACAGATTCCTTTCAGCAGCACAAAAACAAGGATATAACAAAGCCTATTACTAGGCATGGTTTAATTAAATCCTCTGAGCTTTTGTGCAGGTGGGGCCCATTTCCCCTGTTAACACTGACTTTTTTCAACAAACAGACTTCCCAGCAACAGAGAAACTGCTGAGTACAGTGCTGGGCTCAGACACACCTCTCAGTCAAAGGTTGGGAATGCCCCTGTGGGAGGAGCTTGCCCATCTCTCCATATCCCTACCTAAAATAAAAGATTTCACCCTAAAGTTGGATATCAGCACAAAAGAGATATGACATCTAATGCTCTGTGCCAGAAGAGCCAACAGATTACGACAGTCCTTCTTGTACTCTACTACATTTACAAATTTGGCATTTCAGTTTCTCTGCAGCTGGAATTATATATATATGTAGGTATAATGTGGTAACACCAGGCCCAAACTCACTCTGACCCTTCTGAAATGGTACTCTCTGGTTATCTGATCCAAGATCCAGTCATGAGGCCAACAGCCTCCATGTGAGATCTTCTCCAAGGCCTGGCAAGGTAGACATCAGGATCACAGCCCCAAGAGAGGGCTGAGGTCACAGACAGCATACAGTAAAGCATGAAGTCCTTAATGAGGGAACTCTCCCCTGGTCTCCTCACTCCAGGTGTTTAGCAGGAGAGGTGGATTAGGAAGAGGCAAACACAGTACATTGGAGGCTAATTGTGGTGACTTCTTGCTAGAAAGGCATAAAGAGATAAGCTCTCTCTGATGGATCCCTGATGAGAGCCAAGTGGAAAGGAAGAAACTGAAAAAGAAGCAGCAGTAGAGGTTTCAAATCGGGGTGGGGGACCAAGAGAGACTGGAGCCCACCTGTAGAAGACAGTATTTGGCGGTAGAGCAGCATCTGGGGGAACAGTGACTAGATGTCAATGTCTTGGGGGACAATACATGCTGGATAATATCTTGGGACCAATGTCAACATGGCAATATCTTGGGGGTGTGGATAGCACTTAGAGAACCATTGCTGGAGACCATAAGAACATAAGAGTTGCCTCCGCCGGGTCAGACCAGAGGTCCATCGCGCCCAGCAGCCCGCACCCGCGGCGGCCCATCAGGTCCATGACCTGTTAAGTGTCCCTGTCTTTCCTGTACCTATCTCTATGTCTATCTGTCACTGCCTTTCCTATACCTATCTCTATGTCTATCTGTACCCCTCAATCCCCTTATCCTGTAGGTATTTATCCAAACCTTCTTTGAACCCCTGTAGCGTGCCCTGCCCTACCACAGCCTCCGGGAGCGCGTTCCATGTGTCCACCACCCTCTGAGTAAAGAAGAATTTCCTAGCATTTATTCTAAACCTGTCCCCTTTCAATTTCTCCGAGTGCCCCCTTGTATTTGTGGCTCCCCTCAGTCTGAAGAATCTGTCCCTGTCTACCTTCTCTTAAAGCAAGAAATTGAGGATCTGTCAAACCGCAAGAGGAGGGTGATCGGGTTACCGGAAGGAATAGAAAAAAATGATCCAATCAGTTTTTTAACTAATTTCTTGCCAAAGATCCTGCCACTTCAGAACAAGTTTCCGTTGGAGCACATAGGATTCCAGCGAAGAGGCTGAATTCTCAAAAAGGTCCAAGACCATTAATTTTTAAAGTGCTAAGGTATCAGCAGGTTACAGAAATTCTGAATCTAGCAAAAGAGAACAAGAACCTTAAATGTCAGGATGCAAAAATATTTATTGTGCCTGATTTCGCCAAAACGACTGCATTTAAAAGAAAGCAGTTGCTTGATTTACGCCCACAATTAAGGGCGCTGGGAGCTCGTTTTGGTTTAATATATCCAACAACTATGCGGGTGACATATCAGCGCAAAACATTGAGCTTTAATGATGCAGGGAAACTAAAAGAATTCTTGGAAAAATGTGAAACACCTGAGGGTGAAAAGGAGAAATATTTATTAACTGGCTTTTTATTTCTTTATTAGATTAATGTATTTTATATATTTCTCTTAAAAAATAAAAATGAAACTATCATATTTTTTGAATATGCTATGTTCCTTTGGTAAAGTTGCAGTTTGATTCTATGGCTAACATTCTAGTTAGCCTCGTGGTCATTTTTAAATATATGAAGATTCTGCTTCAGTTTGTTCTGCTTCAGCTTGTTTTATAATTTTTGTTTTTCCTGCTCAAAACTCAAGGTTAAGAAACCTGAAATTGTCAGATTGCCTAGGTGTATAGGAAAAGATGGATGCATTTCCTTTTGTGAGGCTATATATGGAGGAGGATGCCTGGAGCTGGCATATAAAGAGCGGTATCTGAAGGGAGGGGGTAGTATATGAGTGCAGACCCCTAACAGTTCCCTTGTCATGCATTTTACAAACATTTCCTCCTGTTGTACCATTTGTTGATGTTGGGCTGCTGGTATGCAGGCGGCTGTTTTGGCTTTGCACATACCATCACGCTCCTGCTTCCATAGTTACATCAAACACTGAAAATCCAGAGCCCCCCTCAGGCAAGAAAAGAAACCAAACCACACTCCTTTCAGCTCCAAAACTGCTTTCTTATGGCAACAGTCACTAAGGGAACATCAAAGCCCTTCCTAAGATCTCAGACCATAAGGGCGGATTGTCCAAGGTCCTGGCCATATTCACAGATGGGGAGCACATTTACTCTCACATCTTTAAATGATACAGAGTCATTCAGGTCTTGGGCTGCAGGGCAAGAAAGGGTGATAGATGTGAGAAACTAAAGACTTTACTTACTACTTATTTTTATTTCTTTATATCCAAGGAGACTAATGCAGCAACCACAGCTTTCACAGGATACAGTGTAAAAATTTTAGAAAAGGCTTAGGTTACGGGTCTCTGTAGAAAGCAATCAGAGGTGCATAGCATGACCACTGTGCCCAAATGCTGACTGTGAGACTTTTTCTCTGAAGGCTGAACAGATGGATTCAAGGAACAGATACTAGGAAGAACAGATGACATGAAAGCTAGAATGCAGTTGAATGGATTCTTGTTCTGCTGATAACAGTCACTAAGGGGCGCTCTAATCCCTCTCTGTATGTTCTCAGCATAAGCCCTGGTTCCAATGAACTTCACTGCTGAGTTGCAAGCGCTAGAAGTGAGATCAAAACAGAGCAGGCTGGAAGATTGTGCTCATACAGTGCAATAGTGAAAAGAACAGCAGTGTCGGGTGGGATAAGTTGCTGATACAGTTCACAACCCCCCTCTTTTTACTAAGGTGCGCCTTGGTAAAAACACCCAAGCAAAAGATCTAGGTGTCATTGTAGAAAATATGCTACAGTCTTCCACCTAGTATGTGATGGTGGCCAATAAGCAAACAGGATGCTAGGAATTATTAGGAAAGGGATGGTAAATCAAGTTTATTTAGTCTTGATATCCCACTTTAATTACCAAAGCGGCTTACATTTGTACAAAATTTATAAAATGATTTAAAATATAAAATGGGAAAGACTGAACTGCATGAACATTGCAGACAAAACATGCTACATAAGGAAAATGGGTAGGATACATAGTGAAAAACTAAAAAGAAAGGGGAAAGGCAAAGGCAATCTTTAATGTGTGGCTATTGTCTGAGCCTCGTGAGCAATTTAGTCCTAGGAATAGATTTCATAAGCATCTTTGAAGAGAAAGGGTTTAAGACTAGATTTATGTAAAAATTTATATACCGCATATAACTAAGCAGGTTTCCATATCACATGCATAAAATCTTGTTTCCCTGCGATTACCACATATTACATAGACATGTCTAAACAACATCATTAATTGAGGTTAGTTTCCTGTCTCAGGGCCAAAGGGAGGGAATTCCATAATGTGGGGGCAACTACCAAGTAAATAGTCTTGCGTGTTGTGTCATAGAACAACTGAAGGGACTGCAAGAAGATATTGTTGAGAAGAATGGAGTGATCGTTGAGATTCATATGGAATCAGCAGTCTGTCTATAAATGAGGGACTGTGACTAGATTGAACTTTGAAGGCGAGAAGAAGAATTTTGTATGTCACCCTGTGAGAAATGGGCAACCGAGAATATTATAATGCCTCTATATTGCTCCATGGTGTGATCTCTGAATACTGTGTTCAATTCTGTTTGCCGTATCTCAAAAAAAGACATAGTGGAATTAGAAAAGGTTCAAAGAAGGGTGAACAAAATGATAAAGGGGATGGAACTCCTCTTGTATGAGGAAAGGCTAGAGATTGGGGCTCTTCAGATTGGAAAAGAGAGCTGAGGGGGATTATGATTGAGGTCTACAAAATCCTGAGTGGTGAAGACAGGTAAAAGTGAATTGATTTTTTACTCTCTCAAAAATTATGAAGACTAGGGGACACTCAATGAAGTTAAATGGAAATAACTTTAAAACAAATAAAAGGAAATATTTTTTCACTGAACGAATAGTTAAGCTTTGGAACTTGTTGCTAGAGGATGTAGTAAGAGCAGTTAGCAAAGGTTTGGCCAAGTTCCTGGAGTCTGCTATTGAAACAGACATGAAGGAAGCTATTACTTGCCCTGTGATTGGGAGCATAGACTGTTACTACTTTAAGGGTTTCTGCCAGGTACTTGTGACCTGGACTGGCCACAGTTGGAAACATGGTACTGGGCTAGATAGACCACTCATCCGACCTAGTATGGTTATTCTTATGTTCTTATTTCTATCAAGCACAGTATACTGTTTCCAAGAGTAGCCAATCCAGGTCACAAGTACCTGGCAAGATCCTAAAAAAGTATAACAGATTTTACACTGCTTATCCCAAGAATATGCAGTGGGTTTCCACAAGTTTAATAATGGTTTATGGACATTTCTTTCAGGACTTTACCCAAGCTTTTCTTAAACCTGGCTATGCTAATTGCTTTTATCATGCTCTCTGGCAATGAATTTCCAGAGCTTAATCACATATTGAGTGAAGAAATAATTTCTCCAATTTGTTCCAAACGTATTACTTGTAACTTCATTGAATGTTCCTGGTCCTTTTACTTTGGAAAGAGTAGACTAATGCAGTGCTTCTCAACCCAGTCCTCAAGCCACACCTAGCCAATCGGGTTTTTAGGATATCGACAGTGAATACGTATAACATAGATTTTCAAATCTGTCTCATACATATTCATTGGGATATCCTGGGTTGAGAAGAACTGAACTAGTAATTCATATCTACTCATCCTCTCTACCTATGAGAAGCATAGCAGTGCAGTTGGAATAACTTTGAAATACAGCATACGTGAGCATCATAGAGCAGTGAGGGCTTAGGCATTCCCACCAGCCATTCAACAGGTGCTGCAGTTGGTGGAGGGAGCCTGAGCCCAAACTGGGGAGTTCCAGGCTTCCAAGGCTCCCCCATAGCTATAACACAGATGTGGAGCTAATATAATCCTGGAACATGCCACGATACTTAGGGAAGGATAGTGCCACAATACTTAGGGTAGGGTAGTGCCTCTTCTGTTCCTACTTCTTACAAATCCATAAATGAAATGAGATTCCAGAGAGATTTGCTGGCTCCAAAAATAACGGTGCAAATGGAGGGTTCGTAAATGTGCAAGATGTGAGGCTGGAGGATGGTGCAGAATATTAATGTCACTTATGGGATGATCATGCAAAAGCGCACAGTGATCCAGTGACACACATAGACAGAATATAAACTACCTAGCCGGTGCCACACATTTGGAGAGAGGTTCACTTCAAAGACCTCTCACTAATGCTAGGGCTGGAGACTGCAGTGTGACAGCCCTTCCCCAGCAGAGATCATATAAAAGAACCTCCCCTGGTATAGATCAGTATAGCAGACCCCTTCACAGAATAGATCAGTAGAACATCCCTTTCCCCTGGTATAGATCAGTATAGTACATCCCTCCCCCAGAATAGATTAGTAGAACATTCCTTTCATCTGGTATAGATCAGTATAGCAGACCCCTCCCCAGAATAGATCAGTAAAACATTCCTCTCCCTTGGTATAGATCTGTAGAACAATCCTCTCCCCTAGTATAGATCAATATAACAACCTCCTCCCTTAAGTATAGCAGACTCCTCCCCAAAATAAATCAATATAAGAGCTCTTTCCTCTGGGATTTAAAATTTTATATTCAAAATACACTAAGTCCTCTTGTTTATTAGATTCTTGTTCTTCCATCATTATGAGATCATCAAATCTGACTTTTCAGAAAGATCTCTTCAATAGGCTAAATAACAGTTTAGCTAAAAGCCATTTTCCAAAAAGTAAGGGATACATAATAATTACCCCTCTCGTTAAAAATGTAAAGAATTCACAATCTGAAGTTAGTAACTATAGACTAGTGGCATCAATACCTCTTTTTGTAAAATTAATAGCGGGAGCTGTTTACCAACAATTATTGGATTACTTGAATTTCTTTCCTTTTCTACACGAATCTCAATCAGGTTTCCGCCCTTTTCACAATACATAAAATGCTGATTATCTCACTTCTGAATTATCTATATAACTTATTCAGTAAGGGTACAGGGGTACTTCTAACATAGTAACATAGTAGATGACAGCAGATAAAGACCTGAATGTTCCAACTTGATTCCATTAAAATTTTTTTAATTTTTCCTTCTTAGCTATTTCTGGGCAAGAATCTAAAGCTCTACCCGGTACTGTGCTTGGGTTCCTACTGCCGAAATCTCCGTTAAAACCTACTCCAGCCCATCTACACCCTCCCAGCCTGTTACAGCTTGATTTAAGTTCTGCTTTTGATCTCGTTGATCATAATGCTTTACTTGGATATCTTGATGCCATGGGAATTACAGGGAAGGCTTTTTACTGGTTTCAGGATTTTTTTGAAATCTCGAGCATATCAAGTGTACTTCCACAGGTCTTACTCTAATATCTGGTGTAACCCATTCGGGGGTCCCACAGGGTTCCCCACTTTCTCCTGTCCTATTTAATATTTATCTTGCTTCTTTAGTTCAGATACTATCTTCATTTAATCTGAAAATATTTAGTTATGCCGAGAATCTTACTATAGTTCCTATTAGTTCTGGTCTTTCAACATCTTTAAATTCAATTAACGAGATTTTTCTTACTGTGAACAACTGGATGAGGGTAGTTTTTTTGGCTAGCGCACGCTATAGCGCACGCTAAAAATGCTAGCGCACCTTTGTAAAAGGAGCCCTAAATTTTTCTATGCTTCTCCTTCTAACAAAACTACAGAAAAAGTTTTGACATTAAATGGGATTACTGATAGGATCAATTCAGAAATTAAAATCCTGGATAAGAATTTATCTATGAAAACATTTACTACTGCCTTGGTTAAGAAATGCTTCTTTTATTTTTATTTATATAATCTTTATTGATTTTATAAGTATACAAAAAGTGCAACAGTTATAGATTCAATGCTTCTTTATTTTATGGAAGCCGCATGTGATTGGATCTTATTTCAGTCCTTCTGCATTTAGAATGTTGGTTCAGTCTTTGGTTCTCAGTGCATTGGATTATTGTAACTCGGTTCATCTAAATAGATTACACGACATTCAAAACATAGCTGTACGTCTGATCTTTAATTTGAGAAAGTCGGATCACGTTACTCCCTATTATAGAGAGCTGCATTGGTTGCCTTTTGAGGCCAGGATATTATTTAAATTTGGGGCTTTATGTTATAAAACCTTACACGGTCAAGATCCCAGTTATTTGCTGGATCGATTTGCGTTCTTTAAAGTAGAGCATCTGCTGCGGATTACCTCAATGTTTGTATTTCCTTCAGTGTGTGGCTGCCTATTCAAGAAATTTTTTACATCAAACGATTGTATTCCAGGCAGCCAGTCAGGACTCTGAGTTACGTACCTTGTTCACTTCCCAGGTTCCTATCTGTACTTCCGAAAACTATTGAAAACATCTTTGTTTGTAAGATTTTGAGGAAATTAATGATTTAAAGTCACAAATTCTTTTATTTCACTGTTGTGTACATTCTCTTGCTTATATAAACAGCATCGATCTTGAAGGTTTTGAGGTCTAAACATGTACTGTAATGTAATGGATAGATCAATAAAGTAGACCCCCCTCTCCAGAACAGGTAGTATAATAGTCTCTTTCTCTGGTAAAGATCAATGTAATAGCCCCCTCCTCTGATATAGATGAGTATAGTAGACCACGTCCCCAAATACATCAGTAGAACATTCCCTTCCTCTGGCAAAGACCAGTATAGCATACCCCTTCCCAGAATAGATCAGTTTAACATCCCTCTCCCCTAGTATAAATCAGTATTCCAGACCCTTCTTCATAACAGATCAATATAATAGCAACTTCCCCTAGTATTGATCAATTTAACAAGCCCCTCCCCCTCCCAGCTTGAGGCAGTGATTGCTCTCCTTTCCAGCTACTGTAAACTGCTGAGGCAAGCTGCAGCACATTTCCAGCACAGGTCAGTGAGTAAAGGCTGTTAAAGCCTCTGAGGTGAATCATGGAGGTCTGAAATAGAGAATGACACGGGGAAAAAATCTGTCCCCATCACCCCCCGTCCCGGCTCACCGTCCCCGTCACCGCCCCATCACCGCCATTCCCTTCACCGCCCTGTCACCGCCATTCCCTTCACCGCCCCGTCACCGTCACTGCCATCCCATTCACCGCCCCATCACCATCCCTGCAGCATCCATATAAGCCTCAGTACTGCGAAACACCATGAATACAGAAGAGAGTACTACTGCACTGAGAATCTGTGAATGGCCTTGTCCCTGTCCCCGCAGAGGCCACTATTTTTTCTTCCCCATTTCGGCTAGCCGCGGGTAACAACCACCGTGTCATTCTCTAGTCTGAAATACAGTTTTTGGGAGTTTCTGCATGTTTCTTTATGTCCCCCCACCTGAAAAATCCTAATTTCACCATTATTTTATATTTATTAAATGTGTTTTATTAGCATTGTACACTCAATCTTCAAGCAGCCACTATATTTAATGCATTAAACATTTTAAAATTGTTTTTGAAAGTCTTCAGAGTGCCAACCACCAGCCAAATAGTTTTAGGCTTAGTTATTTCATTGCTCTGTGTTTTAAATGTGCATTTTGTGCTCCTTAAATATATCTTAAACTTTACTAAAAAAAAAAACTTTTGTACTTATCTTCAGCAGTTTTCAAGCTCTATTTAGACATAAGAGCATTTGTTCCTAATGTTGGGTAAGGACCTGTCAGCTCGACATGTTTCGCTCGAAGGCTTTTTCAAAAACGAGCCCCTATAACAACAAGAAGATGGTAAAGATCTTCTAATAATAAAAGGTTTACATAAGTAAATTTGTAAAAAACTATAAAAGATTGCAAGAAGTTACCCCTTCGAGTTTTCTCCGCTGCATCCCGACTGAAAGTCTTTAATTGAAAGATGGCCACGGTGTTTTTTTGCTGATTTAAATAACATGAGTCATCCGATACGTCATCAGTGATGTCAATGAAAACAGGAAGAATTTA